>NC_141694.1:10418139-11018139 GCF_964263255.1 Lissotriton vulgaris
TCATTCTTGAGAGACCCGTCTTGCATGCGGATGGCCTACATATATTGCTGACCTGAGGGAACTGTTCCTGGGCTGAGTAATTACCCCTAGGCTGGGGGCTGGTGCAGGTGTTCTCAATGTGCCCTCCCCCCCCCCCTCCTGCCCCCCCCCCCGGATTATGTTTTTTTTGTGAGGGCATTCAGAATTTTCATTTGCATTTTGTGCAGGAGAAAAGGCAGAAATGCACTGAAATGAATTCAATAGAGTGCAGCACACGGAGAAGAAAGAGGAAGGAGTGAGGAGAAATAAAGATGTTTCCCCTCATTCCACCTCCCTTGCAAGGCGTAACTTTTTATTGCATTCCAAGGTAAATCCGGGAATACGTCAAAAACGATGAGAGCTGCGTGGGAACACCCACGCAACATCCATGGAGCGCCTTCCCAGGGCAGAGCAAGGCAACGCAGCGATTTGCTCTGCGTTGCGTCACTCCAAACTCATGGAGCCCCTCAGGGGCCCGCAGAGTGGCTGCGCGTTGCTTCATAAATCTCATTCAAGGTTTGCATTGCACATAGGCCCTTGAATGGATGCATATAGTTGTTCCATTTATATTTTCTTTTACTTGCGTCTTGTGTCATTTGTCCGGGTGTTGTGATTTTGTGCACATTGTCTCTTGTGTGAGGCCATTACCCTTACTGGGAGTGGGGTGTGTATGTCTTACTTTAAGCTGGATGTGTGCAGCAGTCAGTACGGTCGCCCTCAAGGAAATCATGAAACGCAACGTGAAGTGGTCTGCACATGCTGCAGGAGCAGCGCCGTTCAGGGCCTGCGAAGTCTACCCTGCAGCGGTGATGTACATGGACCTGTGGGTTTACCAGAGTGCACATATACCTCAGCAGAGATGTCCCGGAGCTAGCGGATGGTTCACATGTGAGGTGAGTGGGACGGCGGTTACTGCCTTAAGAGCCAGGTCTTTAACCACATACACGCGGCGGGTTTTCCCGCTGGGCGCTGAAGTTTTAAAAACCCCGTGGTTCATGACGAGCTCAGCTCGTCATGAGCGCACGGCAGGTAACACTCATGACGAGCTGAGCTCGTCATCCGCCTCGAAGGGGTTAAAGCTTCCTGGAATTCCGATTCTGATTCAAGTAAACACAGATGCAGAGGAAGGGAGTTCCAAAGTATATACAGACTATGGATATGGACTACTGTCTTCCGATGATCTTCCGGCAGGATGCATGAAAATGTCCTAATCGACCTTATCGTCCAAAAGCAGGTGAACGAGATATGTCATATCTGGGCCGAGGAGGAGACCTCTTCGTCCAGCCTGAATCCCAGATTCAAGGCAGCCTCAGATAGCGGTGGTGGAGGATTCAATTCTGACGGCCACCACGGACTGTGTGGAGGAGGGGACGCATGCCAGAAAAAGAGACTTCTGTTTTCTCTTAATTTTAGGCAGTTCTTATGCATCCATCCTAGGATGTCTTTTAGGCATGCCTTAAAATTGGGAAACGCCTCCACTGAGAAATCCTTAAAGGCAAGCACCAATTGCGTGTTGTCTGCATAGGACAACACTTTCCCGCCCAAGACTTCAATCAATGTGGCCAGAGGAGTGAGGTAGATGTTGCAAAGCAGCAGGCTGAGTGGCGATCCCTGCGGCACCCCAAACCTTAGTGGTTTCGTAGATGAAAAAACAGACGAAGAAACACCTGCTCAAAACCTGGCTATATGCAAATCAGTCTGTCCCTGGCCCAGTGCATCATGGGAACAGGGCAGACTAAACTACCAAGCCAATTCTTCACCAGAAAGGAGACAAGCTACCGGGGACCGGTTTCTGGCATTTCAGCCTTCTTCGGCCCGGCTTGCTTGAATCCTGATGGAGCAGTGAGAAAGGGACTCATGTCTGAGTATACCCTGCCACACCTATAGTGGCCAAAAACGATTTAGAAAAGGGGGTGGTGATGAACAGAGTGTCTGAGTTAAACAGACCACTCTTACCCAGTCCAAAGATCAGGGCTTGATCCATCACCGTTATTTATCTCACTGCCCCATCCCAGCTCAGAACCTGGCTATATGCAAATCAGTCTGTCCCTGGCCCAGTGCATCATGGGAACAGGGCAGACTAAACTACCAAGCCAATTCTTCACCAGAAAGGAGACAAGCTACCGGGGACCGGTTTCTGGCATTTCAGCCTTCTTCGGCCCGGCTTGCTTGAATCCTGATGGAGCAGTGAGAAAGGGACTCATGTCTGAGTATACCCTGCCACACTTATAGTGGCCAAAAACGATTTAGAAAAGGGGGTGGTGATGAACAGAGTGTCTGAGTTAAACAGACCACTCTTACCCAGTCCAAAGATCAGGGCTTGATCCATCACCGTTATTTATCTCACTGCCCCATCCCAGCTCAGAACCTGGCTATATGCAAATCAGTCTGTCCCTGGCCCAGTGCATCATGGGAACAGGGCAGACTAAACTACCAAGCCAATTCTTCACCAGAAAGGAGACAAGCTACCGGGGACCGGTTTCTGGCATTTCAGCCTTCTTCGGCCCGGCTTGCTTGAATCCTGATGGAGCAGTGAGAAAGGGACTCATGTCTGAGTATACCCTGCCACACCTTTGTCACAAAAGCCGTGATTTTCAAATTTCAGCGTGCAGCGGGAGCGAGAAGGCATGCTTCCAAACCACAGGAAGGATGCCTGTCTTCAGGGAGGTGTTCCAGAGCTGGTTAAGTAGCGGATTTAGCCAGTGTGCCAGGGAACTAAAAAGGTGAGCGGGACAAGGGTCCCTAGGGGAGCCTGATTTGCATCTCAGTAGTTCAGCTAATGTTTCCCCAAGGGGTAGTGTGGCAAACAAATGACACCAAGGTGTGCGAGGCTGAGAGCCGCAGGTAGGTGGGAGGACCCTCTCCTCAGGGAAATGTGGAGTAGATATCAAGAATTTTGGACTCAAAAAAGTCCGACAGGTTAGTACCGAGTGTCGGGGTAGGGCAAAAGGGCCGGTCCAAAGCAGTGGGATTGATACCAGTTTCCATTACTAGAAGTGAGTCTCTCTGTGGTATGTTAGTATAAAGATAATGGAAACTATACTTAACAGCAGGCCTCGCCCACATGCAGTACCCACCCTATTTATAGTACAGCTCCTGGAGATCTGCCTCACACAGAATTTCTTTTTGTTTGACACCCAATATTACCAGCAAGTCCGTGGCACTTCCATGGGGGCTATTTTTGCCCCGACCCTAGCCATCCTGTATATGGATTGGCTAGAATGCAATATCATCCTCACAGATAGCAACCCATTCCATCAAGGGCTGCTTACATGGAAACGTTACATTGATGATATTTTCATCATCTGGGGTGGCCCGGTCGAGGGATTCCCAGGTCTCCTACACTGGCTTAACAATAACTGCAATGGCCTCACATTTACTCTGACTCACAGCAAGTCCCAGATCCCCTTCCTAGACTTAACCATCCAACATCAAGATGGTACATTATATACCTCCCTCTTTCGCAAACCTACAGAAAGAAACACGTTACTAAGCTACAGTAGCTGTCATCCCAGGGCCCTGAGAGACAGCTTACCCTATTCACAATTTTTGAGGCTGAGACGTAACTGTTTTAGAAAAGAGGATTATTTTGCTGAGGCTAACACCCTGTCTGCTAAACTTAGAAATAGAGGCTACCCAAGACGTTTGATAAAGAATTCAATAAAAAGGGCCTAGTACTGCCCCCGTGAGACTCTATTGGAGCCCATACCTAAAAAATCTACTGACAAATTGGTCTATGTCACCACCTTTTCTACTGTCTCCAACCGGGTAAAACAGAGTATCAAAAAAAACTGGCACATACTTAATTCTGGGCAGCTCGAGTGGGAATCCCCTTTATTTGCTTTCAAAAAAAGTAAAAACCTCAAGGACCAATTGAATTTGTATTTAAAGATGTTAAGAATGAACTAAAGACATTTACAAACTGCAAGAGCTGCAATATCATTTATGCAATTTTCTGCCCCTGCGACCTCATTTATGTGGGCCAGACCAAACAAAAAATCAAGCTAAGAATCTCACAACATCGGAGCAGGATTCAATGTGGCACAGCTAATGCCCCTTTGGTCGAACATTTTTCCACTAAAAGACGCACGGAAAATGATATACGTTGGACTGTAATCAGCCAAATCATCATACCACCAAGAGGTGGTGACCTGACGCGGATGCTAAACAGAGAAGAGCTCAAGTGGATACTAAAAACGGACAGCCTTAATTCTGGACTTAACCTCCAAGAGGACTGGACTTCTCTAATCTAGTTTCCATTATAATTCCAAAAATGGTTCTCAGATGTAAATAATGTAATTTTTACAAATGTTCTTATCTGACAAGTGATTACTTAACTTTTTACAATATTCACTGTGCCGTGCATGGTTCACTTGCACTATAATTATGTATCCTACCCCACTTGAGCACTCTAATATGGCCGCCCTTACGAGCCCTTCCTTTATTTTTATGCCCAGACACTCCCCCCGTAGCTCTGTCCAATCAGGATTGCTGCTACGACCATTTTAATCTTGTTTCCGGCATTCCCCACGAGGAAGCCAGGAAGTCACTCATTGCACCGTCTGACCCGGTTAGTCTTTGCGCTGAAGGCTTACGGCAGCCGCCGTATCTCTATTTCTCCCTAACGCGCCTAATTAATCTGTATACAGGTCGCTCCTGGCCTCGCGGCAACTGCTATTAGGCAACGCGACCAGACTACGCCCGATTGTGGTAAGACTGCCTCATTTCTTAGTGCACATCGGCTACCGAGAAATGACACGCAACTAATCTTCCCCTTTCTGTATCCTGCAGGGCAGTACCCGCCTCAACCAGGTCCCTATCTAGGTCGTTCCTCATTACCCCCGGGCTCCTAATTCCCGGTGAGCTCCCGTTGTTTATTACGCGTCTCACATCACACGCATGTGTTACTCGGCGTTCTCCGTGTCCGCGCCACAATTTACCAACAGAAATCGGCCTCAATTTACAATTGTGAAGCACTGTCACTCGGCGCATTGTATATATTAAGATCACGGCTCCGCTGCCTAGACCAGATTGAACTTCACCACACCTTCGACGAATCGAAGGGTTTCTCTGATCTCTACACCTTGGCAATATTGATTTTTGCACATAAATGCACTAGCAACCTTAGTCTTACTTAGTCACCTCCAACACAGGTAGAACCGAGTCACCAACTCTACCCATCGCAATCAGGAGTGCACATGGCCCTATAACTTTCCGAACCCCTCACTATATGGTAAAACACATCTGTTTTGGTTCACTAAGTCACCCATATAACGTGTAAACTTTAAGTATATGTCCTTAAATATATGTATGTTTCTTTCCTTCCTCCTTAGGCAATAGAGGCTTAAATCAATAAGGCATTAATTAATGTCCTGATGATGGTCCCCATGATTTAAAAAGTGGGATCGAAACGCCGTCGACTTGTTGTGCACCATATACAAAAACTTATGATTGAAATATTGTGTATATTTAATGGTGCCCTTTTGAATTTTCTGTACACTGAATTCTCACAGAAAACCTTGCGTTTGCCTTAAAAGCCCTGTTCTTTGTCACCTTCTGTATCTGACCCGATTGTGTTTGGGTACAGGCTTGTGCCCCACACTGGCGATTTGTTGAAGGTAATCTTCTTGTAAATGTAAATTTGTCAATTGAGTAAAAAATTGCAGACCTCTGTCCGGCTGGACATGTCACTCTAAATATGGTACTGATCTCGTCCATATTCATCGTCGTACATTGAATCATTTGCATGGGGCCGTTGTTGTTTCTCAAAGAACTCGTGCCAGTGCAATTTCCAAACACCCGGACACATTCAGCAGCGCCTGCACATTGGCTGCTTTCGATTGCAACAACGTGCAGGCGGGAACAGGGCTTTCTTATTTAATCCCTCCGCCGCGGCCGGAGTTCCGCTGCTGAGCGGCAGATTCCGATCGCGGGCGTGGTCGTGATGGCTCCCGGCCGTCATCAGCACACGAGCACTGTAGTGCATGACGGCCGGGAGCCTTCATCAGCATCGAAGGGGTTAAGACTCCTGCTGGGCCCATAACAAAGGCCGAATCTGAGGCCTCCTTTGGTTCCAGTCTCTTGGCTGGGAGGAGTCCGGAGCCTCACACGTAGAGGCACATGCAGCAGAGGGGAAACAAAGCCCCGCACCTTGTTAGCACTTCACACACACTTAAGAGAGGCAGCTTTTCACTTTGTTCAGGCTCTGTTTACTAGAGTTGCACGCGCTGTAAGAATGTCAGATGTGTTGGTCTCTCCCAGTATTTACACAAAGCAAACTGCATTTGCATGGAGCTTACCTCCCTGAGGAGGCCTTGAAATGATTTTAGTCCCACTATTTTTTCTTGTTTAGCGCTACTCATCCCAATGCAGGGTGTCAGAGCGCTTTACATCAACACGTGCATATTACATGGACAATAAATGTTCTAAGTTTGTAAATGAATGTGCAGGGTGTGTCACATAAAACTGGGGGATGCAAGGTGTACACGTCACATATCATCTTCCACAGCTCACTGAACTATGGTCCTCGCAATGCGCTCAAACGTACACATGACAGACCCGCCAAACATATATGTGAGGGCTTTAGATCTGATGTCACTTCCTGTGAAGTCGTGGCTTGTGATGCCACTTTCTTTGATGTCAATTCCAATGATGACGTGTGATGCCATGTGTGATGTCAGGCGTC
The DNA here is from genome assembly GCF_964263255.1 of Lissotriton vulgaris. Classification (NCBI taxonomy): domain Eukaryota; kingdom Metazoa; phylum Chordata; class Amphibia; order Caudata; family Salamandridae; genus Lissotriton; species Lissotriton vulgaris. Next base: position 10,424,843 of record NC_141694.1, read on the forward strand.
ATGATGTCATGCGCCCTGATGTCATGCGCCGTGATGTCATGCGCCCTGATGTCATGCGCCGTGATGTCATGCGCCCTGATGTCATGCGCCGTGATGTCATGCGCCGTGATGTCATGCGCCGTGATGTTGCGCGCCATGGTGTCATGCTCTGTGATGTCATGCGCCGTGATGTCATGCGCCCTGATGTCATGCTCCGTGATGTCATGCGCCCTGATGTCATGCGCCGTGATGTCATGCGCCCTGATGTCATGCGCCGTGATGTCATGCGCCCTGATGTCATGCGCCGTGATGTCATGCGCTGTGATGTCATGCTCCGTGATGTCATGCGCCGTGATGTCATGCGCTGTAATGTTGCGCGCCATGGTGTCATGCGCCCTGATGTCATGCGCCGTGATGTCATGCGCCGTGATGTCATGCTCCGTGATGTCATGCGCCCTGATGTCATGCGCCGTGATGTCATGCGCCCTGATGTCATGCGCCGTGATGTCATGCGCTGTGATGTCATGCTCCGTGATGTCATGCGCCGTGATGTCATGCGCTGTAATGTTGCGCGCCATGGTGTCATGCTGTGTGATGTCATGCGCCGTGATGTCATGCGCCCTGATGTCATGCGCCGTGATGTCATGCGCCCTGATGTCATGCGCCGTGATGTCACGTGCACACTGCCTAACTAGGTTAGTTCCCCCACTTCTTTTGTAAGACTTGTGCCCTGGATGTCAAACTATTACAAACTGTGCCGCATGTTGCCGCATAATTTCCCCTTTCTTGCCACATGCTTCACTCAGCCCTGCCGCGTGCTTCCAGTGGCCATTGCCATACTTCAGATGTGAAAAGGTGGCGCACAAGGAAAGGTGCAAGTGTCACGCGTGGCAGCTCTGTGAGTCATTTGATGGGTGAGTGATGCTGACACCCTTTGCGTTGCAGGTGTCAGTCTCTTCCCGACAGACAGACGGACCCACGGTATTGTGGGTACAGGAAGCTGAGCTCCCTGGCTGGATGGCTTCCGCCGTGATCTCCTGTAGAGGCCTCTCTGCCCACGGTGCCTGGGCCTCTGGTGCCAGGCGGTGCCAGGCCAGCTGCCACCCTGCAGTGCTCTTCATCACGATGCGACTGCAGCAGCATGAATCACCGAGCTGGCCCTGCGCCCAGCTCCTGCCAGACTCTTTTATTCGCCTGAATAACACATTGCCTAATTAACTCCCAGCACCTGCTCATCCCCCCACCCCGCGCCGTCGGTGCCCCCCCCCCTCCGAGTCTCTTGTAGGGTTTGAGTACCGTCGTCTTCCCACCCCGCCCCCCTAGTGTTAAACTGCCCCGGGCCCCCACCTCCGAGGGGCGAGAGACCTTAAATGGTTGTTCAAGAGATGCCTCTCCGCCCTTTGGAGTAAGATCTCCCCCCCCCCCACCTATGGAGGGGGCTCTGAGGGGCCCAACACCCACTCCTGCAGTCCATGGAGGGAGGAGCTCCACCCCCTCGAGCGGTGGGGGGGGGGGGGCGCAGACAGTCCACCCGCAGTGCAAGGGACGCAGAGGGAGAAGATACACCCCCTCAGCACCCCCCACTGACCTTAGTCCACCCCCCCCCCCAAGTGCAAGGGATGCAGAGTGCAGGAACTCCATTGACAGTCCACCCCCTCAGGGGCCCCCACTGACAGTCCACCCCCTCAGGGCCCCCACTGACCTTAGTCCACCCCCTCAGGGGCCCCCACTGACAGTCCACCCTCTCAGAGGCCCCCCGTGACAGTCCACCCCCTCAGGGCCCCCACTGACCTTAGTCCACCCCCTCAGGGGCCCCCCGTGACAGTCCACCCCCTCAGGGCCCCCACTGACCTTAGTTCACCCCCTCAGGGGCCCCACTGACAGTCCACCCCCTCAGGGGTCTACACTGACAGTCCACCCCCTCAGGGGTCCACACTGACAGTCCACCCCCTCAGGGGTCCACACTGACAGTCCACCCCCTCAGGGGTCCACACTGACAGTCCACCCCCTCAGGGGCCCCGCTGACAGTCCACCCCCAGTGCAGTGGATGCAGAGGGCGGGCCAGGACCACGGGCACTAACACGGCTGGTTGTATGATGCCCACTCATAGAGTTGGCCCTTAGAGCTCCTGAGTGGACTCCTAGGGGCACCGCCTCTTGGCAGTGCCCACACATTGGCACAAAGCCATGCTTTCCACCAACGAGTAGTGTCGTCACATCTATCAGGCACACGCATCCAGGTAGGATATTTTGAGTCCTTAATTATGATAATTAAGTGCCGCTCGTAGCCGTGATCTGTCCTGCTCAACTTTGCAGGTTTTCCCGTTTTAAATACCGGATCTGTGACCCTCAGCCTGATGCCTGCTACGGACCCTGAATTGCAAGGACTCTGAGGCGCTAAATCTGTTGACCAACGGGGCAGGGACTGCGAGACCCAGGGTGCTTTGCGCCTCTTGATCCAGCGCACCTGGTGTCTCTTCCCCGCCCCCAACTCCTACTTCCAAGCATCTGGGTCTCGCGCTAGCTGGGTCCTGTCTCTTTCATCCCCACTGTTTTGCCCTCTAGACCTGAGCTCCCCACGTTTATAACAGTATTTATATTTTCCCTTTGCGTAGTTCTGCGCAGCTGACTTTACCATTCTGTGCCAGTAATTGTTTCTTTGCCACTGCTTGGTTAGCCCGTCTATTCTTCTTTCCTTTCACCCGTAGGTTCAAATTTCATTCCAGTACCCTAAGGTCCTGAACTGACATTCTTGCTTAAGCCCTATAGTATTGCCCTGTCAATATGGACACTGCTTCACCTGGGATCGTGGGGGGAAATCCCAACAAGGGCACATTAGATAATTACTTCAAGAAATCTACTTCAGAAATTGAAAGGGAAGAAGCTCTAGCGGAGAGAAGGGTGGAGCGCCACCGTTCCATCGAGGGTTACAAGGCTAGACTTTCTTTGACAGCATCCCCGCAACTCACTACATCCAGTACAGGGGTGGCCCCTATTACTGAGGACCTTTCACAACCCTGGGAATTCCTGAACTTTTAAGGGATACCTCTCCCACACCACCCTCTCCCAGGGCCTTACTTAGCCCACCTACTACCATTCCTTCACCTTACTGTACTTCTGTGATAGGTCGGGAAGCTACACCAGCTACCCTCCACACTGGCAAAATCACCGCTAAAAATCAACCGAGGAAGATAGAGGTCCCTATAATTCATGGTCCACCGCCCAATAAGAGAAGGAGGAAGGGGGGTTCTATTCAAAAGGGCAAAATTAGCCACTCTGAATTCGGCAAGGGGAAGGGGGGGGGGGGTGTAGCTCCTGTCTCTAAACCTATAGTGGATATAAGACCTGTAATCACTTTAGTGACCACTCAAGATACACCACCACTTACAACTGTTACTACCCCCTCAGGTGCCAAAACAGAGGGTATTCAGCCGACTGTCCCCACCCTGGAGCTCCTTGAGCAAATGCTCAAGACGCTCACTTCTCCTATTGTAGATAGATTATTGGCTATTGAACAACGGCTAGGGAACCTGGAACAGGCTATTGCCAACAACCCGGACACGCAGAAGGCCCCTCCTATTTCTAACACAGCATTGGCTACGGTCGGTTTAACCAATACCTCAAAACCTACTTTAGCCAAGGTGGCTCATGCAACATCCATTATCACCACAACGGCCTTATTCCCTAAGCCCAAAGCTCCTACTAAAATAGTGACCCACAATCCTCAAGGGTTTACAACCTCTACTATTCCCCCCGACCTGCCATGCATACGGATGGTGCCATTCCGAAGGGTGGAAACAGTACGGCCGCAAGACCATCGCAGCCGGCTGGAGAGAGGGAATCCCTAAGCAGAGCAGCAAAACGCAGAATTCCTCAGGTTGAACTTCCTCCGGAAGCACTACCCTATGTAGTGGTACTTACGGGTGTTCCCATCCTTGACCCAGATAAGCGAGAAGGTCCACAGCAGCTTAAAAATAAAACCATGTATTGGCTGTCTAAGAATAGGCCACTCCCAGCTAACGTCAATGGGGACATAGTGCACGTGCGTCAACTCTCCTGGTTGGGGGGGCGGGAGAAAGACATTGAGGGTGATTTGATTGTGATTAACTTCAGGGATCCAGAAGCTGTTAGGCACATTTTGAGCTGGATGCCAGGGAACCTAGGCCAATTAATTATGCCGTGCGATCTTACTTTTTTCTATCCCAGAGCCCTAGTAGCTCCCATGTCATGTCCATGGCCTCCTATGGCCCTGACAGGTACTCTAGGCCCAAAACATAACAATCATTACTTCCCCCCGCAGCCTGGCCCCATGGTCTCAAAGAATGCATATGGGTGGGAATCCATACCGCAAAGGGGATATGGTACCAACCTTAGGAGGTCGGACTATTCTCTTGAATCAGGGGGGATGGACCATTTGCTTCCTTTCACACCCCTGGAAGTTAGTAATAGATTCAATGCTTTTTCTGGCTTGGACTCATGCGATTGACGCCTGGGTACTTCTCCTAGTCATCCTGCTCTAGTGAGGGGGCTAAGCGCACAGGATGTTAATTCTTATTCATCTGGTGCAAACTCCCCTCCTCAGATGCCAAGTGATTCCTGCGGCACGACTCAAACCCTTTCAGTCACTTCCATCCATAGTCCATCTCCTCCTTGAGGGATTCCAATCTCACATGCAAGCTGTGATAGTGATACTACAGGGGGGCAGGGAGCCACTTTGTATACTCCTTCTAGAGCCCTGAGGGTACTGTCATGGAATGTTGCAGGCATTGTCAACAAATTGCACACTGAAGACTGGGACACCCTAATAACAAATAGTGACATCTGTCTCTTTCAAGAGACATGGGCGAGGGAACCCGTGCTCAAAACTGGCTATGCAATCTTTGAGATTAAGGCTACCTGGAATGGCAAGGGGAGGCCCTCGGGTGGTCTGGCGGTGTGGATAGCGTGTCACATTGGTTGCACAGCAGAAACTATAGCCACGTCCTCTCAAGACATTCAGTGTGTTTTACTGAACTGGTCGGGCGCCCCCAAGCTGGCAATTATAAATGTTTATTCTCGCCCAGTTGGCCCAACGGCGGAGTCTACCACTCTAGAAGATCTTGCGTCCTTTCTGGGTCAGTTGCCGACCGACTACAAGGTGGTAATGGGTGGAGATTTTAACTGCCATTTCGAGCCCTTAGAGGGCCTAAGGGAAGGGGCCCTTACGGCTGAAGACGATTTCTGGGGCATTCCAGTGTGTCAATCGCCCCACCCAAGATCCTGCTCCCCACTTGCGGTCCAAATTATGTCGCTGACCCTTAACTTTGCGTTAAGAGCTTGTAATGGATGTACACCCTCAGACACCCCCTCAAAATGTACATTTAATAGAAAAAATCATGAGTCACGACTGGACTACATCTTTGTAGATACCAGTCTCTGGCCAAAGCTAGAGGATTTCAAAATAATTCCCCGCACAGATAGTGACCACAATGCTCTCCTACTTTCTCTGGCCTACCTCCCAGTATATCCCGGATCACCAACACCTGAGGATAGAGATGATCGGGGTAATTTGGTACTAACCTCTAATAGGCGTAGGGTGAAATGGCAGAAATTTTCCAAGTCAGAAGAAAATATTGGGAAAATCTATGATTTGGTGCTGCCTAAACTCGAGCCCTTGAGTGATTTAGTTAGCCAATCCAGTTCCCAGGATTTACTTAAAACTCTACCTCTCATTCATGAAGATCTAGTGGGAGTTCTAGTGGAGGTCCTTTACCCTGAGGTGCCAAAGTCCAATCAAAAGACCAGAACCTCCTCCTGGTACAACTCCGACTGCGGAAAGGCGAAATCTGACCTTATTACTGCAGTCAAAGATGGTGTTGCTCGGACCAGGGTGGTCGAACTGCGGCGTCAGTACAAGGCCACAATGGCCCGTGCGAGGTCAGACTGGGACTGGGACAGATGGCAGGATCTTTCGGCAGCCCTGACAACTAAGGACTTACGAAGATTCTGGTCTCTAGTCACCACTGGCACAGGGGAACCCAAAGCTGCAGTTGAACCCAATATTGCTGCACACATATGGGAACTCCACTTCAGCAAACTTTATGCAGATACCCTAGAGAATACTGATGCCGTTGTTGCTACACTCCTATCCCTTCCAGGAGACACCTTAGAGTTTACGCTAGGGGAAGTGGTTTGTGCAATAGATGGTCTGGCGCTGGGAAAGGCACCGGGCCTTGATAAATTACCAGGTGACCTTTTTAGGTCCCAACCAGAGATCTGGGCGCCTTACCTTCATATTCTCTTCAATTCAATTGCACGTGGAATGGCGATCCCCTGCACTTGGCTGGGGGCAGAGATAGTCCCTATCTTCAAGAAGGGCTGTCCTCTGCTCCCATCCAACTACAGGCCGATCAGCCTCATAGATGTCCCCCAAAAGCTTTATTCACGACTCTTATTGGATCAACTCTTGGACTGGATGGAGGAAAATGAAATCTTAAGGGCCCTCCAGGCTGGCTTCAGGAAAAATACGTCCACCATGGACCAAATCTTCCGCCTTGTCCTCCTTTTTTGGAAATCGGTGAGCATCGAGGGAGGGAGATTGTACATGGTGTTCGTAGACCTGAAGTCAGCATTTGACTTGGTACCACGCAAAAACTCTGGGAGGTCCTGAAGGAGATGGGAGTGCCCACTAACTTACTACAGGCCATAATAAGACTCCATCAGGGCAACTTCGCCCAGGTACGATGTGGGCGTGGTGGAGTTTTGACAAAAAGGTTTCCTGTCTCCCGGGGGGTTAGGCAGGGATGTGTCCTGGCCCCTACTCTCTTTTGTCTCTACGTGAACAATGTCATCTCACACCTAGTCAAAGTTAGGGACAATGACGCCCCGGTTTTGGCAGGCAGGAGGGTGCCGGCAATTATGTTTGCTGACGACACCCTCCTGCTCTCCAAATCCCCCATGGGAATTCAGCGAATCCTAGATGGATTTGGTCTTTTCTGCAGGCAGTACGGCCTCGAGATCAACACAGGGAAGACCAAATTCATGATCTTTAACCCCTCTCCCACAACCAGACCTAACCCATCCCTAAATTCCATGGAATTGGAGAGGGTTAAAACATTTCAGTACCTGGGTGTAACCCTACATGAAAACCTATCCTGGGGTCCACAGATCTCAAGCTCGCGAATAAGGCTTTCCCAACTCTCTGGGGCTATTTTAAGGGCTACGAACACCTCAACCTACAAACCCATAGCTCCTGCAGTTGAGATGTACAAAACACAAGCGAAATCAGCTGCACTCTATGGTAGTGAACTATGGGGACATCAAGCTGCAAATGAGTCGGTGCGTGTTGAAAACAACTTTCTGAGGCGTCTTTTGGCCCTCCCAATTGCAACACCCCTGTTTCCCTTACGCCTAGATTTGGGTCTACCATCTATTAGGGAGGACCTTGAATCTAAACCATTAAGATTCTGGCACAGACTTTGGTCAACAAATGAGCTCAGACACTACAGGCAAGATCTTGTGCATGTTATGAATTTAAATCACAGTGATAAGATCCCTTGGCTATCCTTTGTCAAAAGAGAATTGTTCCGGCTCGGTTTTAACGAGCTGTGGGAGGCCCCGGAAACAGGATGTATTAGGGTTCCCCGGAAAAGACTTGTGGAAGCTTACAAGGAACAAAATCTTGTCTCCCATGTGACTGCACCCCACATCGGCACCCTAACACAGCGTTTTACTGAATCCAAAAATTCTTATAAGTTCGAAACCTTTATGGATTTTGTTTACCCAATCATGGCAAGGAAGCTATTTTTACAGTGGCGGTTTGGCACTCTTCCCATCAAATCCTTTACCAATAAATGGACTAATGGAAGGGACAAAACATGCCCTGGCTGTAATTCCTGCGATGAAGAGGAAATTCACGTTCTGTTTTTTTGCCCTTCCTACAAGTCACCTAGGAAATATTGGCTTGTGCCCTTATGCAGGAATTTGGCAATAAGGAACTGTGTAACATCTTTCAGAATACTGAAAACTGATTCCTCCCCCCACATTGTCTTCGTGGTTGCAAAATATCTTTTAGCCATGTGGCGCATTAGGTCCAAGTTGATCAAGGCAAAACCACCCTAGGATGTATGCCTACACCACTGTGACATTGTAACATCTGGCTCCCGTAACAACGTCTCCTATCACATTTCGACTATTCCATTTTTAATGATATGAAATGTTGTTGCTTATTCTTTTTATGTACTCCATATTCCTGATTTTAAATGAAATGAATGTTGTCACTTGCTCTCTGTTGCACTTTATATGTCTGAATTTTTAAATGTATGTAAGTCTTTTATGCATCTTTTATGGCCTAAATGGCCGAAATAAAGAATTTTTGGATTGGATAATTAAGGAATCGCAATTAAGGACTCGCAAAAGCCTATGCATGTAGAACTCGCTGTAAAAATAGCGATTCCTCCATATTCCTTATTTGCAACTCGCAAATTGCGAGTCGCAAATAAGGAATGGCTTCCCATTCATTCCTATGGGCCTCCAGGCCCATAGGAATGAATGAGAAATTATATGAGCAATTTGTGAGTACCACTAGGTCCTTGCAAATCGCGCATGCAATTTCAGGGTGCCAGAGTGTCAAAATGACACCCTGTTGCACCCCTGAAATTGATCAGTGCGCATATGTTGCGCACACACTTGCCTTAAGGGCATGTGTGTGCACAACATGAAACTTTGAAAAATTGCCAGAAGGGCATTTTTCATAGTTTTTGCAAATTACCATGAAGTTCAACTTCATGGTAATTTGCGCCCCCTATTAGCGAAATAGCTGATTTTTTTACTTCAATGCATTGCATTTAAGGAATCTCAATTTGCCATTCCTTAAATGCAATTGCAATTTAAGTAATCGTAATTTAGAGATTACTTAAATTGCGATTTTTGCATTTGGGATGATGCATCCGAAATGCAAAAATACCAGTCGCAAAGGGGCAGATTCTCAGAATCTACCCGTTTGCGACCGGTTTTTCTTTTGATGCGTGTATCTGTATATGTCTAGAGTGACGCATACCTGTTATCACGTTCAGTACACCCACCCAGGAGACATGCAAACAGGACGTCGTGGGTGGGAGTGAGCGCAGCGGCGGCCGAGCAGGGTGGGCACTTCCTTTTGCTCCTGCTGACTCAGCAGAACGGCCCGCCATGAACCCGAAGTACTTTTCACCCTCAGACTCCGCAGTGGTTTCTGAATTTCACCCTTGTTGTAGATTTTCCTCCAAGTTGAGCCTGGAAGAGGAGAGCGAACTGGGACTCTGCGATGTCACTCGATTAGAAACTTGGACATACGCACCGACGCTCTCACATCACGCGAGAGAAGCATCTTACAGACCTTTTGATGCCCTGTGTGCGGCACCTCACTGGAAAGTCATCTTGGGGTCGATAAAAATGGTACCGCAAAAAAACTGCGCCAAGATCTACTTTATCCGGAAACTATGTCAACAATAAGTCGCACATTTTACACCAATCAATCAATCAGGGGTTTATATAGCACGGCTGCTCACCCGTTAGGGTCTCAAGGCGCTTGGTCAAACTATAGACTCTTTCACCGAGTGCTTGAATGGAAGTGTCCAGAAATGTGAGCGTGATAAACGCGATAAACGTGATTCTGAAGAGACGGCGTATTTATGATTATGGCTGGTTATGGATCTTCATCCTTCGGTAACTCCTGCTATAAAAGCCGCATATGATGCCCTGAGCACAGCCAGAGCTGCACGCATGGAGCCGTCAATCATCATGGGTGTGATGGAGAGGCCACCGGGCTTGTGGGCCAAGAATACCTGCACAGTTTAGCAACTTGAGGTAAGTCAGACGTGTGACTGAGTCAAGCCAATCCCATACCTTGCTTCAGCAAGTCTGGTCCATAAAGAAGACAGGTAAAGACGGAGAGCCGGCAGAGACGCTTTGTCCACGAAGATGCCAAACCTAGACAACACTCATCCAGGGTAGACACTGATCAGGAAAGACACAAAACCAAGAAGAAACTGATCCAGGGAAGACACCAATCCAGGCAAAACACTAATCCGGCGAAGACTCTAATCCAGGAAAGACACTAGTCCATTATAGACACTAATCCAGTAAAGACACCAAAGCAACGATACAGGAATCCTTGGAAAACACTTGTTCATTGAAGACTCTAAACTTATGAAGCCACAAATGCTAGGAAGACACCAAATTTAAGAAGACACTAATCCAGGGACAACACTAATCCTATGAAGCCCCCAGGCCAAGAAGACACTAGTCCAGGGAAGTAGCTAATCCAGGGAAGACACTAATCCTATGAAGCCCCCAGGCCAAGAAGACACTAGTCCAGGGAAGTAGCTAATCCAGGGAAGACACAAATCCAGGGAAGACACAAATCCATTGAAGACACTAATCCAAGGAAGGCACTAATCCAGGAAAGACACAAATCCATTGAAGACACTAATCCAAGGAAGGCACTAATCCAGGGAAGACACAAATCCATTGAAGACACTAATCCAAGGAAGGCACTAATCCAGGGAAGACACAAATCCATTGAAGACACTAATCCAAGGAAGGCACTGATCCAAGGAAGGCACTGATCCAGGGAAGAAGCTAATCCAGGGAAGACGCAAATCTAATTTATTGAAGACACAAATCCAGGCAAAACACTAATCCGGGGAAGATGCTAATCCGGGAAAAACGCTAATCCAGGGAAGACACTAATCCATTAGAGACACTAATCCAGGAAAGACACCAAAGCAAAGATACAGGAATCCTTGGAAAACACTTGTTCATTGAAGACTTTAAACCTATGAAGCCACAAATGCTAGGAAGACACCAAACTAAGAATACACTAATCCAGGGATGAGACTAATCGGTTGAAGACACTAATCCTATGAAGCCCCCAGTCCGAGAAGACACTAGTCCAGGGAAGACACTAATCCCTTGAAACCACTAATGCTAGGAAGACACCAAACTAAGAATACACTAATCCAGGGATGAGACTAATCGGTTGAAGTCACTAATACTATGAAGCCCCCAGTCCAAGAAGACACTAGTCCAGGGAAGACACTAATCCCTTGAAACCACTAATGCTAGGAAGACACCAAACTAAGAAGAAACAAATCGAGGTAACACACTAGTACATTGACGACACTAATCGTCGTAAAACACTAATCCAGGGAAGACACTAATCAAAGGAGGACACTAATGCTAGGAAGACACCAAAACAAGGAAGACACCAAACCAAGGAAGACATCTAACCAAGAAGACACAATCAAGGGAAGATACTAGTACATAGAAGACACTAATCCAGGGAGGACACTAGTACATAGAAGACACTAATCCAAGGAACACATTAGTCCAGGGAAGACTCTAATCTAGGGATGATGATAATCCAGGGAAGATGCTAATCCAAGGAAGAAACAAATCCATTGAAGGCACTAATCCAGGGAAGACACAAATCCAGGGAAGACACAAATCCAAGGAAGACACTAATCTAGGGAAGAAGCTAATCCAGGGAAGACACAAATCTAGTCTACTGAAGACACTAATCCAGGCAAAACACTAATCCGTGGAAGACGCTAATCTGGGGAACACGCTAATCCAGTAAAGACATAAATCCATTGAAGACACTATCCAGGGAAGACACAAATCCAGGGATCTCTAAGTATCCTCTCAGGTTGCGGTTTTCCAGACAAAAAGAGAAAGAATGACCATAGGCACCGGGACACTCCTGCACTAGCCGTGCGCCCCACAAAACCTGCTCATCCATTCATTCATTTATAACCTTCTTAATTATATTGATGACTTCATGTTTTTGCAAAGACACAGGTGCTCCATGTGAGGCGAACCGCTAAACAGACAAACCCGCAAAGCATCCATAAACTTTACTGGGCACACTGACAGGAAGGAGTCGGAGGGAGGAGGCCCAGGAAGAGGAAGTTCTCAGTTCTACGCCTTCTCCGTGTGGGTTGGGGCCGGGAGAGGCAGCAATCAAAACAAGGGCGTTTATGTGGTTTGTAAGTTTTCAGTCCCTAACTTCTCCATGCAACCATCCTGACAGATGATGGTTTAAAGGACTTTTTGTGTTTTTTTTTATAGTGTTGTTCAGTTTCCTTTCTCAGTCAAACGCTGGTTAAAGAAAGGTTTGGATGGACTGAAGCAATCATGAATCTGTTGTTCACGGATTAGGAAAGCCTCCCCTTTCTAGGTCCCCACCCCTCTTTGTAATTTTGTATTTGGGGTATAATTATAAAACAGACTCTCCCCACCTCTTGATTTGCTGAGGATGTGCGGTTGCCCACGGCCCTAAATGGGCAGCCCTTTTAGGGCCATTTGGGCACCCCCCCCCCAGTACTAATGCAGGACTCGAGGAGGAGTCCCCTAACCAGACACGTCACTTCCAGTGCGCCGAGGAGGTGGGGAGGTATTTATGCTTCCCCGGTCCATCTTGGCATCCTCTTTGCACTGGACATGCCGTCTTCCACCCGACCGCTTACCCGGTGAAGGACTGGGTTATTCTAAGACCCAGCGGTGCCAGGGGACAACACCTGAAACCTTCGTGGGTAACCTGTTCCGGCGTACAAATGACAGAGACACGGGACACTTCCTTCGGCGTCAAAGATTCGAGGTTTATTACTGCAGGGAACACAGAAGTCACAAGAAGTACAACGTGTGTAGGTTCGAGGAGACTGCTTCGAATTGCTACTGTAGGTCGCTCCTTTTATACACATTTCTCTCATAGGTTAACATTGTACACAAAGGTTTACAACTCGGTTCCCATCGTAATCTCCAAGAGGGGTTGCTTTGATGCATTCAGGGCCCGGAACATAAGTACGGAAACATTTGGTGGTTCCCAACTGTAAAAACCATCTTCCCACCATTAGTACATTCCAATTGGCAGTAAACAGATCGAAGAAGGAACAGAAACCGGTGCAGAGGAAGGCAGAAACAGTGGGGAGATCGGAAAGGGTGTAAAAGGGGTGGTATCGGGAAACACGAGCTACAGGCATCAAAGGGACGTGCCTAATGAGATGCACGGCTGAGACAATAGAGCGACACGGCAAGATGTGCCTCGAGCGGGGCCATCTGCCTTACAGTGTCATCCCCCTCATCATAAAGACACTTTCAAAGGAAACGTGTCTTCCGCAAGAGTCTTGGGAATCCCAGGGTCGCGAAGCGGACAGCGTCCGTTCGCTGGCTACTTGAGGGCAAGAAACAAAATGGATGCCATATCTAAGATGGAACCCGTGGGCTCGGATGTAGAAACCCACGAAACAAACGAACGGTTTAGGCTAGTACAGCAAAAACGCGTACACCCACTAAACTCGTCATTTGCGGTTCATAGATACCAGACTCGACCATATTCGTGCGAGTCCAAAACACCACTTACGATCGTCACGGAACCTCACCCGGCGTGGGGTTGGCAGGCGAAGTACATAGAACATTGTAATGTTTTCTTTTGTCGTTGCAGGCGGAGTTACAGGGCGTTCTGGAAGCAAATGGGTACAGAAGGGTACCTCTGCGAGAGCACAATAGGGGTGCCAGAGCCAAACCGCAGGAGCCTCATGGGAGGGTCCTGGAACAATGACGTCGGCGCCCCGTTAGTCCTTCAGGCGGTTTTGGGCCTGAACAACCCGGGGATTGCCCTGCTATGCTCCGCCTTGAAAGGGGCGTGAGTAATAAGGGACCAATGTGTCACGTGATCTAGTAAGGGATCACCCCCATAAGGTGTAGCACTGATTGGGTTCTCCCCAGTACTGCTTGGCTCATCAGGCGGGCAGGCAGCACAGGTGGTTACAGCTGCCTGCCCTTGGATCGCCCGTAAGATAACCCACCAAATTGCATACTTTTGTATGGAATTAACCTGCAGCAATATTTTTCCCAAACAAAAGTTGTGTTGTGTATTTCTTTATGCATGCATACTCTGTTGTGGTGTGGGTGGAGCTAGTTGCCAATAATGGGACTATGCAGCTTGGCAGGGGAAGCCCCAAGGGTGGCAGGAAAAGCGCCAAGGGCGGCAGCAAGCAGCCGCCTTAGGGGCATCTCTAAAAGAAACAATGACTTCCACTTTATTGGCTGCTCACGGTTCACACACAGGCGGCTTTCTTGACTTTTGAACAACACAATAGTCAATTTTAAAAAATAAATCAACGTTAGAAAATGCGGAAACACGAAGGGGAAACCGTGATTTAATGAGCGCAGGATTTAAGGAGACGCCGAGGCAGTTTAATGCGCTGGCGGCGGCCGAGGCCGTGATGGCAAAGCATTAATATTTAAAAGGCAATAACAGGGCCAGGGAAGAGATATCTGGTAATAAAGTAAAATAAGAGAGGCCGTGGATGCAGGGGAGAACAAAAGACGCCGGGAAGACATGTCTGGGAACACTTGGACTCCGGGAGCTGGGATTGTAGCAGCCTGTCCTTGGGGGACCCTGGAGGGGCCTGACATCACTGTTCCCTGTACAAGGAGGGGTGAAGGGCCCCTGGCCCCTGTCCTTGGGGGACCCTGGAGGGGCCTGACATCACTGTTCCCTGTACAAGGAGGGGTGAAGGGCCCCTGGCCCCTGTCCTTGGGGGACCCTGGAGGGGCCTGACATCACTGTTCCCTGTACAAGGAGGGGTGAAGGGCCCCTGGCCCCCTGTCCTTGGGGGACCCTGGAGGGGCCTGACATCACTGTTCCCTGTACAAGGAGGGGTGAAGGGCCCCTGGCCCCCTGTCCTTGGGGGACCCTGGAGGGGCCTGACATCACTGTTCCCTGTACAAGGAGGGGTGAAGGGCCCCTGGCCCCCTGTCCTTGGGGGACCCTGGAGGGGCCTGACATCACTGTTCCCTGTACAAGGAGGGGTGAAGGGCCCCTGGCCCCCTGTCCTTGGGGGACCCTGGAGGGGCCTGACATCACTGTTCCCTGTACAAGGAGGGGTGAAGGGACCCTGGCCCCTGTCCTTGGCGGATCCTGGGGGAGCCTGGCGTCACTGGCCCTTGTACAAGGAGGGGTGAAGGGACCCTGGCCCCTGTCCTTGGGGGACCCTGGAGGGGCCTGACATCACTGTTCCCTGTACAAGGAGGGGTGAAGGGCCCCTGGCCCCCTGTCCTTGGGGGACCCTGGAGGGGCCTGACATCACTGTTCCCTGTACAAGGAGGGGTGAAGGGACCCTGGCCCCTGTCCTTGGCGGATCCTGGGGGAGCCTGGCGTCACTGGCCCTTGTACAAGGAGGGGTGAAGGGCCCCTGGCCCCCTGTCCTTGGGGGACCCTGGAGGGGCCTGACATCACTGTTCCCTGTACAAGGAGGGGTGAAGGGACCCTGGCCCCTGTCCTTGGCGGATCCTGGGGGAGCCTGGCGTCACTGGCCCTTGTACAAGGAGGGGTGAAGGGCCCCTGGCCCCCTGTCCTTGGGGGACCCTGGAGGGGCCTGACATCACTGTTCCCTGTACAAGGAGGGGTGAAGGGACCCTGGCCCCTGTCCTTGGCGGATCCTGGGGGAGCCTGGCGTCACTGGCCCTTGTACAAGGAGGGGTGAAGGGCCCCTGGCCCCCTGTCCTTGGGGGACCCTGGAGGGGCCTGACATCACTGTTCCCTGTACAAGGAGGGGTGAAGGGACCCTGGCCCCTGTCCTTGGCGGATCCTGGGGGAGCCTGGCGTCACTGGCCCTTGTACAAGGAGGGGTGAAGGGCCCCTGGCCCCCTGTCCTTGGGGGACCCTGGAGGGGCCTGACATCACTGTTCCCTGTACAAGGAGGGGTGAAGGGACCCTGGCCCCTGTCCTTGGCGGATCCTGGGGGAGCCTGGCGTGACTGGCCCCTGTCCAAGAAGGGGTGAAGGGCCCCTGGCCCCTGTCCTTGGCAGACCCTGGGGGAGCCTGGCATCACTGGCCCCTGTCCAAGAAGGGGTGAAGGGCCCCTGTCCTTGGCGGACCCTGGGACAGCCTGGCATCATAGCCCCTTGAACAAGAGGGAGTGAAGGGCCCCTGGCCCCTGTCCTTGGGGGACCCTGGAGGGGCCTGACATCACTGTTCCCTGTACAAGGAGGGGTGAAGGGACCCTGGCCCCTGTCCTTGGCGGACCCAGGGGGAGCCTGGCGTCACCGGCCCTTGTACAAGGAGGGGTGAAGGGCCCCTGGCCCCTGTCCTTGGCGGACCCAGGGGGAGCTAGGCTTCACTGGTCCTTGTACAAGAAGGGGTGAACGGCCCCTGGCCCCTGTCCTTGGCGGACCCTGGGGGAGCCTGGCGTCACTGGCCCCTGTCCAAGAAGGGGTGAAGGGCCCCTGTCCTTGGCGGACCCTGGGACAGCCTGGCATCATAGCCCCTTGAACAAGAGGGAGTGAAGGGCCCCTGTCCTGGGCAGATCCTTGGGGGGCTAATGGCATTACAAGCCTCATTACAAGTCAGAAAGAGGCCCCCCTGGCCCCCTGGCCCCCTGTCCTTGGCAGGCCTTCTAGGGAGTAGGCATCACAGGCCCCAGTACAAGAATGGGTGAAGGGCCCCTGGCCCCTGTCCTTGGCGGACCCAGGGGGAGCCTGGCGTCACCGGCCCTTGTACAAGGAGGGGTGAAGGGCCCCTGGCCCCTGTCCTTGGCGGACCCTGGGACAGCCTGGCATCATAGCCCCTTGAACAAGAGGGGGTGAAGGGCCCCTGGCCCCTGTCCTGGGCAGATCCTTGGGGGGCTAATGGCATTACAGGCCTCATTACAAGTCAGGAAGAGGGCCCCCTGTCCTTGGCAGGCCCTCTGGGGAGTAGGCATCACTGGCCCCTATACAAGAGGGGTGAATGGTCCCTGGCCCCCTGTCATGGACAGACCCTCGGGGGCTAAAGGCATCACAGGCCCCAGTACAAGTCAGAAAGAGGGGTCTCTGGCCCCCCCGTCCTTGGCAGACCCTCTGGGAGAGAGGCATCACAGGCCATTGCAGGAGTCAGGAAGAGGGGCTGCTGGCCCCCTGTCCTTGGTGGACCCTCGGGAGGTAGGCGTCACAAGCTCTTGTGCAAGAAGGGGTGAAGGGCCCCTGGCCCCTGTCCTTCACAGAGCCTCGGGAGCTAGGCGTCAAAGGCCCTTAGACACGTCAGGAAGAGGGGCCCCTGGCCCCCTGTCCTTGGTAGACCGGTGGCGAGGTGCCGGCGCTGCAGGCCCTTGTACAAGCCAGGAATAGAGGTCCCTGGACCCCCGATCTTGGCAGGCCCCCGGGGAGCTAAAGACGTCACAAGCCCTTGCACAAGTCAGCACGAGTGACCCCTGTCCTTGGCAGACCCGTGTGGAGCTAAAGGCGCCCCAGGCTTGTAGGAGTCAGGAATAGGGGCCTCTGGCCCCCAGCCCTTGGCAGACCCCTGGGGAGCTGAAGACGTCACAAGCCCTTGTACAAGTCAGGAAGAGGGGCCCCTCTCCTTGACAGACCCTCTGGAGTAACCCTGGGCGAAGTACTACGCTATGCTCTCGTAGTTTGCGAAGCTTGCGCTACTTCGCACTACGTGAATTGCACGTAGCACAGTGCAAACACGCGTAGCGGTCATTTTTTGCTTGCTCGTGGTCCTCAACGTCAAGTTGGGGACCGCGAGCGAGCAAAATGACATCCTAGCGAGACTTTTTCCGCTTTCGCAATCAGCAACATCCAGTTGCCGATCGCGAGCGTGGAAAATAAGCCTCCCGGCGAGATTCTCAACGCGGGGAGGTCAGGTTTCTCATTGTGAGTGGTTGCGCATGCTCACGACTGCTCGCGATGAGAAACTACCAGTCTGCGTTGAGAAAGCTGCCGCTCGAGTAGACATCTACTCGAGCAGCAGAAAACGAACGCTCGCACTGTGCAAGATGCCGTTTGCAATTATTACACAGTGCCGACAAGCATCCGGCACTGTGCAATCAGTGCGAACAGCATTTTGCACAGTGCACTACGCAGTTCGCGTAGCTCGCGTACGGCGAAGTGCACTTTGCGTAGCTACACGTAGTGCTACTACGCGAACTACACCCAGGGTTACAGTCGAAAGGTGAAGGCATCACATGCCCATGTGCGAGTAAAGAAGAGGGGCCCCTAGCCCCCTGTCCTTGGCAGACCCACGGGGAGGTGAAGGCGCCACAGGCCCTTGTTCACGTCAGAAAGGGGAGCCCCTGGCCCAGCTTGAGTAGAAACATAGGGGCATATGTACAAGAACGGACGCTAACTAGCATTAGCATTAGTTAGCAGCAGTTTTCTTAACCGTGGCTATTGCCGAAAATGTTTGCCTTGTGAGCAATGTATGTACAATACGTTGCTACATGGCAATAGTTTCAGGTAGCCGCAGTGAAAACTGCCACTAACACTAGCGTGAAGGCGATACAAATTCTGATGTTAGCGGGCGAAAACTGACAAAAGGCCCATTAGCAGCAAAAAAAACACGTTAGTCAGCCCAACGTGACTTTTTTTTTGCCTCTAGAGGCAAAAATAGCCTGTAAATCCACCTCTAATGAAAAACAGAAAACAAAACCAATGGAATGCAGATTGGAGCAGCCGGGCCAAGTGCAGCACAGATCAACAACCCCCCAGCTCCCAACAGCCAGGATGACCAGCCAGAGTCCCAGGGGAAGGGGAAATTCAGGGCTACAATCATGAAAAGGAGCGCATTGCTGGGCAAAACCAGTGATGCATCACTTATCATTGTGCACCCCTTGCAACAACATGGCATCAAAAACCTTGAAAGCGCGGACAGTACCCGGGGCCTAGAGGCCTCGCTGGGCTTGCGTCTGGGACCTGGAGTGGGATGCAGAGGTGTTGTACAGTTGCTGGGCCATGGTGGTCGATATTGAGGCTTCGGCGATCACCCTTACCTGGTGGTGATATCTGGCAGGTCACATGGAGACACGTTGCTGACCTGTGTGCGAAGACTGCCTGGTGCCCCTTGGAGCTGTGAACGGTAGATGCGCTCCTGCACACCAATGAAGGGAGGTCTGCATCTCATACTACAATCCACCACTACAGCAGGGTACGTGGAAGAGATTGCCAATGGTGGGCCATACCTCTCTGCATCACAGGCAGGAGGATGTTTTGCTGGCCGGACACTGAGGAGCGTGAGGCCCCTGGGCTGCGCTGAACCTATGTGGTGGGAGCGCTGCAACTTCACGTCTAAGGTGGATCTGTTGCATCACCTGCATCGAGAGGTTCCCCAGCGGACTTGGCGGCGACTGCTCTTCCCTGGGTGGTGAATCCCCGCCTGGCGGAGGCTCCTGCTGGCTGAATCACAGATTTGGAGAGTGTGCAGCCGATTGCGCCAAGGTGTCAATGTCCAGGTGAGGAGAAAGTGGTATGCATAGCGGAGGAGGCCTGGGGGTCGAGTCGGGCCCAGGCCTAGCACCTGTGGGTGGCGCACCCCCAGTGGCGGCTCATCCGCTATGGCGGAAGAGCGTTGCCCCGCTGCTTTCATGCAGTGCAAGAAGAGGAAACATAACTTGATGATAACTTTCTGATGTATTCATGCTATGTTTCCTTTGCGGGCGGGAGGGTGGGTGTGGCTGCTCTACTCATGGAGCAGGGCAGGGGCGGGGTGGTATGCCCACTCAAGTATGCAATGGGTGGTCGGCCTCTCAGGCCGCCCAAAGCAGTCATGCGCACATCCCTGTTCTCAATGCAGGCAGCTTTACAGCCTGCATGGAGATCATGCCCACCCCTCCAGCTCCTGGCTGAACGCCTTGTCACGGTGCTCAAGAACAATCACAACGCCGCATTGCAGCATTGTGATTGGCTTAGGGAAGGGAGCCTGGCTGCATGCTTCCTGTTCATGGAAGCAGACTCAGGAGAGCAGGAGCACAGAAGAAACAGGACCCGGTCTCGAGGTAAGAATAAAAAAATATATATATTTACTATCGCTGCTCCCCCGTGTTCCCGCCCTCTCCAGTGTCCTTTTCCGCATTTCCAGCCTCCCAGCTGTCCAGTCCCCCCGCAGCACTAATATTGGCGGCTGCTGTGTGGCCATGCGCAGCAGGCATACCACTGGTGCGCAATAGGCAAGCCCATCTGCTTCCATCCACCCCTGGACCATGCCCAGCACAATGGACCCTTCCTCTGGAACACTCCACCGCTACAACGCCAGCACCCTCCTCGCCATCAACCCTGGACGCCACACCGCCGGCATCTAGTAACACTGTAGAATTCTCTTGCACCCTGCGCCTGTCGAAACTGCAAACGCACCTTCTGCCACATCATCACAGCAGCGCCTCCTGCCGCCCAGACGACCTTCAGCCCAGCCGACCAGCTCAACTGCATCATCCTCAATGTGCGGTCCCTCCACAAACATGCAACAGATAACTGGGACCTCCTCGACGCCACCTCTTCAGACTACGCCTTCTTCATGGAAACATGGACCAACCTCTGCTCCTGACTGGACATCGCCTTCACAATCTACGACGGCTACAAATTCACCCGCATGGACCATCCAGTGCGGCCAGGAGGAGGCATTGCCATCGTCTAAAAATGCACACTCCGACTGACCATGCACTCTAATGACTCAACGGCTACCATGGAATACCTTCAGTTCAAAATCCGGACCAACCCCAACCCTACCCTCCATGATACCCTCGTCTACAGGAACCCTGCCCATGAACCTCCATTCACCAATGCCATTGTAGACCTAATCACACCTCATGCTCTCCCATCCACCAACTACATCCTACTCGGAGACCTCATGTTCCACCTGGACAACCCCAGTGACCAGAACACCACCCCTCTCCTGGGGAACCTCCCCGACATCAGACTCAAGCAGCTAGTGACCGCACCAGCCCACGTAGCCTGACACTCGCTCGAGCCTGTCTTCAACTCCAGCCACACAACAGGACTCTCCTGAACCAACCATCATTGTGTACATCACGCCTTCACCACGCCCACTGTATACCCTCGCCATCATTGCCCCCCCCTCGTCGTAGCTAGATAAAGGCCACTGAAGAACTTCCCGTCAACTCCCTTAGCACCGCCACTCCGCCAATGCTTACAGACGCCAATAATAATAATAATAATAAAGGGGTCTTATCATGCGCAAACTTAGCCCAATGGGCGTCAAGGCGCCTAATTCCAAATCCAGCTCATAACAAAAACCCTGCAGCTCAACCTGTAGAATCTAGAAAAGCACCACGTTTTTAAGGCCTTTTTAAACAGCGCTAGAGAAGGTAGAGTCTTGATCTCCATCAGCAAGATGTTCCAGAGCTGGGGGGCAGCGACGGAGAAGGCCCTGGCTCCCCACCTAGTGAGCTTGAAGCGAGGGACAACGAGTAGGAATAGTCCCGAAGAGCGAAGACACCTTGTAGGATGGTAGCGGGTAAGCAGGGAGCTGATAGCGCCTTTAGGTCCATCCTCGAGAGCTCTTTAGGTCAGACACAGAATTTTAAAATAAATTCTGTGCTGGATAGGCAGCCAATGAAGGTCTCTCCTCGCAGCAGTGGCAGAGGAAGCCCTGGGGAGATCTAGGACAAAACGTGCAGCAGCATTCTGCACGATTTGCAGCCGGTGTATGAGGCCCTTGTTGGATTCCATATAGAGAGAGTTGCAGTAGTCTAGTCTGGAACCAACAAGGGCGACTGCAATCTGCTTGCGTGCTTGAAGAGACAGATAGCTGCGAATTCTATTGAGCGTCCTGATCACGCCCCAACAGGTCGCAACAGTCCGATTCACCTGTAGGGATATCGAGAGTGAAGTGTCGAACACCACACCCAGGTTTCTGGCAGATTGGGAGGGATTGGGGCAGATGCCAAGAGAGGAAGGCCACCACACACTCGACCAGACATCTTGGTCCTTCCCAAAGACCAGCACCTCAGTCTTGTCGCCATTTAGCTTCAGGGAGTTGGTGACCATCCAATCTGCAACGTGTTGCATACAGGACCTGAAGCTAGAGGCAGATGTTATGACAGAGGACTGTGAGTGAGTGAAACCATAATCTGGGTGTCATCGGCGTATGATACCACCTCCATCCCCTGCGATCTTACAAGTCTAGCAAGGGGGGCCACGTAGATGTTGAACAGGGTCGGACTTAATGCCGACCCTGTGGCACCCCACATTGCAAAGACTTTGCTGGGGAGAGGTGGTTGCCGAGCATCACTCTCTGTTCCCTATCGAGGAGAAAGGAGTTGAGGAGACTCAGGGCCGAACCAGAGACACCTGCCTCCCTAAGCCGAGATGTTAAAATGGCAGGAGACAGGGTGTCGAATGCGGCCGTGAGGTCCAATAGCACGAGAACAGTAGTTTGTCCAACATCAACTTTGCGTCGGATGTTATCGACTACAAAGGTGAGAGCAGATTCTGTGCTATGATGTTTTCGGAATCCATGTTGGGTAATGTCCAAATACTCCGAAGCTTCAAGGAAGGAAGATAAATGGCGATTCAAGTGTGCTTCTAAAGTTTTAGCAGGTGCAGGGAGCAGGGAAATGGGTCTAAAATTTTTCAGGAGGCCGGGATCAAGTGAAGGCTTTTTGAGGAGCGGCTTCACTATGGCCTTCTTCCATACCGATGGAAAAGTGCCTTGGGCAATTGCCTTATTCATCACCTCAAGTAAGGGGGGGAGGAGACTGCTCCTACACTCTTTTAGCTTTTTAAGAGGCAATGGAT
This sequence comes from Lissotriton vulgaris, assembly GCF_964263255.1. NCBI lineage: Eukaryota > Metazoa > Chordata > Amphibia > Caudata > Salamandridae > Lissotriton > Lissotriton vulgaris. The sequence continues at coordinate 10,447,357 of NC_141694.1, forward strand.
CCAGTGGCGAGGAGGATTTCGTCTTGTCTAGAAGAAGATTCAGTCCCTCCAGAGACAAAGAAGGAAAATCCGAGAGGAGGCTAGAAGGGGCTATATCCCGTGACTCAAAAGAGCTTATACCTGAAGGAATATTTTCGCCTAAGGAGAGACGTTGTACTTCTAAAGAAGTATGAATATCCAAGATTTTTTTATGAAAAAAGTCTGCAATGTCGTCACAGAGACGTTGAGAACTGACTACGGGATCTGGGAGTTGGAGGGAGCATAGCGAGTCCGCAATTTTGAAAAGCTCCCTAGAGGAAGTGAGTGAACTAGTAAGATTGGAGAAATATTCCTGCTTCTCCATTATCACTTTCTTCTTAAACTCCCGTAGAGCAGACTTATGAGCCTCCCTATCCATAGGATCCCAAGATTTGCTCCATCTCCTCTCACTGCTTCTGCAACCCTGTCTTAGTAATCTAAGATGGTCCGAGAACCATGGCGCTGATGGTTTCCGTCGGGCTACATATCCCAGGGATGCTGGGGCAAGTTTTTCTACTGCATTAGTGATGGAATCCTGCAGAACTTGTGCTGCCTCATCAGCGTCTTTTGGGGAGAGAGCCTCGGTTGAAGGAACAAAAGGGGCAAAGGCCTCATTCGTGAGATTTCTAAGATTTCTTCTGGAAACGAATGGGGTAGTCTCCTTCTTAGTGGAATAAGAAGTAGAAAATGATCTGTCCATACCAACGGTAAAGGTGAGCCACTGGAAAGTCTTAGATCATTAGAAAATACCCCGTCAAGGATATGACCTGCCGTGTGAGTGGCACTGGTGACCAGCTGAGCAAAATCACAGGCTCCGAGAGATTCAACCAATGATAAAGTGTCCTTGAAAAGTACCTCATCGAGATGGAAATTGAGGTCGCCTAAAATGGTGAAAGAGGGCTTTCCAAAGTAGGGTTCAAGAATTCTCAGTATGTCCGAGGCAAAATTGGCTCGGTGGCCAGGCGGCCTGTAAATCAATATCCCCGTAAAAGAGACCGATGGAGCACATGTAATACAAAAGTATAAGGCTTCAAAATGGTCTTGGGGCGAGGAGAGTGGATTAACCGTACATAGAAAGGAGGATTTAAAAAGAATGGCAATACCTCCTCCTCTACGTTTAGGTCTGTCAAGCCTATGAAGAGAGTAGCCCTCTGGGATGGCTAGGAGAAGGTCATGACCGGAGGAGTCAGTAGCCCAGGTCTCTGTAATAAAGACCCAATCTGGCTGTCTTTCATCCACAAAATCATGGAAGGCAAGGTTGTGTTTAATTAGCGAGCGCACATTTAATAGAAACCCAGTGTTGTAAACGATGGTGGACATTGGGGAGGAAGGACACGGACTAATAGGGCAGTAAACAAGGGGATGGAAAGAGGAGGAACAGGCCATACAGCAGCGAGAATGTAATAGCCCTAGCGGTGTAAAACAATGTAGACAGGGGCATGCGGGAGGTCTGAGAGCCAGAAGCGCAGATGGAGCATAGCGCCTAATAGTCTTACCAGGAAGCAATGGTGCGGAGACCAGGTCCAGCCCGTCCTGCAGCCCGTCCTCAGCGCGGACGGGCGCAGACAGGCTGAACTCTGGCGTAACTCCGGTGTCATTCTGGCGTCCCCGCAGCGCGTCACCGCTGCGCGTGAGCATGGCTGCAATTTATGCACTGCTCGCCTCCTAGAGAGAGGACTAGAGCGTGCAAGCTACCCCCCAAACAAAGATGGCCGCCAACGAGACGTGGGCGAAGGACCCGCAAAGTTCGGTGCAATAACCAATTAGAGTGCGGGAGAGGGGGGCAGAGATGTGAGTATGCGTGGCCGGCAGTTTTAAAAACAGGAGAAAAGCTTAAAATAAAAATTCAACAAAATGACCAAAACGGGCCAACACCGCAGTGCGCACCCTCCACCGATGGATCTCCAACAGCGTCATCACCTTGGCTCCCTCAAGAAAAGACCAGGCAAACAACACTCCAAGAAGGCCAACTGGATCACTCCCGCCCTCCACTAATTTAACTTGGATAGAAATTGCTGATCCGGGGCAAATTATTCTGGACGACATTTTTAAAATTGGTCATTGTGTTGCAAAACATAGGTTTTGGGGATCAAGTAGTCTTATAGAGACAGAAAAGAACTCCTCAAAGGTACTCTTCCATCATTTTTCAAAACGACAGATAAAATGGAGGAAGAAGAGGCATATAGAAATGAAACAAATAATAATCGCTTTTAATCCTTTTATGTTTACACCAAACAATGTTTATGATCTGATATGAAAAAAAGAATGTTTATCAGTCCTGTTTTAGACTCCTTTTCATAGTTCGCTTTTTTTATTTTTGCATTCGCTCGTGCTACATTTGCAGAATGTTGAATATTTGAGAACAGCATATCGACAGCGGCATCTTTTTGTAGCACTGGTTTTGCAAGTACATGTACGTTTAAATTCTCTGGGTAGAGTTCTTTGAAATTTCGTATGTTTTAGCACCCCAGAAATATCTTCCCTACCAAATCCACATGGATCTTTCTCTACATATGCATGATCAAAAATATTTGCACATCTTCTGATCCAGTAGAACGCTCTTTTAATGAGTCCGCGCACAGACTATGATGTCGGTCACTTATTGGGACTGATCTCTTGAGCTCACTGGACCGAAGATCGTCAAATGACTGACAGTGAGAACTCATTTTCCACACACCTACAAGGTATTTTTAACATCATCAAAGTCAAATTCTTCTTCTGTCTCAGTAAATCCTTTTAGAAACTTCACAGGTTCAGCAGTTAAAGCTCCAAGCTTTGCTCCAGTTTAGCTCACAGTGTCATCACCCGTATGAATATGTGCCATGATTAGAACACTGGGCATCTCTGGGTCAAGTTTCTTGTACAGAATATGAAGCCGGGTTAAGTGTCTTTTCTCGCCTGTTCCATAACGCATCCATAACTCCGACAATCCTTGACTTATGAACATTGCCACAAATCTAAGTAGCACAATAATAACATCTGTGTCATTTGACAGTCCAGTGAACCATTTCGAAGAGTCCACTCCGCACGTGGCACAATACGAAGGTCAGCTTCCTCCAATTTGCTGTTAAGTTCTTCAACAATATGGCCCGTGCCTTTTGAATATATCTCGGCGGGCACCAACTCCTCATTGACAATCATTCCACTTGCAATATTTGGAAATTCAGTGTTCACTGAAGCATCAGCAATGTTTTGGCGAGTTAAAATCTCCAAGTTCATCTTGTTCGATGTTGATGACCAGAATTTATCAAGTTGCACAGTAATAGGTGTTGCATTTTTGATGCAGGCAAGGTCAATTGTTCCACTGCTCTCACATTCTTCGACAGATAGTTCAAGATAACTGTCAAGGACAAGGTGTAGTTCTTGCAAGGTGCACACTGAGATTGATATCTTTAGAATAGTCTGAACAACCTCGCCGAAGGTTTGAATGGATGGTATTCAGATCCATTTGCAATTGTGACTTGTAGTCCACAATTACTGTGTGTTCTGTATTTTTTAGTGCATAGATCGAACTTTTTTAAATATTGTATTTTATTCTGCCTAACCCCCTTTTATTGTGCAGGAACATCGCGGATGAGCTTTTACTCACCCGTTCTTCTTCGTTAAGCCTCTCCTGGCCCCCTCTTCACCATAGCTGCTATTTCCATTGTGGCGAGGGTGGGGCGGCCATCTTGAGGGTAGTCCTTCTCCCCAGCAGAACTGGTGGCAGCGTTCTAGCTGGTGGAGAGAGGACGCCCCATAAATTCAGCTGAGGGCAACAGTCTTTGCGGTGTGTTAAGGGTGGTGGCAGCTCCCTGCTACTCCCGCTTTGTTTTGTGGCCATATTTCGAGCTGCGGGGACTTTTACTGTGTGTTCTGTATTTTTTAGTGCATAGATCGAACTTTTTTAAATATTGTATTTTATTCTGCCTAACCCCCTTTTATTGTGCAGGAACATCGCGGATGAGCTTTTACTCACCCGTTCTTCTTCGTTAAGCCTCTCCTGGCCCCCTCTTCACCATAGCTGCTATTTCCATTGTGGCGAGGGTGGGGCGGCCATCTTGAGGGTAGTCCTTCTCCCCAGCAGAACTGGTGGCAGCGTTCTAGCTGGTGGAGAGAGGACGCCCCATAAAATTAGCATGCCTGCTTCAACGCGCAGCGGTCGCGCATGGCGGGCGCGCCTTAGGCGCGCCGAAGGTAAGCCAAAGGTCAGCCCGTCTGCGCCCGTCCGCGCCTTGGACGCGGCGGACGCAGCGCGGGCTGACGGACAATCATCGCTCCTGCCCAGCTCTAGCATCTCATATACTCGTGCGTCTCTAATGGCGCTTCGCCCTTCCTTAGACAAAAGAGCTGACTGTACTATACTCGACCCTGTTAATCTTTACCCATGCACTACCTGCGGCTATTCCTGCTGCATACATGATACTGCCAGTCCCGAACCCGCCTCTGACGTGGGTTCGATCTCGGCAGCTCTAATAAATGCCCGCTCTATGAGCAAACATGCTCTCGACATTTACGCTCTATTAGAAGATGGCACTTTAGACCTGTTGTTTATTACAGAAACGTGGCTGAATGAGTCTTGTGCTCCTGATATTGAAATGGCCATTCCTAGAGGGTTCAAAATCCAACGGAAAGACAGGAAGGATGGCAGGGGTGGGGGGCTAGCAATTATTTTTCGAGAATGCTGGGTTCTTAAGGTGGAAGACTCAGATATTTTAGCTGAAGGCGAGCTTTTAAATTTTGCCTTAGGTCTATCCCCTCATTTCACACTGGGCTGTTCCCTTATTTACAGGCCTCCAGGTCCTTCTGGCCCCTTTCTTAAAGCTCTCTCTGAGACTCTTGTTCCCCAAGCACTGAGGTTCTCTCGCTTTTTAATGCTGGGTGATTTTAATATCCACGTTGATGTCCAGGACTGCCGAGAAAGAAAGCTGCTATATGACTACTTTGATTTGGCCTCCCTTACCCAATGGGTTTCCTCTCCTACCCACTCTGGCGGCCATATCTTAGACATTGTATGCACTAATTTCCCACTGATGGTCGAGGCCCCACAAGTAGTCACTTGGTCCGACCATCAGCTGATCAGATTCTCTTGGTCTGCCATGAGAGACCTTCCTAAGCCAGCTAAAACAATGGGCCCCCCAAAAATCAACGTGGGCAATTTGATGACCTACCTTGATTTAAATAGACCCATCCTAGGGGCAGATATGGATTCCGCGCTACAGGTTTTTGACAGTTGGATGAATGCAGCGGTGACTTCTTCTTCGAAGAAGGCTGATCCAGGCAGAAATAGGATGACTCCTTCTCAACCCTGGTATTCGCCCCACCTCCGTACTCTGAAACTTGCTTGCAAGAAACTGGAGCGAGCATGGAGATCAGCTTACTGTCCACAGGCTAAAACAGTGTTTCGCGCAGCCCAGCGAGATTACTATACTAGCATTAAACAGGCAAAAACGGAGTTTTTTTCTAAAAGAATTGAGAGAGCTAGTAACAACAGTCGGGAAATTTTCTCGATAGTGAAGAGCTTTCTCTCTCCCTGTGCTGAGCAAGTATCCATGAGTCCTTCTACTGAATGGTGTGAAAAGCTCTCCTCCTTTTTCCTAACGAAAATTGCTAATATTCAACACAGTTTGAGAACAGTTGGAGGAGGCGATAAGATGATTGATAACAACGAAACTAAGGTTCCTCCCACCATCATCATGGAGAGACTTCTCCCTCCTTCGGTCGAGGATACCCTGGCAGCAATTAAATCTTTAAAATCTGGTGCTCCCGGGGATGTCTGTCCGGCCCGGGTGTTGGCCGAAGCAGCCGAAGTTGTGGCTTCTGAAATCTCCCAAATAATAGGACTATCTTTTTCCACTGCTACTGTCCCGAAAACATGGAAACAGGCTAAGCTGTTGCCATTGCTAAAGAAGACAGGCGCTGATCCTGCTGTACCGAATAACTATAGACCTATTTCTCTTTTACCAGCTATGGCTAAAATTGGTGAGAAGCTGGCATTTTCTCAGCTTAATGCCTTTGTGGAAACTTCTGAGGCGTTACATCCTGCCCAATCTGGCTTTCGTGCAGCCTACAGCACAGAGACAGCGCTGGTGGAGGTTACAGAGGCGATTAGAGGGTGCTTGGACAGTGGCGGCAGAGCGGTCCTAATTTTATTGGACCTCTCTGCTGCATTTGACACCGTTCCTCACACACTTCTCTTGGCACGACTGGCCGATATCGGCATAGTAAGTTCTGCTCTGGAATGGGTGAAATCCTTTCTTACAGAAAGATCTCAGCAGGTCTGGATTCCTCCTTACTCATCCTCAATCAAATCCCTTACTACAGGAGTGCCCCAGGGCTCTACTTTGAGCCCCCTCCTTTTTAATGTATATCTCACTCCTCTTATTTTTCTAGCTGAACAAATGGGAGCAAAAATAATAGCTTATGCGGATGACACGCAGCTCCTGTTTACGTGGCCAGATGCGAACACTGACACTGAGGTAGTGCGTTCATGCCTCTCCGCTGTGTTCAATTGGTTAGCAGCAGCACAGCTGAAGTGCAATGAAGATAAAACAGAAATCTTACTATATGGCCAGTTTCCGTCCAATTTCAGAGAAACGCTATGGCCTTCTGATTTTCCCCAGCCAGGCGCCGTCAATATCCCTGCTAAAAATTTGGGAGTCTGGTTTGGGGAGGATTTGCGATTCGAGGCACACATAAAAAAACTCACTGGGGTGTGCTTCGGGTCCCTTAAAGCCATGAGGAAGATTTTTCCTTATCTGCCCTCTTCAGCAAGAGAATCGGTCGCAAGAGCCCTTATTCTATCACGACTCGATTATGCCAACTCTTTGTTGTGTGGCTCTCCGGCTTTTTTGGTCTCAAAGCTCCAGATTATCCAAAATGCGACTGTTCGCCTACTGTGCAATGTGCCATATAGAGAAAGTACTCGGACTCACATGAAAGAACTACATTGGCTGCCAGTAGCGCAGAGGATAACCTTTAAAATTCTTACTATAGCTTTCAAAGCAGTTCATGACCTGGGCCCCTCTTATCTGAGAGACAGATTTTCCCGCTATGTCCCTACTCGGGCTCTGCGTTCAGCAGATTGCAATTTTTTAAGAGTACCCCGATTTCAGCGAGTTCGCTTGGGAGGCCAATCTCTTGCTGTTACCGCGGCCAGGACTTGGAATACCCTCCCCCTCCCCCTGAGATTAACTGAAAATTTTGTGACATTTAAGAAGGCACTTAAAACTTATCTTTTCAGAATTGCTTACTAATTTCTTCATTTGAAAAAGAAAATTTCTGTTCTCTTCTTTCCCTCCGGCCACACACATGTTTCTTTTTACGCGCCAGGACACTCTGGTAGTATTTGAGCGCGATATAAAACAGCTAAAAAATAAAAAATAAAAATAAAAGAAGAACAGTTTTGAATGAGGACACCTTTTAGAAATCTTCAGGTGAGCACTTGTACGAGTTTGAGCTTCACTGGTTTGGTTGCAGCATCTCCATCGAATAATGCGTTTGTTGGATGAAGACCATGCGGCAGAAGGTGCTTGATAAATTCACTCCTTTCTTTTGCAGCCTCCATCTCTCTATGTATTTCGTTGTTTTTGTAACGTGTTTTTTAGTGGCTGGTTGGATGAAACTCTTACTATATAAGTTAAAGCCTGGAAGTTTAACCTTAGGGGTTATGCCAAATATATTTTTCTCTTTCAATACAAACCTCTGCCGCTTCTGTTCTGCGTATAGTTTTGATCCATGACCCAGGACATCTTCTAGGCGTGTCTTTATATCGTTATCCACATATTGTTTGGTCACAAAGTTGTGTAGTCGCACAGGCTCAGTCATTTTATTGGGGTTTCCTGGCTGCTGCATGAAATTAAGATGGCTGTCAACATGTTTATTAAAACATTCCCCTCTTTTCCACAAGTTCATGGTGAAGAACAGTTGCACCATGGTCTATTAATTTTGAATTTGTCATCTCTCTGGAAACATTGCAAATAGGACGGGCTTCGTGGTAAACTAGCTTCCATTCAGCAACATATTCACGTTTACATGTCTGACCAACAACTCCCTTGGAGCGTTTCTGTGATGTCCGGATCGTCTGTTCTAGCTTCATATCTGGAGCCTCAGCTTTGAACCTTCCCTCTCTGTCTTTCACCACAAAATGTCTTGAAACAATTTTCTGTAACTGTTTGGTTTTTCAGCTTCTAGCTTCTTCACTATGGGCCCGATTCACAGAACTAAACTCAAGACAAAATCCTAAACATACTACCATTTACTCATTTTGGTATTCACAGAAGGCTCTTACTCATTTCGGTATTCACAGAAGGCACTTACTCATTTTGGTATTCAGAGAAGGCACTTACTCATTTTGGTATTCAGAGAAGGCACTTACTCATTTTGGTATTCACAGAAGGCACTTACTCATTTTGGTATTCAGAGAAGGCACTTACTCATTTTGGCATTCACAGAAGGCACTTACTCATTTCGGTATTCACAGAAGGCACTTACTCATTTCGGTATTCACAGAAGGCACTTACTCATTTCGGTATTCACAGAAGGCACTTACTCATTTTGGTATTCAGAGAAGGCACTTACTCATTTTGGCATTCACAGAAGTCACTTACTCATTTCGGTATTCACAGAAGGCACTTACTCATTTTGTCATTCACAGAAGGCACTTACTCATTTTGTCATTCACAGAAGGCACTTACTCATCAATGAGTAAGTGCCTTCTGTGAATACCAAAATGGTAGTAAGTTTAGGATTGTATCTTTGCAGCTCAGCTCTTCATGAGCACTGTGCCACCGTGCTGCGTGACGAGCTGAGCTGCAAAGGGGTTAAGTTAGTTCTGTGAATCGGGCCCAATTTCCATATACCAGGACTCATATCTCAGGTAGTTTATACAATCAAATTCATGAAACACAGTAATCAGTGACTCCACAGTCTTCACGTGCAGCTCCCAATCGCCTTCCTGAGCACCATGTACCAAGTTTTTCACTAGATCTATCAAGTGTAAAACATTTCCCAAGTACTTGCAAAGTTCTGATTTTTCTTCACATTCTTTGATGAACTTGGTTTTCAGGTTTTCTGATTTTAAACTGAGTGGATTGGACATTGTCTGGCTTTGCATTATGCCCTTTGAATGAAGTGCACCCTATGCCTTGTTCACTTCTGCGATGAGAGATGCAAAACCTAAATTGTCATTCTTGTCCCAGAAAGCATTCCAGCGCAATCTTTCTATAGCCGCAGATAGGATGAGGTTACCTTGTAACGAGCACAATGAGTTCAGCTCAATAGTGACTGGACAGCTTTGCTTCCAAAGATTTCAGCCTCCATTAGTGCATTGTCTATGCCACACCCCCTGAGATAACCTCCTGCACACTGCAACACAACTTTTGTCATGTGGAAGACACCCATCATTGGATAAACATCATCAAATTCTAGTGGATTGCTCATAAGGTCGGTTACAATTGGAAAAACAAGTTCATGGCATGTAGTTGGCAGCATAGGCTTGGTCTTCAAGCTGAGTACGCATATTTTGGGAATGTTTTAGAGTTGTGTAGTTTGTAACTTTAGATGGTATCACTGGTAAAAACCCAACCTTCTTCAGTGGGACCATATTCGGGGAGATCAGATTATGAATTGCATCCCACGGAGGAACTAGCTTTTCTTCATCCTTCGGTCCGCAGCGAATAAGCAATATGATAAATTCAGTTAAATCAGCTTTCCGGACCGCAGCATCAGGTAGAAGAAGATCCATGTCCTCAGCTACTTTGAAACTTTCTGGTAGACTGGGACGTGTTAATGGCGTGTAGTGATTTTCCACATGTTGGAAAGGCAGCTGGGTTACAAGTTTGCATCTTCATTTGATCTGCCTACAGCTGACACAGCTTGTTTTCCAGCAGCTGCTTCATTGGTTCCGTCTTGAAAAAGCACCATGGCAGTATCATGTGGGCTGGATATTCCAGACAAAGAAGAACCATCTTCAAAATCAAAATTATCAAGAGCAGCGATTGGAAATCCTTTCTGGTAAAGTGACTTGGAAGTGGTGTGCTGTCGGATTCACAAGATTTTACAGCACAAGATGCTAACAAGTTCCTGCTCCGTGCTGTGTCATTATAGTTCGTTGATTCACCAATCCTGTTCATTGAAGGGCTTAGCTCTCTACTTTTGCACTTGTCATAGATTGCATGGGCAGTCTTCATGTGTAGCGGAGTTATCTTTTTGCTGTGATTCATAAACCATGATTTGGAAAACACCGTACATTTGCACAGCATAAGCTTCATGGGATTGTCTTCCGCTTCTTCCCTTATATCTTCAAAGCGTCACCAGTGTTGTCGGCTTCTGTTCTGAACTCAAGAACTTTAGTTCGTAACAGTTTTGCTTTGCTGCTATTAAACAATGATGTTAAGAATGTTAATACAACATCAGGCCTTTTTTGTTGACTCCTATGATTTGTGGAGCTCTGGGGCATCCCAGAATTTGTCATTAAGTCTAAAATCTAAATATTTCAGGATGTTTCTTAAAATGGCCCCTGATGATTTTACTGCATCCTTTGATCACATTTTGGCCGCGAGAACTTTAGGAGTCAAATCAGCTGAGAACACCAAAGGTGGTTCATTCTTTTTGTGAGACTGACAAATTCTGTCATTGTACATTCTCGCCAGAAAAATCTTAATTTCATTATTATGGATCAATACAGTTTCATCAATGTTGTCCATTATTTCTCTGCTCTCACTGAGTGTGAAGCCGTCGCCTGCACTCAGGAGTGGCTTTGAAACATCATTTGCTTTTTCGGCGTGCAAACTTAACTGATGCATTGCTGCTGGGAGCTCATGTGCATTCATATTTTCAAATGTATGCACGCTTGAAGTTCGGGGGGGGGCATACAAATCTGCTACAAATACATTTGCATTTGCAGTGTCTTGAGACCCTCAAGGATGAGTTGTGCGCTCTATAAATCACCCGGCTGTTTAGATCAGCTACTCAGCTGAAAACTTAATCTTGGAAGAAACTCGCTGCAGATAAAAGCATGTTTGCCCTTGGAGACTCGCATACTCTGTACTTTGTCCTTTTATCAATCCCTTTGGCCCTTGTTCTGGCTAAACAACAAATAACCCATTGAAGATTCTCTGCTTCCTGATCAGTGGTCGGAGGTGGACGAAGGGCACCCATCGATCTCCAGGTCGATGAGCATTGGGTTTGGTTGTTGTCGCTTTCTCAGAAGGCTCTGATTCTTGTTGTGATTCACTGGTTTCTGATCTTTTTTGACAAATCTTTCCAGGCTTTTTTCTATTCTAAATGACTTGTACTGCTTGTTGTTACAATGATAAAATATTTGCCCCTCTTCACCCATCACTAGAGAGCAGAGACAGCAGCACCAGAAGCTCCAGAACGCCATTCTGCCGAACGCCGGGCGGGGTCATTGATCGGCTGCTGCCCTGCCGCTGGATCCAGAAACCGCGTCTGTACCGGCTGTACCGGCTGTACCGCTGCTGTACCACTGCTGCTGTGCCGCTGGGCCATTGGACCCGCGCTAAGGCCTTGGGGCTACCCCCTCTGTCACCGCCTCACTACTTGCCTTACTACTTGCATCAGCGGCGGCAGCAGCCAGGACGCGGTGGGTCCGCCCACGGTGGCGGCAGGGTGGACACGGAGGGTCCGACCGTGCAGGCAGGAAAAGCAGGTGGAGCAGCGGTCGGCAGAGAGTCGGCAGAGAGTCAACAGAACAGGCGAACCGGCAGGGCGGGCTGTTTCCCGGGCAGCTCTAGCCAAGTCCAGCTGAGTCGGGTCAGTATTGCATTACGACTTCACCCTGTATATGAGATCGCAGGACTGTGCACTAAGTATCCTATGCCAGTATCACCATCAGGGAAGATCCCAGCTCCCAGTTCTTAGTTGTGTCCCTGAGACCCGTAACCCAGAGTACCGGACTGTGTACTGCATCTGTGATTTTTGTAGCTTGGATATAACTTGGAAATAGCCACGCTGCCCTCCCATTGCCCCCCATCCCCCCCCTGCAGCCTCTGTAGCCCGTTGCTGTACTTCAGCATCTCAACAGCTGGTTGGGACGGAGAGTAAAGAGCTGTGGCGAGGCTGAGACTGGGGAGAGGACAGGAGCCCTTATAGTCCGCTGGACATAACCTAGATATAGAACATTAAATACCCGGCAGGTAAAACGGGTGGAAGAAGCGGATTGGCATACACAAGGAGGACAATAACCAGGACAGTGGACTGGAACGGGAGCACTCGTCAGCCTCATCCCAGCCCCAGCTTCACTTGCTGGGTGCCTTCTGGGGGCCCGTTTGCACTGACAGTTCACAGGGATCAAAGTTGGAAAATTGCGTCAACAGCGCCAGCGGGTCACACTAAGGCTGGTTGCCCACTTGGTTTCCCTTGATACCCTTCAAACTATCCTCTAACATGCAACTGAGGGACAGATGGCCCAAAATGAGGTCAGGAAGGGTCCGAGGAGGCCCAACGAGCAAAGGAGGATCAAAAAAGCGCAAACAAACAACTAAGTCATCTGAGGAAATCAAAGAGACTCCGCCAGCCAAACTTAAGCCCACGATACAGAGCTTACAGGATAAGGACAACAGTAAAGGAAAGAACAGCACAATGCCTATAATCTCACCTCAAACAACATCAACACCCCAGCCTAAAAACTGCCAGGCAGGGCGAAAGACCGCAATCGCGGGAGCCACAGGAGGGAGGAAATTGGCCATAGACACCAACCTAATCCAAGTACATTGAACAAATAATGCAAAAGATAGGTCACCAAGAATACCATATGATAGCAAACTTAATAACAGCGATAACGCCGAGAGCAATAGCATGAAGAACGGACAAAGCCATGTGGCTAAAAGCCGCATCGGGGAACCCAAAAACAAGGAGGAAATTAGAACTGACTGCGAGGAAGAGAAGGATCTATCCCTGGTAGTCCTGGACACTTCTTATAAAGAACAAGTGGCAGGAGATAAGAAGACGGAAAGGACTCAAAATAAAGTAGAAAGGCAAGTGAGCCCAACATCAGAGGTGATAGAAATATCCTCTTATTTGGGGAAGGAGGAATGGGAAGAACTTATCGCTGCATATCCTCAAGACTATAGTAGAAGCAGGACGGCTTCAGACATACGGTCCACGAGAACTGAAAGCATGCAGGAAAATCAAGGGGAAATAGGCACGTCAGAAGGAGTAGAAAACTGCAAGGGGCCATTCAGACGTCAAGAAAAAACTCCTAAACATCCTGGGCAAGAAAGCTTTTGGCCTAGCCTCCTAAATACAGTACAACTCCTGGTGGAAGCTCTACACTACCTATCAGAGAAAATTGACACCCAATTAACGTTATTAGACACATTAGCCGTATTTGTGGTTGCCATAGATGGGAAGCTGGGTACACTAAACACGCTTCTCCAGAGCAAATTGGACCATCTTCAAGACGCAAACAGGATCATCAGCAGTGAGTGCAGATGCGGCCCAATTATTGATAAGTTAGCCAACCTCCCAACACTACTGACAGACCTGTGTACACAGCTCAAAAGACCTGCTCAGCCAAACTCCAAGCTGGCCAGGGACACACAGGGTCACCTAAAAACAAAAGACACCAAAATTGCTCTCTCTACACACACAGAGGTCATTGAAAAAGGTACAATTGGTGAAGACCCTGAAGCTGTAAGAAAGATTGAACTGTTGGGCACAGCCGCACAAGAACAACCCAAAATGAACGACCTAACCAAAAGCATAGCGGTCAACGAAATGGGACCAATGAGCCTTTCATTAATGGACATCATTGACGAAGATAACACCGATCTAAAATTAAACGCGAAACAGAGACGAGCCAAAAAACGCAAAGGCAGGAAATATAAGCTCTGCTCAAAACGCGAAAGATTCACGCAACTTTTGTGGCCGATCTATCATTACAGAGCAAAGCAAATTAAAACTTGGGGAAGAAACAACTTCATATCAAAATTCTAATGAAATGAGTCACACAATTGAGCACATGGAAAAACTAGCTAACACCAGATCAGATGAACAAGACGCCCATTCTCAATACGGTCAATTAGTATCTGCCCAATTATCTGGGAATAGTACAACGCCTACTGATTCTGGCCTGTCAAATGCGCTAAAAAACAACACGAAGTCCAGCCCTAATCCCACGAAAACCATAAAACAAGGACTCACTTTGAACAGAATGGGCAAAAGACCAGAAAATCAAGGTATAGGACTGACGGACAGTCAACTATACGCTATTAACCAAGCAACCGTGCCAATTCATATACGGGTAGACCGCACAATAACAGAACCGTCACCCGTAAATCTGACAGTCAACGCGATACACAAAGAACCTGAAATTTCTGCATCCTATCAACGCGCCAACGACCAAGCCCCAGATGGGGCGACCAAAATCGACACCCATCTGGCAAAAGCAAATCCAACAGAATGTGCGGACCTGAAATCATCAATCAACATCTATAACGGAGGGCGGTGTATAAACGATCAAGGGAACACCCCAGACGCCATATGGTTTAATCCAGATTTTATCTCCAAAGGAAGACATGACACCCTCAATAGAAGCAACATATTACGGCTACTATCCCACATCCCTTCATTGGCAAATGTGTCAAGCACAGAATTGTTGTCGATTGAATTCATAGACGCAGAAGGTACAGGAAGGGAAGCGACGAAGGCGACTTGGGCTTTGGGAGCAATATCGCAGATAATTCAATCTGAAGCAGAGGTATTTAAAAACTGGGGCATTACGATAAAACCACATATAAAGCCAGGATACCCGGACATACTATATTCAGGAGTAAAGTTGGAGTCCAGGGAAAACACAGGCAGCTTTAGAACCTCGGTTCTCAGAGGCGCGGCAGGGCCATGTGGAACAGGCAGCAATGAGCACATTGAAATTACTTGCTGGAAAGGAGCAGACAGGGAAGCTCCAACTGAGCTGAAAGATCAAAGATGGATCGTGGGAACCATAAAAAACAACAATTGACAAATCGGCCAGAACCCATGTGAGCATATGCAAAACCAATTGTGCATATGCTCCTGGAACATTAACGGTTTAGCCACCAAAATGCTAGATCCAGAATTTATAGCTTACATAAGATCATTTGACATAGTGGCTTTACAGGAAACATGGCTCGCCGAACCTCCACACCTCCAGGGGTACCTACGCTTCTTCACAGGTGCCAAAAGGACAGCCAAGTACGGGCACCTGAAGGGTGGCCTAGCAACATACGTAGCAACCACCAGTTTTGTCAAGATAGAAGAAATTGGGACTTCCTCGGCAGCTGCTCTTGCAGTTAAGCTGGCCCTAGCACCACCAGGTTCAGGAAGGCCAGTATTGATTGCATTCTGATCAACGCTTATATCCATCCCAAAGAAAAAAATAGCAGCAAAGGAACTACACATCTTCTTGGAGGAGTGTATCATGGGAAGATCAACAACTAACATTGTACTTACAGGGGATTTCAACCTCAACCTCATGGGTACACCACAAGGAGAGGTAATCTCAGCTCAAAATACAACTTGGTACCTACTGCCGCAAGGGAAGCTACAAACAGCCAAACAAACAAAACTGGGAGCGCAGATACTTGAAGAACTGGAACACTTCAATATCAGAGCCCTAAACGGTAGGCTTGTGGAAGATAGGCCGCCAGCCCCAACCTATTACTCAACAAGAGCAAACAGCACATTAGATTACACCTTCATCTCACTACCTCTTTTCATTACACAACCTCGTTCCGGATAGGAAAAAAAACAGACAGTGAACAGTGACCATTGCCGTCAGGAAATTGCTTTGGACATTGCGAGTCCTATACTCGAGCGGTCAAATGCCCCAAAAGAGACTATTCATAGTGTTAATTTAAAAAAAATTAAGTACTCGGTTGCGATGGGCGAAACTTTAATAGGAAGGGCACAACATCACTTTACGGAGCGCACTGGAACAAATGAAATCACAAAATGGGAACAATTTACAGCCACCATGTCGAATTATGCAACGAAGCCCAATGCATATGCAAAGCTCAGCAACATGGACAACTTATCTCGAAAGCACAGAGAAAAAATTAAGGAAACAAAAAACTCGATTTACCGATTTAATGAGAGAAATACAGCTGGATCCTAAAGAAAAAGCAAAACAAAACCATCTTCGGACACTGAAATCTTCACTAAAAAAGCTGAAATGGGAAGCAAACAAAACAATGGAGGACAACTGCTGGGCAAGACTCCACTCAGACATTAAACAGAATGACGGGGCAAGGTTTGGAAAACCGTTAACTGCCTAACATGTCCAGCAAACTTGGGGGTTTCTTCTAACATCACAGAGGAAACATGAGCACTCTATCTTGGTAAGCACTTTAATCAAGACTTACCTAATAATCGGGACTTATCCAACTCTAACATCACAATAGACTATAAAGCTGAGAATGCACAACAAACACAATTGTGCACAAACATTAAAGACAGTTATGAATTAATTAATTCCCCAAAACTGCAACATAACATCAAGTGCCAAATCAAAAAAGGCAGAAGGGAAGGAGCTACGGGACCAAACGGGATCCCGCCAATCCTCTTCAAACAAGATGTGGGTTACTGGGCAGCAGCTCTCGAACTCCTTTTTCTGGAAATCAGGAGCTCGAACATCTTGTCAGGCTCCTGGAAGGGCTCTATCATCACCCCAATATATAAAGCAGGGGACCGGGCTCTCCCTCAAAACTATTGACTAGTGGCCATAATTGACAATGAGGCGAAGTACTTCGCAGGCCTACTGCTGGAGGAACTACAGGCATGGGCCACAAAGAAAGCTCTGATACCGGTTTACCAGACAGGCTTTGTTAAATCAGTGGGCACGACGACCAATGTACTAACTATGGGCATACTAATAGACAAGGCAGAGACAAAAAAACTGCTCCTTCACCTCTGCTATATAGATTATAAAGCGGCTTTTGACAAAATCAACCGGAATCTCCTATGGTCAAATTTAAACGGCTGGGGGATCTCAAAACCACTGTTGGACCTGTTAATAAACCTGCACACGGAGACTTGGATACAGATAAAGGTGGGGGACGGCTCACTGCTGTCGAGGCGCTTACAGACCAACAATGGCCTCAAGCAGGGCTGTGTCTTGGCCCCAACACTGTTTAATCTGTATCTGGGCGACCTGGCTCCAATTTTGAACAACTGCAACTCACATGCTCCTAAACTAGGAGGGCTTAATCTACCATGCCTCTTATACGCGGACAATATTGTCCTAATAAGCCACACCGTAGTAGGGCTTCAAAACCTCTTGAACACCACACAGAGCTATTCCAAGGCAAACGACCTAACAGTAAACCTCGAGAAAACCCAAACTAGGACCATTAGCAAAAGAAAAAGGAACATTTTCTCATAGTTTTGGAACAACTCTCTCATCAAAGACACGTCGATATATAAATATCTAGGCGTGAAGATTGATAACGGCGGTCGATTCAGTGCGCAAAGGGCTAGCATTAGAGGCAAAGGACTTGCTCTGGCAATCGCCTTAAAAACACTGAATAACAAGCTTTCTGGTCCATCTCTAACACCTTTGGTACAAGTTATCCGAGCCAAACTACTGCCTACAATAACTTATGGAAGCGAGGTCCTACGAGGCAGAGACCCAACAATAACTCTACAGCACAATCATAGCCGCATATAGAATCATCTTTAGCCTTCCTAAGCGAACCTCCCCACCGCAGATTAGGCTGGAGTTTAGCATTCAACAACAGCTCCTGGCACGTCAGGGGGCCTATATCTGTGTATGGGACAAAGTGAGGAAATCTGCACAAGGAACATTGAAAGAATATCTGTGGAGGGAGTTAGAGCAGTCTCCGACCTCACCAGCAGCTAAATACTTAGCAAAAAGTCTTGTAAACACCGGGCTGAAACAGCTCTGGGCTTCCTCTACAGATCACAAAACGTTTAAAAAACTGGCAAAGAAGTCGATTAAACAACAGTCGTGGGTCCAAGATAAAGAAGACTTCTCGAAAAGAACGCATGCTTGGATGATTCTGAACTCATATTCGGCAAAAGCTCCCCAGAACTATTTTGGTCTGGGCTACGCCAAAAAGACCAAAATGTGCTTCTTAAGGTACAGGCTAGGTCTGCTGCCGTGGACTCAGCATATCCCACACTGGCTAAAAAAGAAAGCAGGCACGCTATGCAGGCTATGTGGTGTCACGCAAGAAGATATGCTTCATCTGCTATGCTCCTGTGAGAAAATGCTAGAGGTGCGGAAACATTTTTTGAAACGCCATTTTATCCGACATGGGACACGCACAAGAAGGAGCGCAGTTCTCACCTGTTTTTCATCTCAGGACCCTCAGCTGAGCTGTAGCCTTGTAAAATTTTTAAAGGCAGTGGAAAAAAAAATGCCCAGACTTGATCCTTGAACTGACTTAAACAAAAAAAAACAAAAAAAACATTTGATTGTAACCTGTTTTAAAACAGAAACTATGTCTATTGCTTAAATATTTGTGTGATAAATGAAAGGCTAACACGTTTCATAATCAGGATGAACAGAATAGCAACGTCTACGCCATGCTGATTTTAAAATATATCTCATTTTATATTGTGTTTCATTTTAATTCATATTTTGTAATTGTACTGCATTGGTTTGAATTAACTGTGCAAATAAATAAACTTACTCTTCACCCATCAGTTTCAATCTTTTGTGAACTTCGTCTTGCTGCATTGCATTGCTGCAGCATCTCAAACTCTCTTCTATCCAGCCGCAGTTGATGTTAGCTTTTCTTTCAGATTAGTTTGGCATCTGACACATTTTTGTTTGTTGAAGGAATCCTTAGATGGTGAAATTAGCATCACTCTGTCAGGAGGCAGAGATCCTGCTACCACCTGCTTCGCTCATGTTTACAAATTGAAATTGACCGAAAACCTGAAACAAAAACAATATTCAAGTAAATGACCAAAAGGATGGCTAAAACACTTCATTATAGAGCCGCCATTTTGGAAAATGGCAGAAGGGATGGTCTGGAGAGTTATATTTGGTCTCTATAAGTCTATTTGACCCCCAAAGCCTATGTTTTGATACCAAAGGAAGTATATAGGCCTCATGGTTTCTGAAATATTACATCATCACTGCAACACATCCTCCATTTTGAAAAATGTCGTGCAGAAAAATGTGGCCCGGATTAGCAATGTCTGTGCAAATTACTTCTCTAATGATCCAAAAATGAAAATCTCTGGACAGCAGTTTCTTTACGGAGGTATATCAAGGGGCCAGAACTAACGATGATGCCTCAGAGGTCGCTGAGATCCTTGGCTGCAGCTAGGTGCCCGACTCTGGAATAGTGCCAGAAGAGACGGTCTCTGCTGCTTTAGGGACCCCCTCACCTCTAGGGGTCCCCGATCTCCAGATCTGGGCAGGGTGCCACACTGGATTCTTGAGGTGTCAAAGGGTCTGTGGGTCCAGGCACAGCCCACTTGGCCCACAGACAGCTCCTCAGGGTGAGGATGGTCCCCGACGAGATGCCGATGAGCCGCCTCAGCTGCCGGCCCCTATCGCTGGCGGCTGGAGGGGGCCTGGATGGGGCTCCCAGTCTAAAGGTGGTCTCTTCCAGGCCAGCCGTGCCAGACTGACGTAGGGCTACTCCACCTGCTCCCAGAAGAGCCCCCCTTCACCTTGAGGGGTCGCAGCCCTGAAAGCTGGATGCCCCAATCAAAGGGTCTCAGTTCCACTGCCTTCAGTTTCAGGAAAGGTGAGGAGGGCTGGGTGGGTGTCAGGTGAGTCCATGCAGCAGGCTTCCAGCAGCGTCTGCCCCATCCCTTCCGATGCACCGCCCCCTCCTGGCTCTCACACTCAACTTCCTCCTCCCCCTCTAGGGTCTGAGCGCCTGGCAGCCCCTGGAAGGACTGTGCAGCCCCAGCTCCCTGCGGCTCTCTATGCTTGCGCTGCCTCCTGCCAGAGAGCCCCTAGAGGTGATTCTCACCCTGAGATCTGTGCTTGTTTGCTCCCTGCTTCTTGCACCACTGTCTCAGCTCATTAAAGTTCTCTCTCATCACTGTCTGGAGGTGCCCCTGAATTATGGCCGCCGTCTGCCTGCTCTGCTCCCCTGTGAGCTTTAAATGGAAGAGCTCTCTGTTCCTTCTTCGATGCTCAGTCAGCCTTCTGCAAATCACCTCTGCCACCAGCTGTGATGCAAACCCCCGAGCAATGCATGAGCGGTGCCTGAGGGGTACATGAGCGATGCATGAGCGATGCATGAGCGGTGCATGAGGTGTACATGAGTGATGCATGAGCGGTGCATGAGCAGTGCATGAGGGGTACATGAGCGGTGCATGAGGGGTACATGAGCGATGCATGAGCGGTGCATGAGGGGTACATGAGCGATGCATGAGCGGTGCATGAGGTGTACATGAGTGATGCATGAGCGATGCATGAGCGATGCATGAGGAGATACATGAGCGGTGCATGAGCGATGCATGAGCGGTGCATGGGGGGTACATGAGCGATGCATGAGTGATGCATGAGCGGTGCATGAGGGGTACATGAGCGATGCATGAGGGGTACATGAGCGATATAGGAGCGATACATGATCGGTGCATGAGGGGTGCATGAGGGGTACATGAGTGATGTATGAGGGGTACATGAGTGATGCATGAGCGGTGCATGAGCGATGCATGAGCGGTGCATTAGGGGTACATGAGCGATGCATGAGGGGTACATGAGCAATGCATGAGGGCGTACATGAGCGATGCATGAGGGGTACAAGTGCGATATATGAGCGATGCATGAGCGGTGCATGGGGGGTACATGAGCGATGCATGAGTGATGCATGAGCGGTGCATGAGGGGTACATGAGCGATGCATGAGAGATGCATGAGGGGTACATGAGCGATATATGAGCGATGCATGAGCGGTGCATGAGGGGTACATGAGCGATATATTAGCGATGCATGAGCGGTGCATGAGGGGTACATGAGCTATGCATGAGTGGTGCATGAGGGGTACATGAGCGATGCATGAGAGATACATGAGCGGTGCATTAGGGGTACATGAGTGATATATGAGCAATGCATGAGCGGTGCATGAGGGGTACATGAGCGATGCATGAGCGATGCATGAGGGGTACATGAGCGATGCACGAGTGGTGCATGAGGGGTGCATGAGGGGTACATGAGCGATATATGAGCGATGCATGAGCGGTGCATGAAGGGTACATGAGCGATATATGAGCAATGCATGAGCGGTGCATGAGGGGTACATGAGCGATGCATGAGCGGTGCATGAGGGGTACATGAGCGATGCATGAGCGATGCATGAGCGGTGCATTAGGGGTACATGAGTGATATATGAGCGATGCATGAGCGATGCATGAGTGATGCATGAGCGATGCATGAACGATGCATGAGCGGTGCATGAGGGGTACATGAGCGGTGCATGAGCGGTGCATGAGTGATGCATGAGCGATGCATGAGCGATGCATGAGGGGTACATTAGCGATGCATGTATGAGGTATGAGCAGTGCATGAGCAAGTATGACTGTTGCATAACTGCTACATAAGCGATGCATGAATGGGTCATGACCAATGCATGAACGATGCATGCGCGGTGCATGAACAATATATGAGCAATGCATGAGCAGTGCATGAGTGATGCATGAGCGGTACATTAGCGGTGTATGAGTGATGCATGAGTGGTGCATGAGGGTTGTATGAAGGGTGCATGAGAGATGGAACGGTGTTATGGGTGATCCAAGCAGTCTTGTACATAGTCCTGGCTTCAATCCGAGGCCAGCGCAGAGTTCTCAGCACAGGTGTGCTATGGGCATTTCTTTTGGCCTCGTAGTCGAAACGCGCAGCCGAGTGGCGGCTGGATTTAATGGAGCTTGGTGGGTCTCGGGGAGGCTGCAAGGAGGGACTGATAGTTGTCCAGCCTGGAGAGAACCACAGATTGGACACGAGATTCCAGGTCTTGTTCTGGGAGGAAAGGCCGGCTCTCCGGAGAAGGCGCAGTTGGAAGCTGCGTTCCTGGCCCTGTTGTTGATGTGGAGGACACCTCGGGAGTCAGTGTCAAGGGTGGTGGGTTTACTGTGAAGAATGTTCAGATTATCCACCCAGGATTGAGCAGGAGGTGGAGATAGGAACAAGGTATAACTTGTGCGGGTTCTTCAAGGACCCTTGCACGAGTGCCCTTCACCCCCTTCACGCCCCTTGGACCGCAGGAAGGTGCCTTGCAGGGCAGGTAAGGAGCAGTTATCAGGGGCGGCCTTAGGCATGTGCAAGCTGTGCACCTGCACAGGGCCACCAAACCCCAGGGGCCGCCACACCTTAATATAATAATCCTCTGAGGATGGATACATATTTGCGTGGTGGCTCTTGGCAGAGATTTGGCGGCCTCCGGCTCTGTTTCACTTTCAAACACCCTGATCCCCCCGCCCCCCTTCACTGGCCTCCGCGCTCCGCCCACCCGGACCCCCTCTTCCGGGGCCCCCTACCTACGCCCCCTGCCCAGGGCCACCATGAGCCTAGAGCCTCCCCTGCAGTTATTCATCGTACAAGTGTCCTCCAAGCACTATGAGGGGTGGGCTTTTCATTCCTCAAAAGGCAGACACAGCCTTACAGCCCTCATAGTGAGGCAGGGCCGTCCTAGGTTCTGTGAGGTCCCGGGAGAGATGGAAGATGTGAGCCCCCTTTGATTTGCACGAGACATCACAATAAGTGATATCTCAGAAAGTGGTGTCACAGGAGCATTGATCTTCTTTGGCGTCGCTGAAGTGTCCTTGGGGCAGATTTATCAAACGTTCAGGCAGTGCAGCGAGCATCCTTGTGGGCTGCGCGGCGCTGCGTGAAAGGGGCAGCGCAGGAATGACCCGTATTTAACAATATATGGCTCATTCCTGTCCGTTCCTTGCCCTGCTGCCCTGTGGCTGCCTTGCTCCAATGCAGCACCCCTTGCGCCGCGTTGTAAGGGAGCTGCGCTGTAGACAGGATTGTTTCTGTGCAGGAAGGGTCACCTTCTAGCCTTTTACCGCATTCAAAACACCCTCGCAGCGCCCGCGGAACGCCTCCCTGGGGCAGAGATTAGCTCTGCGTTGTGCGACTCCAGACTTATCGCGCCACGCAGGACCACGCAAGGTTGATCAATCTTACTTCAGAGCTCTGTCGCCCTTTCCTGGCGCGAGGGCGACGCGACACACTGATAACGCTGACCCGAGTGCGGCTATCAGTAAACGGCCAAACAGATAAGCACCGAATGGAGCCGTCCACCTATTCTAAAGCTGCATTAAGGAGATTCCATTAGTCACCTTGAAGGAAAAGGCAATCACAGGGCTCACAAACATGGATTACCTTACTCAGTGTCCATTGATTGTTTCCAGGTTAGTGCCTGATAAACATTCCAGAACATTGCCGCGAACGAATTGAAGCCCGTGTCCCCTACTGACGGCCAGGATGCCGACTGAACCCTAGGTGCGCCTCGAAGCGAGCGCGCTGCAGCGCTTTGCAGTGTTTGAGGTTTATTCAAGGATCTCTTCTGCCTCTTCTGGTGGAGACCATTGGAATAATCTGGGGAACATCCTTTACAACGAAACTATTACAACGCAGTACCATTCCAACGCAGGTTTTACAGCGAAAGTCGTTACAACAACTTTCGCGGCAGGGAGCTCTAGGATAGGGAATAGTTTAATTTACTATCCAACACCTTCCCTACTATCCACGGGGACTGGAGTTGGAATAGTAAATTAAACTATTCACTATCCAGTACCCACCAACGCAAGTCGTTGTAACGACTTACGTTGTAAAACCTGTGTTGTAACGGTACGTGTGGTAATTCCACGCGTTGTACCCTCATACATCTGAATAATCTATCCTAGGTAGAAGTACTGTCTTCTGTAGGTCCTGCCGAATGTATGGAAAGATTTTTTTTATTATCCTAAGAATGTAAAAGGAAGAGGAAGTGACCGAATCGACTTGACCTTCAATCAATCAATCAATCAATACCTAGGTGTTTTACCTTCCTGGCCGGAGTTGAAAGGGCCCCTAAGTCTTGAGGCCCCCACAAAGGGGACAAAAAAGAGGCATCATTGCAGAATAAAAGGATTTCGTCTTTGCAGAATTTAGTTTCAGGCAATTGTTATTCATCCAATCACTGACCTCAACAAGTCGTGATTGACAACATCAAATGCTGCTGACAGATCACGTAAGATAAGGGCTGCTTTGCCCCCCCCCCACCCCTCCTTCCGAACCCCCATCTAACATTGTCCTGATTTCCTCGATGGCCACAATTAGAGCTGTTTCTGAGCTGTGGCGGCTCCTAAATCCGAACTGCGTGGTGTTTAACCCGTTCCGTGCTCGCCGACGGGAGCAGTACCTCGCGGGTGCTGCCGTCGGCCAACGCCCGACGGAGTCCCGCCCACTCAATGGATCACTGAAATAATATCGAGGGACAAAATATCGACTTGCCAAAATATCGTGGACAAAATATCGACAGTCAAAATATCGAGTTTGTATCTACAAACAGGTAAGTACAAAAATATCGAGTACAAAATATCGTTAACAATAATATAGATGTAAAAAATATCGACTTTATTAAAAACAGTGTTAAATTAAATTAATATAAAATTTTAATTACTAAAATATACTTAAAACTACTTAAATTAAATTATAATAATTAAATAATAAATGAAAATAATAAAAATAATTTTTTACAATCTTATTTGTTGACCCTGAACCCTAAAAATACCCCTTTACCCAAAAACCCAAAACTGACCCTGAACCCTAAAAATACCCCTTTACCCAAAAACCCAAAACTGACCCTGAACCCTAAAAATACCCCTTTACCCAAAAACTGAAAACTGACCCTGAACCCTAAAAATGCCCCTTTACCCAAAAATTGAAAACTGACCCTGAACCCTAAAAATACCCCTTTACCCAAGAACTGAAAACTGACCCTGAACCCTAAAAATAGCCCTTTACCCATGAACTAAAAACTGACCCTGAACCCTAAAAATACCCCTTTACCCATGAACTGAAAACAGACCCTGAACCCTAAAAATACCCCTTTACCCTAAAACTGAAAACTGACCCTGAACCCTAAAAATGCCCCTTTACCCAAAAACTGAAAACTGACCCTGAACCCCCAAAATACCCCTTTACCCTAAAACTGAAAACTGACTCTGAACCCTAAAAATGCTCCTTTACCCAAAATTTATCAATATTATTTAATTACCAATTAATTATTAATTAACAATAACAATAAAGTAAATATATTAGAACATTAGCTGTAATTATTTTAATAATTAATATTATTTTTTCCAAATTAATTACTTAAAAATAACACAAAATTATATATATTAAAAATGTACTCTAATTAATGTAATTAACTAATTACAATTAATTAATTAACAATTAATTACTAATACAAAATATGTTCAGAATTATATTAATTAATTAACTAATTAATATTAATTAATTATCAATTAATTATTAATTAAAAATATTAACAAACATATATTAATTAATTAATTATTATTAAATTACTTCCCACCCTATTCCCCTATAAACCCACAACCCGCTACAGAATTACATTACGCAATTATTATAAAACCAAAATTCATTTAATAAAATATTTTATAACATTAATACACACTATTCACACATATTATTACATAAAAATACACTATAAAATATTATATATTATTAAAAATTCGATATTTTTGCTATCTATATTTTATACAGTCGATATTACTTCACTTACCTAAAAAACGATATTTTTGTAGTCGATATTATGTCCAGTCGATATTTTGTCCAGTCTATATTTAAAACTCGATATTATGTCCAGTCGATATTTTGGAGTCGATATTTTGTCTGTACACCCCACTCAATAGAACACCCGCACCGTGGCGGAAAAACAGCTTCGGTTAAAGCACTAAAAGCGGATTATTTTCAATAAAGGAGGCCAACTGTTGGTTCAAAACTTTCTCCACAATCTTAGCTGGAAAGGGTAGCCGAGAGATTGGCCGATAAATGTTTGGATCAAGCGGATTGAGATTAGAATTTTTTAAGTGAGATCATAACGCTATTTTCCAGTGTCCAGGAAAAAAGCCTTATCAGTGGGCACGGATATGACGGAGAGCCCGATAGGGCAGTTGAGATAAGATGTTTTACCTGTTGGGTTGTGAGGACAGTACATTCACTAAACGTTTTTTTTTTGGGCCTAGGAGGGAGTTGCATTTTCTCACCGGGCACAATTGTGTTTTTCACACAAAACATATTATATACGTGTTCTATTTTATTTTGGAAACGGTTTGCTAGGGACTTACAAAAAGATTGACTGCACTCTGCCGAATTTCTGGTGGGCACCGTGGTCCGGTAAAGTTCCTCTATGGAATTTGCAGAGGGTTCCATTTGTTTGATAACTAATCAGAATCTTCTTTAGCGGCGTAAGAGTGTTTACTGCCGGGCTCAGCCAGGCCGAGTCGCACAGAGACAGCTGGTCCAAGTCCTCTAGCCACACTGGCTGAGTCCCAACTAGTAGCTGAGTAAATTCAACAGCTTGAGTTTTATGCCGGCCGTGTGCCGCTTGAGTAGGAGGTGGGAACTTAGCTGTGGGCTCTTTATGAGGATTTTTATGTCAAACGTTGCCCCCATATGGTCTGTCCAGGTCAGGGGTCTAGTACTTGTCTCTGTTATAAGAGGATTGTCTGTAAAGATTCCATCCGGAGTGTGCCCTGAGGGATGTCGGACCATCTACTACTGGGGTCCGGCCAAGACATGACAAATGCAAAAAGAACAATTGATTGACAGAAAGCAGAACAATGTCTTACATTCACCCCAGTACAGAGATCTGTGCCTAAATCCATCGTTTTTTTGCTCACTGGGGGAATGAATTACAGCCCTCTTCATTACTGTGATGCTACCTGTCTCCCATAGGCCAAAGTGGGCAGATTAAATATGACATCTTATATTCATATCTGACCCAGGGAAAATAGTAGGGATTCCAGACGAGTGTCCCTGAACTCAGGAGTTCGTAATGCATTCTTTTAGCGGAATGAATTTTAGACTCTGAGCTTGGAAATTGCACTAATAGAAAGTGACTATTTTCTTATCCTAACCTTGCTGTGTGCTGCTGAAGATGTGTAGTCAGATGTCAGGGAAAAGTGACAGGGTCTGGTCCGTCTCCAGAGCCTGGTGTTAGCTGTCTGCATTTAGATGGGAGGGGTGGAGTAGTTTCTGTTTGAGCGTCCTGCCTTCCACAGTGCTGGCCCCACTTCCTGCTGAGCGTCTGACGACCCTGCCTCCCTCCTTCAAAGGAAATAGGTGTCATCTGGCAGGAGACACCCACAACAAGGACCTGGGTACCGGGTAATCCCCTGCTGGATCAAACAACTTCAAAAGGCCCCTTTTGCCCTATAACTAGGGGCCTTTTTGGCTGTAGTTTTTAGATTGCTTTGGACTAAGAAGAGCCTTGCTGACCTCGTCGCGGCTCACATTTTTCGCACCGTACCTCCTGTACGCCTCGCATCTCACCTGAAGGGCCCTGCTGACTTCGTCGCGGCTTATACCCTACGAACCGTACCTCCGGTACGCATTGCATCGCATCTGACGAGCCCTACTGACTTCGTCGCGGCTCACACCCAACGAACCGTACCTCCTGTACGCATTGCCTTGCATCTGACGAGCCCTGCTGACTTCGTCACGGCTCACACCCTGCGAACCGTACCTCCTGTACGCATCGCATTGCACCTCTAGAGCCCAGCAGTACTTCAGCGCGGCTCGTACGTCTCGAGCTGGACATCAGGTACGGCTAGTACCAACATCTACAGCCCAGCAGTATTTCAGCGTGGCTCGTACGCCTCGAGCCGAACATCAAGTACGCCTTGTATTAACGTCTACAGTCCAGCAGCTTCTCATTGCGGTTCCCCTGAACTGAATCGTACTACGTTACGCATTGTACCAGCTGATTCCACATCACACCCCTGTCGACTGTGAGAATCCGAGTCGCACCAGCCGCTCGAAACCGAACTGAACTGAGTCTCGTTGCAACGCACTTACAATTTCCTTTTTCTTCTAACTTATTGTGGATTCTTTTTAACCGTTATTGGCCTGATGATAAGAATATATAAAGAAAGCTATATTTTCACATACAACTGGTGTGGTGTCCATTTGTAGAGTGTCAAGATATTACTGTACATGGTCATAAATGCTTTATACCTTTCCTCGTAGATAAGTCTAATCGCTCGGTAATACTACTAAGGGGGTAACCTTATACCCTAACTAGAGGAGGTGGGTCCCTGCTTGGTCAGAAGTAACTACCTCTGCCAACCAGAGACAGCCAAATCTAACACTCACCATGCAATTCCAGTTTGGACCCAGCCATATGCAAATCAGTCTTGACCCTGCACCCAATGGGAACAGTCCAGCCCGAACTGTCAGGCCAGGTCCTCCCTGGACTGGAAACAAGCACCCAAGGACCGGTTTCGCGGTTTGACCCCTCTTCAGCCAGGATAGCTTGATTGCAGTGGTGTGGAGAGCACGGGACTCACGTCTGAGCATACCCGTTCCACTCGGGGTGACAAATGCAAAAAGAACAATTGATTGATCTACTATCGTGGTCTAGCCAAGACATGACGTGACATAACGTCATATAATGCCTCCAAGTCCTTATCTGGCGGGCCTCCGGGTGGACATTGAAATCTCTGAAAACTGTGAAATCTGTGTTAAGTAAACAGGATTCGAGGAGGGAACCAACCGCTTGTAGATAGGTGGTCCTTGGACCGGGAGGGCGGTCCTTACTCCTTGGACCGGGAGGTCGGTCATTACTCCTTGGATCGGGAGGGCGGCCCCTACTCCTTGGACCGGGAGGGCTGACCATACTCCTTGGACCGGGAGGACGGTCATTACTCCTTGGACAAGGAGGGCGGTCCTTTCTCCATGGACCGGGAGGGCAGTCCTTTCTCCTTGGACCGGGAGGGCGGTCCTTACTCCTTGGACTGGGAGGGCGGTCCTTACTCCTTGGACCGGGAGGGTGGTCCTTTCTCCTTGGACCGGGAGGGCGGTCCTTACTCCTTGGACTGGGAGGGCGGGCCTTACTCCTTGGACCGGGAGGGCGGTCCTTACTCCTTGGACCAGGAGGGCGGTCCTTTCTCCATGGACCGGGAGGGCAGTCCTTTCTCCTTGGACCGGGAGGGCGGTCCTTACTCCTTGGACTGGGAGGGCGGTCCTTACTCCTTGGACCGGGAGGGTGGTCCTTTCTCCTTGGACCGGGAGGGCGGTCCTTACTCCTTGGACTGGGAGGGCGGGCCTTACTCCTTGGACTGGGAGGGTGGTCCTTACTCCTTGGAACGGGAGGGCAGTCCTTACTCCTTGGACCGGAAGGGCGGTCCTTACTCTTTGGACCGGGAGGACGGTCCTTTCTCCTTGGACAGGGAGGGCGGTCCTTACTCCTTGGACCGGGAGGGCGGTCCTCTCTCCTTGGACCGGGAAGGCGGTCATTACTCCTTGGATCAGGAGGGCGGTCCCTACTCCTTGGACCGGGAGGGCTCTCCATACTCCTTGGACCGGGAGGACGGTCCTTACTCCTTGGACTGGGAGGACGGTCCTTACTCCTTGGACCGGGAGGGCGGACCTTACTCCTTGGACCAGGAGGGCGGTCCTTTCTCCATGGACCGGGAGGGCGGTCCTTTCTCCTTGGACCGGGAGGGCGGTCCTTACTCCTTGGACTGGGAGGGCGGTCCTTACTCCTTGGACTGGGAGGGTGGTCCCTACTCCTTGGACTGGGAGGGCGGGCCTTACTTCTTGGACTGGGAGGGCGGTCCTTTCTCCTTAGACCAGGAGGGCGGTCCTTTCTCCTTGGACCGGGAGGGCGGTCCTTACTCCTTGGACCGGAAGGGCGGTTGTTACTCCTTGGACCGGGAGGGCGGTCCTTACTCCTTAGACCGGGAGGGCGGTCCCTACTCCTTGGACTGGGAGGGCGGTCCAACGGTCCTTACTCCTTGGACCGGGAGGGCGGTATGCTAGTATCCTATTGAAGGATTGGGTGGGTGTCACTCAAAATGTCACATGTGGAGATGCCAGATGGAAACACCCTATAACGCCAATGTGATGTTAATTCCCGTAATAAACAAAGAGGAGCTTGCGTCTCACAGTCGGACACCGCGGGAGTGTCTTCCTTTGTACTATATCAAGGCGCACAGTTGACAACAGACCCATGTGGACTCCAGGCACATTCTTAACATAACGCAAAGGAGTCTTATGCATTTTGAATTGTGGTGCACTTTGTTTTTGTGCTTTCTCCCTCCACTGCACTTTTCCTCCCCACAAGCACGAGCACTGGATTTTTGATAAGGTTTAATGTATTTTGATACTACAAATATGCAATGAATAAATGAATTACAAAATAAACCTGTCTATACCGTATGTCTTGTAACTCTGTAAAGTCCGCAGGTGGGAGCAGTGTGCTCCCCCCTGCCCACGAGGGGGGCAGGCAGGAATATAACTTTAATGTTATTAGCTTATAGAGCGCGCAAATGCCCAGAGGCGTCTTGGCGCTGATGTCCGGCGGAAGTGCCTCTGTAACAACCCTCAGCAGGCACTGCGGCGCTTTGAAGCCGCTTCTGAAGTGCTTGTCATTGGACCGGGCTCTAAGATGCTCAGGCGTTCTGTTTATATACTAAGATATATTTTTACTAAAATACAGTTTGGTGTCATTGTGTGGTGGGTTAGTGGTCATTGTGTGTGATGTTGCAAATGTTTAACCCTATGTACTCCAGAGTTTAGCCTAGACTGCTTGCGCCACACTACCTGGAGGGTGAGCAGGGGTTATTTCTGGGAGTAATCCTTTACCCTGACTTAGAGGAGAGGGTCCCTGCTTGTCGCAAGTACATACCTGCGCCAACCAGAGACCCCCAATTCTAACACTTCTGCCTCCAAAAATGACTATTTTGGTGATTCGACTGTACTCGAGGTGGCTTCTTAATGTTCTCAGGGCCTATGCCATGAGGGCTCTGTGAGCCACGCATAAGGCCTTGAAAGCTGCCTGCTTGCTAATAGGAAGGCAGTGTAAGTCTGACCCTACCTGTGACACAGACTCACATGTAGGAATGTGTACTAAAGGTGGGCTGCGGTGTTTGGCGTGATTTATAGCTCACTCAAAGACTGCTGATGGATGCCCATATAAGGGCATGGCAATACTCCAAGACAGAACGCACCAGGGCAACCTTGACCCACTTCTGTCAATCAAAAGGCATCAAAGGGAGGATTTTCCTCCAGGATTCAACAGAAAGAAACAAGATGAAGGAGCTTATTTGCCCGATCAAAGGAGGTTGATTTGGCATCGAAAATGACTCTGAGGCTTCTGACTTTGGGGACCGGCGCTGGGAGAGGGCCCAGACGTTTCACCCACCGAGACACAGCCCAAAAGGAAGTGTCCTTTCCACACAGAAGGACCTCTGTCGACCCTGAATTTAAGGCCTGAGCAGAGCTGGTGGAGTCTCACTCCGCGGAATTCTGCGGAGTCACAAAAAAAACTCCACCCGATTCTGTGGAGTTCTGCCGCGGGCGGTCATTACTGACAGCCACCCCTAAGGCGTCATATACGATATGCCGCAATTTACATCCTTCAAAACATATTTGGAAATTGTGCTGCACTTGACTGAGGCTGCGCGTCTCCATGAGACGAAGGACACCGCGACCACTGCCGAACACAGCAACATATCAGAATTCAGGTCCGCAACGCGTGAGGGGCCCTCCCGCAGCTTCCACCCATCTGACTCCTAAGCCCAACCTCAACACAGCGCTCCCAGCCGCCACTCACCCACAGGATGAGGCTCACGCAGAGCTCGGTGTCCAAGGCCTCTATGACCCTCGCTGCTTTCTGCACTCTATTTCGCGAGGGACCCCCCCCCCCACACCCCCCACCCGGGAGGTATATCAGAGGAACTCGGCCGGCCCTCTCATTGAAGGTTTGATAGGCAGACACATTGACTATTCACAGGCGCGGTATCATGAGTGACATGAAACAACATTTACAAATAGAAATAGGAGCTGTGACAATCTGTCATAGCCGCTCTTGTGGGACACTATTGTATTGTAATTGCATTTATATAGCGTTTACTACCCCTGATGAGGCGCCAAAGCGCTTTTTCGGTGAGTAGCACGCTACTCTGGAACCCATAAAGGATTAGAGTTGAATAAGAATAGTGAAATATGAAAGTAATTTGAGCTGTGGATAGGTTAGTCAGTTATTTGGATGGAGAAGGGTAGCGGAGGGATAGAAGAGAGAAAAAGGTTTGCATTTATATAGTGCTTGATACCCCTGATGAAGTGTGGAAGCGCTTTTTCGGTGAGTAGCACGCTACTATTGTGATTGGTGGTGAGGTTGTGCAAAGTACTGGTAGGTGTCTGGAGCCAAGCTGGGCTGATTGGTTGTTGTGACCCGGGACTTTGATCTAGGAGGAGTGCTGGGAAACGAAAATACAAGATCGGAAGGCAGACACGCAACAGCTGCAAAATCGTACTTAGGAGCACGCAAAGCGCTAGGCACGAGCACTCTCACTCTAAGCACTCTGATTCTTGTCAATCTCATCTTTTGCTAACCACGAGTAAACGTCATGTGTTTCAGATGTCAGTCCTTTGAGACAAGAGCATGAACGACAATGCTTTCCCATTCCAATTAGGGGGGCAGAGTTTTTGCGAGAACTCCGCACTCCGCAAGGAACGCAGATTAGCCAAACTCAGTGAACTCCGGCAGCGCAGAACTACATTTAATTTAAGACAGTTGTCTCTCATCCAGCGAACTACTTCGGTCATAACGAAAACTCACTATAAAGTGCTAGGTCAATGCAGTGTCCTCACTCTTCGCGGACTTTGAAAGATCTTCAGATGGATCCCCATCGACACCAGGACAGTAATCACACACACTCTCAGCACCTGTCGACTGAACTACGGAAATGCACTTCACACTGGAATCACCACCCAACTCATCAAGCGACTGCAGACGATACAGAATACAGCAGCCAGGCTCATCCGCAAGCAGCATCAGCCCCCAACTCAGAAACCTCCACTGGCTCCCCGTCCAGAAGAGATGCCAGGTCAAGATGATCACTCGTGCCTACAAAGCCCTCCACAACCTGGGACCTACCTACGTCAATCACCTCCTGTCTTTGCACCAAACCACCAGATAACTGTGCTCCACCTCCCTCCTCCTCACCCACTTCCCAAGCATCTACCAAAGCCACAGCAGAGGTAGTTCCTTCTACTACTTTCTCGCCACCTCCTGGAACGACCTCTTCACCACCTTTGTACCTCAACTTTACTTGCTGACATCAGAAAGTGACTCAAGACCCGGCTGTCCAACCAAGGACCTGTGAGACCTTCGCGCCTGAACACTCCTCGGGGTGATTACTTACACCATATAAGTATTGTTTGACTGATTGATGGATAAAGTTATTGAACCGTTTAGTGGTGTCCTCCACCTCAGTTGAGATTGACAACACAATTTGTGTGTCATCCGCATACAAGATTGTGCTTAAGCCGAAGGAGCGAATGAGCCTGGCCAGGGGAATCACATGAACGTTAAAAGGGGGGGGCTCAAGGAAGAACCCTGAGGAGCGAGGAAGGATCCGATCTCAAACCACCAGGTGATACAAATTGTTCTCTATCTGAAAGAAATGAACATTACACCTTAAGAGCAGATCCCTCAATACTCGTGGCTTTGGGTCGATCTAGTGACACTGCGTGACTGAATGCATCGAAAGCTGCAGATCGATCCAACAGGATCCCCGCAGCCTTTCCTCCACTGTCAGCGATTGACCCAACTTCTTCTGTGGCAAGAATGAATGCTATGGTGTATCCCCAAGCCATATCACACATCATCCAGGGCATTGGTTTATCTTGAAACAAAGGGCTGATTCACAGAACGAACTTAAGACAAAATCCTAAAGTTACTACTTTTGGTATTCACAGAAGTTAGGATTTTGCCTTGAGTTTGTCTTTAGACAGACTTAGGACAGACTTAAGACAGACTTAAGACAAACTTAAGACAGACTTAAGACAGACTTAAGACAAACTTAAGACAGACTTAGGACAAACTTAAGACAGACTTAAGACAAAATCCTAACTTAAGTCTGTCTTAAGTCTGTCTTAAGTCTATCTTAAGACAAACTTAAGACAAAATCCTAACGTCTGTGAATACCAAAAGTAACTAATACAATGCTCCCCCTTCTGAGGAGAGAGCACCTCTGAGCACAACTGGGGGGGGGACCAACGGGTCTTATTCCATAAAACTGTCAGTTGACCAAAAGTTCATGCCAAAAGAACCAAACTGTTCTTCCATCATTCACAGTTTATTGAACTGATATTAAATTCATGATTTCACTTGAATCACTGGATGGAAGGTATTCATAGAATGTCTCGATCATTGACAAATTGTAACAAATAATCACACATCCCGATGCATTTCGGGCTACGCCCTTCTTCAGGGGATTACTAGAAGCGTAACTACGCTCGAACTCCGCGGAGTTCCGCTGGGGAAATTCTATGAATTGTGTTGTGCTCAGAGGTGCTCTCTCCTCAGAAGGGGGAGCATTGTATTAGTTCCTGTGGATTCTTCACTGCTTGGCCAGACAGTGATCTCCTCTTTGAAGCACACTACACCTCTTTATAACCCACAACTCTGTGAATAACTAGCTGTGCGAGTTCCACTCTACTTCAATACCAAAAGTAGTAAGTTTAGGATTTTGTCTCCAGTTAGTTCTGTGAATCGGGCCCATAGATCATTCTGAGGTAAGATGTCTTTCCAGGGTTTTAGCCGGCACTGTAGAAGTGAGATACAGCAATAGCTTTTAGCCTCGTTGGAGTTGAGAGAGGCTTTTTTAACAGTGGAAGTATAGATTCTTTTTTCCAAGCCTTTGGAAAAAGGTCACTCAGAATGATAGCATTCAGTAGCTGAGTAAGAGGGCCGACTATCCTAGCTTCTTATCTCATGAAGGATTTTGGGGGCAGGGATCAAAAGCTGCCCCAAACTTGGTGATTTCCATTAATTTCATCCCTCCATCTTCCTCCAGAGGGAACTCCCTACGCAGGTTCTTCCTTGCGCCTGGTAATTCATAAATGGACCTTGAAGGATGAGTGTTTCGACAAGAATCAAATTCAGAGTTTATGCCCTCTACTTTTGTCTAAAATGAATTCACCAACTTATCACAGAGGGATTGACTAAGAGTCATGGATTTCATAATGTTAGAGTTGGAAAGACTTTTACCTGTCTTAAAAAGCTATTTTTAAGACAATAGGTGGCCAACATGACCAGTCCACCCCTCCCCACCCCAACCCCCCAGACATGGCCACTGGCGACAGGCACCGCGCCCAGCCGACCTTTCTACTTCTGTCGTGGGGAATGGGGAGCCCCAGGGGTGGAGTTACTTTTGGTGGACCCTGTGCTTGGGGTTCCGTGTTCTGTTGGCCCTGTTTTCTTTTAATCTGTTGTGTTGTGTTGTGTTGTGTTGTGTTGTGTTTGTCTTTTTTTAGGGTGTCAATAAAGCGCCGGGACACTCTTTTGAGTAGCCGAGCGCTATAAAAGACACAAAATAACATAACATAACATAACAAGAGCCTCTCTTCCTCTCCGCATAAGATGATAATACAAACTTGTGTGTCTTCCTGGACTCTGGCTCACCTCAGGGGTAATCGAGAAATATCGACAGAGTGCCCAAAACTCTTCTTTTCTTATTGAATTGAAAGAGCAAACCTTCACGGATGCAGATCTTGGGCCCCTCAGGGCATATGCCCTTCATCTTTGGCTCTTTTACTCCTGAAGCTAGGCCTGGCCACCAGGAGCCTTTCCAACAGGCATCCTGGCCACTCTAAGGACACATTTGCGAGGAGCTGTCTGCTCTGGTTTCCTGCGCCAGCCTTCTCGTCTGCCTGGCTTCTTATGCTCCTCTCCTGCAGGGGGTGGAATGTGCCCAGCCCTCTTCAACCAGCCAGCAGGGCACCCTCCTTCCCACATCCCCTAGGCCCCAGAGCCTCCTGGCACCAGAGGAAGGGGCAGTGCAGTCCAGGTCTTTCCTCCAACTGGTCCTCGGGGGGTGAGGGGTCCAGCACCACTGACCCTAGAGAGACTCATTCTAGTCCTGGGGTCATCTGATGGCAAAATCCTTAGCCCAACTTTGCATAGTATCAGGTGGCTTCTGTCCCCCGCGGGGCATTTTTCTGCCATCGCTGCCCTGGTGAAGGGTCTTCTCCAATGTCTTCCCCTGATGTGAAGCTTTTTAATTGCAGGACATCTAACCTGGGCTTTTATTGGAAATCCATAATGCATATCAGTGGCCCATCGGAGAGTGATTCAGATGTCCACATCGGAAGCAAATGTTATTTTGTTTAAAAATTGACCTTTATCTCCCTCGGTGTAGTCACGTTTATTTTTCAGGGACCCACCCCTAGAAACAGTTTGGGGCATATTAGCAAGAACCTCGTTAAAATGATCGCTGTTTTAGCGGCAGGACAATCCTACATTCCATGCACCCTTGGTCAATCCGACAATGCCGCATAAACCCTCCCCCCTTTTCCCAACCCTCCTGCAGAGCATAATAATAAAGGGGGTCTTGTCGTGCGCAAACTTAGCCCAATGGGCATCAAGGCGCCTACTTCCAAATCCAGCTCATAACAAAAACCCTGCAGCTCAACCTGTATAGGCTCTAGAGAAGCACCACGTTTTTAAGGCCTTTTTAAACAGCACTAGAGAGGGTAGAGTCTTGATCTCCATCAGCAAGATGTTCCAGAGCTGGGGGGCAGCGACGGAGTAGGCCCTAGCTCCCCACCTGGTGAGCTTGAAACGAGGGACAACGAGTTGGAGTAGTCCCGAAGAGCGAAGACACCTTGTAGGATGGTAACGGGTAAGCAGGGAGCTGATAGCGCCTTTAGGTCCGTCCTCGAGAGCTCTGTAGGTCAGACACAGAATTTTAAAATAAATTCTGTGCTGGATAGGCAGCCAATGAAGGTCTCTCCTCGCGGCCGTAGCAGAGGAAGCCCTAGGGAGATCTAGGACAAAACGTGCAGCAGCATTCTGCACGATTTGCAGCCGGTGTATGAGGCCCTTGTTGGATTCCATATAGAGAGAGTTGCAATAATCTAGTCTGGAACCAACAAGGGCGACTGCAATCTGCTTGCGTGCTTGAAGAGACAGATAGCTGCGAATTCTGTTGAGCGTCTTGATCACGCCCCAACAGGTCGCAATAGTCCGATTCACCTGTAGGGACATCGAGAGTGAAGTGTCGAACACCACACCCAGGTTTCTGGCAGATTGGGAGGGATTGGGGCAGATGCCAAGAGAGGAAGGCCACCACACACTCGACCAGACATCTTGGTCCTTCCCAAAGACCAGAACCTCAGTCTTGTCGCCATTTAGCTTCAGGGAGTTGGTGACCATCCAGTCTGCAACATGTTGCATACAGGACCTGAAGCTAGAGGCAGATGTTATGACAGAGGACTGAGTGAGTGAAACCATAATCTGGGTGTCATCGGCGTATGATACCACCTCCATCCCCTGCGATCTTACAAGTCTAGCAAGGGGGGCCACGTAGATGTTGAACAGGGTTGGACTTAATGCCGACCCCTGTGGCACCCCACATTGCAAAGACTTTGCTGGGGAGAGGTGGTTGCCGAGCATCACTCTCTGTTCCCTATCAAGGAGAAAGGAGTTGAGGAGGCTCAGGGCCGAACCAGAGACACCTGCCTCCCTAAGCCGAGATGTTAAAATGGCAGGAGACAGGGTGTCGAATGCGGCCGTGAGGTCCAATAGCACGAGAACAGTAGTTTGTCCAACATCAACTTTGCATCGGATGTTATCGACTACAAAGGTGAGAGCAGATTCTGTGCTATGATGTTTTCGGAATCCATGTTGGGTAATGTCCAAATACTCCGAAGCTTCAAGGAAGGAAGATAAATGGCGATTCAAGTGTGCTTCTAAAGTTTTAGCAGGTGCAGGGAGCAGGGAAATGGGTCTAAAATTTTTCAGGAGGCCGGGATCAAGTGAAGGCTTTTTGAGGAGCGGCTTCACTATGGCCTTCTTCCATACCGATGGAAAAGTGCCTTGGGCAATTGCCTTATTCATCACCTCAAGTAAGGGGGGGAGGAGACTGCTCCTACACTCTTTTAGCTTTTTAAGAGGCAATGGATCCAGTGGCGAGGAGGATTTCGTCTTGTCTAGAAGAAGATTCAGTCCCTCCAGAGACAAAGAAGGAAAATCCGAGAGGAGGCTAGAAGGGGCTATATCCCGTGACTCAAAAGAGCTTATACCTGAAGGAATATTTTCGCCTAAGGAGAGACGTTGTACTTCTAAAGAAGTATGAATATCCAAGATTTTTTTATGAAAAAAGTCTGCAATGTCGTCACAGAGACGTTGAGAACTGACTACGGGATCTGGGAGTTGGAGGGAGCATAGCGAGTCCGCAATTTTGAAAAGCTCCCTAGAGGAAGTGAGTGAACTAGTAAGATTGGAGAAATATTCCTGCTTCTCCATTATCACTTTCTTCTTAAACTCCCGTAGAGCAGACTTATGAGCCTCCCTATCCATAGGATCCCAAGATTTGCTCCATCTCCTCTCACTGCTTCTGCAACCCTGTCTTAGTAATCTAAGATGGTCCGAGAACCATGGCGCTGATGGTTTCCGTCGGGCTACATATCCCAGGGATGCTGGGGCAAGTTTTTCTACTGCATTAGTGATGGAATCCTGCAGAACTTGTGCTGCCTCATCAGCGTCTTTTGGGGAGAGAGCCTCGGTTGAAGGAACAAAAGGGGCAAAGGCCTCATTCGTGAGATTTCTAAGATTTCTTCTGGAAACGAATGGGGTAGTCTCCTTCTTAGTGGAATAAGAAGTAGAAAATGATCTGTCCATACCAACGGTAAAGGTGAGCCACTGGAAAGTCTTAGATCATTAGAAAATACCCCGTCAAGGATATGACCTGCCGTGTGAGTGGCACTGGTGACCAGCTGAGCAAAATCACAGGCTCCGAGAGATTCAACCAATGATAAAGTGTCCTTGAAAAGTACCTCATCGAGATGGAAATTGAGGTCGCCTAAAATGGTGAAAGAGGGCTTTCCAAAGTAGGGTTCAAGAATTCTCAGTATGTCCGAGGCAAAATTGGCTCGGTGGCCAGGCGGCCTGTAAATCAATATCCCCGTAAAAGAGACCGATGGAGCACATGTAATACAAAAGTATAAGGCTTCAAAATGGTCTTGGGGCGAGGAGAGTGGATTAACCGTACATAGAAAGGAGGATTTAAAAAGAATGGCAATACCTCCTCCTCTACGTTTAGGTCTGTCAAGCCTATGAAGAGAGTAGCCCTCTGGGATGGCTAGGAGAAGGTCATGACCGGAGGAGTCAGTAGCCCAGGTCTCTGTAATAAAGACCCAATCTGGCTGTCTTTCATCCACAAAATCATGGAAGGCAAGGTTGTGTTTAATTAGCGAGCGCACATTTAATAGAAACCCAGTGTTGTAAACGATGGTGGACATTGGGGAGGAAGGACACGGACTAATAGGGCAGTAAACAAGGGGATGGAAAGAGGAGGAACAGGCCATACAGCAGCGAGAATGTAATAGCCCTAGCGGTGTAAAACAATGTAGACAGGGGCATGCGGGAGGTCTGAGAGCCAGAAGCGCAGATGGAGCATAGCGCCTAATAGTCTTACCAGGAAGCAATGGTGCGGAGACCAGGTCCAGCCCGTCCTGCAGCCCGTCCTCAGCGCGGACGGGCGCAGACAGGCTGAACTCTGGCGTAACTCCGGTGTCATTCTGGCGTCCCCGCAGCGCGTCACCGCTGCGCGTGAGCATGGCTGCAATTTATGCACTGCTCGCCTCCTAGAGAGAGGACTAGAGCGTGCAAGCTACCCCCCAAACAAAGATGGCCGCCAACGAGACGTGGGCGAAGGACCCGCAAAGTTCGGTGCAATAACCAATTAGAGTGCGGGAGAGGGGGGCAGAGATGTGAGTATGCGTGGCCGGCAGTTTTAAAAACAGGAGAAAAGCTTAAAATAAAAATTCAACAAAATGACCAAAACGGGCCAACACCGCAGTGCGCACCCTCCACCGATGGATCTCCAACAGCGTCATCACCTTGGCTCCCTCAAGAAAAGACCAGGCAAACAACACTCCAAGAAGGCCAACTGGATCACTCCCGCCCTCCACTAATTTAACTTGGATAGAAATTGCTGATCCGGGGCAAATTATTCTGGACGACATTTTTAAAATTGGTCATTGTGTTGCAAAACATAGGTTTTGGGGATCAAGTAGTCTTATAGAGACAGAAAAGAACTCCTCAAAGGTACTCTTCCATCATTTTTCAAAACGACAGATAAAATGGAGGAAGAAGAGGCATATAGAAATGAAACAAATAATAATCGCTTTTAATCCTTTTATGTTTACACCAAACAATGTTTATGATCTGATATGAAAAAAAGAATGTTTATCAGTCCTGTTTTAGACTCCTTTTCATAGTTCGCTTTTTTTATTTTTGCATTCGCTCGTGCTACATTTGCAGAATGTTGAATATTTGAGAACAGCATATCGACAGCGGCATCTTTTTGTAGCACTGGTTTTGCAAGTACATGTACGTTTAAATTCTCTGGGTAGAGTTCTTTGAAATTTCGTATGTTTTAGCACCCCAGAAATATCTTCCCTACCAAATCCACATGGATCTTTCTCTACATATGCATGATCAAAAATATTTGCACATCTTCTGATCCAGTAGAACGCTCTTTTAATGAGTCCGCGCACAGACTATGATGTCGGTCACTTATTGGGACTGATCTCTTGAGCTCACTGGACCGAAGATCGTCAAATGACTGACAGTGAGAACTCATTTTCCACACACCTACAAGGTATTTTTAACATCATCAAAGTCAAATTCTTCTTCTGTCTCAGTAAATCCTTTTAGAAACTTCACAGGTTCAGCAGTTAAAGCTCCAAGCTTTGCTCCAGTTTAGCTCACAGTGTCATCACCCGTATGAATATGTGCCATGATTAGAACACTGGGCATCTCTGGGTCAAGTTTCTTGTACAGAATATGAAGCCGGGTTAAGTGTCTTTTCTCGCCTGTTCCATAACGCATCCATAACTCCGACAATCCTTGACTTATGAACATTGCCACAAATCTAAGTAGCACAATAATAACATCTGTGTCATTTGACAGTCCAGTGAACCATTTCGAAGAGTCCACTCCGCACGTGGCACAATACGAAGGTCAGCTTCCTCCAATTTGCTGTTAAGTTCTTCAACAATATGGCCCGTGCCTTTTGAATATATCTCGGCGGGCACCAACTCCTCATTGACAATCATTCCACTTGCAATATTTGGAAATTCAGTGTTCACTGAAGCATCAGCAATGTTTTGGCGAGTTAAAATCTCCAAGTTCATCTTGTTCGATGTTGATGACCAGAATTTATCAAGTTGCACAGTAATAGGTGTTGCATTTTTGATGCAGGCAAGGTCAATTGTTCCACTGCTCTCACATTCTTCGACAGATAGTTCAAGATAACTGTCAAGGACAAGGTGTAGTTCTTGCAAGGTGCACACTGAGATTGATATCTTTAGAATAGTCTGAACAACCTCGCCGAAGGTTTGAATGGATGGTATTCAGATCCATTTGCAATTGTGACTTGTAGTCCACAATTACTGTGTGTTCTGTATTTTTTAGTGCATAGATCGAACTTTTTTAAATATTGTATTTTATTCTGCCTAACCCCCTTTTATTGTGCAGGAACATCGCGGATGAGCTTTTACTCACCCGTTCTTCTTCGTTAAGCCTCTCCTGGCCCCCTCTTCACCATAGCTGCTATTTCCATTGTGGCGAGGGTGGGGCGGCCATCTTGAGGGTAGTCCTTCTCCCCAGCAGAACTGGTGGCAGCGTTCTAGCTGGTGGAGAGAGGACGCCCCATAAATTCAGCTGAGGGCAACAGTCTTTGCGGTGTGTTAAGGGTGGTGGCAGCTCCCTGCTACTCCCGCTTTGTTTTGTGGCCATATTTCGAGCTGCGGGGACTTTTACTGTGTGTTCTGTATTTTTTAGTGCATAGATCGAACTTTTTTAAATATTGTATTTTATTCTGCCTAACCCCCTTTTATTGTGCAGGAACATCGCGGATGAGCTTTTACTCACCCGTTCTTCTTCGTTAAGCCTCTCCTGGCCCCCTCTTCACCATAGCTGCTATTTCCATTGTGGCGAGGGTGGGGCGGCCATCTTGAGGGTAGTCCTTCTCCCCAGCAGAACTGGTGGCAGCGTTCTAGCTGGTGGAGAGAGGACGCCCCATAAAATTAGCATGCCTGCTTCAACGCGCAGCGGTCGCGCATGGCGGGCGCGCCTTAGGCGCGCCGAAGGTAAGCCAAAGGTCAGCCCGTCTGCGCCCGTCCGCGCCTTGGACGCGGCGGACGCAGCGCGGGCTGACGGACAATCATCGCTCCTGCCCAGCTCTAGCATCTCATATACTCGTGCGTCTCTAATGGCGCTTCGCCCTTCCTTAGACAAAAGAGCTGACTGTACTATACTCGACCCTGTTAATCTTTACCCATGCACTACCTGCGGCTATTCCTGCTGCATACATGATACTGCCAGTCCCGAACCCGCCTCTGACGTGGGTTCGATCTCGGCAGCTCTAATAAATGCCCGCTCTATGAGCAAACATGCTCTCGACATTTACGCTCTATTAGAAGATGGCACTTTAGACCTGTTGTTTATTACAGAAACGTGGCTGAATGAGTCTTGTGCTCCTGATATTGAAATGGCCATTCCTAGAGGGTTCAAAATCCAACGGAAAGACAGGAAGGATGGCAGGGGTGGGGGGCTAGCAATTATTTTTCGAGAATGCTGGGTTCTTAAGGTGGAAGACTCAGATATTTTAGCTGAAGGCGAGCTTTTAAATTTTGCCTTAGGTCTATCCCCTCATTTCACACTGGGCTGTTCCCTTATTTACAGGCCTCCAGGTCCTTCTGGCCCCTTTCTTAAAGCTCTCTCTGAGACTCTTGTTCCCCAAGCACTGAGGTTCTCTCGCTTTTTAATGCTGGGTGATTTTAATATCCACGTTGATGTCCAGGACTGCCGAGAAAGAAAGCTGCTATATGACTACTTTGATTTGGCCTCCCTTACCCAATGGG
Organism: Lissotriton vulgaris; assembly: GCF_964263255.1. Taxonomy (NCBI): domain Eukaryota; kingdom Metazoa; phylum Chordata; class Amphibia; order Caudata; family Salamandridae; genus Lissotriton; species Lissotriton vulgaris. The sequence continues at coordinate 10,490,464 of NC_141694.1, forward strand.
TTTCCTCTCCTACCCACTCTGGCGGCCATATCTTAGACATTGTATGCACTAATTTCCCACTGATGGTCGAGGCCCCACAAGTAGTCACTTGGTCCGACCATCAGCTGATCAGATTCTCTTGGTCTGCCATGAGAGACCTTCCTAAGCCAGCTAAAACAATGGGCCCCCCAAAAATCAACGTGGGCAATTTGATGACCTACCTTGATTTAAATAGACCCATCCTAGGGGCAGATATGGATTCCGCGCTACAGGTTTTTGACAGTTGGATGAATGCAGCGGTGACTTCTTCTTCGAAGAAGGCTGATCCAGGCAGAAATAGGATGACTCCTTCTCAACCCTGGTATTCGCCCCACCTCCGTACTCTGAAACTTGCTTGCAAGAAACTGGAGCGAGCATGGAGATCAGCTTACTGTCCACAGGCTAAAACAGTGTTTCGCGCAGCCCAGCGAGATTACTATACTAGCATTAAACAGGCAAAAACGGAGTTTTTTTCTAAAAGAATTGAGAGAGCTAGTAACAACAGTCGGGAAATTTTCTCGATAGTGAAGAGCTTTCTCTCTCCCTGTGCTGAGCAAGTATCCATGAGTCCTTCTACTGAATGGTGTGAAAAGCTCTCCTCCTTTTTCCTAACGAAAATTGCTAATATTCAACACAGTTTGAGAACAGTTGGAGGAGGCGATAAGATGATTGATAACAACGAAACTAAGGTTCCTCCCACCATCATCATGGAGAGACTTCTCCCTCCTTCGGTCGAGGATACCCTGGCAGCAATTAAATCTTTAAAATCTGGTGCTCCCGGGGATGTCTGTCCGGCCCGGGTGTTGGCCGAAGCAGCCGAAGTTGTGGCTTCTGAAATCTCCCAAATAATAGGACTATCTTTTTCCACTGCTACTGTCCCGAAAACATGGAAACAGGCTAAGCTGTTGCCATTGCTAAAGAAGACAGGCGCTGATCCTGCTGTACCGAATAACTATAGACCTATTTCTCTTTTACCAGCTATGGCTAAAATTGGTGAGAAGCTGGCATTTTCTCAGCTTAATGCCTTTGTGGAAACTTCTGAGGCGTTACATCCTGCCCAATCTGGCTTTCGTGCAGCCTACAGCACAGAGACAGCGCTGGTGGAGGTTACAGAGGCGATTAGAGGGTGCTTGGACAGTGGCGGCAGAGCGGTCCTAATTTTATTGGACCTCTCTGCTGCATTTGACACCGTTCCTCACACACTTCTCTTGGCACGACTGGCCGATATCGGCATAGTAAGTTCTGCTCTGGAATGGGTGAAATCCTTTCTTACAGAAAGATCTCAGCAGGTCTGGATTCCTCCTTACTCATCCTCAATCAAATCCCTTACTACAGGAGTGCCCCAGGGCTCTACTTTGAGCCCCCTCCTTTTTAATGTATATCTCACTCCTCTTATTTTTCTAGCTGAACAAATGGGAGCAAAAATAATAGCTTATGCGGATGACACGCAGCTCCTGTTTACGTGGCCAGATGCGAACACTGACACTGAGGTAGTGCGTTCATGCCTCTCCGCTGTGTTCAATTGGTTAGCAGCAGCACAGCTGAAGTGCAATGAAGATAAAACAGAAATCTTACTATATGGCCAGTTTCCGTCCAATTTCAGAGAAACGCTATGGCCTTCTGATTTTCCCCAGCCAGGCGCCGTCAATATCCCTGCTAAAAATTTGGGAGTCTGGTTTGGGGAGGATTTGCGATTCGAGGCACACATAAAAAAACTCACTGGGGTGTGCTTCGGGTCCCTTAAAGCCATGAGGAAGATTTTTCCTTATCTGCCCTCTTCAGCAAGAGAATCGGTCGCAAGAGCCCTTATTCTATCACGACTCGATTATGCCAACTCTTTGTTGTGTGGCTCTCCGGCTTTTTTGGTCTCAAAGCTCCAGATTATCCAAAATGCGACTGTTCGCCTACTGTGCAATGTGCCATATAGAGAAAGTACTCGGACTCACATGAAAGAACTACATTGGCTGCCAGTAGCGCAGAGGATAACCTTTAAAATTCTTACTATAGCTTTCAAAGCAGTTCATGACCTGGGCCCCTCTTATCTGAGAGACAGATTTTCCCGCTATGTCCCTACTCGGGCTCTGCGTTCAGCAGATTGCAATTTTTTAAGAGTACCCCGATTTCAGCGAGTTCGCTTGGGAGGCCAATCTCTTGCTGTTACCGCGGCCAGGACTTGGAATACCCTCCCCCTCCCCCTGAGATTAACTGAAAATTTTGTGACATTTAAGAAGGCACTTAAAACTTATCTTTTCAGAATTGCTTACTAATTTCTTCATTTGAAAAAGAAAATTTCTGTTCTCTTCTTTCCCTCCGGCCACACACATGTTTCTTTTTACGCGCCAGGACACTCTGGTAGTATTTGAGCGCGATATAAAACAGCTAAAAAATAAAAAATAAAAATAAAAGAAGAACAGTTTTGAATGAGGACACCTTTTAGAAATCTTCAGGTGAGCACTTGTACGAGTTTGAGCTTCACTGGTTTGGTTGCAGCATCTCCATCGAATAATGCGTTTGTTGGATGAAGACCATGCGGCAGAAGGTGCTTGATAAATTCACTCCTTTCTTTTGCAGCCTCCATCTCTCTATGTATTTCGTTGTTTTTGTAACGTGTTTTTTAGTGGCTGGTTGGATGAAACTCTTACTATATAAGTTAAAGCCTGGAAGTTTAACCTTAGGGGTTATGCCAAATATATTTTTCTCTTTCAATACAAACCTCTGCCGCTTCTGTTCTGCGTATAGTTTTGATCCATGACCCAGGACATCTTCTAGGCGTGTCTTTATATCGTTATCCACATATTGTTTGGTCACAAAGTTGTGTAGTCGCACAGGCTCAGTCATTTTATTGGGGTTTCCTGGCTGCTGCATGAAATTAAGATGGCTGTCAACATGTTTATTAAAACATTCCCCTCTTTTCCACAAGTTCATGGTGAAGAACAGTTGCACCATGGTCTATTAATTTTGAATTTGTCATCTCTCTGGAAACATTGCAAATAGGACGGGCTTCGTGGTAAACTAGCTTCCATTCAGCAACATATTCACGTTTACATGTCTGACCAACAACTCCCTTGGAGCGTTTCTGTGATGTCCGGATCGTCTGTTCTAGCTTCATATCTGGAGCCTCAGCTTTGAACCTTCCCTCTCTGTCTTTCACCACAAAATGTCTTGAAACAATTTTCTGTAACTGTTTGGTTTTTCAGCTTCTAGCTTCTTCACTATGGGCCCGATTCACAGAACTAAACTCAAGACAAAATCCTAAACATACTACCATTTACTCATTTTGGTATTCACAGAAGGCTCTTACTCATTTCGGTATTCACAGAAGGCACTTACTCATTTTGGTATTCAGAGAAGGCACTTACTCATTTTGGTATTCAGAGAAGGCACTTACTCATTTTGGTATTCACAGAAGGCACTTACTCATTTTGGTATTCAGAGAAGGCACTTACTCATTTTGGCATTCACAGAAGGCACTTACTCATTTCGGTATTCACAGAAGGCACTTACTCATTTCGGTATTCACAGAAGGCACTTACTCATTTCGGTATTCACAGAAGGCACTTACTCATTTTGGTATTCAGAGAAGGCACTTACTCATTTTGGCATTCACAGAAGTCACTTACTCATTTCGGTATTCACAGAAGGCACTTACTCATTTTGTCATTCACAGAAGGCACTTACTCATTTTGTCATTCACAGAAGGCACTTACTCATCAATGAGTAAGTGCCTTCTGTGAATACCAAAATGGTAGTAAGTTTAGGATTGTATCTTTGCAGCTCAGCTCTTCATGAGCACTGTGCCACCGTGCTGCGTGACGAGCTGAGCTGCAAAGGGGTTAAGTTAGTTCTGTGAATCGGGCCCAATTTCCATATACCAGGACTCATATCTCAGGTAGTTTATACAATCAAATTCATGAAACACAGTAATCAGTGACTCCACAGTCTTCACGTGCAGCTCCCAATCGCCTTCCTGAGCACCATGTACCAAGTTTTTCACTAGATCTATCAAGTGTAAAACATTTCCCAAGTACTTGCAAAGTTCTGATTTTTCTTCACATTCTTTGATGAACTTGGTTTTCAGGTTTTCTGATTTTAAACTGAGTGGATTGGACATTGTCTGGCTTTGCATTATGCCCTTTGAATGAAGTGCACCCTATGCCTTGTTCACTTCTGCGATGAGAGATGCAAAACCTAAATTGTCATTCTTGTCCCAGAAAGCATTCCAGCGCAATCTTTCTATAGCCGCAGATAGGATGAGGTTACCTTGTAACGAGCACAATGAGTTCAGCTCAATAGTGACTGGACAGCTTTGCTTCCAAAGATTTCAGCCTCCATTAGTGCATTGTCTATGCCACACCCCCTGAGATAACCTCCTGCACACTGCAACACAACTTTTGTCATGTGGAAGACACCCATCATTGGATAAACATCATCAAATTCTAGTGGATTGCTCATAAGGTCGGTTACAATTGGAAAAACAAGTTCATGGCATGTAGTTGGCAGCATAGGCTTGGTCTTCAAGCTGAGTACGCATATTTTGGGAATGTTTTAGAGTTGTGTAGTTTGTAACTTTAGATGGTATCACTGGTAAAAACCCAACCTTCTTCAGTGGGACCATATTCGGGGAGATCAGATTATGAATTGCATCCCACGGAGGAACTAGCTTTTCTTCATCCTTCGGTCCGCAGCGAATAAGCAATATGATAAATTCAGTTAAATCAGCTTTCCGGACCGCAGCATCAGGTAGAAGAAGATCCATGTCCTCAGCTACTTTGAAACTTTCTGGTAGACTGGGACGTGTTAATGGCGTGTAGTGATTTTCCACATGTTGGAAAGGCAGCTGGGTTACAAGTTTGCATCTTCATTTGATCTGCCTACAGCTGACACAGCTTGTTTTCCAGCAGCTGCTTCATTGGTTCCGTCTTGAAAAAGCACCATGGCAGTATCATGTGGGCTGGATATTCCAGACAAAGAAGAACCATCTTCAAAATCAAAATTATCAAGAGCAGCGATTGGAAATCCTTTCTGGTAAAGTGACTTGGAAGTGGTGTGCTGTCGGATTCACAAGATTTTACAGCACAAGATGCTAACAAGTTCCTGCTCCGTGCTGTGTCATTATAGTTCGTTGATTCACCAATCCTGTTCATTGAAGGGCTTAGCTCTCTACTTTTGCACTTGTCATAGATTGCATGGGCAGTCTTCATGTGTAGCGGAGTTATCTTTTTGCTGTGATTCATAAACCATGATTTGGAAAACACCGTACATTTGCACAGCATAAGCTTCATGGGATTGTCTTCCGCTTCTTCCCTTATATCTTCAAAGCGTCACCAGTGTTGTCGGCTTCTGTTCTGAACTCAAGAACTTTAGTTCGTAACAGTTTTGCTTTGCTGCTATTAAACAATGATGTTAAGAATGTTAATACAACATCAGGCCTTTTTTGTTGACTCCTATGATTTGTGGAGCTCTGGGGCATCCCAGAATTTGTCATTAAGTCTAAAATCTAAATATTTCAGGATGTTTCTTAAAATGGCCCCTGATGATTTTACTGCATCCTTTGATCACATTTTGGCCGCGAGAACTTTAGGAGTCAAATCAGCTGAGAACACCAAAGGTGGTTCATTCTTTTTGTGAGACTGACAAATTCTGTCATTGTACATTCTCGCCAGAAAAATCTTAATTTCATTATTATGGATCAATACAGTTTCATCAATGTTGTCCATTATTTCTCTGCTCTCACTGAGTGTGAAGCCGTCGCCTGCACTCAGGAGTGGCTTTGAAACATCATTTGCTTTTTCGGCGTGCAAACTTAACTGATGCATTGCTGCTGGGAGCTCATGTGCATTCATATTTTCAAATGTATGCACGCTTGAAGTTCGGGGGGGGGCATACAAATCTGCTACAAATACATTTGCATTTGCAGTGTCTTGAGACCCTCAAGGATGAGTTGTGCGCTCTATAAATCACCCGGCTGTTTAGATCAGCTACTCAGCTGAAAACTTAATCTTGGAAGAAACTCGCTGCAGATAAAAGCATGTTTGCCCTTGGAGACTCGCATACTCTGTACTTTGTCCTTTTATCAATCCCTTTGGCCCTTGTTCTGGCTAAACAACAAATAACCCATTGAAGATTCTCTGCTTCCTGATCAGTGGTCGGAGGTGGACGAAGGGCACCCATCGATCTCCAGGTCGATGAGCATTGGGTTTGGTTGTTGTCGCTTTCTCAGAAGGCTCTGATTCTTGTTGTGATTCACTGGTTTCTGATCTTTTTTGACAAATCTTTCCAGGCTTTTTTCTATTCTAAATGACTTGTACTGCTTGTTGTTACAATGATAAAATATTTGCCCCTCTTCACCCATCACTAGAGAGCAGAGACAGCAGCACCAGAAGCTCCAGAACGCCATTCTGCCGAACGCCGGGCGGGGTCATTGATCGGCTGCTGCCCTGCCGCTGGATCCAGAAACCGCGTCTGTACCGGCTGTACCGGCTGTACCGCTGCTGTACCACTGCTGCTGTGCCGCTGGGCCATTGGACCCGCGCTAAGGCCTTGGGGCTACCCCCTCTGTCACCGCCTCACTACTTGCCTTACTACTTGCATCAGCGGCGGCAGCAGCCAGGACGCGGTGGGTCCGCCCACGGTGGCGGCAGGGTGGACACGGAGGGTCCGACCGTGCAGGCAGGAAAAGCAGGTGGAGCAGCGGTCGGCAGAGAGTCGGCAGAGAGTCAACAGAACAGGCGAACCGGCAGGGCGGGCTGTTTCCCGGGCAGCTCTAGCCAAGTCCAGCTGAGTCGGGTCAGTATTGCATTACGACTTCACCCTGTATATGAGATCGCAGGACTGTGCACTAAGTATCCTATGCCAGTATCACCATCAGGGAAGATCCCAGCTCCCAGTTCTTAGTTGTGTCCCTGAGACCCGTAACCCAGAGTACCGGACTGTGTACTGCATCTGTGATTTTTGTAGCTTGGATATAACTTGGAAATAGCCACGCTGCCCTCCCATTGCCCCCCATCCCCCCCCTGCAGCCTCTGTAGCCCGTTGCTGTACTTCAGCATCTCAACAGCTGGTTGGGACGGAGAGTAAAGAGCTGTGGCGAGGCTGAGACTGGGGAGAGGACAGGAGCCCTTATAGTCCGCTGGACATAACCTAGATATAGAACATTAAATACCCGGCAGGTAAAACGGGTGGAAGAAGCGGATTGGCATACACAAGGAGGACAATAACCAGGACAGTGGACTGGAACGGGAGCACTCGTCAGCCTCATCCCAGCCCCAGCTTCACTTGCTGGGTGCCTTCTGGGGGCCCGTTTGCACTGACAGTTCACAGGGATCAAAGTTGGAAAATTGCGTCAACAGCGCCAGCGGGTCACACTAAGGCTGGTTGCCCACTTGGTTTCCCTTGATACCCTTCAAACTATCCTCTAACATGCAACTGAGGGACAGATGGCCCAAAATGAGGTCAGGAAGGGTCCGAGGAGGCCCAACGAGCAAAGGAGGATCAAAAAAGCGCAAACAAACAACTAAGTCATCTGAGGAAATCAAAGAGACTCCGCCAGCCAAACTTAAGCCCACGATACAGAGCTTACAGGATAAGGACAACAGTAAAGGAAAGAACAGCACAATGCCTATAATCTCACCTCAAACAACATCAACACCCCAGCCTAAAAACTGCCAGGCAGGGCGAAAGACCGCAATCGCGGGAGCCACAGGAGGGAGGAAATTGGCCATAGACACCAACCTAATCCAAGTACATTGAACAAATAATGCAAAAGATAGGTCACCAAGAATACCATATGATAGCAAACTTAATAACAGCGATAACGCCGAGAGCAATAGCATGAAGAACGGACAAAGCCATGTGGCTAAAAGCCGCATCGGGGAACCCAAAAACAAGGAGGAAATTAGAACTGACTGCGAGGAAGAGAAGGATCTATCCCTGGTAGTCCTGGACACTTCTTATAAAGAACAAGTGGCAGGAGATAAGAAGACGGAAAGGACTCAAAATAAAGTAGAAAGGCAAGTGAGCCCAACATCAGAGGTGATAGAAATATCCTCTTATTTGGGGAAGGAGGAATGGGAAGAACTTATCGCTGCATATCCTCAAGACTATAGTAGAAGCAGGACGGCTTCAGACATACGGTCCACGAGAACTGAAAGCATGCAGGAAAATCAAGGGGAAATAGGCACGTCAGAAGGAGTAGAAAACTGCAAGGGGCCATTCAGACGTCAAGAAAAAACTCCTAAACATCCTGGGCAAGAAAGCTTTTGGCCTAGCCTCCTAAATACAGTACAACTCCTGGTGGAAGCTCTACACTACCTATCAGAGAAAATTGACACCCAATTAACGTTATTAGACACATTAGCCGTATTTGTGGTTGCCATAGATGGGAAGCTGGGTACACTAAACACGCTTCTCCAGAGCAAATTGGACCATCTTCAAGACGCAAACAGGATCATCAGCAGTGAGTGCAGATGCGGCCCAATTATTGATAAGTTAGCCAACCTCCCAACACTACTGACAGACCTGTGTACACAGCTCAAAAGACCTGCTCAGCCAAACTCCAAGCTGGCCAGGGACACACAGGGTCACCTAAAAACAAAAGACACCAAAATTGCTCTCTCTACACACACAGAGGTCATTGAAAAAGGTACAATTGGTGAAGACCCTGAAGCTGTAAGAAAGATTGAACTGTTGGGCACAGCCGCACAAGAACAACCCAAAATGAACGACCTAACCAAAAGCATAGCGGTCAACGAAATGGGACCAATGAGCCTTTCATTAATGGACATCATTGACGAAGATAACACCGATCTAAAATTAAACGCGAAACAGAGACGAGCCAAAAAACGCAAAGGCAGGAAATATAAGCTCTGCTCAAAACGCGAAAGATTCACGCAACTTTTGTGGCCGATCTATCATTACAGAGCAAAGCAAATTAAAACTTGGGGAAGAAACAACTTCATATCAAAATTCTAATGAAATGAGTCACACAATTGAGCACATGGAAAAACTAGCTAACACCAGATCAGATGAACAAGACGCCCATTCTCAATACGGTCAATTAGTATCTGCCCAATTATCTGGGAATAGTACAACGCCTACTGATTCTGGCCTGTCAAATGCGCTAAAAAACAACACGAAGTCCAGCCCTAATCCCACGAAAACCATAAAACAAGGACTCACTTTGAACAGAATGGGCAAAAGACCAGAAAATCAAGGTATAGGACTGACGGACAGTCAACTATACGCTATTAACCAAGCAACCGTGCCAATTCATATACGGGTAGACCGCACAATAACAGAACCGTCACCCGTAAATCTGACAGTCAACGCGATACACAAAGAACCTGAAATTTCTGCATCCTATCAACGCGCCAACGACCAAGCCCCAGATGGGGCGACCAAAATCGACACCCATCTGGCAAAAGCAAATCCAACAGAATGTGCGGACCTGAAATCATCAATCAACATCTATAACGGAGGGCGGTGTATAAACGATCAAGGGAACACCCCAGACGCCATATGGTTTAATCCAGATTTTATCTCCAAAGGAAGACATGACACCCTCAATAGAAGCAACATATTACGGCTACTATCCCACATCCCTTCATTGGCAAATGTGTCAAGCACAGAATTGTTGTCGATTGAATTCATAGACGCAGAAGGTACAGGAAGGGAAGCGACGAAGGCGACTTGGGCTTTGGGAGCAATATCGCAGATAATTCAATCTGAAGCAGAGGTATTTAAAAACTGGGGCATTACGATAAAACCACATATAAAGCCAGGATACCCGGACATACTATATTCAGGAGTAAAGTTGGAGTCCAGGGAAAACACAGGCAGCTTTAGAACCTCGGTTCTCAGAGGCGCGGCAGGGCCATGTGGAACAGGCAGCAATGAGCACATTGAAATTACTTGCTGGAAAGGAGCAGACAGGGAAGCTCCAACTGAGCTGAAAGATCAAAGATGGATCGTGGGAACCATAAAAAACAACAATTGACAAATCGGCCAGAACCCATGTGAGCATATGCAAAACCAATTGTGCATATGCTCCTGGAACATTAACGGTTTAGCCACCAAAATGCTAGATCCAGAATTTATAGCTTACATAAGATCATTTGACATAGTGGCTTTACAGGAAACATGGCTCGCCGAACCTCCACACCTCCAGGGGTACCTACGCTTCTTCACAGGTGCCAAAAGGACAGCCAAGTACGGGCACCTGAAGGGTGGCCTAGCAACATACGTAGCAACCACCAGTTTTGTCAAGATAGAAGAAATTGGGACTTCCTCGGCAGCTGCTCTTGCAGTTAAGCTGGCCCTAGCACCACCAGGTTCAGGAAGGCCAGTATTGATTGCATTCTGATCAACGCTTATATCCATCCCAAAGAAAAAAATAGCAGCAAAGGAACTACACATCTTCTTGGAGGAGTGTATCATGGGAAGATCAACAACTAACATTGTACTTACAGGGGATTTCAACCTCAACCTCATGGGTACACCACAAGGAGAGGTAATCTCAGCTCAAAATACAACTTGGTACCTACTGCCGCAAGGGAAGCTACAAACAGCCAAACAAACAAAACTGGGAGCGCAGATACTTGAAGAACTGGAACACTTCAATATCAGAGCCCTAAACGGTAGGCTTGTGGAAGATAGGCCGCCAGCCCCAACCTATTACTCAACAAGAGCAAACAGCACATTAGATTACACCTTCATCTCACTACCTCTTTTCATTACACAACCTCGTTCCGGATAGGAAAAAAAACAGACAGTGAACAGTGACCATTGCCGTCAGGAAATTGCTTTGGACATTGCGAGTCCTATACTCGAGCGGTCAAATGCCCCAAAAGAGACTATTCATAGTGTTAATTTAAAAAAAATTAAGTACTCGGTTGCGATGGGCGAAACTTTAATAGGAAGGGCACAACATCACTTTACGGAGCGCACTGGAACAAATGAAATCACAAAATGGGAACAATTTACAGCCACCATGTCGAATTATGCAACGAAGCCCAATGCATATGCAAAGCTCAGCAACATGGACAACTTATCTCGAAAGCACAGAGAAAAAATTAAGGAAACAAAAAACTCGATTTACCGATTTAATGAGAGAAATACAGCTGGATCCTAAAGAAAAAGCAAAACAAAACCATCTTCGGACACTGAAATCTTCACTAAAAAAGCTGAAATGGGAAGCAAACAAAACAATGGAGGACAACTGCTGGGCAAGACTCCACTCAGACATTAAACAGAATGACGGGGCAAGGTTTGGAAAACCGTTAACTGCCTAACATGTCCAGCAAACTTGGGGGTTTCTTCTAACATCACAGAGGAAACATGAGCACTCTATCTTGGTAAGCACTTTAATCAAGACTTACCTAATAATCGGGACTTATCCAACTCTAACATCACAATAGACTATAAAGCTGAGAATGCACAACAAACACAATTGTGCACAAACATTAAAGACAGTTATGAATTAATTAATTCCCCAAAACTGCAACATAACATCAAGTGCCAAATCAAAAAAGGCAGAAGGGAAGGAGCTACGGGACCAAACGGGATCCCGCCAATCCTCTTCAAACAAGATGTGGGTTACTGGGCAGCAGCTCTCGAACTCCTTTTTCTGGAAATCAGGAGCTCGAACATCTTGTCAGGCTCCTGGAAGGGCTCTATCATCACCCCAATATATAAAGCAGGGGACCGGGCTCTCCCTCAAAACTATTGACTAGTGGCCATAATTGACAATGAGGCGAAGTACTTCGCAGGCCTACTGCTGGAGGAACTACAGGCATGGGCCACAAAGAAAGCTCTGATACCGGTTTACCAGACAGGCTTTGTTAAATCAGTGGGCACGACGACCAATGTACTAACTATGGGCATACTAATAGACAAGGCAGAGACAAAAAAACTGCTCCTTCACCTCTGCTATATAGATTATAAAGCGGCTTTTGACAAAATCAACCGGAATCTCCTATGGTCAAATTTAAACGGCTGGGGGATCTCAAAACCACTGTTGGACCTGTTAATAAACCTGCACACGGAGACTTGGATACAGATAAAGGTGGGGGACGGCTCACTGCTGTCGAGGCGCTTACAGACCAACAATGGCCTCAAGCAGGGCTGTGTCTTGGCCCCAACACTGTTTAATCTGTATCTGGGCGACCTGGCTCCAATTTTGAACAACTGCAACTCACATGCTCCTAAACTAGGAGGGCTTAATCTACCATGCCTCTTATACGCGGACAATATTGTCCTAATAAGCCACACCGTAGTAGGGCTTCAAAACCTCTTGAACACCACACAGAGCTATTCCAAGGCAAACGACCTAACAGTAAACCTCGAGAAAACCCAAACTAGGACCATTAGCAAAAGAAAAAGGAACATTTTCTCATAGTTTTGGAACAACTCTCTCATCAAAGACACGTCGATATATAAATATCTAGGCGTGAAGATTGATAACGGCGGTCGATTCAGTGCGCAAAGGGCTAGCATTAGAGGCAAAGGACTTGCTCTGGCAATCGCCTTAAAAACACTGAATAACAAGCTTTCTGGTCCATCTCTAACACCTTTGGTACAAGTTATCCGAGCCAAACTACTGCCTACAATAACTTATGGAAGCGAGGTCCTACGAGGCAGAGACCCAACAATAACTCTACAGCACAATCATAGCCGCATATAGAATCATCTTTAGCCTTCCTAAGCGAACCTCCCCACCGCAGATTAGGCTGGAGTTTAGCATTCAACAACAGCTCCTGGCACGTCAGGGGGCCTATATCTGTGTATGGGACAAAGTGAGGAAATCTGCACAAGGAACATTGAAAGAATATCTGTGGAGGGAGTTAGAGCAGTCTCCGACCTCACCAGCAGCTAAATACTTAGCAAAAAGTCTTGTAAACACCGGGCTGAAACAGCTCTGGGCTTCCTCTACAGATCACAAAACGTTTAAAAAACTGGCAAAGAAGTCGATTAAACAACAGTCGTGGGTCCAAGATAAAGAAGACTTCTCGAAAAGAACGCATGCTTGGATGATTCTGAACTCATATTCGGCAAAAGCTCCCCAGAACTATTTTGGTCTGGGCTACGCCAAAAAGACCAAAATGTGCTTCTTAAGGTACAGGCTAGGTCTGCTGCCGTGGACTCAGCATATCCCACACTGGCTAAAAAAGAAAGCAGGCACGCTATGCAGGCTATGTGGTGTCACGCAAGAAGATATGCTTCATCTGCTATGCTCCTGTGAGAAAATGCTAGAGGTGCGGAAACATTTTTTGAAACGCCATTTTATCCGACATGGGACACGCACAAGAAGGAGCGCAGTTCTCACCTGTTTTTCATCTCAGGACCCTCAGCTGAGCTGTAGCCTTGTAAAATTTTTAAAGGCAGTGGAAAAAAAAATGCCCAGACTTGATCCTTGAACTGACTTAAACAAAAAAAAACAAAAAAAACATTTGATTGTAACCTGTTTTAAAACAGAAACTATGTCTATTGCTTAAATATTTGTGTGATAAATGAAAGGCTAACACGTTTCATAATCAGGATGAACAGAATAGCAACGTCTACGCCATGCTGATTTTAAAATATATCTCATTTTATATTGTGTTTCATTTTAATTCATATTTTGTAATTGTACTGCATTGGTTTGAATTAACTGTGCAAATAAATAAACTTACTCTTCACCCATCAGTTTCAATCTTTTGTGAACTTCGTCTTGCTGCATTGCATTGCTGCAGCATCTCAAACTCTCTTCTATCCAGCCGCAGTTGATGTTAGCTTTTCTTTCAGATTAGTTTGGCATCTGACACATTTTTGTTTGTTGAAGGAATCCTTAGATGGTGAAATTAGCATCACTCTGTCAGGAGGCAGAGATCCTGCTACCACCTGCTTCGCTCATGTTTACAAATTGAAATTGACCGAAAACCTGAAACAAAAACAATATTCAAGTAAATGACCAAAAGGATGGCTAAAACACTTCATTATAGAGCCGCCATTTTGGAAAATGGCAGAAGGGATGGTCTGGAGAGTTATATTTGGTCTCTATAAGTCTATTTGACCCCCAAAGCCTATGTTTTGATACCAAAGGAAGTATATAGGCCTCATGGTTTCTGAAATATTACATCATCACTGCAACACATCCTCCATTTTGAAAAATGTCGTGCAGAAAAATGTGGCCCGGATTAGCAATGTCTGTGCAAATTACTTCTCTAATGATCCAAAAATGAAAATCTCTGGACAGCAGTTTCTTTACGGAGGTATATCAAGGGGCCAGAACTAACGATGATGCCTCAGAGGTCGCTGAGATCCTTGGCTGCAGCTAGGTGCCCGACTCTGGAATAGTGCCAGAAGAGACGGTCTCTGCTGCTTTAGGGACCCCCTCACCTCTAGGGGTCCCCGATCTCCAGATCTGGGCAGGGTGCCACACTGGATTCTTGAGGTGTCAAAGGGTCTGTGGGTCCAGGCACAGCCCACTTGGCCCACAGACAGCTCCTCAGGGTGAGGATGGTCCCCGACGAGATGCCGATGAGCCGCCTCAGCTGCCGGCCCCTATCGCTGGCGGCTGGAGGGGGCCTGGATGGGGCTCCCAGTCTAAAGGTGGTCTCTTCCAGGCCAGCCGTGCCAGACTGACGTAGGGCTACTCCACCTGCTCCCAGAAGAGCCCCCCTTCACCTTGAGGGGTCGCAGCCCTGAAAGCTGGATGCCCCAATCAAAGGGTCTCAGTTCCACTGCCTTCAGTTTCAGGAAAGGTGAGGAGGGCTGGGTGGGTGTCAGGTGAGTCCATGCAGCAGGCTTCCAGCAGCGTCTGCCCCATCCCTTCCGATGCACCGCCCCCTCCTGGCTCTCACACTCAACTTCCTCCTCCCCCTCTAGGGTCTGAGCGCCTGGCAGCCCCTGGAAGGACTGTGCAGCCCCAGCTCCCTGCGGCTCTCTATGCTTGCGCTGCCTCCTGCCAGAGAGCCCCTAGAGGTGATTCTCACCCTGAGATCTGTGCTTGTTTGCTCCCTGCTTCTTGCACCACTGTCTCAGCTCATTAAAGTTCTCTCTCATCACTGTCTGGAGGTGCCCCTGAATTATGGCCGCCGTCTGCCTGCTCTGCTCCCCTGTGAGCTTTAAATGGAAGAGCTCTCTGTTCCTTCTTCGATGCTCAGTCAGCCTTCTGCAAATCACCTCTGCCACCAGCTGTGATGCAAACCCCCGAGCAATGCATGAGCGGTGCCTGAGGGGTACATGAGCGATGCATGAGCGATGCATGAGCGGTGCATGAGGTGTACATGAGTGATGCATGAGCGGTGCATGAGCAGTGCATGAGGGGTACATGAGCGGTGCATGAGGGGTACATGAGCGATGCATGAGCGGTGCATGAGGGGTACATGAGCGATGCATGAGCGGTGCATGAGGTGTACATGAGTGATGCATGAGCGATGCATGAGCGATGCATGAGGAGATACATGAGCGGTGCATGAGCGATGCATGAGCGGTGCATGGGGGGTACATGAGCGATGCATGAGTGATGCATGAGCGGTGCATGAGGGGTACATGAGCGATGCATGAGGGGTACATGAGCGATATAGGAGCGATACATGATCGGTGCATGAGGGGTGCATGAGGGGTACATGAGTGATGTATGAGGGGTACATGAGTGATGCATGAGCGGTGCATGAGCGATGCATGAGCGGTGCATTAGGGGTACATGAGCGATGCATGAGGGGTACATGAGCAATGCATGAGGGCGTACATGAGCGATGCATGAGGGGTACAAGTGCGATATATGAGCGATGCATGAGCGGTGCATGGGGGGTACATGAGCGATGCATGAGTGATGCATGAGCGGTGCATGAGGGGTACATGAGCGATGCATGAGAGATGCATGAGGGGTACATGAGCGATATATGAGCGATGCATGAGCGGTGCATGAGGGGTACATGAGCGATATATTAGCGATGCATGAGCGGTGCATGAGGGGTACATGAGCTATGCATGAGTGGTGCATGAGGGGTACATGAGCGATGCATGAGAGATACATGAGCGGTGCATTAGGGGTACATGAGTGATATATGAGCAATGCATGAGCGGTGCATGAGGGGTACATGAGCGATGCATGAGCGATGCATGAGGGGTACATGAGCGATGCACGAGTGGTGCATGAGGGGTGCATGAGGGGTACATGAGCGATATATGAGCGATGCATGAGCGGTGCATGAAGGGTACATGAGCGATATATGAGCAATGCATGAGCGGTGCATGAGGGGTACATGAGCGATGCATGAGCGGTGCATGAGGGGTACATGAGCGATGCATGAGCGATGCATGAGCGGTGCATTAGGGGTACATGAGTGATATATGAGCGATGCATGAGCGATGCATGAGTGATGCATGAGCGATGCATGAACGATGCATGAGCGGTGCATGAGGGGTACATGAGCGGTGCATGAGCGGTGCATGAGTGATGCATGAGCGATGCATGAGCGATGCATGAGGGGTACATTAGCGATGCATGTATGAGGTATGAGCAGTGCATGAGCAAGTATGACTGTTGCATAACTGCTACATAAGCGATGCATGAATGGGTCATGACCAATGCATGAACGATGCATGCGCGGTGCATGAACAATATATGAGCAATGCATGAGCAGTGCATGAGTGATGCATGAGCGGTACATTAGCGGTGTATGAGTGATGCATGAGTGGTGCATGAGGGTTGTATGAAGGGTGCATGAGAGATGGAACGGTGTTATGGGTGATCCAAGCAGTCTTGTACATAGTCCTGGCTTCAATCCGAGGCCAGCGCAGAGTTCTCAGCACAGGTGTGCTATGGGCATTTCTTTTGGCCTCGTAGTCGAAACGCGCAGCCGAGTGGCGGCTGGATTTAATGGAGCTTGGTGGGTCTCGGGGAGGCTGCAAGGAGGGACTGATAGTTGTCCAGCCTGGAGAGAACCACAGATTGGACACGAGATTCCAGGTCTTGTTCTGGGAGGAAAGGCCGGCTCTCCGGAGAAGGCGCAGTTGGAAGCTGCGTTCCTGGCCCTGTTGTTGATGTGGAGGACACCTCGGGAGTCAGTGTCAAGGGTGGTGGGTTTACTGTGAAGAATGTTCAGATTATCCACCCAGGATTGAGCAGGAGGTGGAGATAGGAACAAGGTATAACTTGTGCGGGTTCTTCAAGGACCCTTGCACGAGTGCCCTTCACCCCCTTCACGCCCCTTGGACCGCAGGAAGGTGCCTTGCAGGGCAGGTAAGGAGCAGTTATCAGGGGCGGCCTTAGGCATGTGCAAGCTGTGCACCTGCACAGGGCCACCAAACCCCAGGGGCCGCCACACCTTAATATAATAATCCTCTGAGGATGGATACATATTTGCGTGGTGGCTCTTGGCAGAGATTTGGCGGCCTCCGGCTCTGTTTCACTTTCAAACACCCTGATCCCCCCGCCCCCCTTCACTGGCCTCCGCGCTCCGCCCACCCGGACCCCCTCTTCCGGGGCCCCCTACCTACGCCCCCTGCCCAGGGCCACCATGAGCCTAGAGCCTCCCCTGCAGTTATTCATCGTACAAGTGTCCTCCAAGCACTATGAGGGGTGGGCTTTTCATTCCTCAAAAGGCAGACACAGCCTTACAGCCCTCATAGTGAGGCAGGGCCGTCCTAGGTTCTGTGAGGTCCCGGGAGAGATGGAAGATGTGAGCCCCCTTTGATTTGCACGAGACATCACAATAAGTGATATCTCAGAAAGTGGTGTCACAGGAGCATTGATCTTCTTTGGCGTCGCTGAAGTGTCCTTGGGGCAGATTTATCAAACGTTCAGGCAGTGCAGCGAGCATCCTTGTGGGCTGCGCGGCGCTGCGTGAAAGGGGCAGCGCAGGAATGACCCGTATTTAACAATATATGGCTCATTCCTGTCCGTTCCTTGCCCTGCTGCCCTGTGGCTGCCTTGCTCCAATGCAGCACCCCTTGCGCCGCGTTGTAAGGGAGCTGCGCTGTAGACAGGATTGTTTCTGTGCAGGAAGGGTCACCTTCTAGCCTTTTACCGCATTCAAAACACCCTCGCAGCGCCCGCGGAACGCCTCCCTGGGGCAGAGATTAGCTCTGCGTTGTGCGACTCCAGACTTATCGCGCCACGCAGGACCACGCAAGGTTGATCAATCTTACTTCAGAGCTCTGTCGCCCTTTCCTGGCGCGAGGGCGACGCGACACACTGATAACGCTGACCCGAGTGCGGCTATCAGTAAACGGCCAAACAGATAAGCACCGAATGGAGCCGTCCACCTATTCTAAAGCTGCATTAAGGAGATTCCATTAGTCACCTTGAAGGAAAAGGCAATCACAGGGCTCACAAACATGGATTACCTTACTCAGTGTCCATTGATTGTTTCCAGGTTAGTGCCTGATAAACATTCCAGAACATTGCCGCGAACGAATTGAAGCCCGTGTCCCCTACTGACGGCCAGGATGCCGACTGAACCCTAGGTGCGCCTCGAAGCGAGCGCGCTGCAGCGCTTTGCAGTGTTTGAGGTTTATTCAAGGATCTCTTCTGCCTCTTCTGGTGGAGACCATTGGAATAATCTGGGGAACATCCTTTACAACGAAACTATTACAACGCAGTACCATTCCAACGCAGGTTTTACAGCGAAAGTCGTTACAACAACTTTCGCGGCAGGGAGCTCTAGGATAGGGAATAGTTTAATTTACTATCCAACACCTTCCCTACTATCCACGGGGACTGGAGTTGGAATAGTAAATTAAACTATTCACTATCCAGTACCCACCAACGCAAGTCGTTGTAACGACTTACGTTGTAAAACCTGTGTTGTAACGGTACGTGTGGTAATTCCACGCGTTGTACCCTCATACATCTGAATAATCTATCCTAGGTAGAAGTACTGTCTTCTGTAGGTCCTGCCGAATGTATGGAAAGATTTTTTTTATTATCCTAAGAATGTAAAAGGAAGAGGAAGTGACCGAATCGACTTGACCTTCAATCAATCAATCAATCAATACCTAGGTGTTTTACCTTCCTGGCCGGAGTTGAAAGGGCCCCTAAGTCTTGAGGCCCCCACAAAGGGGACAAAAAAGAGGCATCATTGCAGAATAAAAGGATTTCGTCTTTGCAGAATTTAGTTTCAGGCAATTGTTATTCATCCAATCACTGACCTCAACAAGTCGTGATTGACAACATCAAATGCTGCTGACAGATCACGTAAGATAAGGGCTGCTTTGCCCCCCCCCCACCCCTCCTTCCGAACCCCCATCTAACATTGTCCTGATTTCCTCGATGGCCACAATTAGAGCTGTTTCTGAGCTGTGGCGGCTCCTAAATCCGAACTGCGTGGTGTTTAACCCGTTCCGTGCTCGCCGACGGGAGCAGTACCTCGCGGGTGCTGCCGTCGGCCAACGCCCGACGGAGTCCCGCCCACTCAATGGATCACTGAAATAATATCGAGGGACAAAATATCGACTTGCCAAAATATCGTGGACAAAATATCGACAGTCAAAATATCGAGTTTGTATCTACAAACAGGTAAGTACAAAAATATCGAGTACAAAATATCGTTAACAATAATATAGATGTAAAAAATATCGACTTTATTAAAAACAGTGTTAAATTAAATTAATATAAAATTTTAATTACTAAAATATACTTAAAACTACTTAAATTAAATTATAATAATTAAATAATAAATGAAAATAATAAAAATAATTTTTTACAATCTTATTTGTTGACCCTGAACCCTAAAAATACCCCTTTACCCAAAAACCCAAAACTGACCCTGAACCCTAAAAATACCCCTTTACCCAAAAACCCAAAACTGACCCTGAACCCTAAAAATACCCCTTTACCCAAAAACTGAAAACTGACCCTGAACCCTAAAAATGCCCCTTTACCCAAAAATTGAAAACTGACCCTGAACCCTAAAAATACCCCTTTACCCAAGAACTGAAAACTGACCCTGAACCCTAAAAATAGCCCTTTACCCATGAACTAAAAACTGACCCTGAACCCTAAAAATACCCCTTTACCCATGAACTGAAAACAGACCCTGAACCCTAAAAATACCCCTTTACCCTAAAACTGAAAACTGACCCTGAACCCTAAAAATGCCCCTTTACCCAAAAACTGAAAACTGACCCTGAACCCCCAAAATACCCCTTTACCCTAAAACTGAAAACTGACTCTGAACCCTAAAAATGCTCCTTTACCCAAAATTTATCAATATTATTTAATTACCAATTAATTATTAATTAACAATAACAATAAAGTAAATATATTAGAACATTAGCTGTAATTATTTTAATAATTAATATTATTTTTTCCAAATTAATTACTTAAAAATAACACAAAATTATATATATTAAAAATGTACTCTAATTAATGTAATTAACTAATTACAATTAATTAATTAACAATTAATTACTAATACAAAATATGTTCAGAATTATATTAATTAATTAACTAATTAATATTAATTAATTATCAATTAATTATTAATTAAAAATATTAACAAACATATATTAATTAATTAATTATTATTAAATTACTTCCCACCCTATTCCCCTATAAACCCACAACCCGCTACAGAATTACATTACGCAATTATTATAAAACCAAAATTCATTTAATAAAATATTTTATAACATTAATACACACTATTCACACATATTATTACATAAAAATACACTATAAAATATTATATATTATTAAAAATTCGATATTTTTGCTATCTATATTTTATACAGTCGATATTACTTCACTTACCTAAAAAACGATATTTTTGTAGTCGATATTATGTCCAGTCGATATTTTGTCCAGTCTATATTTAAAACTCGATATTATGTCCAGTCGATATTTTGGAGTCGATATTTTGTCTGTACACCCCACTCAATAGAACACCCGCACCGTGGCGGAAAAACAGCTTCGGTTAAAGCACTAAAAGCGGATTATTTTCAATAAAGGAGGCCAACTGTTGGTTCAAAACTTTCTCCACAATCTTAGCTGGAAAGGGTAGCCGAGAGATTGGCCGATAAATGTTTGGATCAAGCGGATTGAGATTAGAATTTTTTAAGTGAGATCATAACGCTATTTTCCAGTGTCCAGGAAAAAAGCCTTATCAGTGGGCACGGATATGACGGAGAGCCCGATAGGGCAGTTGAGATAAGATGTTTTACCTGTTGGGTTGTGAGGACAGTACATTCACTAAACGTTTTTTTTTTGGGCCTAGGAGGGAGTTGCATTTTCTCACCGGGCACAATTGTGTTTTTCACACAAAACATATTATATACGTGTTCTATTTTATTTTGGAAACGGTTTGCTAGGGACTTACAAAAAGATTGACTGCACTCTGCCGAATTTCTGGTGGGCACCGTGGTCCGGTAAAGTTCCTCTATGGAATTTGCAGAGGGTTCCATTTGTTTGATAACTAATCAGAATCTTCTTTAGCGGCGTAAGAGTGTTTACTGCCGGGCTCAGCCAGGCCGAGTCGCACAGAGACAGCTGGTCCAAGTCCTCTAGCCACACTGGCTGAGTCCCAACTAGTAGCTGAGTAAATTCAACAGCTTGAGTTTTATGCCGGCCGTGTGCCGCTTGAGTAGGAGGTGGGAACTTAGCTGTGGGCTCTTTATGAGGATTTTTATGTCAAACGTTGCCCCCATATGGTCTGTCCAGGTCAGGGGTCTAGTACTTGTCTCTGTTATAAGAGGATTGTCTGTAAAGATTCCATCCGGAGTGTGCCCTGAGGGATGTCGGACCATCTACTACTGGGGTCCGGCCAAGACATGACAAATGCAAAAAGAACAATTGATTGACAGAAAGCAGAACAATGTCTTACATTCACCCCAGTACAGAGATCTGTGCCTAAATCCATCGTTTTTTTGCTCACTGGGGGAATGAATTACAGCCCTCTTCATTACTGTGATGCTACCTGTCTCCCATAGGCCAAAGTGGGCAGATTAAATATGACATCTTATATTCATATCTGACCCAGGGAAAATAGTAGGGATTCCAGACGAGTGTCCCTGAACTCAGGAGTTCGTAATGCATTCTTTTAGCGGAATGAATTTTAGACTCTGAGCTTGGAAATTGCACTAATAGAAAGTGACTATTTTCTTATCCTAACCTTGCTGTGTGCTGCTGAAGATGTGTAGTCAGATGTCAGGGAAAAGTGACAGGGTCTGGTCCGTCTCCAGAGCCTGGTGTTAGCTGTCTGCATTTAGATGGGAGGGGTGGAGTAGTTTCTGTTTGAGCGTCCTGCCTTCCACAGTGCTGGCCCCACTTCCTGCTGAGCGTCTGACGACCCTGCCTCCCTCCTTCAAAGGAAATAGGTGTCATCTGGCAGGAGACACCCACAACAAGGACCTGGGTACCGGGTAATCCCCTGCTGGATCAAACAACTTCAAAAGGCCCCTTTTGCCCTATAACTAGGGGCCTTTTTGGCTGTAGTTTTTAGATTGCTTTGGACTAAGAAGAGCCTTGCTGACCTCGTCGCGGCTCACATTTTTCGCACCGTACCTCCTGTACGCCTCGCATCTCACCTGAAGGGCCCTGCTGACTTCGTCGCGGCTTATACCCTACGAACCGTACCTCCGGTACGCATTGCATCGCATCTGACGAGCCCTACTGACTTCGTCGCGGCTCACACCCAACGAACCGTACCTCCTGTACGCATTGCCTTGCATCTGACGAGCCCTGCTGACTTCGTCACGGCTCACACCCTGCGAACCGTACCTCCTGTACGCATCGCATTGCACCTCTAGAGCCCAGCAGTACTTCAGCGCGGCTCGTACGTCTCGAGCTGGACATCAGGTACGGCTAGTACCAACATCTACAGCCCAGCAGTATTTCAGCGTGGCTCGTACGCCTCGAGCCGAACATCAAGTACGCCTTGTATTAACGTCTACAGTCCAGCAGCTTCTCATTGCGGTTCCCCTGAACTGAATCGTACTACGTTACGCATTGTACCAGCTGATTCCACATCACACCCCTGTCGACTGTGAGAATCCGAGTCGCACCAGCCGCTCGAAACCGAACTGAACTGAGTCTCGTTGCAACGCACTTACAATTTCCTTTTTCTTCTAACTTATTGTGGATTCTTTTTAACCGTTATTGGCCTGATGATAAGAATATATAAAGAAAGCTATATTTTCACATACAACTGGTGTGGTGTCCATTTGTAGAGTGTCAAGATATTACTGTACATGGTCATAAATGCTTTATACCTTTCCTCGTAGATAAGTCTAATCGCTCGGTAATACTACTAAGGGGGTAACCTTATACCCTAACTAGAGGAGGTGGGTCCCTGCTTGGTCAGAAGTAACTACCTCTGCCAACCAGAGACAGCCAAATCTAACACTCACCATGCAATTCCAGTTTGGACCCAGCCATATGCAAATCAGTCTTGACCCTGCACCCAATGGGAACAGTCCAGCCCGAACTGTCAGGCCAGGTCCTCCCTGGACTGGAAACAAGCACCCAAGGACCGGTTTCGCGGTTTGACCCCTCTTCAGCCAGGATAGCTTGATTGCAGTGGTGTGGAGAGCACGGGACTCACGTCTGAGCATACCCGTTCCACTCGGGGTGACAAATGCAAAAAGAACAATTGATTGATCTACTATCGTGGTCTAGCCAAGACATGACGTGACATAACGTCATATAATGCCTCCAAGTCCTTATCTGGCGGGCCTCCGGGTGGACATTGAAATCTCTGAAAACTGTGAAATCTGTGTTAAGTAAACAGGATTCGAGGAGGGAACCAACCGCTTGTAGATAGGTGGTCCTTGGACCGGGAGGGCGGTCCTTACTCCTTGGACCGGGAGGTCGGTCATTACTCCTTGGATCGGGAGGGCGGCCCCTACTCCTTGGACCGGGAGGGCTGACCATACTCCTTGGACCGGGAGGACGGTCATTACTCCTTGGACAAGGAGGGCGGTCCTTTCTCCATGGACCGGGAGGGCAGTCCTTTCTCCTTGGACCGGGAGGGCGGTCCTTACTCCTTGGACTGGGAGGGCGGTCCTTACTCCTTGGACCGGGAGGGTGGTCCTTTCTCCTTGGACCGGGAGGGCGGTCCTTACTCCTTGGACTGGGAGGGCGGGCCTTACTCCTTGGACCGGGAGGGCGGTCCTTACTCCTTGGACCAGGAGGGCGGTCCTTTCTCCATGGACCGGGAGGGCAGTCCTTTCTCCTTGGACCGGGAGGGCGGTCCTTACTCCTTGGACTGGGAGGGCGGTCCTTACTCCTTGGACCGGGAGGGTGGTCCTTTCTCCTTGGACCGGGAGGGCGGTCCTTACTCCTTGGACTGGGAGGGCGGGCCTTACTCCTTGGACTGGGAGGGTGGTCCTTACTCCTTGGAACGGGAGGGCAGTCCTTACTCCTTGGACCGGAAGGGCGGTCCTTACTCTTTGGACCGGGAGGACGGTCCTTTCTCCTTGGACAGGGAGGGCGGTCCTTACTCCTTGGACCGGGAGGGCGGTCCTCTCTCCTTGGACCGGGAAGGCGGTCATTACTCCTTGGATCAGGAGGGCGGTCCCTACTCCTTGGACCGGGAGGGCTCTCCATACTCCTTGGACCGGGAGGACGGTCCTTACTCCTTGGACTGGGAGGACGGTCCTTACTCCTTGGACCGGGAGGGCGGACCTTACTCCTTGGACCAGGAGGGCGGTCCTTTCTCCATGGACCGGGAGGGCGGTCCTTTCTCCTTGGACCGGGAGGGCGGTCCTTACTCCTTGGACTGGGAGGGCGGTCCTTACTCCTTGGACTGGGAGGGTGGTCCCTACTCCTTGGACTGGGAGGGCGGGCCTTACTTCTTGGACTGGGAGGGCGGTCCTTTCTCCTTAGACCAGGAGGGCGGTCCTTTCTCCTTGGACCGGGAGGGCGGTCCTTACTCCTTGGACCGGAAGGGCGGTTGTTACTCCTTGGACCGGGAGGGCGGTCCTTACTCCTTAGACCGGGAGGGCGGTCCCTACTCCTTGGACTGGGAGGGCGGTCCAACGGTCCTTACTCCTTGGACCGGGAGGGCGGTATGCTAGTATCCTATTGAAGGATTGGGTGGGTGTCACTCAAAATGTCACATGTGGAGATGCCAGATGGAAACACCCTATAACGCCAATGTGATGTTAATTCCCGTAATAAACAAAGAGGAGCTTGCGTCTCACAGTCGGACACCGCGGGAGTGTCTTCCTTTGTACTATATCAAGGCGCACAGTTGACAACAGACCCATGTGGACTCCAGGCACATTCTTAACATAACGCAAAGGAGTCTTATGCATTTTGAATTGTGGTGCACTTTGTTTTTGTGCTTTCTCCCTCCACTGCACTTTTCCTCCCCACAAGCACGAGCACTGGATTTTTGATAAGGTTTAATGTATTTTGATACTACAAATATGCAATGAATAAATGAATTACAAAATAAACCTGTCTATACCGTATGTCTTGTAACTCTGTAAAGTCCGCAGGTGGGAGCAGTGTGCTCCCCCCTGCCCACGAGGGGGGCAGGCAGGAATATAACTTTAATGTTATTAGCTTATAGAGCGCGCAAATGCCCAGAGGCGTCTTGGCGCTGATGTCCGGCGGAAGTGCCTCTGTAACAACCCTCAGCAGGCACTGCGGCGCTTTGAAGCCGCTTCTGAAGTGCTTGTCATTGGACCGGGCTCTAAGATGCTCAGGCGTTCTGTTTATATACTAAGATATATTTTTACTAAAATACAGTTTGGTGTCATTGTGTGGTGGGTTAGTGGTCATTGTGTGTGATGTTGCAAATGTTTAACCCTATGTACTCCAGAGTTTAGCCTAGACTGCTTGCGCCACACTACCTGGAGGGTGAGCAGGGGTTATTTCTGGGAGTAATCCTTTACCCTGACTTAGAGGAGAGGGTCCCTGCTTGTCGCAAGTACATACCTGCGCCAACCAGAGACCCCCAATTCTAACACTTCTGCCTCCAAAAATGACTATTTTGGTGATTCGACTGTACTCGAGGTGGCTTCTTAATGTTCTCAGGGCCTATGCCATGAGGGCTCTGTGAGCCACGCATAAGGCCTTGAAAGCTGCCTGCTTGCTAATAGGAAGGCAGTGTAAGTCTGACCCTACCTGTGACACAGACTCACATGTAGGAATGTGTACTAAAGGTGGGCTGCGGTGTTTGGCGTGATTTATAGCTCACTCAAAGACTGCTGATGGATGCCCATATAAGGGCATGGCAATACTCCAAGACAGAACGCACCAGGGCAACCTTGACCCACTTCTGTCAATCAAAAGGCATCAAAGGGAGGATTTTCCTCCAGGATTCAACAGAAAGAAACAAGATGAAGGAGCTTATTTGCCCGATCAAAGGAGGTTGATTTGGCATCGAAAATGACTCTGAGGCTTCTGACTTTGGGGACCGGCGCTGGGAGAGGGCCCAGACGTTTCACCCACCGAGACACAGCCCAAAAGGAAGTGTCCTTTCCACACAGAAGGACCTCTGTCGACCCTGAATTTAAGGCCTGAGCAGAGCTGGTGGAGTCTCACTCCGCGGAATTCTGCGGAGTCACAAAAAAAACTCCACCCGATTCTGTGGAGTTCTGCCGCGGGCGGTCATTACTGACAGCCACCCCTAAGGCGTCATATACGATATGCCGCAATTTACATCCTTCAAAACATATTTGGAAATTGTGCTGCACTTGACTGAGGCTGCGCGTCTCCATGAGACGAAGGACACCGCGACCACTGCCGAACACAGCAACATATCAGAATTCAGGTCCGCAACGCGTGAGGGGCCCTCCCGCAGCTTCCACCCATCTGACTCCTAAGCCCAACCTCAACACAGCGCTCCCAGCCGCCACTCACCCACAGGATGAGGCTCACGCAGAGCTCGGTGTCCAAGGCCTCTATGACCCTCGCTGCTTTCTGCACTCTATTTCGCGAGGGACCCCCCCCCCCACACCCCCCACCCGGGAGGTATATCAGAGGAACTCG
This sequence comes from Lissotriton vulgaris, assembly GCF_964263255.1. Taxonomy (NCBI): domain Eukaryota; kingdom Metazoa; phylum Chordata; class Amphibia; order Caudata; family Salamandridae; genus Lissotriton; species Lissotriton vulgaris. The sequence continues at coordinate 10,517,405 of NC_141694.1, forward strand.
GCCGGCCCTCTCATTGAAGGTTTGATAGGCAGACACATTGACTATTCACAGGCGCGGTATCATGAGTGACATGAAACAACATTTACAAATAGAAATAGGAGCTGTGACAATCTGTCATAGCCGCTCTTGTGGGACACTATTGTATTGTAATTGCATTTATATAGCGTTTACTACCCCTGATGAGGCGCCAAAGCGCTTTTTCGGTGAGTAGCACGCTACTCTGGAACCCATAAAGGATTAGAGTTGAATAAGAATAGTGAAATATGAAAGTAATTTGAGCTGTGGATAGGTTAGTCAGTTATTTGGATGGAGAAGGGTAGCGGAGGGATAGAAGAGAGAAAAAGGTTTGCATTTATATAGTGCTTGATACCCCTGATGAAGTGTGGAAGCGCTTTTTCGGTGAGTAGCACGCTACTATTGTGATTGGTGGTGAGGTTGTGCAAAGTACTGGTAGGTGTCTGGAGCCAAGCTGGGCTGATTGGTTGTTGTGACCCGGGACTTTGATCTAGGAGGAGTGCTGGGAAACGAAAATACAAGATCGGAAGGCAGACACGCAACAGCTGCAAAATCGTACTTAGGAGCACGCAAAGCGCTAGGCACGAGCACTCTCACTCTAAGCACTCTGATTCTTGTCAATCTCATCTTTTGCTAACCACGAGTAAACGTCATGTGTTTCAGATGTCAGTCCTTTGAGACAAGAGCATGAACGACAATGCTTTCCCATTCCAATTAGGGGGGCAGAGTTTTTGCGAGAACTCCGCACTCCGCAAGGAACGCAGATTAGCCAAACTCAGTGAACTCCGGCAGCGCAGAACTACATTTAATTTAAGACAGTTGTCTCTCATCCAGCGAACTACTTCGGTCATAACGAAAACTCACTATAAAGTGCTAGGTCAATGCAGTGTCCTCACTCTTCGCGGACTTTGAAAGATCTTCAGATGGATCCCCATCGACACCAGGACAGTAATCACACACACTCTCAGCACCTGTCGACTGAACTACGGAAATGCACTTCACACTGGAATCACCACCCAACTCATCAAGCGACTGCAGACGATACAGAATACAGCAGCCAGGCTCATCCGCAAGCAGCATCAGCCCCCAACTCAGAAACCTCCACTGGCTCCCCGTCCAGAAGAGATGCCAGGTCAAGATGATCACTCGTGCCTACAAAGCCCTCCACAACCTGGGACCTACCTACGTCAATCACCTCCTGTCTTTGCACCAAACCACCAGATAACTGTGCTCCACCTCCCTCCTCCTCACCCACTTCCCAAGCATCTACCAAAGCCACAGCAGAGGTAGTTCCTTCTACTACTTTCTCGCCACCTCCTGGAACGACCTCTTCACCACCTTTGTACCTCAACTTTACTTGCTGACATCAGAAAGTGACTCAAGACCCGGCTGTCCAACCAAGGACCTGTGAGACCTTCGCGCCTGAACACTCCTCGGGGTGATTACTTACACCATATAAGTATTGTTTGACTGATTGATGGATAAAGTTATTGAACCGTTTAGTGGTGTCCTCCACCTCAGTTGAGATTGACAACACAATTTGTGTGTCATCCGCATACAAGATTGTGCTTAAGCCGAAGGAGCGAATGAGCCTGGCCAGGGGAATCACATGAACGTTAAAAGGGGGGGGCTCAAGGAAGAACCCTGAGGAGCGAGGAAGGATCCGATCTCAAACCACCAGGTGATACAAATTGTTCTCTATCTGAAAGAAATGAACATTACACCTTAAGAGCAGATCCCTCAATACTCGTGGCTTTGGGTCGATCTAGTGACACTGCGTGACTGAATGCATCGAAAGCTGCAGATCGATCCAACAGGATCCCCGCAGCCTTTCCTCCACTGTCAGCGATTGACCCAACTTCTTCTGTGGCAAGAATGAATGCTATGGTGTATCCCCAAGCCATATCACACATCATCCAGGGCATTGGTTTATCTTGAAACAAAGGGCTGATTCACAGAACGAACTTAAGACAAAATCCTAAAGTTACTACTTTTGGTATTCACAGAAGTTAGGATTTTGCCTTGAGTTTGTCTTTAGACAGACTTAGGACAGACTTAAGACAGACTTAAGACAAACTTAAGACAGACTTAAGACAGACTTAAGACAAACTTAAGACAGACTTAGGACAAACTTAAGACAGACTTAAGACAAAATCCTAACTTAAGTCTGTCTTAAGTCTGTCTTAAGTCTATCTTAAGACAAACTTAAGACAAAATCCTAACGTCTGTGAATACCAAAAGTAACTAATACAATGCTCCCCCTTCTGAGGAGAGAGCACCTCTGAGCACAACTGGGGGGGGGACCAACGGGTCTTATTCCATAAAACTGTCAGTTGACCAAAAGTTCATGCCAAAAGAACCAAACTGTTCTTCCATCATTCACAGTTTATTGAACTGATATTAAATTCATGATTTCACTTGAATCACTGGATGGAAGGTATTCATAGAATGTCTCGATCATTGACAAATTGTAACAAATAATCACACATCCCGATGCATTTCGGGCTACGCCCTTCTTCAGGGGATTACTAGAAGCGTAACTACGCTCGAACTCCGCGGAGTTCCGCTGGGGAAATTCTATGAATTGTGTTGTGCTCAGAGGTGCTCTCTCCTCAGAAGGGGGAGCATTGTATTAGTTCCTGTGGATTCTTCACTGCTTGGCCAGACAGTGATCTCCTCTTTGAAGCACACTACACCTCTTTATAACCCACAACTCTGTGAATAACTAGCTGTGCGAGTTCCACTCTACTTCAATACCAAAAGTAGTAAGTTTAGGATTTTGTCTCCAGTTAGTTCTGTGAATCGGGCCCATAGATCATTCTGAGGTAAGATGTCTTTCCAGGGTTTTAGCCGGCACTGTAGAAGTGAGATACAGCAATAGCTTTTAGCCTCGTTGGAGTTGAGAGAGGCTTTTTTAACAGTGGAAGTATAGATTCTTTTTTCCAAGCCTTTGGAAAAAGGTCACTCAGAATGATAGCATTCAGTAGCTGAGTAAGAGGGCCGACTATCCTAGCTTCTTATCTCATGAAGGATTTTGGGGGCAGGGATCAAAAGCTGCCCCAAACTTGGTGATTTCCATTAATTTCATCCCTCCATCTTCCTCCAGAGGGAACTCCCTACGCAGGTTCTTCCTTGCGCCTGGTAATTCATAAATGGACCTTGAAGGATGAGTGTTTCGACAAGAATCAAATTCAGAGTTTATGCCCTCTACTTTTGTCTAAAATGAATTCACCAACTTATCACAGAGGGATTGACTAAGAGTCATGGATTTCATAATGTTAGAGTTGGAAAGACTTTTACCTGTCTTAAAAAGCTATTTTTAAGACAATAGGTGGCCAACATGACCAGTCCACCCCTCCCCACCCCAACCCCCCAGACATGGCCACTGGCGACAGGCACCGCGCCCAGCCGACCTTTCTACTTCTGTCGTGGGGAATGGGGAGCCCCAGGGGTGGAGTTACTTTTGGTGGACCCTGTGCTTGGGGTTCCGTGTTCTGTTGGCCCTGTTTTCTTTTAATCTGTTGTGTTGTGTTGTGTTGTGTTGTGTTGTGTTTGTCTTTTTTTAGGGTGTCAATAAAGCGCCGGGACACTCTTTTGAGTAGCCGAGCGCTATAAAAGACACAAAATAACATAACATAACATAACAAGAGCCTCTCTTCCTCTCCGCATAAGATGATAATACAAACTTGTGTGTCTTCCTGGACTCTGGCTCACCTCAGGGGTAATCGAGAAATATCGACAGAGTGCCCAAAACTCTTCTTTTCTTATTGAATTGAAAGAGCAAACCTTCACGGATGCAGATCTTGGGCCCCTCAGGGCATATGCCCTTCATCTTTGGCTCTTTTACTCCTGAAGCTAGGCCTGGCCACCAGGAGCCTTTCCAACAGGCATCCTGGCCACTCTAAGGACACATTTGCGAGGAGCTGTCTGCTCTGGTTTCCTGCGCCAGCCTTCTCGTCTGCCTGGCTTCTTATGCTCCTCTCCTGCAGGGGGTGGAATGTGCCCAGCCCTCTTCAACCAGCCAGCAGGGCACCCTCCTTCCCACATCCCCTAGGCCCCAGAGCCTCCTGGCACCAGAGGAAGGGGCAGTGCAGTCCAGGTCTTTCCTCCAACTGGTCCTCGGGGGGTGAGGGGTCCAGCACCACTGACCCTAGAGAGACTCATTCTAGTCCTGGGGTCATCTGATGGCAAAATCCTTAGCCCAACTTTGCATAGTATCAGGTGGCTTCTGTCCCCCGCGGGGCATTTTTCTGCCATCGCTGCCCTGGTGAAGGGTCTTCTCCAATGTCTTCCCCTGATGTGAAGCTTTTTAATTGCAGGACATCTAACCTGGGCTTTTATTGGAAATCCATAATGCATATCAGTGGCCCATCGGAGAGTGATTCAGATGTCCACATCGGAAGCAAATGTTATTTTGTTTAAAAATTGACCTTTATCTCCCTCGGTGTAGTCACGTTTATTTTTCAGGGACCCACCCCTAGAAACAGTTTGGGGCATATTAGCAAGAACCTCGTTAAAATGATCGCTGTTTTAGCGGCAGGACAATCCTACATTCCATGCACCCTTGGTCAATCCGACAATGCCGCATAAACCCTCCCCCCTTTTCCCAACCCTCCTGCAGAGCATAATAATAAAGGGGGTCTTGTCGTGCGCAAACTTAGCCCAATGGGCATCAAGGCGCCTACTTCCAAATCCAGCTCATAACAAAAACCCTGCAGCTCAACCTGTATAGGCTCTAGAGAAGCACCACGTTTTTAAGGCCTTTTTAAACAGCACTAGAGAGGGTAGAGTCTTGATCTCCATCAGCAAGATGTTCCAGAGCTGGGGGGCAGCGACGGAGTAGGCCCTAGCTCCCCACCTGGTGAGCTTGAAACGAGGGACAACGAGTTGGAGTAGTCCCGAAGAGCGAAGACACCTTGTAGGATGGTAACGGGTAAGCAGGGAGCTGATAGCGCCTTTAGGTCCGTCCTCGAGAGCTCTGTAGGTCAGACACAGAATTTTAAAATAAATTCTGTGCTGGATAGGCAGCCAATGAAGGTCTCTCCTCGCGGCCGTAGCAGAGGAAGCCCTAGGGAGATCTAGGACAAAACGTGCAGCAGCATTCTGCACGATTTGCAGCCGGTGTATGAGGCCCTTGTTGGATTCCATATAGAGAGAGTTGCAGTAGTCTAGTCTGGAACCAACAAGGGCGACTGCAATCTGCTTGCGTGCTTGAAGAGACAGATAGCTGCGAATTCTGTTGAGCGTCTTGATCACGCCCCAACAGGTCGCAATAGTCCGATTCACCTGTAGGGACATCGAGAGTGAAGTGTCGAACACCACACCCAGGTTTCTGGCAGATTGGGAGGGATTGGGGCAGATGCCAAGAGAGGAAGGCCACCACTCACTCGACCAAACATCTTGGTCCTTCCCAAAGACCAGAACCTCAGTCTTGTCGCCATTTAGCTTCAGGGAGTTGGTGACCATCCAGTCTGCAACATGTTGCATACAGGACCTGAAGCTAGAGGCAGATGTTATGACAGAGGACTGAGTGAGTGAAACCATAATCTGGGTGTCATCGGCGTATGATACCACCTCCATCCCCTGCGATCTTACAAGTCTAGCAAGGGGGGCCACGTAGATGTTGAACAGGGTTGGACTTAATGCCGACCCCTGTGGCACCCCACATTGCAAAGACTTTGCTGGGGAGAGGTGGTTGCCGAGCATCACTCTCTGTTCCCTATCGAGGAGAAAGGAGTTGAGGAGGCTCAGGGCCGAACCAGAGACACCTGCCTCCCTAAGCCGAGATGTTAAAATGGCAGGAGACAGGGTGTCGAATGTGGCCGTGAGGTCCAATAGCACGAGAACAGTAGTTTGTCCAGCATCAACTTTGCGTCGGATGTTATCGACTACAAAGGTGAGAGCAGATTCTGTGCTATGATGTTTTCGGAATCCATTCTGGGGCGATCCATCGTGACAACTGGATGTTTTCTCTGGAAAGAGCTCCTCTGAGGGTCTCAGCTCCACCCCGAGCTGGCATGCTGCCGGATCCTTCCTACCAGAACTTCAAAGGCGAGCCCTTCCTGTGTTGGCTCCCACCAATGCAGCCGGTGCAGTGCACCGGGGTCCAGAGGTGGGAGGGGCCCAGTCTACCCTGCACTAGCTGATGGTATTTCAGACACTGCCTGTTCTGTTTATTTCTAGACACAGTACACGCAGGGGCTCGGCTGTGTTTATCTTCGGGGGTGGGGGCACAATGGGTACAGAGGGGCCAGAGGATAATGGAGCAGGAAAGAGGACAGAGGAAAGATATCAAAGAAAGAGAGAGGGTGAAAGAACAAGCAAGAGGGCAGGAAAAGGAGGCAAGAGGAGAAAGACATAATGTTGAGCGAGAAATAGAAAGGAGAAAAGAAAGAGGTAAGTGTGCAAGAGAAGAGGAATAGAAAAGAACCACAGATGAGGAGACAAGGGAGGAGACAGGGAAGAGGAGAGCTGACAAGAGACGAGGAAGAGAAAAGAACTAGAGGTGAGGAGACAAGGGAGGAGTGAGGTGAGGAAGAGCAAAGCGGGCAAGAGACGAGGAAGAGAAAGGAACCAGAGACGAGGAGACAAGGGAGGAGACAGGGAAGAGCAAAGCAGACAAGGGGAAAGAACCAGAGGTGAAAAGAGAAGGGAGGAGACAGGGAAGAGCAAAGTGGGCAAGAGAAAGGAACCAGGAATAAGAGAGTAGGGAGGAAGGAGATGAGGATGAGGGTGGGAGACAAGAGGGTGAAGAGAGGCACTGAGGAAGGGAATAGAGAGGACAACATGAGATGGATGGAAGCGAGGAGCTCAGCGTGGAGATAGGGAGGTGAGAAAGAAAGACGAGTACAATTTTACCAGTTGCAAAATGTACGATTCGCAGAAAAATGCATATTTTAAATGTACAAAATGCTAAATGCGATTCAGTAATTTGTTACCAAATCGCATTTTGCATTTGCGATTCAGTTTTTGAAGGGGCATGTTTACGGCTCACCTTCCAAACATCGAATCGGTATGGTATGTTTTGCTACAGAATTCCCGTTGCAAAACAAAAATACATTACGATCAGTTTAAAACTGGTGGTAACTCATTCCGCTTTGAGAATGTAAATAAAAACATTATTTACGAGCAGCAGTGGCCCCACAGACCACTGCCTACTCTTAAAAAATGAAAGTGCAAAGTTTCATTTTTTTAATGTATCGTTGTTTTCCTTTCAGCAAAGTGGACTGCATTTAACAAAAAAAAAAGATTACTTTTATCAAAAAGCAATGACAAACCTGGGGGTCTGCTGACCCCTGTGATGGCTGTGATTCCTAATAGGTTGGAAATTGCGACCAACTCATTAATATGCATGAGGTAGGCCTATTTGCGACCTTCACTTGGAATTGGTAATAAAAGCCGAAAGAGTTTCATACATTAGGAATACCGATTTCCCAATTGTGAGTCGGAGAGTATGGCTATAAAGAAATGGGTATTCCTAATGGTAGTGCATCTAGCCCTCAGAGACTTGTAAATTTCATGAGTGTAGCAGGTGCAGTGACACCCAGGCTAGGCCACTGTGCTCGGCACCGGTCCTAGCGCCACGAAGACATATGCAACAAAAGGAGAGCTGGAAAATCTTCTTTCGACTCCGCTACATGCTGCTGCCATGACTTCCTGTTGAAATGACGTCCAGCAAACATGTTTCTCAGAAACAGCAGGACGCAAAGAGGATCACACCCAGGGGTCACTGCAGCAGGTTTGCAAGATTGCTTCCGCGCGCCTCGAGGCCGCGCGTCAGCGCGCTCAGCGCTTTTCTATTTACACGTTTGATATTTGTCGCTGACCCCCACCTTCGCGAGTTCACCCAAACCATATGGAGGAAGCGCCGCGGGGTCCAGCTCTTTAATCAGCAGATTTATAGCAAAAAATATGTACTACACACGGTTCAAAAGTGTCTTGTGCTTCCAAGCACATTTTCATTTGAACTGGAGATTTTTATTTCCACAGAGTATATGTGTTTGAAAAATTATTTCAGCATAATTGATTCATAAATATGTTTTTTTAATTGTTTCCCTTTTCCTGATATTTTGCCGCCCTAGAGGGCTGGTGGAGCGCATGCGTGGCTCGCCCCCTTCATTTCGTTACAACACAATACCATAGGATTCATAAAGCGCTTTGCCGCCTCCCAGGAGGCTTCCAGGCACTAGTTCTGTGGTACACTGAAGGATTAAACCACAGCCCATGCGGGTGCCTATTTATCATCCAGGAATGTTTTTAGGAGTTTAGATTAAGAGGTCCTGAAATGGAGGGGTAAAGGCTGGCACGACTCTCGGGTCGGGGTGGCGGGGGGGTTGCGGGGAGTTCGCACGGGGGATATAAAAAAAATTTAACTAACTTTTTGGGGTCCGACACCGCCTCTGCTCTTGGCCGGATCCTGCGTTTTCCGCCTCCCTCCCCTCCGCTAACCCAATCACAACACTGCAATTGCAATTGATTGGTGGGGACAACGCCCACCTATGGGGAGGCCATTTTCTCTATGCAGACTGCATGCAGCCTACATTGAGAAAATCCAGAGTGCGCATGCCTGGTTTGGTCGGCCCCGGAGGACCGACCAAACAGTCAGGGCCCACAACACTGGGCAAGCTACTCCCCCCCGAACTGCCCAACCGCCCGCCCCCAACCAGGCATACCCTTCTGCTTTCTCGCTGCACGAATAGCAGAAACATAACTGGTATTTCAAATACCATTTTATGTTTCTGCTTCTCGCACTGCAAGAAAGCAGTGGGGCAACGCTCCTCCGCCCTATTAGAGGAGCCGCCCCTGAAAAGGCAGCGTTCCAAAGCTTGGCGGGTAAGTAAGAAAAGGAGGGGCCGCCTCTTCATGCCTTACTGATCCTTGAGACATCTAGCGGTTTGTGTCTATTGGAGTGAAGAGCTCTCACCGGATGTATAGACGCAGTCTTTTTCTCATCTAGCCGGGGCCTGTAAGCTCACATGCTCTGTAGGCGAGCGTAGGGCTTAAAATTTGATGTGGCTAGTGATGGAGCAGGGTGAAGAGCAAAATTTTGTTCTAACCTGTGAAGTTAATTAATTTCCCATAATATATAACTTGACTAATAAGCATGTGGTGAAAAGAATAATCAACTTAGTTTAAAATTGAAAACATTATATGTGGAATTAACTCATGTGCTTTGTGTTGCATACGTGAAGAAGAAAATAATAAACTAACTTTGTCTATTGTCCTTGTCAGTATTAAATGCGGCTGTTTAACTAATGGCATGTGCTTAATATATGTGCTTCTGTTATGTCTTTTGTGACAAAAGCCTTTGGAGTTTGTGCAGTTCCTGAAGAAAAAAGTAAATATATCGCTGCTTTCATGTGCTTCAGCTAGGTAACATAATTAACCTGGTTAATCATTAGAAGGGGGGCGGGTAACAGAATGGGTCTCAATTCTTTAATTAATTGATGTCTTGTGTTTGTTTAATAATAGTTTCCAAAGTGAGGCATAAAAAGTGGCTCGAAAAATATGGCTGACAGAAATGCAGACGTGAAAGAAAAACCTTGTCCAGAGTGGAGCCTTGTATTAACGCAATGGAGATTTTTGCATTGTTAATAAAAGAAGAAAAGACTTCTGCTAGAAGAAAATGTGCTCTCTGAGAAAAGGCTCAAGGACAGGAAACGTGATTGTCTGCCAAGGTTAGGAAGTAGAAAATACAGTGCTCGAAAAGGATAGATACATATTTGAGGAAGCCAAATGTCACGGAAGAAAAAGACAATGGGCTTATGTGAAGCCCGGACTTGGTAAAATTCAAAGATGATCTAATGGTAGACTGACATGGCTCAGCCAATGGAAAACCTGAATTTTGTTGAAGGAATGTAGAATGTAGAGAGTTTTAGAAAGGGAAAAAGTATAAAACCTGACATCATGAGCAGGGTAAAAACTCTTGCTTCCCGATTCCTGAATGACGTGCTGATGGACTTTTGGCGCACGTAAGGACAGCAGACTTTATTAATATTCTTCTTTTCAGGTGAAGTGAGAATTATGACAGGGAAATAGAATTAGGGTATGGAAACTGTTATTTGTTAATACTTCATGTTTCTGATCTTGCTTTAACCACATCGGTGCTGTACGATTTACCACCAAAGCTGACCCCTAATGGAAACGGGCGTGGTCATGACTGAACGGTTCCGTCATGAGCATCGAAGGGGTTAATAAATGTCAGTTTAATAATTCATTGCTTAATAAAATGCTGCTTTCTTATTTGCTATTAAATAAAGATATTCTAAACGTAAATGCTCTTTCTGTATGAAGAATAAAGACAATAAAATTAGATTCGAAAAGACAAGCTGGTCTTGTTCATTCATGGTCTAGTTACTATCAGTTGATCCTTTCGCCATAATTGGTTTGGTTTAATGAATGACAAATGCTTAAAATCCATGGTATGAGATGAAAAACTGCAGTTGTAAATAATATTGTAAATATGTGAATAGTTTTATAAATCAAACCCATAGATTCAGTTGCTCAAAAATTGTCTCATTGGTGTTATCGGCCTGATTGAGTGTTTCATAATTAATGGGGAGTATTGAGGTTATAGATAGTGTAGGTGAGACAGTTTTTCTATATGAGCGCTGGATCACTAGCAATGGACAGGCAATCAAGACTGCACAAGGGAGCCGTGACGGAGGCGGCGAGCAGGTAACTTCAAAATCAGCCAGGCTGCCACACTCTGAATGTTATGCAGGCGATGGAGCAGAGAGGATGATAAACCTCAGTGCAGACGAGTCGCATAGTTTAGTTTTTATGTTACTAGAGTGTGAAGGACAGATTTACAGCTCCATGCCTCCACATGCTTAGCCAAAAGGGCCAAGTAAGTATTAAAAAGCCTTGAGCTCAGGGCAGAGGCCGGAGGTACCCCGTAATCGAGTGGTTTAGCTGTGGATGTAAATGCAGCCGTGCCAAGTACCACGCATCAGGATTTAGACTATTTTTCAATGTTATGGTCCGCATGACTGAAATGCAAAGTCACGCATTTATAGCGCCTCCGCAACTCTCCGGAGTACTCTCAGCACTGTCTGACTGAGCGAGCTGAGGGCCGCGCGCGGTCTGCGCTGCTTGGGGTAGGTGCGGCTGGCTCCGCTGAGCTCGCACTGGCTTTGACTACAATGTAAGGGCAACACACCTGCGCGGCCTCGGGACTGACCGCATGAGAGTCCGTCTGATTTTGCACAATGACACAACAAGGATAGACTCATGTGTTACACAAGTTTCAAACCGTGCAGTGTCCTCCATGTCAGTTGAGATTGACTACACAGTTTGTGTGTCATCCGCATACAAGACTGTGGAGAAGCCGAATGGGCGAATGATCCTGGCCAGGGGAATAACATGAATGTAAAAAAGGGGGGGTGCTCAAGGAAGAACCCTGAGGTGTGAGAAAGGATCCGCTCTAAAATCACCAAGTGATAGAAATTGTTCTCTATCTGAAAGAAATGAACATAACACCTTAAAAGCAGATCCTTCGACACCCATGGCTTTGAGTCGATCTAGTGACACTGCGTGACTGAATGCATCGAAAGCTCCAGATTGATCCAACTGGATCCCCGCAGCCTTTCCTCTACTGTCAGCGATTGACCCAACTTCTCATTCTTGCCACAGAAGAAGTTGGGGGGATCCTGGAAAAAGATCTTAATTCAGAATTATCTATTTTTCTAGATAAACCCGTGTACTGGATGATGCGTAATATGATTCGGGATAATTACTTCATCTTCCGCCAGAGGGAACTCCCTACGCAGATTCATCCTAGCGCCTTCTAGTTCAGGAATCGACCTCGAAGGATGAGTGTTTTCACAAGAATCAAATTCAGAGACTATTCCCTCTACTTTAGTTTGAAAGACGTTCTCCAGATGTTCACAGAGGGATTGACGAGGAGTCATGGATTTCATAATGTTGGAGTTGGAAAGACTTTTAACTGTCTTTTGGTGGACCCTGTGCTTGGGGTTCCTGGTCACAAGAGCCTCTTCCCCTCTCCGCATAAGATGATAATACAAAGTTGTGGGGCTTCCTGGACTCTGGCTCACCCCAGGGGTAATCGAGAAATCTCGACAGAGTGCCCAAAACTCTTCTTTTCTTATTGGAATTAAAAGAGTAAACCTTCACGGATGCAGATCTTGGGCCCCTCAGGGCATATGCCCTTCATCTTTGGCTCTTTTACTCCTGCAGCTAGGCCTGGCCACCAGGAGCCTTTCCAAAGGCCTCCTGGACACTCTAAGGACACATTTGCGAGGAGCTGTATGCTCTGGTTTCCTGCGTCAGCCTTCTCGTCTGCCTGGCTCCTGATGCTCCTCTCCTGCAGGGGGTGGAATGTTCCTAGCCCTCTTCAACCAGCCAGCAGGGCATCCGCCTTCCCACATCCCCTAGGCCCCAGATCCTCCTGGCGCCAGAGGAAGGGGCAGTGGAGTCCAGGTATTTCCTCCAACTGGTCCTCGGGGGATCAGGGGGCCTGCACCACTGGTCCTGGAGAGACTCATCCTAGTCGTGGGGTCAGCTGGCGACAATGGGTCCGATTCACAGAACTAACTTAGGACAAAATCCTAAACCTACTACCATTTTGGGATTCACAGAAGGTACTTACTCATTTTGTTATTCACAGAAGTTAGGAGTCCTAACTTTACGACTCCTAAATTGAGAAAAATACTAAATTTAAGACTTTCGGTATTCACAGAAGGCATTTAGGAGTCCTAAAGTTAGGACTCCTAACTTCTGTAAATACCAAAATGAGTAAGCGCCTTCTGTGAATACCGAAATGAGTAAAGGCCTTCTGTGAATACTGAAATGGCAGTAAGTTTAGGATTTTGTCTAAAATTAGTTCTGTGAATCGGACCCAAAATCTTTAGCCCAACTTTGCAGGGTATCAGGTGGCTTCTCTGCCCAGCGGGGCATTTTTCTACCGTCACTTCCTGGGTGCATAGTCTTCTTCACTGCCTTCCCCTGGTGTGGGGGTTTTTAACTGGGGCAGGAAAATCCAACATTCCATACACCCTTGGTCAATCCGAGAATGGCATATAATCCCTCCTCCCGTTCCCAACTGTAGGAACTGGGGTCACCAGTTCCCCGGGGGGTAGCTTGGCCCGAGCAGGTAGGTACCCGAAAGCTTAGATGTAAAGTGACCATACAGCACACACATCCACTGACACCATGAAACGCACACAATGACTGAGACCACACCAGTAAGTTTGATTCAAATCAATAAGCTTTTATCTAGAATCAAGATCTCACTGGCAACTCATTCAGGGCAATTTCAGTAATCAAGGGAGCAATAACTTAATAGTACATCCCATTGGGGGGAGCAACTATTCCATCGGGCAAGAGCAAACCATTTCATCTGGTAAAGATAAGCATTTCATCAAGTAAGAATAAAACAGTTCATCAATCAGGAATACACATGTCATTAGAAACCAGGCAACATCTCAGTAAGCCAAAGGCAACCTTCCCGTGGGTCAGAGCCCAGCTGTAACCGGTATGATCTAATCCTCCAGCCAGGGGTTAACTCGAATCAACTTAGGCCACAAAGGTGTCTTTTGGGGCTCTGGCCCAGTTACAGTACTTAAAGGGGCCAATTAGAGCCAAGGGGGCCCAACTTCAGCTTCCCGGGGGGGGGGGGGGGGGGGGGGCGAACTCGGGGCCTCCTTCGGCCTTCCGCCCTCCACCCCGGGGGTTTACCTTGTCCTTCGTGCCTCCCGGCACCTTGCAGCAGGCTGATGGCAGGAAGGGAGGGCTCCGGCCTTCCCGGAGGCCTCACGCGACCTGGGGTTCACTTTCGTCCCCTTCGGGGCTTGTGCCGGCTGGTGGGGAGGGCCTCCGGTATCAGCAGGCTGTTCCCGGGCCTCCCGTGGCTCCCACAACCCGGGAACCAATCCGGAGGCGGCGCCAATGGCAGAGCAGCTCCTGAGGGTTTGGCAACCGCAGCCAATAGCTGCGCGGCACTGGACGGGGGCGGGGCCGGTGACGCGGCCGGCGCCCCCCGTCACGTGGGGCTGATGTCCGCTTCACGGGGCCTAGCGCGACCCACTGCAGCACTGCAGCGGCCCTCTCCTCATGCCGGGGGCCGCCACGAGGATGTCCGCAACAGCAGAAGGGCCATCCTGGTAAGCGCCAGGCCTGTGGCGGTAAACACCAGCACTGGGGCAGCCAGTATCGCTCGAAGGTACCGCCCTTCACGGGGTCACTCAGCGAGGTCCAGTGCCGCAGCGGGGAGGGCACAGGTAGCGCTTCGGTTGACCCAGCGCGATCAACGGCAGAGCGGCGCTTGGCAATTACAGCGCCTCGGGGGTCACATCGCTTCTAGCAGTCCAGCGCTCGATTGCAGCAGCGCTTTGCAGGCACGGCACTGGGGAAACACTCGATGGGGCACACCACAGTAGTTTTGGCAACAGCGCAACGATCACGCAGCGCCTCGGGGGCCACGGCAGTCTATGCAGGTTACAGCGCTTCACAGGGGGGCACAGCAGGAGAGCTCTGGAGGGGTAATTCAGGCAGTTCAGAACCACGACTGCGACAGGGCAGCCAAGGGGGCAAAAAGTTGACAGGGGAGGGTAGAGATGACACAGCGCCCGTACCTGGTTGATCCCCAGTAGTCCTTGATAGCACAGGGGTTCTTCTTGGCGCGTGGTGGTTCCTGCGCCCTTGGTAGTTAGTTTCTTGAGGGGGGGGTTGAGTTGAAGGCTGCTGATAGGATTCCTCAGCGGGTCACTGCAGGTGGTCCCTGGGTTCCCCTCCCGCCGGGCCAGTGGGCTAGTTCAGTGTTCCTCACACAGCTTGGTGGGCAGCACCTAAACCCTGTCACCCCCAGTGGTATAGGTTTCTGACGAGGCCCTACCGCCTAAGTCTCATGCGTAGGGTCCCCCAGGTCAGTGATGCCCCAACTGACTGAAAACTTTCCCTCCTTTCTTTATATATGCCCAGGTCAGGTGACCACCCTCTAAGGCGGCAAAAACAGACTCCGACCCTATTTTTCAAGGTTCCAGGAGCTTCCCTAGTCTAGCTATGGGCAGGCAAGGCAGGCTGGAATGGCAACAACGTTTAAGGGTTCCAGCCAGCTCCTGGCAACTAGAGAGACCACGTTGCAGTAGCAGGGGTCAGTGGCAGCCATGTTGGGGTAAGAGAGCACCTGCACCTTAGCATTGATTGGCAATGGGAAGGTGCCCAGAGACCTAAGGCCAACCAAAAAGAAGGTGGGAAAAATGAGACAAGGGCGAATAAAATAGGGAAAGACCACCCTAGGGCTGACAGGTCTAACACCAACCCTCCTGCAGAGCATTGTGGGGCAATCCATCATGACAACTTGATGTTTTCTCTGGAAAGAGTTCCTCTGAGGGTCTCAGCTCCACCCCGAGCTCACATGCTGCCGGATCCTTCACCACCAGAACTTCAAAGGCGAGCCCTTCCGGTGTTGGCTCCAGAGCTCTGGGATCCTCCTTTGTCCCGAAGGCCCTGAGCTGTTCCAGACCAGGGGAAGTGTGTGAAGCTAATTATGTCATACAGATTACCGACACATCCCTTCCAGGAGAGAAGGAGAGACCCCCGCGGGCACCGTCCTATCATTGACTGTGTAATAGTCCACCCTGGGCTCGGCTCCCACCAATGCAGCCGGTGCAGTGCACCGGGGTCCAGAGGTGGGAGGGGCCCAGTCTACCCTGCACTAGCTGATGGTATTTCAGGCACTGCCTGTTCTGTTTATTTCTAGACACAGTACATGCCAGGGGCTCGGGTGTTTATCTTTGGGGGCACAAGATATATAGAGGTGCCTGAGGATAATGGAGCAGGAAAGAAGACAGAGGAAAGGGTTCAAAGAAAGAGAGAGGGTGAAAGAACAAGCAGGAGGGCAGGAAAAGAGACAGAAGAGGAGAAGGACATAATGTTGACCGGGAAATAGAAAGGAGAAAAGGAAGAGCAAAGAACCAGAGATGAGGAGAGAAGGGAGGAGACGAGGAAGAGCAAAGAACCAGAGATGAGGAGAGAAGGGAGGAGACGAGGAAGAGAAAAGAACCAGAGGTGAGGAGAGAAGGGAGGAGACGAGGAAGAGCAAGGAACCAGAGATGAGGAGAGAAGGGAGGAGACGAGGAAGAGAAAAGAACCAGAGATGAGGAGAGAAGGGAGGAGACGAGGAAGAGAAAAGAACCAGAGATGAGGAGAGAAGGGAGGAGACGAGGAAGAGAAAAGAACCAGAGATGAGGAGAGAAGGGAGGAGACGAGGAAGAGAAAAGAACCAGAGGTGAGGAGAGAAGGGAGGAGACGAGGAAGAGCAAGGAACCAGAGATGAGGAGAGAAGGGAGGAGACGAGGAAGAGAAAAGAACCAGAGATGAGGAGAGAAGGGAGGAGACGAGGAAGAGAAAAGAACCAGAGATGAGGAGAGAAGGGAGGAGACGAGGAAGAGCAAGGAACCAGAGATGAGGAGAGAAGGGAGGAGACGAGGAAGAGCAAAGAACCAGAGATGAGGAGAGAAGGGAGGAGACGAGGAAGAGAAAAGAACCAGAGATGAGGAGAGAAGGGAGGAGACGAGGAAAAGAAAAGAACCAGAGATGAGGAGAGAAGGGAGGAGACGAGGAAGAGCAAAGAACCAGAGGTGAGGAGAGAAGGGAGGAGACGAGGAAGAGAAAAGAACCAGAGGTGAGGAGAGAAGGGAGGAGACGAGGAAGAGAAAAGAACCAGAGATGAGGAGAGAAGGGAGGAGACGAGGAAGAGAAAAGAACCAGAGATGAGGAGAGAAGGGAGGAGACGAGGAAGAGAAAAGAACCAGAGGTGAGGAGAGAAGGGAGGAGACGAGGAAGAGAAAAGAACCAGAGGTGAGGAGAGAAGGGAGGAGACGAGGAAGAGCAAAGAACCAGAGATGAGGAGAGAAGGGAGGAGACGAGGAAGAGAAAAGAACCAGAGGTGAGGAGAGAAGGGAGGAGACGAGGAAGAGCAAGGAACCAGAGATGAGGAGAGAAGGGAGGAGACGAGGAAGAGAAAAGAACCAGAGATGAGGAGAGAAGGGAGGAGACGAGGAAGAGAAAAGAACCAGAGATGAGGAGAGAAGGGAGGAGACGAGGAAGAGCAAGGAACCAGAGATGAGGAGAGAAGGGAGGAGACGAGGAAGAGCAAAGAACCAGAGATGAGGAGAGAAGGGAGGAGACGAGGAAGAGAAAAGAACCAGAGATGAGGAGAGAAGGGAGGAGACGAGGAAAAGAAAAGAACCAGAGATGAGGAGAGAAGGGAGGAGACGAGGAAGAGCAAAGAACCAGAGATGAGGAGAGAAGGGAGGAGACGAGGAAGAGAAAAGAACCAGAGGTGAGGAGAGAAGGGAGGAGACGAGGAAGAGCAAAGAACCAGAGATGAGGAGAGAAGGGAGGAGACGAGGAAGAGAAAAGAACCAGAGGTGAGGAGAGAAGGGAGGAGACGAGGAAGAGCAAAGAACCAGAGGTGAGGAGAGAAGGGAGGAGACGAGGAAGAGCAAAGAACCAGAGATGAGGAGAGAAGGGAGGAGACGAGGAAGAGCAAAGAACCAGAGATGAGGAGAGAAGGGAGGAGACAAGGAAGAGAAAAGAACCAGAGATGAGGAGAGAAGGGAGGAGACGAGGAAGAGAAAAGAACCAGAGATGAGGAGAGAAGGGAGGAGACGAGGAAGAGCAAAGAACCAGAGATGAGGAGAGAAGGGAGGAGACGAGGAAGAGAAAAGAACCAGAGGTGAGGAGAGAAGGGAGGAGACGAGGAAAAGAAAAGAACCAGAGATGAGGAGAGAAGGGAGGAGACGAGGAAGAGAAAAGAACCAGAGATGAGGAGAGAAGGGAGGAGACGAGGAAGAGAAAAGAACCAGAGATGAGGAGAGAAGGGAGGAGACGAGGAAGAGCAAAGAACCAGAGATGAGGAGAGAAGGGAGGAGACGAGGAAGAGCAAGGAACCAGAGATGAGGAGAGAAGGGAGGAGACAAGGAAGAGAAAAGAACCAGAGATGAGGAGAGAAGGGAGGAGACGAGGAAGAGCAAAGAACCAGAGATGAGGAGAGAAGGGAGGAGACGAGGAAGAGAAAAGAACCAGAGATGAGGAGAGAAGGGAGGAGACGAGGAAGAGAAAAGAACCAGAGATGAGGAGAGAAGGGTGGAGACAGGGAAGAGCAAAGAACCAGAGATGAGGAGAGAAGGGAGGAGACGAGGAAGAGAAAAGAACCAGAGATGAGGAGAGAAGGGAGGAGACGAGGAAGAGAAAAGAACCAGAGATGAGGAGAGAAGGGAGGAGACGAGGAAGAGCAAAGAACCAGAGATGAGGAGAGAAGGGAGGAGACGAGGAAGAGAAAAGAACCAGAGGTGAGGAGAGAAGGGAGGAGACGAGGAAGAGCAAGGAACCAGAGATGAGGAGAGAAGGGAGGAGACGAGGAAGAGCAAAGAACCAGAGATGAGGAGAGAAGGGATGAGACGAGGAAGAGAAAAGAACCAGAGGTGAGGAGAGAAGGGAGGAGACGAGGAAGAGCAAAGAACCAGAGATGAGGAGAGAAGGGAGGAGACGAGGAAGAGAAAAGAACCAGAGGTGAGGAGAGAAGGGAGGAGACGAGGAAGAGAAAAGAACCAGAGGTGAGGAGAGAAGGGAGGAGACGAGGAAGAGCAAAGAACCAGAGATGAGGAGAGAAGGGAGGAGACGAGGAAGAGAAAAGAACCAGAGATGAGGAGAGAAGGGAGGAGACAAGGAAGAGAAAAGAACCAGAGATGAGGAGAGAAGGGAGGAGACGAGGAAGAGAAAAGAACCAGAGATGAGGAGAGAAGGGAGGAGACGAGGAAGAGAAAAGAACCAGAGATGAGGAGAGAAGGGAGAAGACAAGGAAGAGAAAAGAACCAGAGATGAGGAGAGAAGGGAGGAGACGAGGAAGAGAAAAGAACCAGAGATGAGGAGAGAAGGGAGGAGACGAGGAAGAGAAAAGAACCAGAGATGAGGAGAGAAGGGAGGAGACGAGGAAGAGAAAAGAACCAGAGATGAGGAGAGAAGGGAGGAGACGAGGAAGAGAAAAGAACCAGAGATGAGGAGAGAAGGGAGGAGACGAGGAAGAGAAAAGAACCAGAGATGAGGAGAGAAGGGAGGAGACGAGGAAGAGAAAAGAACCAGAGATGAGGAGAGAAGGGAGGAGACGAGGAAGAGCAAAGAACCAGAGATGAGGAGAGAAGGGAGGAGACGAGGAAGAGAAAAGAACCAGAGATGAGGAGAGAAGGGAGGAGACGAGGAAGAGCAAAGAACCAGAGATGAGGAGAGAAGGGAGGAGACGAGGAAGAGAAAAGAACCAGAGATGAGGAGAGAAGGGAGGAGACGAGGAAGAGAAAAGAACCAGAGATGAGGAGAGAAGGGAGGAGACGAGGAAGAGAAAAGATGAGGAGAGAAGGGAGGAGATAAGGAAGAGAAAAGAACCAGAGATGAGGAGAGAAGGGAGGAGACGAGGAAAAGAAAAGAACCAGAGATGAGGAGAGAAGGGAGGAGACGAGGAAGAGAAAAGAACCAGAGATGAGGAGAGAAGGGAGGAGACGAGGAAGAGAAAAGATGAGGAGAGAAGGGAGGAGATAAGGAAGAGAAAAGAACCAGAGATGAGGAGAGAAGGGAGGAGACGAGGAAGAGAAAAGAACCAGAGATGAGGAGAGAAGGGAGGAGACAAGGAAGAGAAAAGAACCAGAGATGAGGAGAGAAGGGAGGAGACGAGGAAGAGCAAAGAACCAGAGATGAGGAGAGAAGGGTGGAGACAGGGAAGAGCAAAGAACCAGAGATGAGGAGAGAAGGGAGGAGACGAGGAAGAGAAAAGAACCAGAGATGAGGAGAGAAGGGAGGAGACGAGGAAGAGCAAAGAACCAGAGATGAGGAGAGAAGGGAGGAGACGAGGAAGAGAAAAGAACCAGAGATGAGGAGAGAAGGGAGGAGACGAGGAAGAGAAAAGAACCAGAGATGAGGAGAGAAGGGAGGAGACGAGGAAGAGAAAAGAACCAGAGATGAGGAGAGAAGGGAGGAGACGAGGAAGAGAAAAGAACCAGAGATGAGGAGAGAAGGGAGGAGACGAGGAAGAGAAAAGAACCAGAGATGAGGAGAGAAGGGAGGAGACGAGGAAGAGCAAAGAACCAGAGATGAGGAGAGAAGGGAGGAGACGAGGAAGAGAAAAGAACCAGAGATGAGGAGAGAAGGGAGGAGACGAGGAAGAGAAAAGAACCAGAGATGAGGAGAGAAGGGAGGAGACGAGGAAGAGAAAAGAACCAGAGATGAGGAGAGAAGGGAGGAGACGAGGAAGAGAAAAGAACCAGAGATGAGGAGAGAAGGGAGGAGACGAGGAAGAGCAAAGAACCAGAGATGAGGAGAGAAGGGAGGAGACGAGGAAGAGAAAAGAACCAGAGATGAGGAGAGAAGGGAGGAGACGAGGAAGAGAAAAGAACCAGAGATGAGGAGAGAAGGGAGGAGACGAGGAAGAGAAAAGATGAGGAGAGAAGGGAGGAGATAAGGAAGAGAAAAGAACCAGAGATGAGGAGAGAAGGGAGGAGACGAGGAAGAGAAAAGAACCAGAGATGAGGAGAGAAGGGAGGAGACGAGGAAGAGAAAAGATGAGGAGAGAAGGGAGGAGATAAGGAAGAGAAAAGAACCAGAGATGAGGAGAGAAGGGAGGAGACGAGGAAAAGAAAAGAACCAGAGATGAGGAGAGAAGGGAGGAGACGAGGAAGAGAAAAGAACCAGAGATGAGGAGAGAAGGGAGGAGACGAGGAAGAGAAAAGAACCAGAGATGAGGAGAGAAGGGAGGAGACGAGGAAGAGAAAAGAACCAGAGGTGAGGAGAGAAGGGAGGAGACAAGAAGAGCCAAGAACCAGAGATGAGGAGAGAAGAGAGGAGACGAGGAAGAGAAAAGAACCAGAGATGAGGAGAGAAGGGAGGAGCAAGGAAGAGATAAGAACCAGAGATGAGGAGAGAAGGGAGGAGACGAGGAAGAGAAAAGAACCAGAGATGAGGAGAGAAGGGAGGAGACGAGGAAGAGCAAGGAACCAGAGATGAGGAGAGAAGGGAGGAGACAAGGAAGAGAAAAGATGAGGAGAGAAGGGAGGAGATAAGGAAGAGAAAAGAACCAGAGATGAGGAGAGAAGGGAGGAGACGAGGAAGAGAAAAGAACCAGAGATGAGGAGAGAAGGGAGGAGACAAGGAAGAGAAAAGAACCAGAGATGAGGAGAGAAGGGAGGAGACGAGGAAGAGAAAAGAACCAGACATGAGGAGAAAAGGGAGGAGACGAGGAAAAGGAGAAAACCACAGATGAGGAGAAAAGGGAGGAGACGAGAAAGAGCAGAGCTGGCAAGAGACGAGGAAGAGAAAAGAACCACAGATGAGGAGAAAAGGGAGGAGACGAGAAAGAGCAAAGAACCAGAGATGAGGAGAGAAGGGAGGAGACGAGGAAGAGAAAAGAACCAGAGATGAGGAGAGAAGGGAGGAGACGAGGAAGAGAAAAGAACCAGAGATGAGGAGAGAAGGGAGGAGACGAGGAAGAGCAAAGAACCAGAGATGAGGAGAGAAGGGAGGAGACGAGGAAGAGCAAAGAACCAGAGATGAGGAGAGAAGGGAGGAGACGAGGAAGAGCAAAGAACCAGAGATGAGGAGAGAAGGGAGGAGACGAGGAAGAGAAAAGAACCAGAGATGAGGAGAGAAGGGAGGAGACGAGGAAGAGAAAAGAACCAGAGATGAGGAGAGAAGGGAGGAGACGAGGAAGAGAAAAGAACCAGAGATGAGGAGAGAAGGGAGGAGACGAGGAAGAGAAAAGAACCAGAGATGAGGAGAGAAGGGAGGAGACGAGGAAGAGAAAAGAACCAGACATGAGGAGAAAAGGGAGGAGACGAGGAAAAGGAGAAAACCACAGATGAGGAGAAAAGGGAGGAGACGAGAAAGAGCAAAGAACCAGAGATGAGGAGAGAAGGGAGGAGACAAGGAAGAGAAAAGAACCAGAGATGAGGAGAGAAGGGAGGAGACGAGGAAGAGAAAAGAACCAGACATGAGGAGAAAAGGGAGGAGACGAGGAAAAGGAGAAAACCACAGATGAGGAGAAAAGGGAGGAGACGAGAAAGAGCAAAGAACCAGAGATGAGGAGAGAAGGGAGGAGACAAGGAAGAGAAAAGAACCAGAGATGAGGAGAGAAGGGAGGAGACGAGGAAGAGAAAAGAACCAGAGATGAGGAGAGAAGGGAGGAGACGAGGAAGAGAAAAGAACCAGAGATGAGGAGAGAAGGGAGGAGACGAGGAAGAGAAAAGAACCAGAGATGAGGAGAGAAGGGAGGAGACGAGGAAGAGCAAAGAACCAGAGATGAGGAGAGAAGGGAGGAGACGAGGAAGAGAAAAGAACCAGAGGTGAGGAGAGAAGGGAGGAGACGAGGAAGAGCAAGGAACCAGAGATGAGGAGAGAAGGGAGGAGACGAGGAAGAGAAAAGATGAGGAGAGAAGGGAGGAGATAAGGAAGAGAAAAGAACCAGAGATGAGGAGAGAAGGGAGGAGACGAGGAAGAGAAAAGAACCAGAGATGAGGAGAGAAGGGAGGAGACGAGGAAGAGCAAGGAACCAGAGATGAGGAGAGAAGGGAGGAGACAAGGAAGAGAAAAGAACCAGAGATGAGGAGAGAAGGGAGGAGACGAGGAAGAGAAAAGAACCAGAGATGAGGAGAGAAGGGAGGAGACGAGGAAGAGCAAGGAACCAGAGATGAGGAGAGAAGGGAGGAGACAAGGAAGAGAAAAGAACCAGAGATGAGGAGAGAAGGGAGGAGACAGGGATGAGCAAAGAACCAGAGATGAGGAGAGAAGGGAGGAGACGAGGAAGAGAAAAGAACCAGAGATGAGGAGAGAAGGGAGGAGACGAGGAAGAGCAAAGAACCAGAGATGAGGAGAGAAGGGAGGAGACGAGGAAGAGAAAAGAACCAGAGATGAGGAGAGAAGGGAGGAGACGAGGAAGAGAAAAGAACCAGAGATGAGGAGAGAAGGGAGGAGACGAGGAAGAGAAAAGATGAGGAGAGAAGGGAGGAGATAAGGAAGAGAAAAGAACCAGAGATGAGGAGAGAAGGGAGGAGACGAGGAAAAGAAAAGAACCAGAGATGAGGAGAGAAGGGAGGAGACGAGGAAGAGAAAAGAACCAGAGGTGAGGAGAGAAGGGAGGAGACGAGGAAGAGAAAAGAACCAGAGA
This sequence comes from Lissotriton vulgaris, assembly GCF_964263255.1. Taxonomy (NCBI): domain Eukaryota; kingdom Metazoa; phylum Chordata; class Amphibia; order Caudata; family Salamandridae; genus Lissotriton; species Lissotriton vulgaris. The sequence continues at coordinate 10,540,590 of NC_141694.1, forward strand.
TGAGGAGAGAAGGGAGGAGACGAGGAAGAGAAAAGAACCAGAGGTGAGGAGAGAAGGGAGGAGACAAGAAGAGCCAAGAACCAGAGATGAGGAGAGAAGAGAGGAGACGAGGAAGAGAAAAGAACCAGAGATGAGGAGAGAAGGGAGGAGCAAGGAAGAGATAAGAACCAGAGATGAGGAGAGAAGGGAGGAGACGAGGAAGAGAAAAGAACCAGAGATGAGGAGAGAAGGGAGGAGACGAGGAAGAGCAAGGAACCAGAGATGAGGAGAGAAGGGAGGAGACAAGGAAGAGAAAAGATGAGGAGAGAAGGGAGGAGATAAGGAAGAGAAAAGAACCAGAGATGAGGAGAGAAGGGAGGAGACGAGGAAGAGAAAAGAACCAGAGATGAGGAGAGAAGGGAGGAGACAAGGAAGAGAAAAGAACCAGAGATGAGGAGAGAAGGGAGGAGACGAGGAAGAGAAAAGAACCAGACATGAGGAGAAAAGGGAGGAGACGAGGAAAAGGAGAAAACCACAGATGAGGAGAAAAGGGAGGAGACGAGAAAGAGCAGAGCTGGCAAGAGACGAGGAAGAGAAAAGAACCACAGATGAGGAGAAAAGGGAGGAGACGAGAAAGAGCAAAGAACCAGAGATGAGGAGAGAAGGGAGGAGACAAGGAAGAGAAAAGAACCAGAGATGAGGAGAGAAGGGAGGAGACGAGGAAGAGAAAAGAACCAGAGATGAGGAGAGAAGGGAGGAGACGAGGAAGAGAAAAGAACCAGAGATGAGGAGAGAAGGGAGGAGACGAGGAAGAGCAAAGAACCAGAGATGAGGAGAGAAGGGAGGAGACGAGGAAGAGAAAAGAACCAGAGATGAGGAGAGAAGGGAGGAGACGAGGAAGAGAAAAGAACCAGAGATGAGGAGAGAAGGGAGGAGACGAGGAAGAGAAAAGAACCAGAGATGAGGAGAGAAGGGAGGAGACGAGGAAGAGAAAAGAACCAGAGATGAGGAGAGAAGGGAGGAGACGAGGAAGAGAAAAGAACCAGAGATGAGGAGAGAAGGGAGGAGACGAGGAAGAGAAAAGAACCAGAGATGAGGAGAGAAGGGAGGAGACAAGGAAGAGAAAAGAACCAGAGATGAGGAGAGAAGGGAGGAGACGAGGAAGAGAAAAGAACCAGACATGAGGAGAAAAGGGAGGAGACGAGGAAAAGGAGAAAACCACAGATGAGGAGAAAAGGGAGGAGACGAGAAAGAGCAAAGAACCAGAGATGAGGAGAGAAGGGAGGAGACAAGGAAGAGAAAAGAACCAGAGATGAGGAGAGAAGGGAGGAGACGAGTAAGAGAAAAGAACCAGAGATGAGGAGAGAAGGGAGGAGACGAGGAAGAGAAAAGAACCAGAGATGAGGAGAGAAGGGAGGAGACGAGGAAGAGCAAAGAACCAGAGATGAGGAGAGAAGGGAGGAGACGAGGAAGAGAAAAGAACCAGAGGTGAGGAGAGAAGGGAGGAGACGAGGAAGAGCAAGGAACCAGAGATGAGGAGAGAAGGGAGGAGACGAGGAAGAGCAAAGAACCAGAGATGAGGAGAGAAGGGAGGAGACGAGGAAGAGAAAAGAACCAGAGGTGAGGAGAGAAGGGAGGAGACGAGGAAGAGCAAAGAACCAGAGATGAGGAGAGAAGGGAGGAGACGAGGAAGAGAAAAGAACCAGAGGTGAGGAGAGAAGGGAGGAGACGAGGAAGAGAAAAGAACCAGAGATGAGGAGAGAAGGGAGGAGACGAGGAAGAGAAAAGAACCAGAGATGAGGAGAGAAGGGAGGAGACGAGGAAGAGAAAAGAACCAGAGATGAGGAGAGAAGGGAGGAGACAAGGAAGAGAAAAGAACCAGAGATGAGGAGAGAAGGGAGGAGACGAGGAAGAGAAAAGAACCAGACATGAGGAGAAAAGGGAGGAGACGAGGAAAAGGAGAAAACCACAGATGAGGAGAAAAGGGAGGAGACGAGAAAGAGCAAAGAACCAGAGATGAGGAGAGAAGGGAGGAGACAAGGAAGAGAAAAGAACCAGAGATGAGGAGAGAAGGGAGGAGACGAGGAAGAGAAAAGAACCAGAGATGAGGAGAGAAGGGAGGAGACGAGGAAGAGAAAAGAACCAGAGATGAGGAGAGAAGGGAGGAGACGAGGAAGAGAAAAGAACCAGAGATGAGGAGAGAAGGGAGGAGACGAGGAAGAGCAAAGAACCAGAGATGAGGAGAGAAGGGAGGAGACGAGGAAGAGAAAAGAACCAGAGGTGAGGAGAGAAGGGAGGAGACGAGGAAGAGCAAGGAACCAGAGATGAGGAGAGAAGGGAGGAGACGAGGAAGAGCAAAGAACCAGAGATGAGGAGAGAAGGGAGGAGACGAGGAAGAGAAAAGAACCAGAGGTGAGGAGAGAAGGGAGGAGACGAGGAAGAGCAAAGAACCAGAGATGAGGAGAGAAGGGAGGAGACGAGGAAGAGAAAAGAACCAGAGGTGAGGAGAGAAGGGAGGAGACGAGGAAGAGAAAAGAACCAGAGGTGAGGAGAGAAGGGAGGAGACGAGGAAGAGCAAAGAACCAGAGATGAGGAGAGAAGGGAGGAGACGAGGAAGAGAAAAGAACCAGAGATGAGGAGAGAAGGGAGGAGACAAGGAAGAGAAAAGAACCAGAGATGAGGAGAGAAGGGAGGAGACGAGGAAGAGAAAAGAACCAGAGATGAGGAGAGAAGGGAGGAGACGAGGAAGAGAAAAGAACCAGAGATGAGGAGAGAAGGGAGGAGACGAGGAAGAGAAAAGAACCAGAGATGAGGAGAGAAGGGAGGAGACGAGGAAGAGAAAAGAACCAGAGATGAGGAGAGAAGGGAGGAGACGAGGAAGAGAAAAGAACCAGAGATGAGGAGAGAAGGGAGGAGACGAGGAAGAGAAAAGAACCAGAGATGAGGAGAGAAGGGAGGAGACGAGGAAGAGAAAAGAACCAGAGATGAGGAGAGAAGGGAGGAGACGAGGAAGAGCAAAGAACCAGAGATGAGGAGAGAAGGGAGGAGACGAGGAAGAGAAAAGAACCAGAGATGAGGAGAGAAGGGAGGAGACGAGGAAGAGCAAGGAACCAGAGATGAGGAGAGAAGGGAGGAGACGAGGAAGAGCAAGGAACCAGAGATGAGGAGAGAAGGGAGGAGACGAGGAAGAGAAAAGAACCAGAGATGAGGAGAGAAGGGAGGAGACGAGGAAGAGAAAAGAACCAGAGATGAGGAGAGAAGGGAGGAGACGAGGAAGAGAAAAGAACCAGAGATGAGGAGAGAAGGGAGGAGACGAGGAAGAGAAAAGAACCAGAGATGAGGAGAGAAGGGAGGAGACGAGGAAGAGCAAGGAACCAGAGATGAGGAGAGAAGGGAGGAGACGAGGAAGAGCAAGGAACCAGAGATGAGGAGAGAAGGGAGGAGACGAGGAAGAGCAAAGAACCAGAGATGAGGAGAGAAGGGAGGAGACGAGGAAGAGAAAAGAACCAGAGATGAGGAGAGAAGGGAGGAGACGAGGAAGAGAAAAGAACCAGAGATGAGGAGAGAAGGGAAGAGACGAGGAAGAGAAAAGAACCAGAGATGAGGAGAGAAGGGAGGAGACGAGGAAGAGCAAGGAACCAGAGATGAGGAGAGAAGGGAGGAGACGAGGAAGAGAAAAGAACCAGAGGTGAGGAGAGAAGGGAGGAGACGAGGAAGAGCAAGGAACCAGAGATGAGGAGAGAAGGGAGGAGACGAGGAAGAGCAAGGAACCAGAGATGAGGAGAGAAGGGAGGAGACGAGGAAGAGCAAAGAACCAGAGATGAGGAGAGAAGGGAGGAGACGAGGAAGAGAAAAGAACCAGAGATGAGGAGAGAAGGGAGGAGACGAGGAAGAGAAAAGAACCAGAGATGAGGAGAGAAGGGAGGAGACGAGGAAGAGCAAGGAACCAGAGATGAGGAGAGAAGGGAGGAGACAAGGAAGAGAAAAGAACCAGAGATGAGGAGAGAAGGGAGGAGACGAGGAAGAGAAAAGAACCAGAGATGAGGAGAGAAGGGAGGAGACGAGGAAGAGCAAGGAACCAGAGATGAGGAGAGAAGGGAGGAGACAAGGAAGAGAAAAGAACCAGAGATGAGGAGAGAAGGGAGGAGACGAGGAAGAGAAAAGAACCAGAGATGAGGAGAGAAGGGAGGAGACGAGGAAGAGAAAAGAACCAGAGATGAGGAGAGAAGGGAGGAGACGAGGAAGAGAAAAGAACCAGAGATGAGGAGAGAAGGGAGGAGACGAGGAAGAGAAAAGAACCAGAGATGAGGAGAGAAGGGAGGAGACAAGGAAGAGAAAAGAACCAGAGATGAGGAGAGAAGGGAGGAGACGAGGAAGAGAAAAGAACCAGAGATGAGGAGAGAAGGGAGGAGACAAGGAAGAGAAAAGAACCAGAGATGAGGAGAGAAGGGAGGAGACAAGAAAGAGAAAAGAACCAGAGATGAGGAGAGAAGGGAGGAGACGAGGAAGAGAAAAGAACCAGAGATGAGGAGAGAAGGGAGGAGACAAGGAAGAGAAAAGAACCAGAGATGAGGAGAGAAGGGAGGAGACGAGGAAGAGAAAAGAACCAGAGATGAGGAGAGAAGGGAGGAGACAAGGAAGAGAAAAGAACCAGAGATGAGGAGAGAAGGGAGGAGACAAGAAAGAGAAAAGAACCAGAGATGAGGAGAGAAGGGAGGAGACGAGGAAAAGAAAAGAACCAGAGATGAGGAGAGAAGGGAGGAGACGAGGAAAAGAAAAGAACCAGAGATGAGGAGAGAAGGGAGGAGACGAGGAAGAGAAAAGAACCAGAGGTGAGGAGAGAAGGGAGGAGACGAGGAAGAGAAAAGAACCAGAGATGAGGAGAGAAGGGAGGAGACGAGGAAGAGAAAAGAACCAGAGGTGAGGAGAGAAGGGAGGAGACAAGAAGAGCCAAGAACCAGAGATGAGGAGAGAAGAGAGGAGACGAGGAAGAGAAAAGAACCAGAGATGAGGAGAGAAGGGAGGAGCAAGGAAGAGATAAGAACCAGAGATGAGGAGAGAAGGGAGGAGACGAGGAAGAGAAAAGAACCAGAGATGAGGAGAGAAGGGAGGAGACGAGGAAGAGCAAGGAACCAGAGATGAGGAGAGAAGGGAGGAGACAAGGAAGAGAAAAGATGAGGAGAGAAGGGAGGAGATAAGGAAGAGAAAAGAACCAGAGATGAGGAGAGAAGGGAGGAGACGAGGAAAAGAAAAGAACCAGAGATGAGGAGAGAAGGGAGGAGACGAGGAAGAGAAAAGAACCAGAGGTGAGGAGAGAAGGGAGGAGACGAGGAAGAGAAAAGAACCAGAGATGAGGAGAGAAGGGAGGAGACGAGGAAGAGAAAAGAACCAGAGGTGAGGAGAGAAGGGAGGAGACAAGAAGAGCCAAGAACCAGAGATGAGGAGAGAAGAGAGGAGACGAGGAAGAGAAAAGAACCAGAGAGGAGGAGAGAAGGGAGGAGCAAGGAAGAGATAAGAACCAGAGATGAGGAGAGAAGGGAGGAGACGAGGAAGAGAAAAGAACCAGAGATGAGGAGAGAAGGGAGGAGACGAGGAAGAGCAAGGAACCAGAGATGAGGAGAGAAGGGAGGAGACGAGGAAGAGAAAAGAACCAGAGATGAGGAGAGAAGGGAGGAGACAAGGAAGAGAAAAGAACCAGAGATGAGGAGAGAAGGGAGGAGACGAGGAAGAGAAAAGAACCAGAGATGAGGAGAGAAGGGAGGAGACGAGGAAGAGCAAGGAACCAGAGATGAGGAGAGAAGGGAGGAGACGAGGAAGAGAAAAGAACCAGAGATGAGGAGAGAAGGGAGGAGACGAGGAAGAGAAAAGAACCAGAGATGAGGAGAGAAGGGAGGAGACGAGGAAGAGCAAGGAACCAGAGATGAGGAGAGAAGGGAGGAGACAAGGAAGAGAAAAGATGAGGAGAGAAGGGAGGAGATAAGGAAGAGAAAAGAACCAGAGATGAGGAGAGAAGGGAGGAGACGAGGAAGAGAAAAGAACCAGAGATGAGGAGAGAAGGGAGGAGACAAGGAAGAGAAAAGAACCAGAGATGAGGAGAGAAGGGAGGAGACGAGGAAGAGAAAAGAACCAGACATGAGGAGAAAAGGGAGGAGACGAGGAAAAGGAGAAAACCACAGATGAGGAGAAAAGGGAGGAGACGAGAAAGAGCAGAGCTGGCAAGAGAAGAGGAAGAGAAAAGAACTAGAGGTGAGGAGACAAGGGAGGAAAAGAGAATGAGCAGAGCTGGCAAGAGAAGAGGAAGAGAAAAGAAGCAGAGATGAGGAGAGACGGGAGAAGACGAGGAAGAGCAAGGAACCAGGAATAAGAGAGTAGGGAGGAAGGAGATGAGGATGAGGGTGGGAGACAAGAGGGTGAAGGGAGGCACTGACGAAGGGAATAGAGAGGAGAACATGAGATGAATGGAAGCGAGGAGCTCAGCGTGGAGATAGGGAGATGAGAAGGAAAGACGAGTAACACTTTTCCAGTTGCAAACGGTCCGATTCGCAGAAAAATGCATATTGTAAATGTAGAAAATGCTAAATAAGATTCAGTAATTTGCTACCAAATCGCATTTTGCATTTGCGATTCGGTATTTGAAGGGACATGTTTATGGCTCACCTTCCAAACATCGAATCGGTATGGTATGTTTTGCAACAGAATTCCCGTTGCAAAACAGTAATACTTTACTATCAATTTAAAACTGGTGGTAACCCATTCCGCTTTCAGAATGTAAATAAAAACATTTTTATGAGCAGCAGTGGCCTCACAGACCACTGCCTACTCTTAAAAAATGAAAGTGCAAAGCATGTCATTTTTTTGATGCACCTTGTTTTCCTTTCAGCAAAGTGGGCTGCATTAAAAAAAATATATATATATTTTGCTTTTATCAAAAACAAAAATGACAGACCTGTGGGTCTGCTGACCCCTGGGATGGCTGTGATTCCTAATAGGTTGCAAATTGCGACCAACCCATTATTATGCATGAGGTAGGCCTATTTGCGACCTTCATTTGGAATTGGTAATAAAACCCGAAAGGATTTCATACATTAGGAATACTGATTTCCCAATTGCGGATCGGAGAGTATGGCTATAAGGAAATGGGTATTCCTAATGGTAGTGCATCTTGCCCTCAGAGACTCGTAAATTACATGAGTGTAGCAGGTGCAGTGACACCCAGACAGGGCCTCTGTGCTCGGCACCGGCCCTAGCGCCGTGAAGACATATGCAACAAACAGAGAGCTGGAAAACCATCTTTCGACTCCGCTACATTCTGCTGCCAGGACTTCCTGTTGAAATGCATTGCCCGATCTCCCTTAATAATGCAGATACGAAATTATATTCCAAGGTCTGGGCGAAGAGATTGGGGGGATCATTGGCCGTCTTGTCTCCCTGTGGCAGCATGGGTTTGTGCCAGGTCGAGGCACTATGGATCACACAAGACGGGCTATCGCACTATTTGATGCCCTTTCTGCCACGGGTGGAGAAATGGCCATGATCCTCCTTGATGCGGAGAAAGCATTGGACCTCGTGGTTTGGGAGTATTTGTGGGGCATTCTCGTCGGAAGAGGCTTCGGGAATAAGAGAATGAGGGCTATCAAGGCAATGTACAGTGACCCTTTTGCGAGGGTCACTGTTATGGGCCAAAGATCGGACAAAATAATAATTAGAGGGGGTACTCGGCAAGGATGCCCTTGCTCCCCGATCTTGTTTTCACTATGTATCGATCCTCTCATACAGAAAATTCTAGCCTCCGAACAGATCGCCCCAGTGATACTCAATGGCCATACCACCAAACGTCTGGCTTATGCCGATGACTTGGCAATTATAACAACGGACCCCCAAGAAGCTGTGGTCAAGCTATGTCAATTGGCTAAGGATTTTGGTGGACGGTCAGGCTATCGCCTGAATGAGGAAAAAACACAGATTATATGTACGAGTATCATCACTAAGCTGGATCAAAGATATGTGGAGTCAGCTCTGTATTTGGGTGTAAGTGTGAATGCAAATGTAAATAAGATTATCGCAGATAACTATCTACCCCTGATAGACTCAATTGGAAAGGAGCTGAAAAGGATAGATGTGTTACATTTATCATTGATTGGTAGGGTAAACGTACTGAAAATGACTATGTTTCCCAAGCTCCTTTATCTGTTCCGTGCTATTCCTTTGGTATTGGAAGAGGGGATGATCAGGAAAATAGAAGCAGTATTCATTCGTTTCATCTGGCAATATGGGAAAATTAGAAGATCGATTGCCCGTATGTCTTTACCACTTGAGAGTGGTGGCCTGGCGATGCCTCAGGCTGTATCACTGGACGTGCCTTTTGGTACAAATGAATATACTGTTTCAATATGATTCTGAAGTATTAGAATCCCAGCCTGGTAATTATGTACTCCCTTCCATTTTTGAGCTCTTAGTAGGAAGGAAGGCTGTGGGGTTATGTAACGGGGTGAGGCAGCGTACTGAAGAGGAGTGGTGGGCACCCGGAATTGACCCAGTACAACCTCCTTCCTTACAGACAGAGTCATGGGGTACGGATCGTGACGAACATGAAGAAGTGGAATGCGGCTCCTTTAACTGGGCGTATACGGAGGAGGAGGATCCTCCTCCTGCACACGTCAGCGAGACCGGATTGGCTAAAACTGAGGAAGTAATGTTCATGGCGTGTGACATCACCCCCGAAGAGACGGCGAGGAGCAGAGACGGAGAACCGGAGACCGGAGATTGCAGAACCGAAGGAAGAAGTGGAGAACCCGAAGAAGAACTGGAAGCAAGCCGAGGAGCGTCCGAGGCGAAGCCAGGAGGCCAATGCCCCTGTGAGCCGCCGTGCCACTCTCCCGGGGGAGGAGCGTGGCTTTCCCTGGTACGACAGCGTATGGCGGCTTGGGTGGGAAGCAAGCGTGTAAAATAGTGTACAGAACCCCTGTCTGTATCCTGCGTTACCCCCCCTCTCGTTTCCATTTACCCCGCATTTACCCTCACTGTCTGTGTACATCCCATCCACTTCACTGGCGTGTGTTAGAGTTGTGCACGTTCACCGGTGATTCCTCTCCCGACTCACTACACCCGGTCCCCAGGTGCCTAAGACCCCAGCGGACAGCTGAACTAACGGCTCCCTTTCTGTTGGTCTTCTATTTCCATGGGACACCGGAGCCGAGGTAGCAGCATACAAACCCAGACCCTGACCAGACCTTGAGGGGCAGTGCTATACTCAGAAGACAAGAAGGAAGACCACCCAACGCCAAAACGGATCCCAGTCAGTTAGCAAAAGAGAGACTAACGTTCAGAACGAGAAGAACATTAATGATAAAAACAAACCGAGGAATACCAATAAAGCCCTCTTTAACACCACAAACAGGTGTCCCTCTCGTTCCTGCACCACAACCTGATACCTCTACTGCCCTTGGCCCCCTAGCCCAGCCCACAGGTTACTAATGTGTGAAGTTGACCGCAGGTACTACAAAAGAGCTAGATATAAGACTCTGTTGGGGGCATGGGGGACCTGGAAGTCCGTAATGAAACTTTTGAGCATCCCAAAAATTAATGACAATATTGACCTTTGGAATTCTAATATCTTCACCCATTTAGGTCAAAACAGAAATAGTCGACTTTGGAGGGAGTTGGGTGTTAGGTGCCTGGGGGATGTTATGGTAGGCAATGATTTTTTTTTTTTTTTAAGACCAACGGTCCCAAACTTTATTCAGTTTCACAGATAAGCCAGTAATTATTCATACAGTGTCAGAACCACGGAGTATTGTTACAAACATTAACCCAGCAGATAGTACATGTCGACATATCAGGTACGCATGAGTGAAAACAAACAGTTGCTGGTGGAAGTGCATCAGTTCATAAATGACGGTGTCAGGAAATGTCACATGGTGCAGTGTCTGCGGTTTATAGCACTGCAACAAGGAACCAGCGTGTCCAAAACGAAAAGCCAACAGTCATTGTTTGAAATGGAGTTCCCTGGTCATTGTAGCAGGGGGATAGAGGCAGCTTCATACCCTCCGGTGTCTAGTGGGTCGCTGGGTGCCCGCTTCCTAGTTCTGGGCACATCTGAGCAGCTTTACATAGGATGCAGACAAGGAAGGGTACTCGGGCGTTATCAAGAGCACAGTATGAACGGCCTCTGTGTCAACCAAAAGAATTAACTGGGTAGCCGAAAACAGGGGGTGGGGGAGGAACATTTCAATAACTGTTAGACTAGCATTCGTGCGTGTGGTAGTGCATCTAGGTGTCTAGCTGTGTGTGGTGCATCCTGTGTGGGCCGTGTAGGGGCCGAGACAATGGATGAGGTGGCGTCGTCGTGGCTGTAGGGCAATAGGGGGGGGGCTGAGCGGCGGGGGGGGGCGATAGCGGCAGGGGACATCTCCATCGTGCAAGACCCCTGCTACCGGGGGGGGGGGGTGCGGGGGGTAAGGAAGCGCGCGGGACGGGGGGGGGAGGACGGGGGGGGGGAGGATGGGGGGGGGAGGGGTGGTGGAGTCTGTGCCAGGTGTGGACAGCAATCAGGTGGGCCCTCCCTGTTCTGTGTCGAGTCGGTACTCTATGCCGGCTTGGGTGCACGCGCGGTGATATGCAATCAGGGCAGCGTCCCAGTCTTGGGCGATCGGGTATTTCCGTAGACCCGCGGTTTCCTCTCTATGGAGCGACACACTCTCCGCACAGGCCCAGTTGGCAAAAGAGCGGCGCCAATCTGCAGGGCGTGGCGGGGTGGGACTCTTCCATCGTCGTGTAATGAGACGCTTGGCTGTAATAAGGCCCATGTCCCAGAAGCGTGCCCGTAGCTTGGTCTGCTTGGTTCTCTTGTAGAGTCCCAATAGGCATACTTCCCACGTCGTGGGGAGGGTTTCGCCCGTCGCCGCTGTTAGCATATCCGCGATCGCAGACCAGTACGAGGTAAGTTGGGCGCAGCTCCAGAGTGCGTGTAGGAAGTCTGAGTCCAGGAGGCCGCATCTGGGACATGCCGATGAAGTGAGCCCGAAGTAGCGGTTCAGCTTGTCCGGAGACAGATATGCACGGTGGATGATGTAGTATTGGATAATCTTGAAACGTGCGTTACGGGGAATGACCCTTGTGCCTGCTAAGATAGCATTCCATTGTTTGTCCGTCCAGTCTGAGCCATGGTCGGTCGCCCATTTCTCCCTCAATTTCTGGGAAGAAAATTGCGTATGGCTGTGTAAGGCTTGTGCGAGCCAGTGCACAATGTGGGACCCGTCTCCCATCACATGCAGGTATTGGATGAGTAGGTGAGTGGACGGCTCGTGGCTAAGGTCACCCCACGCCCTTGCCAGCTCATGAAGGAGTCTGGCGTGTGTCAGGAATTGACCTACCGGTAGCTCTGTGTCCGCGGCCAAGGTCTCGAATGGCATCAGCTCTCCGTCGCTGTACAGGCCGCCCAGGTCATCCAGGTCTGCTGCAGTCCAGCTGCGCAGCTCGGCCGCGGACAGTGTGCCCGCGCCCAGAGGTGTCCCCAATAAGGGTAGGTTCGGAGCATAGGGCACCGTATGCCTGGTGAGCCGGAGGCTCCGTGTGAAGCACCGCTTTGCCACTGCTACATGGACCTGCGTGGGAGACCGGCCCATTGTCAGTGGGTGGAAGAGTGTGAGCGCCTGTACGGGGGATAGGATAGTATCGGCCGTGGCCGTGTCCGCCAGGTTCTTACCGCTCAACCAGTAGGCAACCCACTGCAGCTGTGCTGCTAAGTAATAAAGCTCCTGATTGGGAACCGCTAGGCCTCCAGCGTCTGTGGGTGCATACAGGGTCTTTAACGCAACCCGGGGTCTCCCCTTATTCCAGATGAGGCGTCTGGTGAGGGTGTCCAGCTCCCTAAATATGCGCACCGGTACATACACTGGCAAATTAGTATAATAATAGAGAAGCCGGGGTAGCATAATCATCTTGGTCAGGGCTACTCTGGCTGGCACATTTAAAGGGAGGGAGTTCCAGAATGTGACCTGGGCTGTGAGCGAGGAGATGGCCCTCACTAGGTTCCCCTCCAGGAGATCCATAGGGTCCCGGTATATTAAGATCCCTAGGTACCTAAATACCGTCGGGTGCCATCGGAGTGTCTCCCCCATCATACGCACATCGCACTGTGGCATCTCGCCGTCGAATGCGTAGGTCCCTGATTTGGCCCAGTTGACATGGAGCCCCGACATGTCTGCGAACGTCCGAAAGGTGTCCGAGAGCGCCGCTGGTATGCGCGTGAGGTCTCTGACAAATAATAACAAGTCGTCGGCGTACAGAGACACCGAGTGAATGCCGTCCGCCAGCGGAATGCCCCAGGCGTCTCCGGAAGCGCGGAGCATCTCCGCCAGTGGCTCCATCGCTAAGGCGAATAAGATGGGGGAGAGGGGGCAGCCCTGTCTGGTGCCTCTCCCAATACGGATCCTGTCCGAGAACAACCGTCCGGTCCGGACCCGGACCTCGGGCGTTTGATAGAGGAGCCCCACCATCTGGACGTAGGCATCCCCCAGCTCGTACTTCTCAAGGACTCGGAGGAGATACGGCCACTCCACCGAGTCTAATGCCTTCTCTAAGTCAAGCACGATGCATCCCGAGCGTGGCCAGGTCTGGGTCGCGTAACGTTGGACCCTGAAAAACCGGCGTAGGTTGTGGGACGTGCTCCGTGTGGGTACGAAGCCATTCTGGTCAGTGTGTACCAGAGTGGGGACTAGTGGTGCAAGCCTCCGGGCCAGGGCTGCTGCAAGTATCTTGTAATCGGTATTGAGGAGCGCTAACGGCCGGTACGAGCCGAGTTCGTTCGCTTCTTTACCCGGTTTCAGCAGGGAGACCACGTTTGCTTCATTCAGGGACGCCGGGAGTTCAGCGTCTTCCAGCGCCGCCTTGTACATTTTCAGCAGTTCCGGTATTAACACCAGAGAGTAGCCTTTGTAGAACTCCGCCGGTAGCCCGTCGGGGCCCGGCGCCTTGCAATTGGAGAGGGAGAAAATCACCTCTCGCAGTTCCTCACCAGTGAGCGTGGCTCCCAGCTCTGCTTGTTGGGCAGCAGTAGCGGTCGGGAGCTGCAATGTCGCCAGGTAGTCCGTGATCTCCGCTACCGTGGCTCATAGTCGTGAGCTGTACAGGGATTTGTAATGCGATGTGAACGCATCATGGATTTGTTGCTGGGTATATACCTCAACGCCCTGGGCTGTGCGGATAGATAGGACCGATGCGGATTGCGTGTCTTGTCGCACTAACCACGACAGGAGTCTGCCAGGCTTATCTCCCGCGCTGTGGGTGCGCGCGGAGTGCGCAGCGAAGTTGATATTCTTGAGGCGTTCCATCAAGGCAGCGTGGTCCGCTCTGGCCGAGACGAATTGGGAGTCATCACCCCTCATTGCCCCCTGCTCTGCACCCAGCAGCGCCCTTTCCGCCTGCACCAGGTCTCGCTCTACTTGCCTACGCAGGCCCGCCTGTACACTGAGGCAACTTCCCCGGGTCACCGTCTTAAAGGCGTCCCACTCGATTCTCGGGGAGGAGGTCGAGTCTACATTGTCCTCGAAGTACTGCAGGATCTTCCCGGAGCTTTCCTCTCGGAATGGGGTGTCGAGTAGGAGGTCCGGTTGCAGGCGCCACGTTGGTACGGGCGGGTGTGGACGCTTCCATCCATATACCAGTGTGTGCGGGTTATGGTCCGAGTGGGTCCGACCCAGGTAGTCAGTGTCGGACACAGAGGGGAGCAGGTCATGGGACAGCATGAATCTGTCCAGCCTGACATGTAGTGAGTGGGCCCCCGAGTAGTAAGAATACACCCGGGCGGTGGGGTTCCTGACGCGCCAGGCATCCTGTAAGTTCCACTGTGTCGCCCAGTCAAGGAGGGCCTTGGAGGTCGCCTGTACCGGGGCGATTGTCGCTGGGAGAGATGAGCGATCGAGGGAGGCATTCAACACGCAGTTATAATCCCCGCCCACCATCAGGGGTACATCCGGCCATGTCGCTATCGCTGTCGACAGTCGTGTGAAGAATTTCCCCTGTTCTACATTAGGTGCGTATATGGAGGCTATGACCATCTGCTGCCCGTCAAGTCTGCCCTGTATGAAGACGTAGCGTCCCTCAGTGTCAATATTGCTGTGTGTTAGTGCAAACGGGACCCCGGGCCGGACCCAGATCAGGGTCCCCCTCGCAAACGCCGAGAAGTTTGTGGCAAATATCTGTCCCCTCCATTTACGGCGGAGTGTGGCTACCTCTGTGGCAACTAGGTGTGTCTCCTGTAGCAGTGCAATCTGGATCTGATGCCTTTTGAGGTAGGAATATACCTGGTATCTACGTGAGGGTGTGTGCATGCCCCTGACATTCCAGGTACAAAATTTAAACGTAGCCATCACAGTGTTGATTGCGGCCAAGTGTCCACCTCCCCCCCTCCGGGCCCCCACCCGCCTCGCCCACACCCACACAGTAGCGGCGAATAGTGAGCATTGTTACCTCACGCCCCTCCCCACAGACCCAAAGATGCACACGATAGCAAGTCAGTACCAACACTAGTCTCAAAAGAAATAACTTGAACATAAACATAATACCAAAAGGGCAACAACAAAAACAAGCCGTCGCCCGAACGCTCTATCGAGCTCAATCAATCCGTGAGTTCAATGGGGGGTTGACTAAGTACAGCACTGAAAGTAAACAGGGTAGTTCGTTATGCCGAAAGAGCCGAAGCGGCTCCCCTCCACGGGCAGTGGGCCAGAAGAGCACCAAGAGTCAGTGATAGTGTCTGTGGCTAGTGTAGGGTTCCCAGTGTCACTTGACTCAGAGCCTTGGTCCCACGGCGGGGCCCCATCTTTCATTCCCCCGGAGGAGGGGCACTCACCTCTAGGGGTCCGTCCACCCCTCCAAAGCCAAGGTCCCGGTGACGTTCCAGCAGAGGAGCCCCGGCCCCCCACCCGGTGCCACTGTAGCTCCGTGGCAATCCGGAAAGCGGCGTTCGGCAGCAAAGCATAGGTCTCGGAGAAGGCGGCAGCCGCAGCCGTCAGGGCCTTCAGAAGCATCTATGTGAGTCCCCGATCGGGCCATCGATGGGGGGGAGCTGACTGTTCCTCTGTGCGAGTCGCGTTGGTCCAGCCAGGGCTGGGTTGGGGAGGAGCACTTACGATATCAGATCTGATGTTTGGGGGGTGACGTCTGGCAGGCCCCCTGGGTTCGAGTCGTCTGGTAGACCGTACATGTAGTCGTCGTCCTCGCTCCCGCGTGAACGCGGGCTGGCATTGGATAGCAGTAGAGGTGATTGCGACCCGCTGATCACAGCTGTTATGCGGACGGCTTCCAATTGTTCATTCTGTATTTGCTCCGGGGTTGGGCCGATTTCCGTGTCCACGGTCGGCGACCCGGCCCTCGAAATGTGTCGCTGTCTCCGTCTGCGGGTGCCTCGATTCCGGCGTTGTTCTCTCGCCGCGGGCTCGGGGTTCGTGTCCACTCCCGAATCCAGCCAGGCCATTGCCGCCTCTGGGGTGTCGAAGAAGTGGGTCTTGTCTGATGCCACCACTCTGAGGCGTGCCGGAAACAACAGCGAGTATTTGAGAGCCAAGCGTCTGAGCCGGTGCTTCACCTCAAGAAAGGATTGACGTCGTCGCTGAACTTGTATGGTATAATCAGGGAAAAACATCACCTTGGCGTTGTCTATCTGTATATTTGACAGTTTCCGCGTCTCGCGGAGGATGGCGTCTCAGTCGCGGTAGTTCAATACCCGCATGAGCATCGGCCTTGGGTTGGAACCTTCCGGGGGTGGGCGGGCTGGTACTCTGTGTGCCCGTTCCACTACAAAGTATGGCGACAGTGTGCCTTCTGGCAATAATTCTCTGAGCCAGGTCTCCATGTGCTCCGCTGTCTCTCTCCGCTCCCAGCGTTCCGGTAGGCCCACTATGCGCACGTTGTTCCTCCTGGCCCGTCCTTCCGCGTCCTCTGCCCTATCCTCAAGGAACTCCACCCGGTTGAGCAGGTCCTGGACGTGCTTGTCCGTCTGTGCTAGTTTGGGGGTGGCCTCCGCCATCGTTTGCTCCAGGGTCGTGGTGCGGTCAGATAGTTTCTTGTGGTCCGCCCGGAGGAGTGTCAGATCCACGGCCACCTGTCGATCCTGTTCTCCAGCGACGTGCGGGTCAGCTGCATGGATTCCTCCAGGTGCTCCATGGCCGCCAGCATGGTGTCTAGCTTGGAAGCAGTCTGGTCAGCCTCTGCGTTTTTCACCATTTTCCCTTTGCCGAGGGTCCCTCCTGTGCCAGTCTTTGCCCTGGTCCCCCCTGACATGTGGGAGGCCTTTGCGGCCGGTCAGGCGGGTGTGTATATTCTCGCAATGCGCGGCGGAGGGGCCAGAGCACGTGGGTCTCTTGGTCAGGTTCTCTGTGTTCCCTGTTGTGGATGCCGCGTAGCCGTAGGCGGGGGGGGGAGGGCCGTCCCACCGTTGGGTTCCGGGGATCTGTAGCACGTGGCCGCCTAGGGAGGACAGGGTGGTTGCGTGGCGGCCGTTGAGGGGGCTCCCGAACGTGGCGGTCAGTGCCGCGGAGGTCCCGGTTGTCGTTCGCCTCCCGTCTGAGCCACTCGGCGGTCCAGCAGGTCGGAGTGGTGGGTCTCCCTCGATGTGTCCGTCTGCTGAGCCTGGGAGGACGCGCTCTGCCGGATGATGCTAGGCGACACCAAGCGCCGCGCGTGGGTCTAGCTCGTCCGGTACTAGTCCGGTGGATGTGGGGCATGTGAGCTGCGTAGGCCTCGTGGCGCCGGGGCGGGAGAGTCTCTCAGCGTTGGGCCGGGTAGTGGCGGGGCCGGTGAAACGCGGCCACAGTTCGTGAGTGGCGCGATTTAGGCCTCGCGGCGCCAGGAGGGTCCGATGGTGATCCGTGTCGTCTCTTATGAGATGGGCAGGCGCAGAGGTCTGGTAGGAAAGGGCCGTGCAGCCTCCGGGTCCGCTGAGCTTGGTGGTGACGTGGTCTGTGTGGGCCTCGTGGTGGCCCAGCTTGGCTGCTCACAGGTGCCTGTTCAGCCGGTTCGGGTGACTCCAGTGCCTGCAGGTGCGGAGGGGCAGTGACCCAGACCGCCACGGGTCGGCTCTGTGTGGGTGTTTGCAGCGCTGAGGGCCCTCGGGTGGCCGGGTCGCCGGGGACTTCTGGCACCGTGTTGTGGGTTCCCTGTGTGCGTCGTGGGTCGGCAGGGCCCTGGGGCGGTGTCGCGTTAATGCGGGCCTCCAGCCAGGCTCGCGCACTCACCCCCTGGTGGTCCCGGGGCTCGGTGGGATGCCCCCAGTGGCGGCGGGCGAGGCGCGTTATTTTCGCGGCCTACCGTGGGTCTGGGCGTCGAATTTCCGCTGATGTCCGGGGCCCCTGCAGGGTCTGGTCACTGGTAGGCGTCCGGTGTGTGGGACGCGGTCCTGTTCCTCCGCCGGATCGCACGTTGCAGGGCATTCGTTTTGCGGCCTATCCCGCAGGGCCGGATCCCCGACCTCAGGCAGTTGGGCCGCCGGCCGGAAGTGCACCCCAGGCGGCCAGTCTTCAGGGCCGCTGCCGGTCGGAGGGTCAGTCGCTCCGATATGCCCGAAAATCGCCCTGGAGGAGGGTCGGGCGTCCGGGTGCACTCGGTCCGAGTTTGGGCTCGGTACCGCCAGGAATTCAGGATAAAATGCCCGTGGCAGGGGAGCTTCGCACGGAGCTCAGCTCGGGCACGTCTTTCTACATCGCGTGCTTGGCCACGCCCCCATGGTAGGCAATGATATCCTTGGTTTCAATATACTGCAGCAGAAATGTGGTATCCCAGCAGGTCAGTGGCTATTATATGGGCAAATCGCTCAAACACTTCGCTCCATTAGGCCTAGGATCTCTCTCCCGTTGAGTAATCCAATACTCGACTATCTGAGAAAGGGGGGTAGTAAAATTAGAATAGGGTACAACTACCTACAACAAGAGCTTGAGGATGATATTGTTAAACGGGAAGGCAATCAACGAACGAAATAACCTTAAGTATTGCCCGGCGATGTCGCCTCTTAAACCCACAAAGTATTAATCAATGAAGAGGCAGGCGCTGGAGACTGGAAGGCAGGAAACAAGGGTTTATTCTCTCCGGAGGAGAACACATCAGATCAGACCAACAGGGAATCTTCTCGAGGTGCTCTAACTGCATCTCTGAGGCCTGGCCTCCTATACACGCATTTATGGCAGGAAGACATTCTTTATTACAATAAAGGTACTTTGAAGTATGAAAGACATCCCCGGAATCTTCCGCTTCAGGCCCGTTCCCACACACCCTTACAGTGAGAATCCTCTCCCCAATCACAATACAGGATCGTTGTCGGATGGTAGGAACAGCGGGGCATTCCGCCGATTCCCGGAACGTGTGTGGTGTGACAGATCTCATGGGGTGGGGGCCTTGATCTACTGTAATTCCTTTGAAGAGGGGTGATTCTTTACAGTTTGGGCCATAAACTGCATCCGCAGGGCTAGGTGATAGCCTGGGACCGGCCTGGACAATCGGACACGGAGGAAGAGGAGTCTCAGAGGGTGTGATAGTGAATAGGATGAAAGGGAGGTGTCGGGCAGGCACGGGATATGATTCTCAGGGAAGAGCAGCGCAGATGGAGGGGGTTTATGGCCCATGCATGAGAGAGAGAGCGGGGGTGACCAGTGCGTGGGGGAGATGCTTGCGAGGGTGGGGAGCCGCGCTGGAGATCGGCAGCGTGCAGAGAGAGGGTCTGACCAAGGCATTTAAAATGGCTGCCGTGTGCGACAAAAGTGTGGCATTGAAAAAAGGGCAAGATGGCGCAGATAATGTTTAGTAATACGAATCAATTTTCCACAGTCCTCCCTTTTAACATTTCTCGCCAACTTGTTAATTCGGATCGATCCCCATAATGCCACGTATTTCTGCATCATACAAAGCTTTCATGTGTTCGGTCTGTAAGTCCAAAGTCTTTGGGCAAATGCAATTTGAAAATAATGAACACAGAGGAGACAAACATTGAATACCTAAGCAACACCCGCATAGCACCTCAATCAGAATTAGAATGAATGTGAACAACCTCCACCCCCAGGCTTTCAGTGAGTCCCAGAACCAGCTCCCAAGCGACCATCCTTCTTGTTCCTGGTGTACTTCGGAGGAGAGTCTATGGAGGTGTTCAATGGCCTTGTAAACAGAAGGCGAATTGTCTGGCACGTAGGTGCAACAGCTGGACCCAATGATGCGGCATGCTCCTCCACGGTCTGCCAGAACCACATCTAGAACGAGGCGGTTCTGAAGAGCCACCAGGCGGACTGCTTGAAGCTCTGCGGTGTTATTGGTCAAGATGCCAGCTGTGATGTTCATGGTGGTTTCAACTGCCTGGGTCAAATGCCGGATGGCACGGCTGTTCGCCATCGGACCCCAGAATGGCACAAGTCCCTTCACGGCATCCAGGAACTGTGCTCCTGTAGAGTCAGCCTGGTCGATGTCCCTTGCACGCTTTTGCCGGTGATGGCTTGCTGGGGCCACATACGTAGGTGGAAGAATGAAGGCAATGTAGCAAGTGCCCCCCCAACCTTTAGGGAGCCAGGTGTATGCTTTGGTGCCGCAAACAAAGTACATATTTGGAGAAGTAACAAAGGAGGGAGGGTCGGATGAATCCAGTGTCCTGGTGATGGCGCAGGTGCTGTGGCCCACCAGTTGCGTTCCCAGGCCTTCGATGCACACAAGGCCTGAGACGTTGACGACAGGCAGGGCCACAGTCAGAGTGGCGGCTGTTCGTTTCCGGAGGTAGGAGAAAGTGGGTATGGCTGGATTATGGAACACCTGCATTTTCACTCGCTCTTTGGCAGGGATGTCCATGTGAATAGAGGCACCAGAGGTCAGAGGGCAAAAAGGAGCAGCGGTTCGCCCAGTCTTATTCAGCCATACCCCGTGATAGAAATGCGAAGCAGTTCTTTCCAAAGTGGTATTGTCTTTAAAGCTTTCTTGCAGAAGGATCAGCCAGGCAAGACAGGAGCCGTGGATGGAAAAAGGCGAAGGAATGAATGGGATGGAGCGTCCGGTGGCATGGGGCAGCAGCCCGCAGATCCAGCAATTAGTGGCATTGGCGGCAAGGTTGTTTTGGTGCAGCAGTTGTGCAAAGGAGTTATTCCAGATCGCCCTGCGCCTTTCTCGGAGCTGTGGTGAAAGGGCAATCAGGAAGTGTTCTTTGGTAGTCATTGGCAGTTCAGTGGGGAGCAGTGTTTTGTGAGCGGGTGTGCTTTCTTCGACGATCCAGAAGGTTGTCATGAGGAGGAGGGAAAGGAGAAGGGTAATGAAAATGGCTATAGTCTTTGAGCTGTGCAGTTTGTCAGTCTTTGGGTTTCGGTAGGTCATCTTCGGATATCCGGTTGCTTCCATCATTGGGGAATCGGGCGCTTCCATCATCTTCAGAGTGCTCGGTAGCGGGCAGAACCACCAGCTTCCTCTGACTTCTCTTCTGGCAACCTTGAGTGTGTTAGGCTACCGCTCTGAGATTTGACTTAGCCAGTGGTCTGCTTTGCCGAAGCTCCTCCTTTTTTACGTAGGTTGTACCCTTCCCTGGACGGCACAGTGGGATCGGGAAACTTTGCCAGTTTGAGTGTCTCTGGGTCGGTGTAACAGCTCAATGATGGTCTGTCTTTTGTCAGGAGCTCTTCTTGAGTCACAATGTCTTCTTCCGTCGTCAGGGTTGATGGGACGCGTTTACAATGGTGCGCATGCACCCAGTGACGCTTGCCTTCCACTCGAAGGGCCGTCCGTGTAGTGATCAGGACTTGCCAGGGGCCCGTCCACCGAGGTTCCAAGCTTCTGGCACGCTGGAAGTTGCGGATCAAGACGAGATCCCCTGGGCGAATGTCGTGTCCTGGGCCCCTGGAAGCGTCTGGGATGGCTTGCAGCACCTGCTGATGAATGACAGTTAAGGTTTTAGTGAGGGTGTACAGATAATCAGACATTAGGACGTCTGGGACATCATGGATCGATGTTGGCCTAGGCGCGGCCCAAATGTTCATAGGTCGCCCGAATACTACTTCGTAGGGGGTCAAGTGGTGCTTAGTGGGGGTGGAACGCATGGATAGCAATGCCAGTGGGAGGGCATCAGGCCACTTCATTCCGGTGGAGGCAACAATGTTAGAGATTTTTAGCTTGAGAGTGGTGTTGTGTCGCTCGACCAGGCCTGCAGATTGGGGGTGGAAGACTGCGTGAAATTTCTGTTTTACACCCAACCCCTTTAGGATAAGTTGGATAACTTCAGCTATGAAGTGGGGGCCATTGTCACTCCATAAAATCCGACAAAGGCCATATCGGGGGAAAAACTCCTTTAACAGGACTTTGGCAGTGGTCATGGCAGTGTTGTCGTGTGTGGGATAGGCCTTCACCCATTTGCTGAAGGCACACACGACAACAAGGACGTACTTCAAACCCAGGCAACGTTCTAGCTGAATGTAGTCCATCTGTAGGACTTCAAAGGGATGGTCGGGGACCCCGAACCCACCCCGTGGGACAACAGTTCCTTTCCCTGGGTTGTGTTACAAGCAGATTAAGCATTGTTGAACTAGGCGTCTAGCAGAGTCGGGAATCTTGTTGTTGTGCCAGACTCAGGTGATGAGTTCAATCATGGGAGCAGATCCTATGTGTGCTGGGGAGTGTGCCATAGTCAGTATGGGGATCAAGTAGGAATTGGGTAGCAGCCATTTGTTCGTGTCTTTTGTCAGCCAGCAGCCTTCATCATCTTTCAG
This sequence comes from Lissotriton vulgaris, assembly GCF_964263255.1. NCBI lineage: Eukaryota > Metazoa > Chordata > Amphibia > Caudata > Salamandridae > Lissotriton > Lissotriton vulgaris. Next base: position 10,562,285 of record NC_141694.1, read on the forward strand.
TCCCACCCGTGCCCATTCAGTCAGTTCTTGGGGGGAGCAGGCCATCTGTATGTCCCTAATGTGTTCTCTGGCGTCCTTCCATTTATCCGTCTGTGACCTAGTCACGTACATGTGTGTGGTCGTCCTATTCTCGGCTGTGGTCCGAGCTGTGATGTCAGCTAGTGCGTTTCCTTGTCCAATGAGATCTGTTACCTTCTTGTGTGCCTGGCATTTTATCACCGCTAACCGCTTGGGGAGGAGGACTGCTTCGGTCAGGGCAGAGACTAGATCTCCGTGAAGGATGGGTGTGCCATGCGAAGTCAGGAATCCCCTTTCTTTCCATAAGAGTCCAAAATGATGAACCACCCCGAAGGCATACTGGCTGTCAGTGTAAACGTTTGCAACTGTGCCTGCTGCTAGGATGCACGCTCGTGTGAGGGCAATCAGTTCTGCTGCTTGTGCGGACCGTTGGGTGATGCGGGCCGTCTCAACTACCGTCCGGGCTGTGGTGACTGCATGTGCAGCTGAGGTCGTGCCGTCGGGGAGCTTAATGCACGAGCCGTCTACCCATAGCTCTCCATCAGGGTCTGGGATAGCAGTGTCACGGAGGTCAGCCCTACTTCTAGTTTGCTCGTCCGTGAGGGTCACACAGTCATGCATAGGGGACACATTGGGGTCATCATCAGGGAGGGGCAACAGAGTGGCAGGATTCAAAGTGGTACATCGTTTCAGTGTGATGTGGGGTGCAAGCAGAGTCAATTCGTAACCAGTCAGTCGTGGGCTAGTCAGGTGCTGAGTCTTAGTCTGGTTCAGGAGGGTGTCGACAGCATGGGGGACCAGCACTGTGAGGAATTCGAAAGTACAATCCCTTCACTTTGTTGGATAGAGACGGCAGCGGCAGCTACCGCTCGAAGGCAGGCGGGCAGAGCTCTGGCTACGGGGTCGAGAGTGGCAGAGAAGTAGGCACAAGGGCGTTGCTTGGGACATATGGGTTGTGTTAGGACAGACAAAGCGCACCCCTCCCTTTCGTGGGTGAAGAGGGAGAAGGGTTTGGTGTAGTCAGGGGTTCCAAGGACAGGGGCTGAACAAAGGGCATCTCGTAGTTCTTGAAAGAAGGATTGGCATTCAGGGGTCCAAGGGAGTGGGAAGGGAACATCCTTCGCTAACAGAGAGAGTAGAGGTTTGACAATGAGACTAAAGTTTGGTAGCCACTGCCGACAGAAGGACGTGAGGCCTACTAAGGAGCGAACTTGTTTCTGAGTTTTGGGAACAGGGGTCTCTAGGATGGTCTGGATCCGATCGGGTGTGAGCTTCCTCCCGTCTTTGGACAGGAGGTGGCCTAAGTATGTCACCTGGGGTTGGCAGAACTGCAGCTTCTTCTTGGAGACCTTGTGACCGTTCTCCGCGAGGAAGTGCAGGAGTTGGATGGTGGCTGTGATGGCAAGTGGAGTGGTGTCGGCTGCCAGGAGAATGTCGTCGACATACTGGATTAACACCACTCCGTCCGGGAGCTGGACTGCGTCCAGCTGTCTCTTCAGAGCCTGGCTGTAGATGCTGGGGCTCTCAGTGTAGCCCTGGGGTGCTCTACAGAATCTATATGAACGGGCCTTTAGGGTGAAGCCGAAGAAGTATCGGCTGTCTGGGTGGATGGGGATGGAAAAGAAAGCATTTTTGAGGTCTATGACGGTGAAGACAGTGGCAGTGGAGGGGATCAGGGTCAAGATAGTGGTGATGTCGGAGACTACTGGGTACTGAGGTACAACTACTTTGTTCACCTCTCGGAGGTCAATGATGAAGCGATAAGCCTTCTCATCTCCCTCGCCTTGTTTCTTAACAATGGGTAGGATAGGGCTGTTACAGACGACTACTTCCTCTACCACTCCTGCATCGACTAAGGACTGAATGATTTCTACAAATGCCTTCTCGCCCTCGGGCGATATCCGATATTGTGGGAGCTTTGGGAGCATAGCGTCTGACCGTACAGTGATGTGTACAGGGTCTATCATCATGCGTCCTACGTCTGAGTCGGTCTTGGCCCAAAGGTACGAGGGTAAAGTGTCGAGTAGGGACAAGTCAGCGTCAGTGATGGAAAACATGCGTCGGGTGGGACAAGGCCTGAACAGATTCTGGTTATCGTACAGTATGACTCGTACTCCGTCTGGGGAACACCGAATGGTGGCTCGAAAGTGTTTCAGGAGGTCAAGACACATAATGGCGTTGGGGGTGTTGGAGGATAGCAGGAAGGTCATGTCCGTGATGTTGTTCTCTAAGTCAAAGGGAATCGGTGCAGATAAGGGATTAGTAGAGGGCGTTCCATCAAAGCCTATTGATGTCACGTGTGAGCCAGACAAGGGTGCCCTTGGGATCAGTCATTTGGATAACGCACTACGTGTTGCTCCAGTGTCCACCAAAAATGGGGACTTCGTACCTGTAGGAGAGTAGGGTCTGCAATCCTATGATCACCCAGATTTTTTGCTTTTGTTTCACTGGTTTACGACTTTCTCTGGCTGTGGGCCTGCTAATCAGACCCACAGCCTGGCTGTTCTCTTTCTAAATTACGACATGTACCCTAGGTGCATTTACCAATTGGTACTGGGCCACCTTATCAGACCCTGTAAAACAGGGCATAGGTGTACCCAGGGCCGCCAGGAGCTGCAGCATGTATTATGCCACCCCTGGCTGGCCGCCTAAATTTGACACAACTGGCTGCATGACAGCTGGGGCGAAGTCGTGTAATCACGCTTTGCTTTAGATATAGTAGCCCTATATCTAACCATACAATGGACACTCGAGTTCCTATCAGTCACTCCTATGGCAGGCCTTGACAATCCTGAAGGCAGAGTGCGTGGGCTCGTGTGAACTGTGCTCTGGCCCGAGCCGAGCCCGGTTGCAGGTGCGGAATCAAGACCCAACGGCTGTTCCATGATAACGCGTACCATATCGGTAACTTCGGTGTCGCGTTATCAAGACATGTCGAGTAAGGTGTCATACGAATCGGGATGCTGCCCTCTCACCAACCCTGGCGACGAGGTTAGCATTCCGCCCTTCTAGAGGGACACGACATGTACGTAACTGTGAACCCCGGTTAAAGTTAACGAAAGCCTCAGCTCCACAAAATGGATGCTGCCACCACAGACACGAGTCTGACCTCCTGCTGCTGGGAGTCCTTCCAGTGAGGGGAGCTTGGACAAAGGGTTTCCTGTCGAGGGCGGTGTTCGCACCGTCCCAGACAGGGTTTGTGTATTCTGGGTAGGTAGGGCTTTTGCGAGAAGGTGACTGCGGAGTGGCACCCCGGTGCTCACTACGCATCTGCCGGTCAGAACCAGTTCCAGGGGCGCCAGCCCTGGCCTGGGGAAAGTCCGGCAGGGGAGAGGGGTGTAACTACCCCCCTTCCTGGTCCCACCCTTAGGGCCGGACCTAGTCATGTACCCACCCCTTTCTTTAGAATAAAGGCCGGAGCGGGGACCCTTCCAAATTAGATCATCTTTGAATCAAGAACTACTTTCTACGAAAGGACACTCAAGACTCTTCTCAAGATTTCTCCCTTGTGACTAAGGAGTAGTCACCCTGCATCAGCGGGCACCATCTAAGAACTCTGCGGTTTGCTGCAAGTCCTTCCTCAAGGATCCGACGGCCCAGCTCGACGAGAACCGGCTTCCCTGGCACCTCTGACCTCTACCCACGTCATCAGCTCAGCTGTGATCTGTGGGTGCGACGAGACCTCGAGGGACCGGCCATCATCAGAACCTGCACGCTCTTAAACCAGCACGACCATCGAAGCGATTCCCTGGTGAGTGCTCTGGGGTCCGAGAAGCCCCGACCCTGAGCCGCTCTAGCACCGAAGTGCAGTCTCCCAGCATCTCCACGATCTGCGTGGGGCCCTTCTGCTCGCTGCTCAGCCCGTTGTCTGGTCACTAGCCGCTGGCTTGTGCCCTTCTGTGACGACATCCGACAATCAACACTGCTGGTCTGGTTGCTCCAGACTGGCCCTTGCTTCCATCTCTGCGAGAAGCACCCCGGGCCCTCCTGGTCCACTCAAGACGCCATCTTAGGCCCACCACGTGGCCCTGAGATCTGCCAAGGCTTGTTGCCCCATCCTGGGCCCAGCGACGCCGACAGCATCATCCTTCGTGGGACAGCTCGCACCTCCGCCGTGGTCGCCGACAACGCCTCCTGGTCCGTGAGACTGCAGAGCCTAGCGTCGCCCACTCACCTGGTCGAGGTGACGGCCAACCGGTGCCATCCTGGTACCCTCTGACTACTGGCTAGTAGTACGAACTTGGTCCCCTCTGCTTTCAGGTATCCACAATCTCTGATCCAGGCTTGGATCTCTACGAACTATTCATCACTGGTCGCCGGCCAGCAACTCCTTTTCTTCCGGCTCCTGGCTCGTCAGCGAAGACCCCGACGCCTGTAAGACTTGTGCAGCCGCAGCCCTCGTGGCTAGGTAACTCGGCATTTCGGTGCCTGCATAGCCTCTTTACTCTAGGGTCCCGAGTCCCTCGCTTCCGACTTGCCTTATCGGGTCCGCCCGAGACCTTAAACTTTCCGTGTCCTCGGACACTTGTTTTAATTGTGCACTTGAAGTATTTTCCTAAGAGATTTGGTTTGTGCTTAGTACCCTGTCCTCATAAAGAGTCCAGGGCTGTTGTGAATCTTAATAAATATCCTGTTTATTTTCGTAACACTTGTGTGGTGTCCTTTCACTGGGTGTTCAAGGGGTACATGTGTGGTAAACAGCTGGCTTAACGCGCCCTCTCGAGTCTTTAGCCTTAGACTGCTCGTATCCACGCTACTAGAATAGCTGGTCTATAGGTTGACTTACAACCAAACACCATAAGGGTCGTTGGAACGATACATAGCGGTCGCTAGAATAGCGAACGTTGCATATCGGGCCAACTTCTCACAGTACCCAGGACCTTAGCAGTGACGTAAGGACCCTGCTGGTCAACACAAAGCTCGACTGGATCTCTCCCTTGTCCCTGGCTGTCCTATGCAAAATCGTGGGCGTTCTCGCAATCGGACTGCTGATACTGATTCTATCGGGGGCGGTCAAGTGTGTTAGGTCGGCTTGATCTGTCATAGTTAGCGTCATTGGTGTGTCCCCGTCCCTGGTCCCTGTTCTTTTGTCCGTTTGTCCCGCCCCTAGCCTCTCGGTTCTTGTTCGTTTCATGAAGGACCGGGCCCTGCGACTTCCAGTGACCGTATCCCTTACAAAACGCGCATTGGTTTTCGTCTAAGTCCCTTCGGCCTGCATAGGGTGCGGACGTTCATTCTCTGGAGGGTGTATTCTTAGGGGCTGTCGACTGGTAGTTTCCTTTCAAGGGTTCCCTACCTATCGTCACCCCCTGCAGCTGAGCTATCATGACCCTCTCTTTCAACTCCTTCTTTTTACGTTCGGATGCCCTGTCGTTCTCATTTTTCTGATGCTCATAGTATTGGGCCATCTGGAGAATCGCCGCAGGTTTAGAGGCTGCCCAGCTGCTTTCGCTCGCCTGCAGCTTTTGAGAAACCTCATGCACCAGACCCTTCACAAAGTTCTGGACGAACAAGTGGTGTCCGGTTGCAGTGGTCATATCTTGGCCGCTGTAGTCGGAGAACACCGTTTCGAACCTAGAAAAGTATTCCGAAGCGTCTTCTTGTGGTTTCTGTCTACAGGCCGTCACTATTGACCAGTCTATTTTCTTCTCGGGAAGCAGGGTCTTGAGTTTCTGGACGATCTTGTCCGGGAGTTCAAGAATAACTTTTACGGGTTTCTGTCCGGCACCTCGTTGCTTGTCGATCTCATCGAGTTGTCCCCAGGTATGTCCGAACAGCTCAAGGTGGTCGACCTTGCGGATCTGCTTCCACACATCAGCTGGCAGACATAACCTGAAGAACAAATCGATGTCCGCTAGGGTCATGATAGTGGAACCTAAGGCTGTACCTAGTTCAGTGTAGAAGGCAGTGGGGTTTTTTCGTAAATCAGGCAGGGATTTTCGGAACGTCAGAATATCCTGCCGATCCCATGGTTGGCAGACCCAGTTGTACACTACCCTCCCTCTTGGATCCTGATGGTTAACATCCTCGTGTGTTCCCTGACCTCATGGGGGGACCCAGTAGGGGGTAGCCTCTCTTATTGGCATCATGGTGCTAGGTTGTTCTACTCGCGGTTCGGTCGCTACAGGTGTCGTAGGTTTAGCTTCCAACCCTGGTTCAGTGAGGTGGCGGAAAACCTCAAGCATACGCGCAAGGAGGTCCGTCACATCACACTCGCCCTCATCCCCGATATCAACCTTTCTATACAGAGTCGTTAGGCTCTCGGGACCTTTGTCTTGATATCGGTCCTCATAGACATTTAGGGCATGATAACACAGTCGTACGACAAAGTGTCATCTGTGGCTTCCCGCATATGATTTGAACATATCCATGATGTGCTCCTCACTCTCCTTTTGTTCTACCAGTGTCCTGACTACCTTGTCAATCCCTGCTCGCTCTTCTTTGCTCAACCTGTTCGTCCTCGTGGAATCTGTCTTTCGGGCCTCATGGTCATCTAACATTGTCGCTTGTGCTGTATCTGGTACAAGGGGTTCGGCCGGCGCGGAGGCCATGGGGACCGAGGCCCTGGTGCTACTCTCGCCTGTGCTTGGGGGCAGCGGGTGTTGTACTGAAGGTTGGGAAGGGGCATATGGACGGAGCATGTAGATGTTCGGGGGACCTAATAAGAGATCATCGTTGGCTCGCTGTTTCGAGGGTAATTCAGGGTAGAGCGTAGAGGGTGTTCTAACAGGACACTGACTCGATGTTTCGGTTTCTTGTTTTCGCTTAGCTTCCTCTCTCTCCTTTATTTCTTCCTCTAGTTTCTTTGCGGCTAGGTGGGCTGCTTTACGTAGCTCCTTGTCTAGCCTAGCTTCCTCTTTCTTCTTTCGCTGTACAGCTTCTTTGCGCCACAGGCCAGCGCTGTCTAGCATGGTCGGTGTCGTTCTACGAGTTTTTAGAACTTCATCTAATGCATCTAGTTTGCTCTCTTCAAAGGAGCCTATCAGTGGCCACTGACTCTGGGGTTCCTTCTTCGTATACCTGTGCCATAATTTGCTATATGCTATGGCGACTAGTCCATGCTTTGTGAACATGTCCTTGTTAGGGGTGCCTTCCAGTGGGACTGGATGATCCACCTCTAACAAGCGGTCCGGGCTGAACCAGCTACCAACCAGTGGGGAGAAGATAGGCATGACAGATTACAAAGGGGGACAAAGGTCCGCACTACCTATCCTTCACTACCTGCAAAGACTAGACAGAATATTGCTATTCTACGTTGTTTGCAAACAGTAAATATATCTCAAAAAGGAGCTACTCTAACAATCAAAAAGGGAGCTACCCTGACAATCAATCAATCAAACAAACAGTGGGGAGAAAAGATAGGCACGACAGATTACAAAGGGGGACAAAAGTCTGCGTTACCCACCCTTCACTGTCCACAAAGGAAGATAGAGTATTTGTACTCTTCCTCGTTTGTAAGCAGCGAATGTCTCAAAGAACCATCATCGTTTCGCAATTTGTCGTTTTTACACGACCTTACCCGGACCGCATGGGCTGTTTCTCGTCTTCCGCTTCCAGCGCCCGATCGTCCTTCAATCTCCGATATTGCCGCGGCACTCCTGATGGTTCCCAGTCAGGACCGTAGATCACTCGAGAGAGGTCGATTCGGAACCAGTGAAGTTCGGATGATCGGCTGCCAGACGAGGGTCTATCGGGCAGGAGCTCTTTCCCGATCGTTGCAGTCGTTCACTCTGTCGTCAGGACCTCTCCCACTGGATCCACGTGTCGCTGGTGGGCCCCACGCTTGGGACGCCAATTGTTAAACGGGAAGGCAATCAACGAACGAAATAACCTTAAGTATTGCCCGGCGATGTCGCCTTTTAACCCACAAAGTATTAATCAATGAAGAGGCAGGCGCTGGAGACTGGAAGGCAGGAAACAAGGGTTTATTCTCTCCGGAGGAGAACACATCAGATCAGACCAACAGGGAATCTTCTCGTGGTGCTCTAACTGCATCTCTGAGGCCTGGACTCTTATACACGTATTTATGGCAGGAAGACATTCTTTATTACAATAAAGGTACTTTGGAGTATGAAAGACATCCTCTGAATCTTCCGCTTCAGGCCCGTTCCCACACACCCTTACAGTGAGAATCCCCTCCCCAATCACAATACAGGATCGTTGTCGGATGGTAGGAACAGCGGGGCATTCCGCCGATTCTCGGAACGCGTGTGGTGTGACAGATCTCATGGGGTGGGGGCCTTGATCTACTGTAATTCCTTTGAAGAGGGGTGATTCTTTACAGTTGGGGCCATAAACTGCTTCCGCAGGGCTAGGTGATAGCCTGGGACCGGCCTGGACAATCGGACACGGAGGAAGAGGAGTCTCAGAGGGTGTGATAGTGAATAGGATGAAAGGGAGGTGTCGGGCAGGCACGGGATGTGATTCTCAGGGAAGAGCAGCGCAGATGGAGGGGGTTTATGGCCCATGCATGAGAGAGAGAGAGCGGGGTGACCAGTGCGTGGGGGAGATGCTTGCGAGGGTGGGGAGCCGCGCTGGAGATCGGCGGCATGCAGAGAGAGGGTCTGACCAAGGCATCTAAAATGGCTCCAGTGTGCGAAAGTGTGGCATTGAAAAAAGGGCAAGATGGCGCAGATAATGTTTAGTAATACGAATCAATTTTCCACAATATGGAAAAAACAGAAACTACCCTGGCTCAGAAAATTGGCGATCCAGATGTGGACGTAGATTTGGCCCTAGTTCTGAATAAAAAGATCTTTCGGTCCTCAAACTTGAGGGCTCAGCACTATTAGACCCTTTTTAATTTGTATTTTACTCCCTCTAAATTGTTCGCTTGGGGCGTAAGAGACAACGACAGGTGCCCCAGGTATAATATGGGTCCAGCAGATTTACTCCATATGTTTTATCACTGCCCAAATCTGACCCCGATCATTAGGGAGATACAGATATTTTTGGAGGGGCTGCTAGAACAAAACATCGTTCTATCCCCTACTGTGGTTTTAGTAGGTACTGACGGCAAGCTGAAGGCAGAAGGGGGGGCTGAAGCCCTTGTTTTTATTATCAGTAGCTGTATTGCGCTTATTAATCTCCGCTAGCTAGAAAGACACCACAGCACCCACATTCCAGCAGTGGTTAACTAGGTTTTTAGGAATGCACAATATTGAGGAGTGCCTGTATGATTTTAAGGGAAAGAAAACACGCGAAATGGGTAGAAACATATGGGCCCCCGTTAGGAAATGGAGGGAATCTAGATGCTGAAAATACAAGTGGAAGTGCGTATGTTGTTGGGCTGCCCTCATGCTTTTATCTATTTATTGATTGATCCGTCCCAATATGAAAGTTTTTTAATATCATCTGCCTCTTTGTACTTACTATTTATTGTTGTTAATGTATTTATTCTGATTGTGTAATGATATGATATATATGATGATTTTTGTTTTATACATCAACTTATCGAAACATCTCAATAAAGAATATTTTTAAAAAAAGGAAAAAAGGACTTCCTCTTGAAATGACGTCCAGCAAACATGCTTCTCAGAAACAGGCACAGCAGGACGCAAACAGGTTCACACCCAGGGGTCACCGCAGCAGGTTTGCAAGATTGCTTCCGCGTGCCTCGAGGCCGCGCGTCAGCGCGCTCAGCGCTTTTCTATTTACACCTTTGATATTTGTCGCTGACCCCCCACCTTCGCGAGTTCACCCGGACCATATGGAGGAAGCGCCGCGGGGTCCAGCTCTTTAATCAGCAGATTTATGGCAAAAAATATGTACTACACACGGTTCAAAAGTGTCTTGTGCTTCCTAGCACATGAACTGGCGTTTTTTATTTCCACAGAGTATTTGTGTTTGAAATTTTTTTTCAGCAAAATTGATTCATACATATGTTTTGTTAATTGTTTCCCTTTTCCTGATATTTTGCCGCCCTAGAGGGCCTTCATTTCGTTACAATACAATACCATAGGATTCATAAAGCGCATGGCCGCCTCCCAAGAGTTTATGGAAGACTGATTCAGAGGGCCTGAAATGGAGGGGTAAAGGCAGGCACCACTCTCGGGTCGGCGGGGGGAGGGGTGAGGGGGAGGGGGGGCTGCGGGGAGTTCGCATGGGGGATTTAAAACATTTTTTAACTCACCTTTTGGGGTCCGACACCACCTCTGCTCTTGGCCGGGTCCCGCTTTTTCCAGCCTCCCTCCCCTCCCCTAAGCCCATCACAACGCTGCATTTCAGCGTTGTGATTGGTGGGGACAACATCCAGCCTGGCGCCTATGGGGAGGCCATTTTGTCTATATAGCCTGCATGCAGCCTACATAGAGAAAATTCAGAGTGAGCATGCCTGGTTTGGTCGGCCCCGGAGGACCAACCAAAGAGTCAGGGCCCACAACAGTGGGCAAGCCACTCCCCCCCCCAAACCGCCCACCCGCCGGCCCCCAACTAGGCATACCCTTCTGCTTTCTCGCTGCGCGAAAAGCAGAGACATAAATGGTATTTAAAATACTATTTTATGTTTCTGCTTCTCGCGCTGCAAGAAAGGAGTGAGACGGTGCTCCTCCGCCCTATTGGAGGAGCCGCCTCTGGTTAAAGGCAAAGAATTGGTCGTTTGGTGAGTAAGTAAGAAAAGGAGGGGCTGCCTCTTCATGCCTTACTGATCCTTGAGACATGTAGAGGTTTAAGTCACATGCTCTGTAGGCGAGCGTAGGGCTTTAACTTTGATGTGGCTAGCAATGGACAGGCAATCAAGACTGCGCAAGGGAGCCCTGACCGAGGCGCGAGCAGGTAACTTCGCAATCAGCCGAGCTGCCACGTTCTGGATGTTCTGCAGGCGATGGAGCCGATAGGATGATAAACCTAAGCGCAGGCTAGGCGCATAGTTTAGTTTTTATGTTACCAGAGTGTGAAGGACATATTTACAGCTCCATGCCTCCACATGCTTAGCCAAAAGGGCCAAGTAAATATTAAAAAGCCTTGGGCGCAGAGCAGAGCCCAGAGGTACTTTAGTTGTCGATGTAAATGCAGCCCTGCCAAGTACTACGCATCAGGCTTTAGACTAACACATTTTTCTATGTAATGCTCCGCATCACTGATATGCAAAGTCACGCATTTATAGCGCCTCCGCAGCTGTCCGGAGTACTCTCACCACTGAACCTGCACTGCAGTCAGGCAGTGCGCAGCCGTTACGCCTCAGCGAGTTGAGAGTTCCGGACCGTCCACAGTCCTTGCGCTGCCCGGCCAGGCGAAGGTCCGTCATGGTGGCTGGCCAGCCATTCATGGCGCTCGCACAGACCCGTGAGTGTCACTGTCCCGTGTGTGCAGCGCCTGCCTCCGTCTCTCTCCTGAGGCGCGGCTTGCCCAGTGGTGTGACGGTGAGGCAGCCGCTGAGCTCCCAGTCAGTCTGCAGTCGTTGTCTGCACTGAAGCTGCGCTCCGAGTCGTGAGTCTCTCAGGTGTCGTGACTGCTCCATGGGAAACCCTGCTCAAGAGCGCCACACAGAGGCACGCAGCAGCATGTCTAAAGTATTTAAACTACTGCACCTACTGCTTTTAGTTGCATGCCATGTTCACCTTACAGTGCATTTCATCTAAATGTTTCTGTTTTCATAGCTCTATCACCATGTCAAAACGCAAGCATACTCTTTAAATTTACATGCATCAGCCTGGTCTGGCAACGCCGGTCTGTTGACTCATTGGACTGACGCTTTCCCCTTGAGACGCCTGTGAAGGATTATCAGAATGGAATGCACTGGGGCCTCTCACTTCCTGTTTCAGGGGTCCCATGTGGAGAGCCTGACAGGCTCTCTGTGTGTCATGATGCTGCATTCATTTGATTGGTTGCCAGGGAGGAGCCGCCTGGCCTGATCAGTGCAGGCAGGTGATTAATTAAATGTAACAAAAAGGAGAACACAGTCTAAGGCAGGATCTGTTTAATTGTTATTGCTTACATATTTGTTTAATAGAACGATCAGGTTACAAGGGCATTAGGTTTGGCCACTTGGGTAATTTCCCCGCTGTGCTGGGGGGTGGGGGGCGCGTGCAGCGCCCCGGTGCTCATGGCGAGCTCGGCTCGTCATGCAGCACAGTGGCGCTGAGCTCGTCACGACCACGCCAGTTTCTTTAGAACGCTCAGCACAGCAGGGGAACTATCCCCGCGTGTGAGCACCGGCCGGGTCATGACCAGCTCAGCTCGTCATGAGCACAGCGCAACCGTGGCTCATGACGAGCTGAGCTCGGCATGAGCATGGGAGGAGTTCATTTCAGTTTTAAGAACTTCTCATTGCTGAAATGGGTGGAATTTCTGATATTTATATGTTTCCCTCATTTTCATTGCTTGATTTTTGCTCATGAGAAAGTGTCACTCATAGCTGTTGAGTGTCACTCATAATTACATTGAAATTATGAAAATGTCACATATAGCAATCTGAAACCTTTTGTAAAGGGAGGAAGAAAAACCCTTTGTGAACGCCCTCCATGTCCACATCCCGTAATCTGTCTGGGAGAATAGAGTGGGAAACATTATTGAAGGTAAGCCTGAGCATAAAAGCCCGCTCTGATTGCGAAGTTTGCGAATTCGGCAAATCTGTGTTCCACGTAGAACACAGAGTTACAATTAAACTCTGCACTCCACAAAGGAGCAGATTTTTTTTGGGAGCAACACGCTCAAAATGTCATTTTGCCCATGAGATTTTTAGGGCCGCTTGCAGGCACCACGAGATTTGCTAGCCGGTCGTATGCGCCTGCGAGATTTTGCTGCCGCCCACACGTCATTTGGGCGCATCAGCGACCTCCAGCGGATGTTTTCTGCCATACGCGATCCCGAACACGCAGAATCTAATGTGGCTGCAATCTGGAGACGATTCTCTCCTAGAACAGCATCAAAATCTTACCGGATGAACAATTTGGAGTAAAAAGCTATCCTCGTATTTACATTTGGTGTTGACTTTGTTGTGCAAGGAGTCTTTTTTTTTAAACTATTTTTTCGAATGGGAAGGAAGCGACCCAGAGACTCCAACTTCCTGTTCCTGTCCAGCCGGCTCCTCACAGTGCTTTGCCCATCTACTGGTCAATGAATGAATCAATCAATCATAGCATTTGTAAAGCGCGCTACTACCCCGGAAGGGTCTCAAGGCGCTGGGGGAGGGGGGTCCGCTACTGCTCGAACAGCCAGGTCTTCAGTTGCTTCCTAAAGGAGAGATAGTCCAGGGTCAGCCGTAGGTGGATGGGGAGGGAGTTCCAAGTCTTGGCTGCCAGGTAGGAGAAGGATCTTCCTCCGGCGGTGGCTCTGCGGATGCGTGGTACGGCGGCGAGGGCGAGGCTGGTTGATCGTAGCTGGCGGGTGGGCGTGTAGAAGGGCAAGCGGTCGTTGAGGTACTTGGGGCCCAGGTCGTGGAGAGCCTTGTGTGCGTGGAGCCTGAACTTGATCCTTTTGCTGACAGGGAGCCAGTGCAGGTCTCTCAGGTGGCCGGAGATGTGGCTGTGTTGGGGGATGTTCAGGATGCGTCGTGCTGAGGCGTTCTGGATGTGTTGGAGTCTTTTCTGAAGTTTGGCTGTGGTTCCGGCGTAGAGGGTGTTCCCGTAGTCCAGTCGGCTTGTGACGAGTGCCTGGGTGACGGTCTTCCTGATCTCGGTGGGGATCCATCGGAAGATCTTACGGAGCGTGCGTAGGGCGTCGAAGCATGATGAGGAGACGGCATTGACTTGTCTGGTCATCGAGAAGAAGGAGGAGTCCAGGATGAAGCCCAGGTTGCGTGAGTGGTCCGTTGGCTTGGGAGCGGTGCCCAGGGCAGGGGGCCACCAGGAGTCGTCCCAGGCGGAGGGCGATGATCCTAGGATGAGGACTTCCGTCTTGTCTGAGTTCAATTTCAGGCGGCTGTTCTTCATCCACTCGGCGACGTCTTTCATCCCTTTGTTTAGGTTGGTTCTGGCAGTGGCGGGGTAGTTGGTGAGGGAGAGGATCAGCTGGGTATCGTCGGCGTAGGAGATGATGTTGAGGTGGTGTTGGCGTGCGATGGCTGCGAGGGGGCTCATGTAGACGTTGAAGAGGGTAGGGCTGAGTGAAGAACCTTGTGGTATGCCGCAGATGACTTCGGTGGCCTTGGATCTGAACGGGAGGAGGCGGACTCTCTGGGTTCTTACGGCGAGGAACGAGATGATCTACTCCAGTGCCTTCTCTTGTATTCCGATGTTGCTAAGGCGCTGTACTAGGGTGCGGTGGCAGACAGTGTCAAACGCTGCAGAGACGTCCAGGAGGATGAGGGCCGCTGTTTCTCCGTTGTCGAGCAGGGATCTAATGTCATCGGTGGCTGCAATCAGGGCGGTCTCGGTGCTGTGGTTGGCTCGGAAACCGGACTGCGAGGGGCCGAGGGATCCATTTGTCTCGAGGAAGGCGGCGAGCTGTCTGTTGACGGTCTTCTCGATAACTTTGGCAGGGAAGGGGAGGAGCGAGATGGGGCGGAAGTGCTTGAGGTCGGTGGGGTCCGCTGTTGGTGTTTTCAGGAGGGCGCTGAGCTCGGCGTGCTTCCAGCTCTCCGGGAAGGTGGCGGTGTTGAAGGAGGCATTGATGATGTCCCGGAGTTGGGGTGCGATGATGGAGTCGGCCTTGTTGAAGACGTGGTGGGGGCAGGGGTCGGTTGGTGATCCGGAGTGGATGGTGTTCATCGTGCGGGTGGTGTCTTCAGTGCTGACCGGGGTCCAGTTGCAGAGGGCGGTGGTGGGGGGCATTGGTTCGGCGGTTGTGTGCGTGGTTGGTGCGCCGAAGCTGTTGTGTATGTCGGCGATCTTGCGGTGGAAGAACGAGGCAAGAGAGTTGCAGAGGTCTTGCGAAGGAGTGATGTCGTTGTTTCCGGCGCTGGGGTTGGATAGCTCTTTGACGATGCTGAAGAGTTCCTTGCTGTCGTGGGCGTTGCTGTCCAGTCGTTCTTTGAGTGCTGTCTTCTTGGTGGTGCAGATCAGCTGGTGGTGCTTGCGGGTGGCGTGCTTGAGGGCGGTCAGGTTGTCTGTGGTTTGGTCGTGGCGCCAGGCTTTCTCGAGGGTGCGGCAGTTCTTCTTGGAGTCCTTGAGTTCATCGGGGAACCAGGGGGTTTTCTTGCTGCCGGGTCTGCTGGGAGGGTTCTTTAGTGGTGCGAGGTCATCGGCGCAGGCTGTCAGCCACTGAGTGAGGTTGCTGGCTGCTTCGTTGGGGTCCGTTGTGCTGGTGGGAGGGTTCTGGCTGAGGGAGGTGGTGAGCTGTTCGGCGATGATCTTGCTCCAGCTCCGGCGAGGAACCTGTTGTGAGTGGTGGTGGGTGGTGGTTCTTCTGAAGCTGAAGTGGACGCAGCTTTGGTCAGTCCAATGGAGTCCGGTGGAGTGGCTGAAGGAGATGTTCTTGCTGGAGGAGAAGACGGGGTCAAGCGTGTGGCCGGCGTAATGGGTGGGGGTGTTCACCAGTTGCTTGAGTCCGAGGTTGGCGAGGTTGTCCAGCAGGGTGGTGGTGTTGCTGTCCTTGTTGTTCTCCATGTGGAAGTTGAGGTCCCCTAGGAGGATGTAGTCAGCGGAGGGGAGGGTGTGTGGGCTGATGAAGTCTGCGATGTCTTCGCTGAATTGTGTAAGTGGTCCCGGGGGTCTGTAGATGAGGGAGCCTCTGAGGGTCGTCTTGGGGTCGGTGTGCATTTGAAAGTGGAGGTGTTCGGCGGCGGTGAAGGTGTCGTTGGAGTTGGTCGAGATGCGAATGGTGTTCTTGTGTACGATGGCGATGCCTCCTCCAGTCAGGTTGACGCGGTCCCTCCGGGGGATCTTGTATCCGACCTGGATGGCTATGGCAATGTGGGGTGCTGAGGAGGCGTTCATCCAGGTTTCTGTGAGGAAGGCGACGTCTGGTGATGTTGTGTCGAGCAGGTTCCAGAGTTCGACGGCGTGTCTGTGGATGGAGCGGGTGTTGAGCAGGATGCACTTGAGGTGGTTGTTGCCGGTGCTCGGCTTGGCGGGTGCGGTGCAGGTCCAGAGGCAGTTGAACTTGCAGGCTTGGCAGGTGAAGGGTCCGTGGGTGCGTTTCGGGCAGGCTTGGCAGCAGGTGGTGATCCGTCCGGTGTTGAGTGCATTGAGGGTGGCGGCGTCGTAAGTCCGGCGGGTGCGCTGGCCTCGACGAGGGCCAGGGGTCCTGGTGCTGGGCGCGGTCCAGGCGCGGACGGGCGTAGACGGGCTTGCCTTTGGCGCACCTTCGGCGCACAATCAGCGCACTTGCTGCGCGGGAACGCTGCGCATACGTGCGGACTCTGCCATAAATGGAGAGTGGGGGGGAGGAGGGAGGGAGGAGCAGCTGGGAGGTGGGAGCGGGGTGGCGAATGGGAGAGGGGAGAGGGAACAGAAGGAAAGGGGGCGGGGGCCGCGGGGGAGCAGCGGCAGGGAGCGGGATGGGACAGCGGGAAAAAGGCGGCAGACGCGAGAGATAGAGAAATACAAAAATCAGGGGCACAGTCGAAAAACAGATGAAAACCAGAAGTACACAATCAGGGGCACAGCGGGCAAATACTGAAAAACAGAATTACACAATCAGGGGCACAGCGGACAAATACTGATACTAACGGAGGAGAGACCAGGGGGCAGAGAAGATCTCGACTCCAGGGACAGCTGCGAGCAGGCGGCGGTAACGGGGGGACCGGGTGACCTCAGGAGGAGCCACGCGGCGGGTTGAGCGACCGGCACTGACGAGGTCAGGTTAGGTCACAGCTCCCCGTCGCACGGCCACAACCTTAAGTGCCCAGTGGGAGGGAGGAGCAGCTGGGAGGTGGGAGCGGGGTGGTCACTTTTCATTTGGATTTGGAGTGGAAAGGATCACTCTTTGTGTCTGCTGCATATCCCAGTGGCTTTAAGGACTTTTTGGATTTGAGATTTCACAAGTAATTTGAAAAGCTGGTGTTATTTGTTTGATTGGAGCCATGCACCTGGATTTATTTGCACTTTTAGTTGATTTTTTAAATGTATTGTGGTGGGTGGCATGTTGTTTCAGTAGGGGCATAGTGATTTCCTTGCATTTAATTTTTCTTCTTTTGTAAAGAAAAAATGTTTCACAGTTTACTACATTTTCTCCATGTTTTTTAATATATTTGACATTTTGATTGAAGTCACTATGTGTCTTAGTCTGACAATTGGCTTTCCAACCAGCCATTTAGTGTATACAGCCAGCGTACTTTTGCCATTGCCCTGCATGTCTTCTTTGATGTGCCAATGCCTTCTTGCTGGTTGTTGTTGTTGTAACCATGTGGCTGGCGGCCATTTTGTGTATCCAGCCAGTGTGCTTTTACCATAGGCCTGCATGCGTTCTTTGTTTTTGAGGCCTCCTGCTTATTGCTGTGTTTCATTGACATTGTGGCTGGCGGCCATTTTCTGTATCCAGTCAGCGTACTTTGTTCTAGGCCTCCTGCTTCTTGTTGTGACCATGCGGCTGGCGGCCATTTTGTGTAGGCAGCCAGTGTGCTTTTTTAATAGGACTGCAAGCATTCCGTGTTCTAGGCCTCCTGCTTCTTGTTGTGATTCTGTGGCCAAGTGACTTTCAGCTATTTTCGGTATGCAGCATTAAGGAAAGATCCAGTAAAGGAACCAATCACTGGCATAGCAAACTCAGCAGGGCTAGAGAGCAGAGGTACACAGCACTGGCTGCACCAACAAGGGTGAAAACCTAAAGCTTGACACCAAAGTAAGTGTTATCATGCACTGTATGTACTATGGGGCAAACTGAGTGCTGGGATGTGAGGCAGTGTGTGCCCACCTTCCTCCTATAGGGCAGAGGGCTCGACCTCAGCCCAGCTCAGCCTTGGTTCAGCCATGAATTCTCACTCTGGAGCGTCAGCCTCTTTGCAAACATTTTGTAAGAAACTGAACCAACGGTGACCCATCCCCACATCAGGACTGCAGATTATTGCGTGTAGGTCAGTGCTGGAAGGACCAGTTGGGGGTCATTGGATTCCAAAGTGGTCTCATGCCTCGACTGCCGGACCCTCCAGGCCTGGAGACGTCTGAGCAATGAGGCATGAGCCACTCTGTATCCAGAAGATCTGAAGTCTAGAAAGGGACAGCCCTGACATGATGGGGACTCTCAGAAGCCATAACATTCCTTTCTATAATAGGGAGGCCACAACCAATAGTGCCTCCAGCCTCCGCGTCCCATTCCAGGAGCCCTGAAGCAAAGGGACTAGAGGAAACATGAAGAACATGTCTTGCGGTTCCTTCATAAGTCCACAAGGGAGGGGGAGGTTCTGAGGTGTTTTGGAAGGTTGTTCCCGGTGTTGGCTGCGAGGTATGAGAAGGAGAGTCTACCGCTTCTGGTCTTCTTGATGCGAGGGAGGTCTGATCATGCCTGGAACGCAGATCGAAGGTGTCTGGTGGGTTGGTAGATGCTGAGACGGTTGTTGAGGTAAGCTGGACTGGTGTTGTGGAGAGCTTTGTATGCATGGTTGAGTACCTTGAGCTTACATCTTACCTGGACGGGGAGCCAGTGAAGATTGTCGAGGTGTGGAGAGATGTGGTTATTTCGCTGGATGTTCAGGGTGAGGCTGGCGGGGGTGTTCTGGTTAGTTTGGAGTAGGTGCAGGACATGGGCTGAGATTCCGATGTAGAGGCCTTTAGAGGGCATTTCCGTAATCAAGTCTACTTGTGGTAAGAGCCTGAGTGGCCGTTCCCTCGGTGTGCAGGGAGAGTCACTTGAAAATCTTGCATCAAATGTGCAGGATGTGTGCGCATGTCTGCTCACGGAGAGGTTATTATCCAGGAGGATCTAGAGGTTCTTGGCATGGTCTGCAGGGGTGAGTGGGGGTCCAAGCTTGGAGAGCCACCAAGAGGTGACCTAGAAGGATTGGTTGTTGAAGAAGATTAGGGCTTCATTTGTATCTGTGTTAAGCTGGGGGCACTGGTTTTTCATCCAAGCAGCCTCGTTTCTCATGCAGCTTGCGAACTTTGCTTTGGCACTGCTGATGGAATGTGTGAGGGAGAGGACGATTGTGTGTCATCGGCATAGGATAGTATGTTGATGCTGTGGGTCCTGACAATGTCTGCGAGGGGGGTCATGTAGACGTTGAAGAGTGTTGGGCTAAGCGACGATCCTAGAGGGAATCTGCGGCTGAGTTTCTTGGGTTCTGAGGTATAGGGGGAAGCTTAACCCGTCAAGTTCTGTCCGCGAGGAAGAAGGATATCCATGTGAGGCTCTGTCCACACATACCCAAGTGCTAAAGTTTTCGGACGAGTGACTTGTGGGAGACCGCATCGAAAACTGCAGAGAGATCGAGAAGGATGAATGCAGCTGTTTCTCCTCGGTCAAGGATGCTCGTTGTGCCCTTCAGTGGCCGCAATGAGGGCTGCCTCCGTGCCGTGGATGACGTGAAAGCCTGATCGAGAGCTGTCTAGGAGTCGATGGAGTTCTAGGTGGTCTGCGAGTTGGGTGTTGATGGCTTTCTCAATGATTTTAGCTGGAAAAGGCCAGAGCGAGATGGGTCTACAGCTGCTGAGGGAGTTGGGGTCGACTGGCGTTGACCTTGTCATGTCCGGTGATGTAATGTATGCTACTTGTTAGCTTTGAAACTAGTGACATTCCTTCCTCTTTTCGGTGACAGTGTATTGATAAGCATGTATGCTGTGTAATCATTTTAATTAAAAGATGTCTTATCGAAGCAGTCGTACACCGGGGCCTCAGCCAGGGCCTGTGACCTAATGTGACACATAGGGCGGTCCTTATCACATTACTGATTATTAGCTGGCATGAAAGTGCCTACCCCGCTGAATCAATACATGGACGTGTGACGTAAATAAATTGAGTTATTATCAGGGCCCTGGGCAGCCAATGGTCCGGCCTGCCGGGGCTCCTCGGAGTTATATGAAAGTTAATGTCTCGGAGCAGGAGGAATCTCAGCCGGGGCTCGGCTCCAGGGAGGGACGGCTCATGAAAGAAGCCCATAGAGTGGTGTGAAGTCAGCCGACTGTGGCCCTGGTAGGTCTGGGCATGAAGGTGCCCTGCTCCAGGGCCACAACTAGGCTCACGCTTCATGGGTGTGGCGCAGCGGCCAGGGTCCCTGACTCCGGACCACGGGGTTCATGGTTCGATCCCCGGCACTGGCATCAGGTTAGCCCAGCACCATGTGACTCTGGGCAATAGCTCGCTTAATTCCCGACAGCCCCCAGCACCGGGACACCTCTCTGGAGGTAGCTGTGCGCTTTACAAATGCTGGTATTTCATATTTCATGGATTGTGCAAACAAGGAGACGGGCGTACACCACAAACAGTGGTCGCAGAGCCATCTACAGAACTTGGGTCAAAATTACTTGGTGGTCCCCTTTCACCGTTGGGGTACGCTACATGACATACGGGTGTATTCTTCTGGACAATATGTGACCACTGGTGCATTTTAAAGTACATTCGGACAATGATAATGGTCGCCATTTAATATACTTTAGAGCGGGTTAAGGTTCTCCCACTAGGAACCTTTGCAGGATGAATGTTGAGTGCTGCATTTTAAGTCTTGTCTGCAGGACACAAGTCTTGTAATGTGCTTTACATTCTGTCATGGACTGTGATGCTTTGACTTAAGTGGCATTTGGTTTCTGGTGCTGCTCTGGGCTGGTCGTGATTGAAGCATCCTGATCAATGCTCCCTGGGATTGTGGTGATGACGTTTCTACAATTTGGCGACGAGGTCCCACCCGTCACACCAGCCATTCCATAACCCACTTGTGTGAATGACCACCTATTCGAGCAGGAATCCTGTTGGCATCTCTTTCTCTATTGGCATCAACTATATGGCAAGCAACAAATGCTTAATTTGTGCCGGTGCTTTCCAGTGCTAAGCCCCAGCACTTATTTCTCTGGGCTGGGTTTATAGAATTGAGCAACATGGGAATGCTCTAGAAGAATGTTGCAGGTGCCGACTTTTTAATAGCAGAGTTTCCTTCATTGCTTGAACCTCGATCGGAGTCGGTGAGCTGCAGAGAAGGGAGTAAAGCGGTGAGCGGGGCTGTGGTCGGAGGCAGTTTCAAGGCTCTGCTGGGACTGGCAGGCCTCGGCGTGAATGGACTTCCGGGGCACTCCTGGCAGGGTGAGAACTGATTAGGTGTGCACATCCACAATGTATGTGAGTGTGCATTGTGCCCCTTCAGCCCTCCAGATATTTAGGGCCTCATTTATGAGAAATGACGCATCGCTGCGTGAAAGCAGCGATGCGTCACTTCTCAGTGCACACTCCTTGCGACATTCCTGATGCGTCATATTTATAATATGACGCATCATGTCGCAAGGAGTTACAGAAACGTCAGTATTTCTGATATATCTGTAGGTACAAAAGTGACGCATTGCTGGAGTGTGTCACAAAAGTGACGCAACTCCAGCAATGTGTCCTTTCACATGGGCAAGTCCCATGTTGTTAGTGCCTGTGTCAGTCTTACGCCTGCCATGAAGCAGGCATAAGATTTTGACGCATTAGCAACCAAGAAATGGCGCAGTGAAATCTCATAGATTTCATTGTGTCACTTCTATGACCCTTCCTTGCGTCAATACTCCCCCTCTGCATACATTATACCTGGCGCAGGTATAATGTGGAGCAGGAGTTTATAAAGTGACGCATCTACCTAGATACGTCCCTTTGTAAATATGGTGCAACAAGGCGCTTTTTTTACGCCACTGGTGCGTCACAAAAAGTGATGCACCTGCGGCGTAAAAGTGACGCACAGCCTCATAAATGAGGCCCATAGAGATTATAGGCGTTATCAGCATATCCAGCTATGAAAACCTGATTATGTTATGTTTTATGTGTTATTTGGTAATAAATATTACATGTTCGCGTGTACTCTTTGGAAATATTAGTAGAATTTTAATTGGAAAAATTCAAATATTTATGGATTTATCATCCCCCAGATATTTGCTTGATGTATTTACTCTAAGCCCCGTTTTAAAATCTTTCTGGAGAAGCTGCTGACAGCCAGAGAGGGCTTGAGGGATGAATTGAAATAAAGAGCTCTCCTTTCTAACCTAAAGTTCCCATGCACCGACAGCATCACTAAAGCGACGCCCCTAGTCCCATTCTTATGAGTCTGTCGACCCTCGAGCTCCTTATTCATATAAGAAAGGTCTTATGTTTTAAATGAAGGACAGCCCTTGCGCTGGCTCTGACTGCAACCAATCATTTTTGATTGCATTGGTAGGATTTCTGCAAGCATACCATTTTATCCTTCAATTTCTTGAGGTGTTTGAAGGGAGGGGCATATATTTGAGGGGAATACGAAAATCAGGAACTCTTGTGAGATACTGAGGGGCATATTACCAACGATTAGCGATATTTATCGCTAACGAGGCTTAGCAAGAAATTTTTTAACGCTAAGCATCGCCGGAAATTATCACAGAGATAACTTGCTATCAGCAAGGTTTATCTCAGAAGTGATAAAAATCCTCGCGCTAACTGACAATTGAGAGATTATCGCTGGAAAACCAATGATAATCTCTCGAAGTTTGGCGTTAGCTTGATGATAGGGGCTCACAAACTTAGCCATGATATCCACCTTCCATAGGATATCATGGCTAAGTCAGGAAAATACCAGGTGTAAAAAAAGCAGTGCTAACCGCGGTTAGCGCTGCTTTTTTTATCACTAACAGGGTTAGCGAAATCCTTGATAATGGGAGAAATGTCGCTTAACAACATTTCTCCTATTATTTTGCTCTGGAACGCCCCCTTTGCATCTCATTAGAGATGCAAGGGGAAGCGTAGAGAAAAAGGGTGCGTGTAAGCACACTGTTGCTGATAGGAAGATAATTTCACCTCCGCTTTCTTGGCTTTTAAAGCCAAAAAAGCAGAGATAAATCCCTTGATAATATGCCCCTATATTTGGCATTCTGAGTAGGGTTCACATCTATCCACTAACTTCCCATGTACAGCCGTAGACAGGGATTGTTCTGAGTGAGTTTTGAGGAAAGGACCTGAGCTGTCTTTGAGAAACGGGCGAAAAGAGTCTGGTTTTGGGCACCGAGAGATCCCTTTGAGGATGATTTGTGCGCCATATAAATAATAATATTAATAATATACCATGCTTCCTTCTATGCAGCGAGGATAAGTTCCTACACACCGGCGTTGCTTGTGAGTGCAGCCAGGTTGCTTTTAAATGAAATATGAACTGCACAGTTATGTTGCACAGTGAATTACCTGTACAGAAAACAACTGATATAGTGTTATTTGGCTGAGGTCGTTAACTTCAATTGGTGAAATAAGTTGCAAGTTATCCCTCCCTTATAAGCGGGAGGGGTGATTTTCAACCAGTGCTTAATTTGAGCCGGTGGTTTCGGGTGCTCGAACCGGCACATAACTCTCAACACCAGCATTTGTGACAGCTGCCTCAAGGTGGTGCTGTCTCACTCATTTGACCATAACAACAGGTAATTCATTTAATACACATTGAACGGACTATTACCTGTCTCCCAAGCCGTTCTTAAAGCTTTGGAGGCCTGAAATAGTGTGAATAGTCACACTTGTGGGAGTGTGAGGGTTAGTACTTGTGTTGCAAGCTACAATGGCCTCCTGACGAGAGCCCCGGCACGTATTAGTTTACAAATTAAGCACTGGACAATATTTGATAATGTGATGACGGGAATCGCATAAACGTTGGTTGCATCATGATGAGACGTTTCTGTCCGCGTGTTCAGTGACTCGAAACCCCGGGGGATCTTCCTATTCAATAGGAAAGCTGGTTTAGAGTTTTTATGAAGTATTTGGATGAGGCTGGGTGCAAAAGGTACTGTCCAGAGAGGAAAAGATTGTTGTTGTTTTTTTTTGTCCTCATTAACCACCATGGTTTCAAAGATCGACAACCAAATTAGAAAGAACGTCATGCTGCCTCAGTTACAAAACTGGCAGGGCTCCTATTTACGAGTGAATCCGACACCCAACAGCAACGACACTTTCTATGGAGGTCAACACCTGGGAGACTTAGACAAGGAGTAAGACCGAATATGCCCGTTACTTCCATCACATGCCACAATTCCAACAGGAAAAAGGCTTACCAGTAAGAATTAAACCATGATTGCATAATCATTGGACCAGGGGGGAGGAGGGGTGGGGGGAGGGGAGGGAAACCCTGGTACCGTCAATGGACCCAGTTTAGCAAACGCCAAAAAGATCTCTTGTCTTGGTTTCCAGCCCTAGCAAGGTTTAACCTTGAGATCTGCAGAACTGAGGCATACCAATCATTAAGAGAAGGAGGAGTAGAATCCTTCCATCTTCTGCAAATTTCCCTTTGTGCCAATAAGATGGAATAGAACAAGAGGTTATAGGCTGGACTCCGGGCATGATCTAAAACACCAAAAATGATAAGGCGGAGGTCATCTGATACTTGAAAGCCGAGTGAGGACGTTAGTGTATTGCCTATTGAGTCCCAGAATGGAACCAGATGAGGACAGTTGAAGAACATATGCACATCTGGAGCTGCTTTTAGGCCACACCGGGCGCATGTCACAGGGCCTCCCGAGGAGAATTTTGACAGCCTTTGTGGGGAATAGTATGCCCTATGTTGGTAAAGAGGTGATTTCGGCAAAGCCAAGCCGGCTTAACAATGTCCCACAGAACCTTGCAGGATGTCAACCAAAGATCTTGCACATTTTGGCCAAGAAATGCAGTGCCCCACAAGGACTCAGGTAGTTGGAATTCACTGTCAAATTCTTCCAGGATTAGATTGTACCATAGATAGATCTCCTTCTTAGCGGGGGGTTTATCCAAAAGCAGGGACTCAAGTTGGCTCCCCCCCCCCCCCCTAATGGTGAACTACTTCCCAGGGAGGACTGGGAGGCGTGTGATTGAGCCCAACTAACTATCTGTATGTACTTAAATCTTGAAAGGTTAGGCCCAACTTTGTTTATTAAACATTCCCACAGGAGCAAGCACCCTTCCACAAACAGATCTCCCCAAACCTCAAATACCTGCGTCCCTCAATGGAACTGCTAGACTGTCACCCATCCAACCGGGGCTCTCTGGAAGACCACAAAGGGGAGACCTGCTAGAAAAGTAACCCAGCTTTATAGATGACCTCAACCTGGCCCAAGTTTTTGCCAAACCCTGCAGCACCTTCAACTTGATTGACCAACTCCTTCCCCTTTTAACAAAGCTGAAAACATGCTACCGATGCCCACATCTGTGGACATCTTTAATAGCATTCGGGCATGGGAAAGTTGGAACGCCCATGCATAGATCTGCAGATCCGGACCTGCTAGGCCGCCTTTCTCCCTACGACGCCTAAGTTTCTTCCATGCGATCCTTGTACCACGTTTATTCCAAATAAAAGAAGAGATATCTCCCTGAAATTTAGCTAATAGAGAAGCATCAAAATGAAGAGGTATTGTATTAAATGAAAACGAAATCTTAGGCAAAATAGTAATTTTCACCAAATTGACTCTACCTAACAGGGATAATGGGAGATGTGACCAAGATCGCATTAATTTACGGCAATCTTTAGCCACAGCAACAAAGTTAGTTGCAACAATCTGATTTATCTCTATGACAATACTGAAACCTAGATATCGGAGACTTGGACTGGGTTTCAATTTTATCTCGCTAGCATCATCATTCCAAACCATCATTTCAGTCTTCAAGGCATTCACCTCGTATCCTGAAATTCCACCAAACTCCAAAGCCAGCTTAATAACTGCTGGAAACGCAGTGCGGATCTCAGATGAAAAAATCAGAATATCGTTTGCATATAGGGCCACCCTCTTTTCCCAACCCCTATAGATGAAGGACTTGATGCTGATATCATGTCTTAATTTTTGAGCAAAGGGTTCTATATAGATATCGAATAGGAGAGGGGAAAGAGGGCAGCCCTGCTTTGTCCCCCTTGTGATCGTAAAAGGGTCCAACAAATCTCCATTCACCAGAACACAAGCAGTGGGGCGCTGATATAGGAGATTGACTGCTCTGCGAAAGCCGTCCCCAATATTAAATTTTGCTAAAGCCTCCAACAGGTATAGCCAGTTTACCCTGTTGCAGGCTTTGGTGGCATCCAACGTAAGGACAGCTAGAGGTATGGAATCAGTGGTTGCCATGTCAATGGCCCCTATCAAGTCATATGTCAACTCATTTGTGCCGACCCTTAACGAACCCTTTTTGGTTCAGATGTAAAATGTCGGGCTCAACCAGACCCAACCTCTTTGCTAAAATAGCAGCAAAGATTTTATAGTCTGCATTTAGTATCGAGATTGGCCTATATGAACCACAATTAGAAGCCGGCCTCCCAGGCTTCAAAATAAGAGTGATGGATCCGTTATCCCAAGTATCTGGAGGTGATAACCCTTCTTTTAGTGTTTGGTTGAATACAATAGTAAGAAAGGGAGTTATTTATTTTTCCAGGGCTTTGTATATTTCAGCTGGTAAGCCGTCTGGACCTGCCGCCTTACCCCCTTTACTGCCTTGAATTGCAACCCTAACCTCCTCCTCGGAGATAGCACTATCGAGAAAGGTACGTTGTTCTGGGGAAAGAAGAGGTAATGAGATCTCACTCAGCCCCACTCTTGATACGCTCTGGAGCAATCTTTGTGTCTTTGTAATATATAGAATCGAAGAATTCCCTAAATGCACTTCTGATTTCTATGTCAGAAGAAAAAGTCCCAGCGCTTGTAGACAAGCCACGGGAAACATGGCGGCAGCAGGTTAGGCTGTTGTGGTGCTCCGTTCCGAGCTCCTGCTAGAGGCTGCATCACCTGTGTGTAGTGGGGGAGAGTGTGGTGAGTGCGGCCCCAGCGTCGCTGTCGGACCTATCCATACCTAGTACTGCATTCATGTCTGGCCAGGCGTCTCAACGCAAAGGTAAGCGAGGAAACAAAAAGAAAGAAGTAAGAGGTGCAGTGAAACCACACAACTTGAACATAGCCTCAGTTGGGGTTACTGCCTCTATCTCCACAGTAGTAGAGCCTGGGATAGCCCCTCTAAGTGGTATTGTGATCCCGGGGGCTTCCTTAATTAAAGGAAAAAACCTGCCAAAAACCTCGTCATTTTTATCCACAGAGGTTAAAACAAAACAGGCTAAGGGAAGTAACAAGGCTGTGAAGAAGCTTAAATCAGTGCCTAACCCAGGTTCATAAATTACGCCCTCGCTACGCTCATACTTTAAGTTTGTGCCACAGGTATTGGATCTTACTGAAGAGCGCGCCCCTCCCATATTGGGCCCTATGAATTTTCCCATCGCACTTGCTCAATTAGATATCTCCCTCTCGCTAATGTCTGGCTTGCCAGTAACTCAATCTATGGAAGCAGTACGGGTGGACCCCGCTGTGGAGGAAGGAAGAGAAGCATCCTTAACTCCCACCTTGGATAAGACCCACCAGCACCTAGCTTCACGGGCAACCCCTCAGTCTTCAATACCTACATTATCCCCTTCCCCATCTGGTGAGCCCAGCGGCACTGAGGGGGGTGTTTCTACTAGGGGTGACGCTGTTGCTGATGCTGAGGTAGAGTTCAATGATCAGAAGGAAGAAGTGCAAGAGGTGCAGGCGTCGCCAGGGGCACCGGAGGCGCACGTTGATACTCAGCAAGGGGCTATCATCATCTCCCCTATTGCCAGTGTAGAGGGCAGTGATATTGCCATCACCGGTATCACAGTAGCTTCCTTGCAATTAATGTTTGCCACTCTCTCTTCGGACATAAAAAAGGGTTTTGAGGAGTCTACGGCCAATCAGAGAGAGATCAGAAACTTTTGCGAATCGCTGGATAATAAGATTGACGGTTTAACCTCAAGAACAGAAGGCCTGGTGGATACAGTGTCTGAGTTATCTATATACTTGGATCAGGCCAAAGAAGACATAATAAAGCTTTAAAAGGAAGACCTTACTCTGGCTGAGAGGATGGAGACTCTGGAGAATAACGCAAGACGCAGTAATATACGCATCCTTAATGTCCCGGAGGGCAGTGAGGGCTCAGACATTAAACATTTTGTAATTTCCCTCTTAAAAGAGGCAATGGTCTGGACCAATATATGGAAGAGTTGTCTACGGATATTCAGCGGATCCACTGAGACCCTTTTAGGCGGAACCCTCAAAGGTCTAAACCGAGAAAAATTCTTGTGAATTTCCATACATACTCTCTTAAGGAACACATCCTCAATCTAGCCCTAAAGCAAAAGTTTCTGGCGGGGAAAGGGTTTAGTTTCCAAATAAGGTCTGATCTATCAAGGGCCACTTTGGAGAAGCAGTGGGAGTTCGGCAGGAGGATGGATGCATTTAGGAATTTGGGTGCAACAGTTCAACTAGGTTTTCCTGCCATGCTGAAAATAATGTACAAAAATAAGATGTTTAATATTCGTACAGTTCAGGCGGCAGATGAGCTATTGCTGACCCTGGGGAAGGATAAGGGACCCTCTGGTTAAAATAAACATAGGCTTATAAGCGTATAAGCTCTTTTCCTTTTGCAATTTATGAAGTTAGATTGGAAAGTCTATCATAAAGTAAAACAAAACAGAAAACAAGAAATAAGAAGAATGGAAAGAAAAAAAAGGAAAAAGAGGGGAAAAAAAGGTTGTAAATATTAGTTATTATTCTTTTTTCATTAGGGTTGACAGTACGGGTAGGTGGAGTATAGTCGGAGTTTAGTTGGGATAGAAGGTGCTTTCAAAGATTACTATGGGGGAGTCTCTTGCTCTTCCTTCCTCTTCCTTCTTCGCCCTCTACTGCCTCTATACTACCCTTCTCTTGTCACTTTTTAAAAAAAAAATGTTTTAATAAATCAGATGTGGTCACTATGTAGGAGCTCGGGTAGGGGTACTATCTACTGGACTTGTTCCGGTTAGATAGATCAAGGGTTTCTCATGGGGGGGGGGGTATCCCAGGGCACTGGGGCACTAAGGGGGGTGGGGGGGGGGTAGAAAAATTAAAACTTTCCTCATTTTCTGTATGGTTTCATTTAGTTTTAATAGCAATTTTATATTGTCAAAAAGTGCTAGCCTTGCAGGAATTGCGGATCATGTTAACCTTTTCTTTTTGAATTCAATGAAATCAGAAGTTGGGTACCTTATGAGTAGTCTCAAGATGCTCTACTGGAATGTTAATGGCCTGCGCACTAGACCTAGAGCGGGTAAGATCATGCGATATCTGCGTGATTCAGGTGCGCAGGTCATTATACTCCAGGGGACACATTTAATCGAGACAGAGATACTCGCACTGGTTAAGAAAAATAGGTGGATCGATGTGTCGATATCTAGTTCACAAAGGATGAATATCAGGGGAGTGACTATCATTCTTAAAAAATCAGTTGGAACTAGAGTAGTTTCGCAGATGGTTGACCCAGGTGGCAGATGGGTCATCACCACAGTAGATATTGCAGGGGCCCAAATTCCGTTGGTTGGGTATTATGGGCCTAACCAGGACGATCCTACGGTCCTGGAAGCTCTATTCTCACAACTTCTGTCTTTTACGGAACCGACCATTTTGGGGGGGGGTTTAATATAGTATTGGACCCCTTGTTAGACAAGACCCCTATCGGTAGACCGTTGGCCCTTTCGAAATCTAGAGCTTTCTTGTTGAATTGCATGAAGCAATATGGTTATGTAGATATCTGGAGGATCAGGTCAGGACAACAACAAGGAGTTTTTTTTCATAATTACAAGTATCACCACCAATCAAGAATAGATTTTTTTTTAATCAGTCACAAGTTACTGCGTCCGCTTCTTTATTGGGCTCGCCTGTGGCGTACACCAGAGCTAGAGAGCTACGCAGACGGCCTCAAAGAAATCATGAGCTTGCAGGGGTCACAAAAAATAGTCTGGCTTTCTAAAATAAAGGAACTTCTGACGGCCATTGGCCTTTGGATGGCGTGGGAGTCCGGTGCTTTATTATCCAAACTAGAAGTCAAGCGGGCTTACTGGCGGTGGGTCGACGCCCAAGAATCTAGAGCAGATAACTTGGGCAGACTCACCGACGAGTTTCGACTGCACAAAACTGTACCCTTACTTGAACCCTACATGGACTTTATTAGAAAACCCAAAGATAGGGCATTATATGTACAGTTTAGAATAGGAAGCCTACCAGTCCGTGAACACACCTCTAAATGGAAACCCCCTACCAGGCGCTTGGCACCTGTCCGCACTACAGCACCGAACTGGAAACTATTCCACATGTCTTCTTTGTCTGCAGTGCCTACAATAAGCCTAGATCCAAATGGCTTAAACCAGTCTGTCGCCTTCTTGAGACTAGAGGCTATGCCCCAGCACTAAGAATTTTACAATCTAATCCTTACACAGTACTGGCGTGCGGGGTAGCCAAATTCCTTAGTTGGGCATGGGTGATCAGATGTAAAGCTATGTGACGAATCCTTTCTTAGCTAATCCCTCGTTTCTTCCTCTTTTAAAACCAAAGCTGTAAATTGTTTAATACTGTTTTAAACTGTTTTTTTTTAAAATTATTTATTAAGTGTTTTTTAACAACATGAATTGTATTTTTATTGTCATGTGCTTTTAAGATATTGTTATATCGAAATAATGCTTTGTATACACAGTGACAAGTTAGTGGACTCCGTTAAGAGTGTTCGTTCCTTTCTTTCTCATCTCTCAGATCATTCATCAGTATTTTTGGAACTTACCGGAGTCACTAAAACCTCTTCCAGATCTTGGTCCTTTGATCGTTCTCTACTCTCATCATCTGAGGATATCTCCTTCATTAAAAACGAAGCCCAGTACTATATGCAAGTCAATATGGGGTCAGCTACCTACGGTGCAGTATGGGATGCCTTTAAGGCCTGTTGGAGAGGTCTTATTACAAATAAGGTCACTTTCCGAAGGAAGCAGTATAAACAGGAAGTTGCCTCCATAGAAGCTGATATACTCAAAATCCAAGCTGATATCACTGCTTCTGAATCTATTTTATCATCATTACATAATAAGTTACTTTCTTTAAAAGGACAGCTTGGTCCTGTCTTAAATCAGAGAATTTTACAGAAATGGAAGGCTAGCAAAATAGCTCATTTCCAGTATGGCGAAGGGGCTGGTAAATTATTGGCCTGGAAGTCTAAAACCGATCAGGCCCATAACAACGATGAGTCTGTCAGAGAGGAAAAGATTGTTGCTTGAGCATAATTTGGCTTTTGCAGTGTAGTTCCATGGTTTGTGAATGAGGTTCGATGGTTCCGAACCTGTTCAACAAAGGTCGTCGGAAATGGACGATTTTGGTGTCAGCAGACGGCAAATTGCGAGTGTAGCGTGTCTGAGTGTTTTCGTGTGAATCAATATAAGAGAACACTCCGTATTCGAGGATTTAGTTTGAACCTCCGGGTTCCATTTTGTGTACGGCAGCCATTTTGTATGGTTGCCCTCACATAGGCCCGACAACTGTGGCCGAACGAGTCCTTGAGACATGTATGCCTTAGCTGACTTTTGAGTGACCTGGCCGAACTGACTCCTTGCCCGAGGCTGACCTCGCTGAGCCAGTTCCTTGTTCAGCAGCTGGTCTGATAAAGATCAAAGAGCAGGACGTGCCTGAGTTTACAGTACACTGCACCCACCCTTCTATCTCACTTCCAATCTGTTTCTGCCTTTCCTTTACGACATAATCATTGATTTGGGTTAAAGGTTTTATGATGGGTTTGTCCGGCCTGATCGAACAGGATACTTGGAATTTGCTTGGTCACTTCTGATGGGCTGGACAACGGAAAATGGGATTGTCTGAGATTGTCGTCATACGCTACTTTCAAAATGTTACATTGTCATTGGTCAGTTTGTATGCACCGAATGCTAATTTGAAAAGTTGCCTGAGGCTTGATTTTTGGCATAAAAGACCATGCTCCGCTCATTGAATTTGTGCAGTCTCTGACGAACCACCCGTGTGTGCTTCGTAGATCTCTGTTCCTGGTTGCAGCCAATAAATCTTTGGTCTTTGACGTCATCAAGAAGTGTCCCGTGTCTCTGTTTGCCAAGGCAGTGGGAACTCGAAGGTTTCAGGCGTTCTCCCTGACGCCACTGGGTTCTAAAATCCGGTCCTTCAGGAGGGCAGGCAATGTCTGAACACTTACCACAAAATCAGGAGGTTTGATGAATATCAAGAAGTGGTTAAAATGTTGGAAACACAGTTTGATATTCAACAAAGTTTGGCTTTCAATAGACACACATTTTTCCCCAGTGAGCAGCGCCAGGGAATCAATTGACACATACACGGCATCTTTGCGTGTTGTGGCTGCTGATTGAGAATTTGAAGATGTCAACACGTAATTGATCAAAGATCAAAGTGTTTCTAGGGGCGGGTCCCTGAAAAATAAACTTGACTACATGAAGGGAGATAAAGGTAAAATTTTAAACAAAATAGCATTTGCTTCCGATATGGATGTCTGACCACTCTCCCATGGGCCCCCTTGTCCTGCAAACGTGCAGTTTTTAAAAGTTGAGGAAAGGTTGGCCATTTCGCCAAGGTCTGTCAGGGCAGTAACAATTAGCTGAATGTTCTAGCAGAAGAATCACTGGAGGTTACGGAGGAGACCAAACATGTTGCGTGGGTAGTCAAAGGGAGAGATGAAAAAGTATTTTAAAAAAGTAACAACAAAAAAAACCATCAGTCCTGGAGAGCGTTGTTGTGATATGTATGTAATGTAGTGCGCGTTGAGCTGTAACCATAATGAATCTATTGCTGCACTGAATTCCAGTAATCAATGGCTATGCTTTAAGTTGCAGCGCTCCCAGTTGAAGCTACATCGTGTTTTCAAATTACACATTAAGGTACACCTTGTGTGTTCAACGCTGGGCACAAAGGGGCTCGTTCACAAGCTCTGTGCGCCACCGGTACGCCACTTTTTGTGACACTTCAAGGGCGCACTGGGCTTAGCCATATCTACTATAAATAAATAACTTCACAACACAGAGACACCCCAGGGTATTTGTGCGCTATATAAATTGCATAAATAAATAAATAAAAACAAGGCCACGTAAAGCCTTCTACTTATGGAGTGAGGCAACGCAGCGCACGTCACTGCGTTGCCTCGCACTGCGATTGGGAGGCGTGCCATGGGCGTTACCATGGATGTTCCCATGTAACACCCCTGTCATTTGACACATTCGGTGCGAAAGCATCAAAAGCACGGGTAATGCATAGGACAGGCGCAAAGAGGAGAAATAACATTATTTATTCTCGTTTTTTCATCTTTCTACGTGTGCACAATTCAAGAAAAAGGAATTCGCCTCCAGTGATTGCGTTTGTGCAGGAAGGTTCTCCTTCCTGCACAAAAATAATCATCCCTACAGTGCAGACGTACGTGCAAGGGCGCCTGCGTTGGTTAATGGCGGCCAATTGAACGCCAGCGCAGGGAAGGGGACAGGAATGACCCGTATTAGATAGATACAGCAAATTCCTGCCCTTTTCCTTTGACGTAGGGCAGCGTAGCAGGAAGACTAGCTGTGCTGCTCGACGGCAAAATAGGTGCAGTGTTGCAGGGAGGGTGTTCACTGCGTTGTTAGATTTGCAAGGGAGAAGATGTCTGCAGCACCGGAGATTCGCAGGAGAGCCACAATGCAGAAGAAGCTGGGCCAGGTTGTGGATACGTTCAGGTGAGCAGGATTGCCGAAGAGGATCCGTCCTCTTCAACCAGTGGGTAAGCCAAGCTTTACCTCGTGGATTGAGGGGCAGAGTCTGATACGTTGCGCTTTTCGCACAGATTTTTAGTGCCAAGAGTTTCTCCCATGCAGTAAAATTAACGCCAACAGCATCACATGTAGCACCAGAGGGCGTTGATTCTTTCTGCCTCTCAACGCGTGCGGCACCTTTCTCAACGCGAGCACCAGCGTTCTTAATGCTAGCGGTAGCGACCTGCCACGACTTTTAAAGATTGCAGGGATTATGAAAGCCATTTTGTATTTTGGCAGCCATTTTAGTTATTTAACAACAAGGAGGGACAGATTGAGGACAATATTTACCGGGGTCCAGTGTACGTGTCCTACAAACTGATAACCAAAGAATGTACAAAGTTCCCCAATGGGGAACTTTGTACATTCTTTGGTTATCAGCCATTTTAGTTAGCCATGTGCTCACCATGAGCTGTTTCCCTCTTCAGAGCCTTGCACATGCCCAGAAGGGCCTAGCTAGTAGAATGCACCAGCTCCTAGTTTAGAACTGTCAGGCTATGTTTGCTGCTGTAAGGAGAAGTAACTCTCCTCCCACTTTGTTGAGCAAGCAAATCTTGCAGGTCCATATTAGTCATTTTGCATGCTTACATGAGCCAGGACTGCCCCTTGGTCTTATGCTGACTATGTAACCCTAAGCATATGTAAGGCCTCTGTTTTCTGTACTCCTCAGATTGCCTCATTCAGTTGCTACGGCTTCTGTGCGCCATAGTCTCCCTCTTTTAAGGTTATTAAAGATGTTACTTTTATATTTCAGCTTCTGTGGCAATTTCTTCTTTGTTGGTTTAAAAGGACCAAGTGTCAGTGAGACCCCTGGGAAGGTTTCTATTTTCTACATGACCGCCTGCGTTCAGATACCTCACGGGAGGGGGTCTGGTGGGCGATTACTCGTGCTCGCCAACTTAATATTGACGAGCCGCTCACGAGAAAAAGCTCCACTCCGTGCGGAGTGGGCGTAGCTCCACGAACTCCGCCACGAAGCGGAATTCTCTGCCCACCCCTAGTCAAGTCCTCTCTTTCTTTCTACCTCAGATTGTTTTTGCCCTTGGGTTTCTTCATTAAATACATTTCTTGATATTCCATCTCAAAGAGCAGATCAATGGCATGTGTTTAGACAGAGCAGGGATAACATGAGATGTGTTTGCCGGACAGGTATTGCTTCAACCTGCATGCCCCTAACTGAATCTTCAATGTCACGAGCTTCATAATCACGCAAAATCAACGAGACACTTATGTTCTTCAGGTCATTCATACTAGTTTCTGATATTTTGGGGTCTGTGAAACCTCAACAGAGGGTTT
Organism: Lissotriton vulgaris; assembly: GCF_964263255.1. NCBI lineage: Eukaryota > Metazoa > Chordata > Amphibia > Caudata > Salamandridae > Lissotriton > Lissotriton vulgaris. The sequence goes on from NC_141694.1 coordinate 10,597,167, forward strand.
CGGAACAGAAGGAAAAATCACTATTTTATTTTTTAATTTTTTTTCTTAAAGTTGTTGAAGTTGAGATGGCTGAGCAATAATCATACGTTATTTTCAATGTTCATTAATCTGATCATCTGTTGGTATGTTAGGGTGAAAGGCTGGTATGATCTGTTAGTATGTTAGGGTGAAAGGCTGGTATGATCTGTTGGTATGTTAGGGTGAAAGGCTGGTATGATCTGTTGGTATGTTAGGGTGAAAGGCTGGGTTTGATCTGTTGGTATGTTAGGGTGAAAGGATGGTATGATCTGTTGGTATGTTAGGGTGAAAGGCTGGTATGATCTGTTGGTATGTTAGGGTGAAAGGCTGGGTTTGATCTGTTGGTATGTTAGGGTGAAAGGCTGGTACGATCTGTTTGTATGTTAGGGTGAAAGGCTGGTATGATCTGTTGGTATGTTAGGGTGAAAGGCTGGTATGATCTGTTGGTATGTTAATGTGAAAGGCTGGGTTTGATCTGTTGGTATGTTAGGGTGAAAGGCTGGTATGATCTGTTGGTATGTTAGGTTGAAAGGCTGGGTTTGATCTGTTGGTATGTTAGGTTGAAAGGCTGGGTTTGATCTGTTGGTATGTTAGGGTGAAAGGCTGGTATGATCTGTTGGTATGTTAGGGTGAAAGGCTGGTATGATCTGTTGGTATGTTAGGGTGAAAGGCTGGGTTTGATCTGTTGGTATGTTAGGGTGAAAGGCTGGTATGATCTGTTGGTATGTTAGGGTGAAAGGCTGGTATGATCTGTTGGTATGTTAGGGTGAAAGGCTGGGTTTGATCTGTTGGTATGTTAGGGTGAAAGGATGGTATGATCTGTTGGTATGTTAGGGTGAAAGGCTGGTATGATCTGTTGGTATATTAGGGTGAGAGGCTGGGTTTGATCTGTTGGTATGTTAGGGTGAAAGGCTGGTACGATCTGTTTGTATGTTAGGGTGAAAGGCTGGTATGATCTGTTGGTATGTTAGGGTGAAAGGCTGGTATGATCTGTTGGTATGTTAATGTGAAAGGCTGGGTTTGATCTGTTGGTATGTTAGGGTGAAAGGCTGGTATGATCTGTTGGTATGTTAGGTTGAAAGGCTGGGTTTGATCTGTTGGTATGTTAGGTTGAAAGGCTGGGTTTGATCTGTTGGTATGTTAGGGTGAAAGGCTGGTATGATCTGTTGGTATGTTAGGGTGAAAGGCTGGTATGATCTGTTGGTATGTTAGGGTGAAAGGCTGGGTTTGATCTGTTGGTATGTTAGGGTGAAAGGCTGGTATGATCTGTTGGTATGTTAGGGTGAAAGGCTGGGTTTGATCTGTTGGTATGTTAGGGTGAAAGGCTGGTATGATCTGTTGGTATGTTAGGTTGAAAGGCTGGGTTTGATCTGTTGGTATGTTAGGGTGAAAGGCTGGTATGATCTCGGTATGTTAGGGTGAAAGGCTAGTATGATCTGTTGGTATGTTAGGGTGAAAGGCTGGTATGATCTGTTGGTATGTTAGGTTGAAAGGCTGGTATGATCTGTTGGTATGTTAGGGTGAAAGGCTGGTATGATCTGTTGGTATGTTAGGGTGAAAGGCTGGTATGATCTGTTGGTATGTTAGGGTGAAAGGCTGGGTTTGATCTGTTGGTATGTTAGGGTGAAAGGATGGTATGATCTGTTGGTATGTTAGGGTGAAAGGCTGGTATGATCTGTTGGTATGTTAGGGTGAAAGGCTGGGTTTGATCTGTTGGTATGTTAGGGTGAAAGGCTGGTACGATCTGTTTGTATGTTAGGGTGAAAGGCTGGTATGATCTGTTGGTATGTTAGGGTGAAAGGCTGGTATGATCTGTTGGTATGTTAATGTGAAAGGCTGGGTTTGATCTGTTGGTATGTTAGGGTGAAAGGCTGGTATGATCTGTTGGTATGTTAGGTTGAAAGGCTGGGTTTGATCTGTTGGTATGTTAGGTTGAAAGGCTGGGTTTGATCTGTTGGTATGTTAGGGTGAAAGGCTGGTATGATCTGTTGGTATGTTAGGGTGAAAGGCTGGGTTTGATCTGTTGGTATGTTAGGGTGAAAGGCTGGTATGATCTGTTGGTATGTTAGGGTGAAAGGCTGGTATGATCTGTTGGTATGTTAGGGTGAAAGGCTGGTATGATCTGTTGGTATGTTAGGGTGAAAGGCTGGTATGATCTGTTGGTATGTTAGGGTGAAAGGCTGGGTTTGATCTGTTGGTATGTTAGGGTGAAAGGCTGGTATGATCTGTTGGTATGTTAGGTTGAAAGGCTGGGTTTGATCTGTTGGTATGTTAGGGTGAAAGGCTGGTATGATCTCGGTATGTTAGGGTGAAAGGCTAGTATGATCTGTTGGTATGTTAGGGTGAAAGGCTGGTATGATCTGTTGGTATGTTAGGTTGAAAGGCTGGGTTTGATCTGTTGGTATGTTAGGGTGAAAGGCTGGTATGATCTGTTGGTATGTTAGGGTGAAAGGCTGGGTTTGATCTGTTGGTATGTTAGGGTGAAAGGCTGGTATGATCTGTTGGTATGTTAGGGTGAAAGGCTGGTATGATCTGTTGGTATGTTAGGGTGAAAGGCTGGGTTTGATCTGTTGGTATGTTAGGGTGAAAGGCTGGTATGATCTGTTGGTATGTTAGGGTGAAAGGCTGGTATGATCTGTTGGTATGTTAGGGTGAAAGGCTGGGTTTGATCTGTTGGTATGTTAGGGTGAAAGGCTGGGTTTGATCTGTTGGTATGTTAGGTTGAAAGGCTGGGTTTGATCTGTTGGTATGTTACGTTGAAAGGCTGGGTTTGATCTGTTGGTATGTTAGGGTGAAAGGCTGGTATGATCTGTTGGTATGTTAGGGTGAAAGGCTGGTATGATCTGTTGGTATGTTAGGGTGAAAGGCTGGGTTTGATCTGTTGGTATGTTAGGTTGAAAGGCTGGGTTTGATCTGTTGGTATGTTAGGGTGAAAGGCTGGTATGATCTGTTGGTATGTTAGGGTGAAAGGCTGGTATGATCTGTTGGTATGTTAGGGTGAAAGGCTGGGTTTGATCTGTTGGTATGTTAGGGTGAAAGGCTGGTATGATCTGTTGGTATGTTAGGGTGAAAGGCTGGTATGATCTGTTGGTATGTTAGGGTGAAAGGCTGGGTTTGATCTGTTGGTATGTTAGGGTGAAAGGCTGGTATGATATGTTGGTATGTTAGGTTGAAAGGCTGGGTTTGATCTGTTCGTATGTTAGGGTGAAAGGCTGGTATGATCTGTTGGTATGTTAGGGTGAAAGGCTGGTATGATCTGTTGGTATGTTAGGGTGAAAGGCTGGGTTTGATCTGTTGGTATGTTAGGGTGAAAGGCTGGGTATGATCTGTTGGTATGTTAGGTTGAAAGGCTGGGTTTGATCTGTTGGTATGTTAGGGTGAAAGGCTGGTATGATCTGTTGGTATGTTAGGGTGAAAGGCTGGGTTTGATCTGTTGGTATGTTAGGGTGAAAGGCTGGTATGATCTGTTGGTATGTTAGGGTGAAAGGCTGGTATGATCTGTTGGTATGTTAGGGTGAAAGGCTGGGTTTGATCTGTTGGTATGTTAGGGTGAAAGGCTGGGTTTGATCTGTTGGTATGTTAGGTTGAAAGGCTGGGTTTGATCTGTTGGTATGTTAGGTTGAAAGGCTGGGTTTGATCTGTTGGTATGTTAGGGTGAAAGGCTGGTATGATCTGTTGGTATGTTAGGGTGAAAGGCTGGTATGATCTGTTGGTATGTTAGGGTGAAAGGCTGGGTTTGATCTGTTGGTATGTTAGGTTGAAAGGCTGGGTTTGATCTGTTGGTATGTTAGGGTGAAAGGCTGGTATGATCTGTTGGTATGTTAGGGTGAAAGGCTGGTATGATCTGTTGGTATGTTAGGGTGAAAGGCTGGGTTTGATCTGTTGGTATGTTAGGGTGAAAGGCTGGTATGATCTGTTGGTATGTTAGGGTGAAAGGCTGGTATGATCTGTTGGTATGTTAGGGTGAAAGGCTGGGTTTGATCTGTTGGTATGTTAGGGTGAAAGGCTGGTATGATCTGTTGGTATGTTAGGTTGAAAGGCTGGGTTTGATCTGTTGGTATGTTAGGGTGAAAGGCTGGTATGATCTGTTGGTATGTTAGGGTGAAAGGCTGGTATGATCTGTTGGTATGTTAGGGTGAAAGGCTGGGTTTGATCTGTTGGTATGTTAGGTTGAAAGGCTGGGTTTGATCTGTTGGTATGTTAGGGTGAAAGGCTGGTATGATCTGTTGGTATGTTAGGGTGAAAGGCTGGGTTTGATCTGTTGGTATGTTAGGGTGAAAGGCTGGGTTTGATCTGTTGGTATGTTAGGGTGAAAGGCTGGGTATGATCTGTTGGTATGTTAGGTTGAAAGGCTGGGTTTGATCTGTTGGTATGTTAGGGTGAAAGGCTGGTATGATCTGTTGGTATGTTAGGGTGAAAGGCTGGTATGATCTGTTGGTATGTTAGGGTGAAAGGCTGGTATGATCTGTTGGTATGTTAGGGTGAAAGGCTGGGTTTGATCTGTTGGTATGTTAGGGTGAAAGGCTGGTATGATCTGTTGGTATGTTAGGTTGAAAGGCTGGGTTTGACCTGTTGGTATGTTAGGGTGAAAGGCTGGTATGATCTGTTGGTATGTTAGGGTGAAAGGCTGGCATGATCTGTTGGTATGTTAGGGTGAAAGGCTGGGTTTGATCTGTTGGTATGTTAGGTTGAAAGGCTGGGTTTGATCTGTTGGTATGTTAGGGTGAAAGGCTGGTATGATCTGTTGGTATGTTAGGGTGAAAGGCTGGGTTTGATCTGTTGGTATGTTAGGGTGAAAGGCTGGGTTTGATCTGTTGGTATGTTAGGGTGAAAGGCTGGGTATGATCTGTTGGTATGTTAGGTTGAAAGGCTGGGTTTGATCTGTTGGTATGTTAGGGTGAAAGGCTGGTATGATCTGTTGGTATATTAGGGTGAAAGGCTGGTATGATCTGTTGGTATGTTAGGGTGAAAGGCTGGGTTTGATCTGTTGGTATGTTAGGGTGAAAGGCTGGTATGATCTGTTGGTATGTTAGGGTGAAAGGCTGGTATGATCTGTTGGTATGTTAGGGTGAAAGGCTGGGTTTGATCTGTTGGTATGTTAGGGTGAAAGGCTGGGTTTGATCTGTTGGTATGTTAGGTTGAAAGGCTGGGTTTGATCTGTTGGTATGTTAGGTTGAAAGGCTGGGTTTGATCTGTTGGTATGTTAGGGTGAAAGGCTGGTATGATCTGTTGGTATGTTAGGGTGAAAGGCTGGTATGATCTGTTGGTATGTTAGGGTGAAAGGCTGGGTTTGATCTGTTGGTATGTTAGGGTGAAAGGCTGGTATGATCTGTTGGTATGTTAGGGTGAAAGGCTGGGTTTGATCTGTTGGTATGTTAGGGTGAAAGGCTGGTATGATCTGTTGGTATGTTAGGGTGAAAAGCTGGTATGATCTGTTGGTATGTTAGGGTGAAAGGCTGGGTTTGATCTGTTGGTATGTTAGGGTGAAAGGCTGGTATGATCTGTTGGTATGTTAGGTTGAAAGGCTGGGTTTGATCTGTTGGTATGTTAGGGTGAAAGGCTGGTATGATCTGTTGGTATGTTAGGGTGAAAGGCTGGTATGATCTGTTGGTATGTTAGGGTGAAAGGCTGGGTTTGATCTGTTGGTATGTTAGGTTGAAAGGCTGGGTTTGATCTGTTGGTATGTTAGGATGAAAGGCTGGGTTTGATCTGTTGGTATGTTAGGGTGAAAGGCTGGTATGATCTGTTGGTATGTTAGGTTGAAAGGCTGGGTTTGATCTGTTGGTATGTTAGGGTGAAAGGCTGGTATGATCTGTTGGTATGTTAGGGTGAAAGGCTGGTATGATCTGTTGGTATGTTAGGGTGAAAGGCTGGGTTTGATCTGTTGGTATGTTAGGGTGAAAGGCTGGTATGATCTGTCGGTATGTTAGGGTGAAAGGCTGGGTCTGATCTGTTGGTATGTTAGGGTGAAAGGCTGGGCTTGATCTGTTGGTATGTTAGGGTGAAAGGCTGGTATGATCTGTTGGTATGTTAGGGTGAAAGGCTGGTATGATCTGTTGGTATGTTAGGGTGAAAGGCTGGGTTTGATCTGTTGGTATGTTAGGGTGAAAGGCTGGTATGATCTGTTGGTATGTTAGGGTGAAAGGCTGGGTTTGATCTGTTGGTATGTTAGGGTGAAAGGCTGGTATGATATGTTGGTATGTTAGGGTGAAAGGTTGGGTTTGATCGGTTGGTATGCTAGGTTGAAAGGCTGGGTATGATCTGTTGGTATGTTAGGGTGAAAGGCTGGGTTTGATCTGTTGGTATGTTAGGGTGAAAGGCTGGTATGATCTGTTGGTATGTTAGGGTAAAAGGCTTGGTATGATCTGTTGGTATGTTAGGAAGAAAGGCTGGGTATAATCACTAGGTATGTTAAGGTGAAAGGCTGGGTTTGATCTGTTGGTATGTTAGGGTGAAAGGCTGGTATGATCTGTTGGTATGTTAGGGTGAAAGGCTGGTATGATCTGTTGGTATGTTAGGGTGAAAGGCTGGGTTTGATCTGTTGGTATGTTAGGGTGAAAGGCTGGTATGATCTGCTGGTATGTTAGGGTGAAAGGCTGGGTTTGATCTGTTGGTATGTTAGGGTGAAAGGCTGGTATGATCTGTTGGTATGTTAGGGTGAAAGGTTGGGTTTGATCGGTTGGTATGTTAGGGTGAAAGGCTGGTATGATCTGTTGGTATGTTAGGGTGAAAGGTTGGGTTTGATCGGTTGGTATGCTAGGTTGAAAGGCTGGGTATGATCTGTTGGTATGTTAGGGTGAAAGGCTGGGTTTGATCTGTTGGTATGTTAGGGTGAAAGGCTGGTATGATCTGTTGGTATGTTAGGGTAAAATGCTTGGTATGATCTGTCGGTATGTTAGGAAGAAAGGCTGGGTATGATCACTAGGTATGTTAAGGTGAAAGGCATGAAGCGTGTTCATATTCTGTTTACAGTAGCCCTGTCAGCATCGTAGGATGAAAGACTGCGTATGTTGTTCTGTCGGTGTATTAGGGTGAAAGGCTGAGTGCGTTCTCGGTCTACGTGTTCATGTCCAGGGTACTAGCCGTGGGTGGATGAAAGGAAGGGTGTTTTCTGCCTCCATGTTAGGATGAAAGGCTGAGTGTGTTCTGTCAGTATGGTAGGATGAAAGGCTGAGTCTGTTCTATCGCTAAGGGTACGAAGCGCTCAGAGGCCGGCAGTCCCCGCCAGCTGTGCAGGGCGCCGCGTGCTGCTCGGAGCCCGCGACCTTCGTGTACAAAGAGCCTGGAGGGAGCGTGTCTGGGAGTCTGGGCGCTAGAGATCAAAGACTCGCGCGCTAATTAAGCGTCAAGTGTTTAACTTTACAGCCCTCATTAGACGCCCGGGAGCGGAGCCGCACACATGTTCTCTCCTCATTAACAGTCACCTCTAAAAGGGGGGCTTTCTCTTCTCTTTAGTTGTTATTTCTAATAAGAAATGTCGTGTCTGCTGTGAAAAAAGAAATAGTTTAACTGTGAGGATTTGGAGGGGTGAAGAGTGAAGTGCAAGTCTTTAGAATGTGTTATTATGTAAATATTGTAATCTCCATATGGTCGGGAAGGAGGTAGTGCCTTAGATATTTCTGACATCAGAAAAAAGCTGCATTTGTAAAATGATGTCACTAGTTTGTAATAATGTATTACAAGAGAGAAGCGCCGCCCTGGCAGGACCAGCGTTTCCACCAGCGCCTGGCAGACATTAGAGGGGTCTGTCCCAACTGGGCCGTTCACCTGCCCCTGCCAGAGTAGAGGTGTGTACCCCAGAGGTGTCTGCTGTGGTCCCCAGAGTAGAAATGTGTACCCCAGAGGTGTCTGCTGTGGCTCCCGGAGTAGAGGTGTGTACCCTAGAGGTGTCTGCTGTGGTGCCTGGAGAAGAGGTGTGTACCCCAGAGGTGTCTGCTGTGGCCCCGTAGCAGAGGTGTGTACCCCAGAGGTGTCTGCTGTGGTGCCTGGAGAAGAGGTGTGTACCCCAGAGGTGTCTGCTGTGGTCCCTGGAGTAGAGGTGAGTACCCCAGAGGTGTCTGCTGTGGCCCCGTAGCAGAGGTGTGTACCCCAGAGGTGTCTGCTGTGGCCCCGTAGCAGAGGTGTGTACCCCAGAGGTGTCTGCTGTGGCCCCGTAGCAGAGGTGTGTACCCCAGAGGTGTCTGCTGTGGTCCCAGGTGTAGAGGTGAGTACCCCAGAGGTGTCTGCTGTGGCCCCGTAGCAGAGGTGTGTACCCCAGAGGTGTCTGCTGTGGTCCCAGGTGTAGAGGTGTGTACCCCAGAGGTGTCTGCTGTGGCCCCGTAGCAGAGGTGTGTACCCCAGAGGTGTCTGCTGTGGCCCCGTAGCAGAGGTGTGTACCCCAGAGGTGTCTGCTGTGGTCCCAGGTGTAGAGGTGAGTACCCCAGAGGTGTCTGCTGTGGCCCCGTAGCAGAGGTGTGTACCCCAGAGGTGTCTGCTGTGGTCCCTGGAGTAGAGGTGAGTACCCCAGAGGTGTCTGCTGTGGCCCCGTAGCAGAGGTGTGTACCCCAGAGGTGTCTGCTGTGGCCCCGTAGCAGAGGTGTGTACCCCAGAGGTGTCTGCTGTGGCCCCGTAGCAGAGGTGTGTACCCCAGAGGTGTCTGCTGTGGTCCCAGGTGTAGAGGTGTGTACCCCAGAGGTGTCTGCTGTGGCCCCGAAGCAGAGGTGTGTACCCCAGAGGTGTCTGCTGTGGCCCCGTAGCAGAGGTGTGTACCCCAGAGGTGTCTGCTGTGGTCCCAGGTGTAGAGGTGAGTACCCCAGAGGTGTCTGCTGTGGCTCCCGGAGTAGAGGTGTGTACCCCAGAGGTGTCTGCTGTGGTCCATGGAGTAGAGGTGTGTACCCCAGAGGTGTCTGCAGTGGTCCCTGGAGTAGAGATGTGTACCTCTGAGGTGTCTGCTGTGGCCCCCAGAGTAGAGGTGTGTACCCCAGAGGTGTCTGCTGTGGTTCCTGGAGTAGAGATGTGTACCTCTGAGGTGTCTGCTGTGGCCCCCAGAGTAGAGGTGTGTACCCCAGAGGTGTCTGCAGTGGTCCCTGGAGTAGAGATGTGTACCTCTGAGGTGTCTGCTGTGGCCCCCAGAGTAGAGGTGTGTACCCCAGAGGTGTCTGCTGTGGTCCCAGGTGTAGAGGTGTGTACCCCAGAGGTGTCTGCTGTGGCCCCGTAGCAGAGGTGTGTACCCCAGAGGTGTCTGCTGTGGTCCCAGGTGTAGAGGTGTGTACCCCAGAGGTGTCTGCTGTGGCCCCGTAGCAGAGGTGTGTACCCCAGAGGTGTCTGCTGTGGTCCCAGGTGTAGAGGTGTGTACCCCAGAGGTGTCTGCTGTGGCCCCGTAGCAGAGGTGTGTACCCCAGAGGTGTCTGCTGTGGCCCCGTAGCAGAGGTGTGTACCCCAGAGGTGTCTGCTGTGGTCCCAGGTGTAGAGGTGAGTACCCCAGAGGTGTCTGCTGTGGCCCCGTAGCAGAGGTGTGTACCCCAGAGGTGTCTGCTGTGGTCCCTGGAGTAGAGGTGAGTACCCCAGAGGTGTCTGCTGTGGCCCCGTAGCAGAGGTGTGTACCCCAGAGGTGTCTGCTGTGGCCCCGTAGCAGAGGTGTGTACCCCAGAGGTGTCTGCTGTGGCCCCGTAGCAGAGGTGTGTACCCCAGAGGTGTCTGCTGTGGTCCCAGGTGTAGAGGTGTGTACCCCAGAGGTGTCTGCTGTGGCCCCGTAGCAGAGGTGTGTACCCCAGAGGTGTCTGCTGTGGCCCCGTAGCAGAGGTGTGTACCCCAGAGGTGTCTGCTGTGGTCCCAGGTGTAGAGGTGAGTACCCCAGAGGTGTCTGCTGTGGCTCCCGGAGTAGAGGTGTGTACCCCAGAGGTGTCTGCTGTGGTCCATGGAGTAGAGGTGTGTACCCCAGAGGTGTCTGCAGTGGTCCCTGGAGTAGAGATGTGTACCTCTGAGGTGTCTGCTGTGGCCCCCAGAGTAGAGGTGTGTACCCCAGAGGTGTCTGCTGTGGTTCCCGGAGTAGAGATGTGTACCTCTGAGGTGTCTGCTGTGGCCCCCAGAGTAGAGGTGTGTACCCCAGAGGTGTCTGCAGTGGTCCCTGGAGTAGAGATGTGTACCTCTGAGGTGTCTGCTGTGGCCCCCAGAGTAGAGGTGTGTACCCCAGAGGTGTCTGCTGTGGTCCCAGGTGTAGAGGTGTGTACCCCAGAGGTGTCTGCTGTGGTTCCCGGAGTAGAGGTGTGAACCCAGAGGTGTCTGCTGTGGTCCATCGAGTAGAGGTGTGTACCCCAGAGGTGTCTGCTGTGGTCCCCAGAGTAGAGGTGTGCACCCCAGAGGTGTCTGCTGGGGTCCCCGGAGTAGAGGTGTGTACCCCAGAGGTGTCTGCTGTGGCCCCCAGAGTAGAGGTGTGTACCCCAGAGGTGTCTGCTGTGGTCCCAGGTGTAGAGGTGTGTACCCCAGAGGTGTCTGCTGTGGTTCCCGGAGTAGAGGTGTGAACCCAGAGGTGTCTGCTGTGGTCCATCGAGTAGAGGTGTGTACCCCAGAGGTGTCTGCTGTGGTCCCCAGAGTAGAGGTGTGCACCCCAGAGGTGTCTGCTGTGGTGCCTGGAGAAGAGGTGTGTACCCCAGAGGTTTCTGCTGTGGTCCATGGAGTAGAGGTGTGTACCCCAGAGGTGTCTGCTGTGGCCCCGGAGTAGAGGTGTGTACCCCAGAGGTGTCTGCTGTGGTCCCCAGAGTAGAGGTGTGTACCCCAGAGGTGTCTGCTGTGGTCCCTGGAGTAGAGGTGTGTACCCCAGAGGTGTCTGCTGTGGTCCCTGGAGTAGAGGTGTGTACCCCAGAGGTATCTGCTGTGGCCCCGTAGCAGAGGTGTGTACCCCAGAGGTGTCTGCTGTGGCCCCGTAGCAGAGGTGTGTACCCCAGAGGTGTCTGCTGTGGCCCCGTAGCAGAGGTGTGTACCCCAGAGGTGTCTGCTGTGGCCCTCGGAGTAGAGGTGTGTACCCCAGAGGTGTCTGCTGTGGTCCCAGGTGTAGAGGTGAGTACCCCAGAGGTGTCTGCTGTGGCCCCGTAGCAGAGGTGTGTACCCCAGAGGTGTCTGCTGTGGTCCCTGGAGTAGAGGTGTGTACCCCAGAGGTGTCTGCTGTGGTCCCTGGAGTAGAGGTGTGTACCCCAGAGGTGTCTGCTGTGGCCCCGGAGTAGAGGTGTGTACCCCAGAGGTGTCTGCTGTGGTCCCAGGTGTAGAGGTGAGTACCCCAGAGGTGTCTGCTGTGGCCCCGTAGCAGAGGTGTGTACCCCAGAGGTGTCTGCTGTGGTCCCAGGTGTAGAGGTGTGTACCCCAGAGGTGTCTGCTGTGGCCCCGTAGCAGAGGTGTGTACCCCAGAGGTGTCTGCTGTGGCCCCGTAGCAGAGGTGTGTACCCCAGAGGTGTCTGCTGTGGTCCCAGGTGTAGAGGTGAGTACCCCAGAGGTGTCTGCTGTGGCTCCCGGAGTAGAGGTGTGTACCCCAGAGGTGTCTGCTGTGGTCCATGGAGTAGAGGTGTGTACCCCAGAGGTGTCTGCTGTGGTGCCTGGAGAAGAGGTGTGTACCCCAGAGGTGTCTGCTGTGGCCCCCGGAGTAGAGGTGTGTACCCCAGAGGTGTCTGCTGTGGTCCCCAGAGTAGAGGTGTGTACCCAAGAGGTGTCTGCTGTGGTTCCCGGAGTAGAGGTGTGTACCCCAGAGGTGTCTGCTGTGGTTCCCGGAGTAGAGGTGTGAACCCAGAGGTGTCTGCTGTGGTCCATGGAGTAGAGGTGTGTACCCCAGAGGTGTCTGCTGTGGTCCATGGAGTAGAGGTGTGTACCCCAGAGGTGTCTGCTGTGGTCCCTGGAGTAGAGGTGTGTACCCCAGAGGTGTCTGCTGTGGTGCCCGGAGTAGAGGTGTGTACCCCAGAGGTGTCTGCTGTGGTGCCTGGAGAAGAGGTGTGTACCCCAGAGGTGTCTGCTGTGGTCCATGGAGTAGAGGTGTGTACCCCAGAGGTGTCTGCTGTGGTCCATGGAGTAGAGGTGTGTACCCCAGAGGTGTCTGCTGTGGTCCCTGGAGTAGAGGTGTGTACACCAGAGGTGTCTGCTGTGGTCCCCAGAGTAGAGGTGTGCACCCCAGAGGTGTCTGCTGTGGTCCATGGAGTAGAGGTGTGTACCCCAGAGGTGTCTGCTGTGGTCCATGGAGTAGAGGTGTGTACCCCAGAGGTGTCTGCTGTGGTCCCTGGAGTAGAGGTGTGTACCCCAGAGGTGTCTGCTGTGGTCCCCAGAGTAGAGGTGTGCACCCCAGAGGTGTCTGCTGTGGTCCATGGAGTAGAGGTGTGTACCCCAGAGGTGTCTGCGGTGGTCCCTTGAGTAGAGGTGTGTACCCCAGAGGTGTCTGCTGTGGTCCATGGAGTAGAGGTGTGTACCCCAGAGGTGTCTGCTGTGGTCCATGGAGTAGAGGTGTGTACCCCAGAGGTGTCTGTTGTGGTCCCTGGAGTAGAGGTGTGTACCCCAGAGGTGTCTGCTGTGGTCCATGGAGTAGAGGTGTGTACCCCAGAGGTGTCTGCTGTGGTCCATGGAGTAGAGGTGTGTACCCCAGAGGTGTCTGCTGCCGTCCCTGGAGTAGAGGTGTGTACCTCAGAGGTGTCTGCTGTGGTCCTCGGAGTAGAGGTGTGTACCCCAGAGGTGTCTGCTGTGGTCCATGGAGTAAAGGTGTGTACCCCAGAGGTGTCTGCTGTGGTCCATGGAGTAGAGGTGTGTACCCCAGAGGTGTCTGCTGTGGTCCATGGAGTAGAGGTGTGTACCCCAGAGGTGTCTGCTGTGGTGCCTGGAGAAGAGGTGTGTACCCCAGAGGTGTCTGCTGTGGCCCCCGGAGTAGAGGTGTGTACCCCAGAGGTGTCTGCTGTGGTCCCCAGAGTAGAGGTGTGCACCCCAGAGGTGTCTGCTGTGGTCCTTGGAGTAGAGGTGTGTACCCCAGAGGTGTCTGCTGTGGTGCCTGGAGAAGAGGTGTGTACCCCAGAGGTGTCTGCTGTGGTTCCCGGAGTAGAGGTGTGAACCCAGAGGTGTCTGCTGTGGTCCATGGAGTAGAGGTGTGTACCCCAGAGGTGTCTGCTGTGGTCCCTGGAGTATAGGTGTGTACCCCAGAGGTGTCTGCTGTGGTGCCTGGAGAAGAGGTGTGTACCCCAGAGGTGTCTGCTGTGGCCCCCGGAGTAGAGGTGTGTACCCCAGAGGTGTCTGCTGGGGTCCCCGGAGTAGAGGTGTGCACCCCAGAGGTGTCTGCTGTGGTGCCTGGAGAAGAGGTGTGCGCCCCAGAGGTGTCTGCTGTGGTTCATGGAGTAGAGGTGTGTACCCCAGAGGTGTCTGCTGCCGTCCCTGGAGTAGAGGTGTGTGTATACCAAGAGGTGTCTGCTGTGGTCCCCGGAGTAGAGGTGTGTACCCCAGAGGTGTCTGCTGTGGCTCCCGGAGTAGAGGTGTGTACCCTAGAGGTGTCTGCTGTGGTGCCTGGAGAAGAGGTGTGTACCCCAGAGGTGTCTGCTGTGGTGCCTGGAGAAGAGGTGTGTACCCCAGAGGTGTCTGCTGTGGTCCCCGGAGTAGAGGTGTGTAAACCAGAGGTGTCTGCTGTGGTCCCCAGAGTAGAGGTGTGTACCCCAGAGGTGTCTGCTGTGGTCCCTGGAGCAGAGGTGTGTACCCCAGAGGTGTCTGCTGTGGTCCCCAGAGTAGAAATGTGTACCCCAGAGGTGTCTGCTGTGGTGCCTGGAAAAGAGGTGTGTTCCCCAGAGGTGTCTGCTGTGGTTCCCGGAGTAGAGGTGTGTACCCCAGAGGTGTCTGCTGTTGTCCATGGAGTAGAGGTGTGTACCCCAGAGGTGTCTGCTGTGGTCCCTGGAGTAGAGGTGTGTACCCCAGAGGTGTCTGCTGTGGCTCCCGGAGTAGAGGTGTGTACCCCAGAGGTGTCTGCTGGGGTCCCCGGGAGTAGAGGTGTGCGCCCCAGAGGTGTCTGCTGTGGTCCCCAGAGTAGAGGTGTGTACCCTAGAGGTGTCTGCTGTGGTGCCTGGAGAAGAGGTGTGTACCCCAGAGGTGTCTGCTGTGGTCCCCTTTGTAGAGGTGTGTACCCCAGAGGTGTCTGCTGTGGTCCATGGAGTAGAGGTGTGTACCCTAGAGGTGTCTGCTGTGGCCCCTGGAGTAGAGGTGTGTACCCCAGAGGTGTCTGCTGTGGCCCCCGGAGTAGAGGTGTGTACCCCAGAGGTGTCTGCTGTGGCTCCCGGAGTAGAGGTGTGTACCCCAGAGGTGTCTGCTGTGGCTCCCGGAGTAGAGGTGTGTACCCTAGAGGTGTCTGCTGTGGTGCCTGGAGAAGAGGTGTGTACCCCAGAGGTGTCTGCTGTGGCCCCGTAGCAGAGGTGTGTACCCCAGAGGTGTCTGCTGTGGTGCCTGGAGAAGAGGTGTGTACCCCAGAGGTGTCTGCTGTGGTCCCTGGAGTAGAGGTGAGTACCCCAGAGGTGTCTGCTGTGGCCCCGTAGCAGAGGTGTGTACCCCAGAGGTGTCTGCTGTGGCCCCGTAGCAGAGGTGTGTACCCCAGAGGTGTCTGCTGTGGCCCCGTAGCAGAGGTGTGTACCCCAGAGGTGTCTGCTGTGGTCCCAGGTGTAGAGGTGAGTACCCCAGAGGTGTCTGCTGTGGCCCCGTAGCAGAGGTGTGTACCCCAGAGGTGTCTGCTGTGGTCCCAGGTGTAGAGGTGTGTACCCCAGAGGTGTCTGCTGTGGCCCCGTAGCAGAGGTGTGTACCCCAGAGGTGTCTGCTGTGGCCCCGTAGCAGAGGTGTGTACCCCAGAGGTGTCTGCTGTGGTCCCAGGTGTAGAGGTGAGTACCCCAGAGGTGTCTGCTGTGGCCCCGTAGCAGAGGTGTGTACCCCAGAGGTGTCTGCTGTGGTCCCTGGAGTAGAGGTGAGTACCCCAGAGGTGTCTGCTGTGGCCCCGTAGCAGAGGTGTGTACCCCAGAGGTGTCTGCTGTGGCCCCGTAGCAGAGGTGTGTACCCCAGAGGTGTCTGCTGTGGCCCCGTAGCAGAGGTGTGTACCCCAGAGGTGTCTGCTGTGGTCCCAGGTGTAGAGGTGTGTACCCCAGAGGTGTCTGCTGTGGCCCCGAAGCAGAGGTGTGTACCCCAGAGGTGTCTGCTGTGGCCCCGTAGCAGAGGTGTGTACCCCAGAGGTGTCTGCTGTGGTCCCAGGTGTAGAGGTGAGTACCCCAGAGGTGTCTGCTGTGGCTCCCGGAGTAGAGGTGTGTACCCCAGAGGTGTCTGCTGTGGTCCATGGAGTAGAGGTGTGTACCCCAGAGGTGTCTGCAGTGGTCCCTGGAGTAGAGATGTGTACCTCTGAGGTGTCTGCTGTGGCCCCCAGAGTAGAGGTGTGTACCCCAGAGGTGTCTGCTGTGGTTCCCGGAGTAGAGATGTGTACCTCTGAGGTGTCTGCTGTGGCCCCCAGAGTAGAGGTGTGTACCCCAGAGGTGTCTGCAGTGGTCCCTGGAGTAGAGATGTGTACCTCTGAGGTGTCTGCTGTGGCCCCCAGAGTAGAGGTGTGTACCCCAGAGGTGTCTGCTGTGGTCCCAGGTGTAGAGGTGTGTACCCCAGAGGTGTCTGCTGTGGCCCTGTAGCAGAGGTGTGTACCCCAGAGGTGTCTGCTGTGGTCCCAGGTGTAGAGGTGTGTACCCCAGAGGTGTCTGCTGTGGCCCCGTAGCAGAGGTGTGTACCCCAGAGGTGTCTGCTGTGGTCCCAGGTGTAGAGGTGTGTACCCCAGAGGTGTCTGCTGTGGCCCCGTAGCAGAGGTGTGTACCCCAGAGGTGTCTGCTGTGGCCCCGTAGCAGAGGTGTGTACCCCAGAGGTGTCTGCTGTGGTCCCAGGTGTAGAGGTGAGTACCCCAGAGGTGTCTGCTGTGGCCCCGTAGCAGAGGTGTGTACCCCAGAGGTGTCTGCTGTGGTCCCTGGAGTAGAGGTGAGTACCCCAGAGGTGTCTGCTGTGGCCCCGTAGCAGAGGTGTGTACCCCAGAGGTGTCTGCTGTGGCCCCGTAGCAGAGGTGTGTACCCCAGAGGTGTCTGCTGTGGCCCCGTAGCAGAGGTGTGTACCCCAGAGGTGTCTGCTGTGGTCCCAGGTGTAGAGGTGTGTACCCCAGAGGTGTCTGCTGTGGCCCCGTAGCAGAGGTGTGTACCCCAGAGGTGTCTGCTGTGGCCCCGTAGCAGAGGTGTGTACCCCAGAGGTGTCTGCTGTGGTCCCAGGTGTAGAGGTGAGTACCCCAGAGGTGTCTGCTGTGGCTCCCGGAGTAGAGGTGTGTACCCCAGAGGTGTCTGCTGTGGTCCATGGAGTAGAGGTGTGTACCCCAGAGGTGTCTGCAGTGGTCCCTGGAGTAGAGATGTGTACCTCTGAGGTGTCTGCTGTGGCCCCCAGAGTAGAGGTGTGTACCCCAGAGGTGTCTGCTGTGGTTCCCGGAGTAGAGATGTGTACCTCTGAGGTGTCTGCTGTGGCCCCCAGAGTAGAGGTGTGTACCCCAGAGGTGTCTGCAGTGGTCCCTGGAGTAGAGATGTGTACCTCTGAGGTGTCTGCTGTGGCCCCCAGAGTAGAGGTGTGTACCCCAGAGGTGTCTGCTGTGGTCCCAGGTGTAGAGGTGTGTACCCCAGAGGTGTCTGCTGTGGTTCCCGGAGTAGAGGTGTGAACCCAGAGGTGTCTGCTGTGGTCCATCGAGTAGAGGTGTGTACCCCAGAGGTGTCTGCTGTGGTCCCCAGAGTAGAGGTGTGCACCCCAGAGGTGTCTGCTGGGGTCCCCGGAGTAGAGGTGTGTACCCCAGAGGTGTCTGCTGTGGCCCCCAGAGTAGAGGTGTGTACCCCAGAGGTGTCTGCTGTGGTCCCAGGTGTAGAGGTGTGTACCCCAGAGGTGTCTGCTGTGGTTCCCGGAGTAGAGGTGTGAACCCAGAGGTGTCTGCTGTGGTCCATCGAGTAGAGGTGTGTACCCCAGAGGTGTCTGCTGTGGTCCCCAGAGTAGAGGTGTGCACCCCAGAGGTGTCTGCTGTGGTGCCTGGAGAAGAGGTGTGTACCCCAGAGGTGTCTGCTGTGGTCCATGGAGTAGAGGTGTGTACCCCAGAGGTGTCTGCTGTGGCCCCGGAGTAGAGGTGTGTACCCCAGAGGTGTCTGCTGTGGTCCCCAGAGTAGAGGTGTGTACCCCAGAGGTGTCTGCTGTGGTCCCTGGAGTAGAGGTGTGTACCCCAGAGGTGTCTGCTGTGGTCCCTGGAGTAGAGGTGTGTACCCCAGAGGTATCTGCTGTGGCCCCGTAGCAGAGGTGTGTACCCCAGAGGTGTCTGCTGTGGCCCCGTAGCAGAGGTGTGTACCCCAGAGGTGTCTGCTGTGGCCCCGTAGCAGAGGTGTGTACCCCAGAGGTGTCTGCTGTGGCCCCGTAGCAGAGGTGTGTACCCCAGAGGTGTCTGCTGTGGCCCTCGGAGTAGAGGTGTGTACCCCAGAGGTGTCTGCTGTGGTCCCAGGTGTAGAGGTGAGTACCCCAGAGGTGTCTGCTGTGGCCCCGTAGCAGAGGTGTGTACCCCAGAGGTGTCTGCTGTGGTCCCTGGAGTAGAGGTGTGTACCCCAGAGGTGTCTGCTGTGGTCCCTGGAGTAGAGGTGTGTACCCCAGAGGTGTCTGCTGTGGCCCCGGAGTAGAGGTGTGTACCCCAGAGGTGTCTGCTGTGGTCCCAGGTGTAGAGGTGAGTACCCCAGAGGTGTCTGCTGTGGCCCCGTAGCAGAGGTGTGTACCCCAGAGGTGTCTGCTGTGGTCCCAGGTGTAGAGGTGTGTACCCCAGAGGTGTCTGCTGTGGCCCCGTAGCAGAGGTGTGTACCCCAGAGGTGTCTGCTGTGGCCCCGTAGCAGAGGTGTGTACCCCAGAGGTGTCTGCTGTGGTCCCAGGTGTAGAGGTGAGTACCCCAGAGGTGTCTGCTGTGGCTCCCGGAGTAGAGGTGTGTACCCCAGAGGTGTCTGCTGTGGTCCATGGAGTAGAGGTGTGTACCCCAGAGGTGTCTGCTGTGGTGCCTGGAGAAGAGGTGTGTACCCCAGAGGTGTCTGCTGTGGCCCCCGGAGTAGAGGTGTGTACCCCAGAGGTGTCTGCTGTGGTCCCCAGAGTAGAGGTGTGTACCCAAGAGGTGTCTGCTGTGGTTCCCGGAGTAGAGGTGTGTACCCCAGAGGTGTCTGCTGTGGTTCCCGGAGTAGAGGTGTGAACCCAGAGGTGTCTGCTGTGGTCCATGGAGTAGAGGTGTGTACCCCAGAGGTGTCTGCTGTGGTCCATGGAGTAGAGGTGTGTACCCCAGAGGTGTCTGCTGTGGTCCCTGGAGTAGAGGTGTGTACCCCAGAGGTGTCTGCTGTGGTGCCCGGAGTAGAGGTGTGTACCCCAGAGGTGTCTGCTGTGGTGCCTGGAGAAGAGGTGTGTACCCCAGAGGTGTCTGCTGTGGTCCATGGAGTAGAGGTGTGTACCCCAGAGGTGTCTGCTGTGGTCCATGGAGTAGAGGTGTGTACCCCAGAGGTGTCTGCTGTGGTCCCTGGAGTAGAGGTGTGTACACCAGAGGTGTCTGCTGTGGTCCCCAGAGTAGAGGTGTGCACCCCAGAGGTGTCTGCTGTGGTCCATGGAGTAGAGGTGTGTACCCCAGAGGTGTCTGCTGTGGTCCATGGAGTAGAGGTGTGTACCCCAGAGGTGTCTGCTGTGGTCCCTGGAGTAGAGGTGTGTACCCCAGAGGTGTCTGCTGTGGTCCCCAGAGTAGAGGTGTGCACCCCAGAGGTGTCTGCTGTGGTCCATGGAGTAGAGGTGTGTACCCCAGAGGTGTCTGCGGTGGTCCCTTGAGTAGAGGTGTGTACCCCAGAGGTGTCTGCTGTGGTCCATGGAGTAGAGGTGTGTACCCCAGAGGTGTCTGCTGTGGTCCATGGAGTAGAGGTGTGTACCCCAGAGGTGTCTGTTGTGGTCCCTGGAGTAGAGGTGTGTACCCCAGAGGTGTCTGCTGTGGTCCATGGAGTAGAGGTGTGTACCCCAGAGGTGTCTGCTGTGGTCCATGGAGTAGAGGTGTGTACCCCAGAGGTGTCTGCTGCCGTCCCTGGAGTAGAGGTGTGTACCCCAGAGGTGTCTGCTGTGGTCCTCGGAGTAGAGGTGTGTACCCCAGAGGTGTCTGCTGTGGTCCATGGAGTAGAGGTGTGTACCCCAGAGGTGTCTGCTGTGGTCCATGGAGTAGAGGTGTGTACCCCAGAGGTGTCTGCTGTGGTCCATGGAGTAGAGGTGTGTACCCCAGAGGTGTCTGCTGTGGTGCCTGGAGAAGAGGTGTGTACCCCAGAGGTGTCTGCTGTGGCCCCCGGAGTAGAGGTGTGTACCCCAGAGGTGTCTGCTGTGGTCCCCAGAGTAGAGGTGTGCACCCCAGAGGTGTCTGCTGTGGTCCTTGGAGTAGAGGTGTGTACCCCAGAGGTGTCTGCTGTGGTGCCTGGAGAAGAGGTGTGTACCCCAGAGGTGTCTGCTGTGGTTCCCGGAGTAGAGGTGTGAACCCAGAGGTGTCTGCTGTGGTCCATGGAGTAGAGGTGTGTACCCCAGAGGTGTCTGCTGTGGTCCCTGGAGTAGAGGTGTGTACCCCAGAGGTGTCTGCTGTGGTGCCTGGAGAAGAGGTGTGTACCCCAGAGGTGTCTGCTGTGGCCCCCGGAGTAGAGGTGTGTACCCCAGAGGTGTCTGCTGGGGTCCCCGGAGTAGAGGTGTGCACCCCAGAGGTGTCTGCTGTGGTGCCTGGAGAAGAGGTGTGCGCCCCAGAGGTGTCTGCTGTGGTTCATGGAGTAGAGGTGTGTACCCCAGAGGTGTCTGCTGCCGTCCCTGGAGTAGAGGTGTGTGTATACCAAGAGGTGTCTGCTGTGGTCCCCGGAGTAGAGGTGTGTACCCCAGAGGTGTCTGCTGTGGCTCCCGGAGTAGAGGTGTGTACCCTAGAGGTGTCTGCTGTGGTGCCTGGAGAAGAGGTGTGTACCCCAGAGGTGTCTGCTGTGGTGCCTGGAGAAGAGGTGTGTACCCCAGAGGTGTCTGCTGTGGTCCCCGGAGTAGAGGTGTGTAAACCAGAGGTGTCTGCTGTGGTCCCCAGAGTAGAGGTGTGTACCCCAGAGGTGTCTGCTGTGGTCCCTGGAGCAGAGGTGTGTACCCCAGAGGTGTCTGCTGTGGTCCCCAGAGTAGAAATGTGTACCCCAGAGGTGTCTGCTGTGGTGCCTGGAAAAGAGGTGTGTTCCCCAGAGGTGTCTGCTGTGGTTCCCGGAGTAGAGGTGTGTACCCCAGAGGTGTCTGCTGTTGTCCATGGAGTAGAGGTGTGTACCCCAGAGGTGTCTGCTGTGGTCCCTGGAGTAGAGGTGTGTACCCCAGAGGTGTCTGCTGTGGCTCCCGGAGTAGAGGTGTGTACCCCAGAGGTGTCTGCTGGGGTCCCCGGGAGTAGAGGTGTGCGCCCCAGAGGTGTCTGCTGTGGTCCCCAGAGTAGAGGTGTGTACCCTAGAGGTGTCTGCTGTGGTGCCTGGAGAAGAGGTGTGTACCCCAGAGGTGTCTGCTGTGGTCCCCTTTGTAGAGGTGTGTACCCCAGAGGTGTCTGCTGTGGTCCATGGAGTAGAGGTGTGTACCCTAGAGGTGTCTGCTGTGGCCCCTGGAGTAGAGGTGTGTACCCCAGAGGTGTCTGCTGTGGCCCCCGGAGTAGAGGTGTGTACCCCAGAGGTGTCTGCTGTGGCTCCCGGAGTAGAGGTGTGTACCCCAGAGGTGTCTGCTGTGGCTCCCGGAGTAGAGGTGTGTACCCCAGAGGTGTGTGCTGTGGTCCCTGGAGTTGAGGTGTGTACCCCAGAGGTGTCTGCTGTGGTCCCTGGAGTAGAGGTGTGTACCCCAGAGGTGTCTGCTGTGGTGCCTGGAGAAGAGGTGTGTACCCCAGAGGTGTCTGCTGTGGCCCCCGGAGTTGAGGTGTGTACCCCAGAGGTATCTGCTGTGGTCCCCAGAGTAGAGGTGTGCACCCCAGAGGTGTCTGCTGTGGCCCCCCGAGTAGAGGTGTGTACCCCAGAGGTGTCTGCTGTGGTCCCTGGAGTAGAGGTGTGTACCCCAGAGGTGTCTGCTGTGGCCCCCGGAGTAGAGGTGTGTACCCCAGAGGTGTCTGCTGTGGCTCCCGGAGTAGAGGTGTGTACCCCAGAGGTGTCTGCTGTGGCTCCCGGAGTAGAGGTGTGTACCCCAGAGGTGTGTGCTGTGGTCCCTGGAGTTGAGGTGTGTACCCCAGAGGTGTCTGCTGTGGTCCCTGGAGTAGAGGTGTGTACCCCAGAGGTGTCTGCTGTGGTGCCTGGAGAAGAGGTGTGTACCCCAGAGGTGTCTGCTGTGGCCCCCGGAGTTGAGGTGTGTACCCCAGAGGTATCTGCTGTGGTCCCCAGAGTAGAGGTGTGCACCCCAGAGGTGTCTGCTGTGGCCCCCCGAGTAGAGGTGTGTACCCCAGAGGTGTCTGCTGTGGTCCCTGGAGTAGAGGTGTGTACCCCAGAGGTGTCTGCTGTGGTCCCAGGTGTAGAGGTGTGTACCCCAGAGGTGTCTGCTGTGGTCCCTGGAGTAGAGGTGAGTACCCCAGAGGTGTCTGCTGTGGCCCCGTAGCAGAGGTGTGTACCCCAGAGGTGTCTGCTGTGGTCCCAGGTGTAGAGGTGAGTACCCCAGAGGTGTCTGCTGTGGCCCCGTAGCAGAGGTGTGTACCCCAGAGGTGTCTGCTGTGGTCCCCAGAGTAGAGGTGTGCACCCCAGAGGTGTCTGCTGTGGCCCCCGGAGTAGAGGTGTGCACCCCAGAGGTGTCTGCTGTGGTCCCTGGAGTAGAGGTGTGTACCCCAGAGGTGTCTGCTGTGGTGCCTGGAGAAGAGGTGTGTACCCCAGAGGTATCTGCTGTGGTCCCGGGTGTAGAGGTGTGTACCCCAGAGGTGTCTGCTGTGGTCCATGGAGTAGAGGTGTGTACCCCAGAGGTGTCTGCTGTGGTCCATGGAGTAGAGGTGTGTACCCCAGAGGTGTCTGCTGTGGTCCATGGAGTAGAGGTGTGTACCCCAGAGGTGTCTGCTGTGGTGCCTGGAGAAGAGGTGTGTACCCCAGAGGTGTCTGCTGTGGTCCCCAGAGTAGAGGTGTGCACCCCAGAGGTGTCTGCTGTGGTCCTTGGAGTAGAGGTGTGTACCCCAGAGGTGTCTGCTGTGGTGCCTGGAGAAGAGGTGTGTACCCCAGAGGTGTCTGCTGTGGTTCCCGGAGTAGAGGTGTGAACCCAGAGGTGTCTGCTGTGGTCCATGGAGTAGAGGTGTGTACCCCAGAGGTGTCTGCTGTGGTCCCTGGAGTAGAGGTGTGTACCCCAGAGGTGTCTGCTGTGGTGCCTGGAGTAGAGGTGTGTACCCCAGAGGTGTCTGCTGGGGTCCCCGGAGTAGAGGTGTGCACCCCAGAGGTGTCTGCTGTGGTGCCTGGAGAAGAGGTGTGCGCCCCAGAGGTGTCTGCTGTGGTTCATGGAGTAGAGGTGTGTACCCCAGAGGTGTCTGCTGCCGTCCCTGGAGTGAAGGTGTGTGTATACCAAGAGGTGTCTGCTGTGGTCCCCGGAGTAGAGGTGTGTACCCCAGAGGTGTCTGCTGTGGCTCCCGGAGTAGAGGTGTGTACCCTAGAGGTGTCTGCTGTGGTGCCTGGAGAAGAGGTGTGTACCCCAGAGGTGTCTGCTGTGGTCCCCGGAGTAGAGGTGTGTAAACCAGAGGTGTCTGCTGTGGTCCCCAGAGTAGAGGTGTGTACCCCAGAGGTGTCTGCTGTGGTCCCTGGAGCAGAGGTGTGTACCCCAGAGGTGTCTTCTGTGGTCCCCAGAGTAGAAATGTGTACCCCAGAGGTGTCTGCTGTGGTGCCTGGAAAAGAGGTGTGTTCCCCAGAGGTGTCTGCTGTGGTTCCCGGAGTAGAGGTGTGTACCCCAGAGGTGTCTGCTGTTGTCCATGGAGTAGAGGTGTGTACCCCAGAGGTGTCTGCTGTGGTCCCTGGAGTAGAGGTGTGTACCCCAGAGGTGTCTGCTGTGGCTCCCGGAGTAGAGGTGTGTACCCCAGAGGTGTCTGCTGGGGTCCCCGGGAGTAGAGGTGTGCGCCCCAGAGGTGTCTGCTGTGGTCCCCAGAGTAGAGGTGTGTACCCTAGAGGTGTCTGCTGTGGTGCCTGGAGAAGAGGTGTGTACCCCAGAGGTGTCTGCTGTGGTCCCCTTTGTAGAGGTGTGTACCCCAGAGGTGTCTGCTGTGGTACCTGGAGAAGAGGTGTGTACCCCAGAGGTGTCTGCTGTGGCCCCGTAGCAGAGGTGTGTACCCCAGAGGTGTCTGCTGTGGCCCCGTAGCAGAGGTGTGTACCCCAGAGGTGTCTGCTGTGGTCCCAGGTGTAGAGGTGAGTACCCCAGAGGTGTCTGCTGTGGCCCCGTAGCAGAGGTGTGTACCCCAGAGGTGTCTGCTGTGGTCCCTGGAGTAGAGGTGAGTACCCCAGAGGTGTCTGCTGTGGCCCCGTAGCAGAGGTGTGTACCCCAGAGGTGTCTGCTGTGGCCCCGTAGCAGAGGTGTGTACCCCAGAGGTGTCTGCTGTGGCCCCGTAGCAGAGGTGTGTACCCCAGAGGTGTCTGCTGTGGTCCCAGGTGTAGAGGTGTGTACCCCAGAGGTGTCTGCTGTGGCCCCGTAGCAGAGGTGTGTACCCCAGAGGTGTCTGCTGTGGCCCCGTAGCAGAGGTGTGTACCCCAGAGGTGTCTGCTGTGGTCCCAGGTGTAGAGGTGAGTACCCCAGAGGTGTCTGCTGTGGCTCCCGGAGTAGAGGTGTGTACCCCAGAGGTGTCTGCTGTGGTCCATGGAGTAGAGGTGTGTACCCCAGAGGTGTCTGCAGTGGTCCCTGGAGTAGAGATGTGTACCTCTGAGGTGTCTGCTGTGGCCCCCAGAGTAGAGGTGTGTACCCCAGAGGTGTCTGCTGTGGTCCCAGGTGTAGAGGTGTGTACCCCAGAGGTGTCTGCTGTGGCCCCGAAGCAGAGGTGTGTACCCCAGAGGTGTCTGCTGTGGCCCCGTAGCAGAGGTGTGTACCCCAGAGGTGTCTGCTGTGGTCCCAGGTGTAGAGGTGAGTACCCCAGAGGTGTCTGCTGTGGCTCCCGGAGTAGAGGTGTGTACCCCAGAGGTGTCTGCTGTGGTCCATGGAGTAGAGGTGTGTACCCCAGAGGTGTCTGCAGTGGTCCCTGGAGTAGAGATGTGTACCTCTGAGGTGTCTGCTGTGGCCCCCAGAGTAGAGGTGTGTACCCCAGAGGTGTCTGCTGTGGTTCCTGGAGTAGAGATGTGTACCTCTGAGGTGTCTGCTGTGGCCCCCAGAGTAGAGGTGTGTACCCCAGAGGTGTCTGCAGTGGTCCCTGGAGTAGAGATGTGTACCTCTGAGGTGTCTGCTGTGGCCCCCAGAGTAGAGGTGTGTACCCCGGAGGTGTCTGCTGTGGTCCCAGGTGTAGAGGTGTGTACCCCAGAGGTGTCTGCTGTGGCCCCGTAGCAGAGGTGTGTACCCCAGAGGTGTCTGCTGTGGTCCCAGGTGTAGAGGTGTGTACCCCAGAGGTGTCTGCTGTGGCCCCGTAGCAGAGGTGTGTACCCCAGAGGTGTCTGCTGTGGTCCCAGGTGTAGAGGTGTGTACCCCAGAGGTGTCTGCTGTGGCCCCGTAGCAGAGGTGTGTACCCCAGAGGTGTCTGCTGTGGCCCCGTAGCAGAGGTGTGTACCCCAGAGGTGTCTGCTGTGGTCCCAGGTGTAGAGGTGAGTACCCCAGAGGTGTCTGCTGTGGCCCCGTAGCAGAGGTGTGTACCCCAGAGGTGTCTGCTGTGGTCCCTGGAGTAGAGGTGAGTACCCCAGAGGTGTCTGCTGTGGCCCCGTAGCAGAGGTGTGTACCCCAGAGGTGTCTGCTGTGGCCCCGTAGCAGAGGTGTGTACCCCAGAGGTGTCTGCTGTGGCCCCGTAGCAGAGGTGTGTACCCCAGAGGTGTCTGCTGTGGTCCCAGGTGTAGAGGTGTGTACCCCAGAGGTGTCTGCTGTGGCCCCGTAGCAGAGGTGTGTACCCCAGAGGTGTCTGCTGTGGCCCCGTAGCAGAGGTGTGTACCCCAGAGGTGTCTGCTGTGGTCCCAGGTGTAGAGGTGAGTACCCCAGAGGTGTCTGCTGTGGCTCCCGGAGTAGAGGTGTGTACCCCAGAGGTGTCTGCTGTGGTCCATGGAGTAGAGGTGTGTACCCCAGAGGTGTCTGCAGTGGTCCCTGGAGTAGAGATGTGTACCTCTGAGGTGTCTGCTGTGGCCCCCAGAGTAGAGGTGTGTACCCCAGAGGTGTCTGCTGTGGTTCCCGGAGTAGAGATGTGTACCTCTGAGGTGTCTGCTGTGGCCCCCAGAGTAGAGGTGTGTACCCCAGAGGTGTCTGCAGTGGTCCCTGGAGTAGAGATGTGTACCTCTGAGGTGTCTGCTGTGGCCCCCAGAGTAGAGGTGTGTACCCCAGAGGTGTCTGCTGTGGTCCCAGGTGTAGAGGTGTGTACCCCAGAGGTGTCTGCTGTGGTTCCCGGAGTAGAGGTGTGAACCCAGAGGTGTCTGCTGTGGTCCATCGAGTAGAGGTGTGTACCCCAGAGGTGTCTGCTGTGGTCCCCAGAGTAGAGGTGTGCACCCCAGAGGTGTCTGCTGGGGTCCCCGGAGTAGAGGTGTGTACCCCAGAGGTGTCTGCTGTGGCCCCCAGAGTAGAGGTGTGTACCCCAGAGGTGTCTGCTGTGGTCCCAGGTGTAGAGGTGTGTACCCCAGAGGTGTCTGCTGTGGTTCCCGGAGTAGAGGTGTGAACCCAGAGGTGTCTGCTGTGGTCCATCGAGTAGAGGTGTGTACCCCAGAGGTGTCTGCTGTGGTCCCCAGAGTAGAGGTGTGCACCCCAGAGGTGTCTGCTGTGGTGCCTGGAGAAGAGGTGTGTACCCCAGAGGTGTCTGCTGTGGTCCATGGAGTAGAGGTGTGTACCCCAGAGGTGTCTGCTGTGGCCCCGGAGTAGAGGTGTGTACCCCAGAGGTGTCTGCTGTGGTCCCCAGAGTAGAGGTGTGTACCCCAGAGGTGTCTGCTGTGGTCCCTGGAGTAGAGGTGTGTACCCCAGAGGTGTCTGCTGTGGTCCCTGGAGTAGAGGTGTGTACCCCAGAGGTATCTGCTGTGGCCCCGTAGCAGAGGTGTGTACCCCAGAGGTGTCTGCTGTGGCCCCGTAGCAGAGGTGTGTACCCCAGAGGTGTCTGCTGTGGCCCCGTAGCAGAGGTGTGTACCCCAGAGGTGTCTGCTGTGGCCCCGTAGCAGAGGTGTGTACCCCAGAGGTGTCTGCTGTGGCCCTCGGAGTAGAGGTGTGTACCCCAGAGGTGTCTGCTGTGGTCCCAGGTGTAGAGGTGAGTACCCCAGAGGTGTCTGCTGTGGCCCCGTAGCAGAGGTGTGTACCCCAGAGGTGTCTGCTGTGGTCCCTGGAGTAGAGGTGTGTACCCCAGAGGTGTCTGCTGTGGTCCCTGGAGTAGAGGTGTGTACCCCAGAGGTGTCTGCTGTGGCCCCGGAGTAGAGGTGTGTACCCCAGAGGTGTCTGCTGTGGTCCCAGGTGTAGAGGTGAGTACCCCAGAGGTGTCTGCTGTGGCCCCGTAGCAGAGGTGTGTACCCCAGAGGTGTCTGCTGTGGTCCCAGGTGTAGAGGTGTGTACCCCAGAGGTGTCTGCTGTGGCCCCGTAGCAGAGGTGTGTACCCCAGAGGTGTCTGCTGTGGCCCCGTAGCAGAGGTGTGTACCCCAGAGGTGTCTGCTGTGGTCCCAGGTGTAGAGGTGAGTACCCCAGAGGTGTCTGCTGTGGCTCCCGGAGTAGAGGTGTGTACCCCAGAGGTGTCTGCTGTGGTCCATGGAGTAGAGGTGTGTACCCCAGAGGTGTCTGCTGTGGTGCCTGGAGAAGAGGTGTGTACCCCAGAGGTGTCTGCTGTGGCCCCCGGAGTAGAGGTGTGTACCCCAGAGGTGTCTGCTGTGGTCCCCAGAGTAGAGGTGTGTACCCAAGAGGTGTCTGCTGTGGTTCCCGGAGTAGAGGTGTGTACCCCAGAGGTGTCTGCTGTGGTTCCCGGAGTAGAGGTGTGAACCCAGAGGTGTCTGCTGTGGTCCATGGAGTAGAGGTGTGTACCCCAGAGGTGTCTGCTGTGGTCCATGGAGTAGAGGTGTGTACCCCAGAGGTGTCTGCTGTGGTCCCTGGAGTAGAGGTGTGTACCCCAGAGGTGTCTGCTGTGGTGCCCGGAGTAGAGGTGTGTACCCCAGAGGTGTCTGCTGTGGTGCCTGGAGAAGAGGTGTGTACCCCAGAGGTGTCTGCTGTGGTCCATGGAGTAGAGGTGTGTACCCCAGAGGTGTCTGCTGTGGTCCATGGAGTAGAGGTGTGTACCCCAGAGGTGTCTGCTGTGGTCCCTGGAGTAGAGGTGTGTACACCAGAGGTGTCTGCTGTGGTCCCCAGAGTAGAGGTGTGCACCCCAGAGGTGTCTGCTGTGGTCCATGGAGTAGAGGTGTGTACCCCAGAGGTGTCTGCTGTGGTCCATGGAGTAGAGGTGTGTACCCCAGAGGTGTCTGCTGTGGTCCCTGGAGTAGAGGTGTGTACCCCAGAGGTGTCTGCTGTGGTCCCCAGAGTAGAGGTGTGCACCCCAGAGGTGTCTGCTGTGGTCCATGGAGTAGAGGTGTGTACCCCAGAGGTGTCTGCGGTGGTCCCTTGAGTAGAGGTGTGTACCCCAGAGGTGTCTGCTGTGGTCCATGGAGTAGAGGTGTGTACCCCAGAGGTGTCTGCTGTGGTCCATGGAGTAGAGGTGTGTACCCCAGAGGTGTCTGTTGTGGTCCCTGGAGTAGAGGTGTGTACCCCAGAGGTGTCTGCTGTGGTCCATGGAGTAGAGGTGTGTACCCCAGAGGTGTCTGCTGTGGTCCATGGAGTAGAGGTGTGTACCCCAGAGGTGTCTGCTGCCGTCCCTGGAGTAGAGGTGTGTACCTCAGAGGTGTCTGCTGTGGTCCTCGGAGTAGAGGTGTGTACCCCAGAGGTGTCTGCTGTGGTCCATGGAGTAAAGGTGTGTACCCCAGAGGTGTCTGCTGTGGTCCATGGAGTAGAGGTGTGTACCCCAGAGGTGTCTGCTGTGGTCCATGGAGTAGAGGTGTGTACCCCAGAGGTGTCTGCTGTGGTGCCTGGAGAAGAGGTGTGTACCCCAGAGGTGTCTGCTGTGGCCCCCGGAGTAGAGGTGTGTACCCCAGAGGTGTCTGCTGTGGTCCCCAGAGTAGAGGTGTGCACCCCAGAGGTGTCTGCTGTGGTCCTTGGAGTAGAGGTGTGTACCCCAGAGGTGTCTGCTGTGGTGCCTGGAGAAGAGGTGTGTACCCCAGAGGTGTCTGCTGTGGTTCCCGGAGTAGAGGTGTGAACCCAGAGGTGTCTGCTGTGGTCCATGGAGTAGAGGTGTGTACCCCAGAGGTGTCTGCTGTGGTCCCTGGAGTATAGGTGTGTACCCCAGAGGTGTCTGCTGTGGTGCCTGGAGAAGAGGTGTGTACCCCAGAGGTGTCTGCTGTGGCCCCCGGAGTAGAGGTGTGTACCCCAGAGGTGTCTGCTGGGGTCCCCGGAGTAGAGGTGTGCACCCCAGAGGTGTCTGCTGTGGTGCCTGGAGAAGAGGTGTGCGCCCCAGAGGTGTCTGCTGTGGTTCATGGAGTAGAGGTGTGTACCCCAGAGGTGTCTGCTGCCGTCCCTGGAGTAGAGGTGTGTGTATACCAAGAGGTGTCTGCTGTGGTCCCCGGAGTAGAGGTGTGTACCCCAGAGGTGTCTGCTGTGGCTCCCGGAGTAGAGGTGTGTACCCTAGAGGTGTCTGCTGTGGTGCCTGGAGAAGAGGTGTGTACCCCAGAGGTGTCTGCTGTGGTGCCTGGAGAAGAGGTGTGTACCCCAGAGGTGTCTGCTGTGGTCCCCGGAGTAGAGGTGTGTAAACCAGAGGTGTCTGCTGTGGTCCCCAGAGTAGAGGTGTGTACCCCAGAGGTGTCTGCTGTGGTCCCTGGAGCAGAGGTGTGTACCCCAGAGGTGTCTGCTGTGGTCCCCAGAGTAGAAATGTGTACCCCAGAGGTGTCTGCTGTGGTGCCTGGAAAAGAGGTGTGTTCCCCAGAGGTGTCTGCTGTGGTTCCCGGAGTAGAGGTGTGTACCCCAGAGGTGTCTGCTGTTGTCCATGGAGTAGAGGTGTGTACCCCAGAGGTGTCTGCTGTGGTCCCTGGAGTAGAGGTGTGTACCCCAGAGGTGTCTGCTGTGGCTCCCGGAGTAGAGGTGTGTACCCCAGAGGTGTCTGCTGGGGTCCCCGGGAGTAGAGGTGTGCGCCCCAGAGGTGTCTGCTGTGGTCCCCAGAGTAGAGGTGTGTACCCTAGAGGTGTCTGCTGTGGTGCCTGGAGAAGAGGTGTGTACCCCAGAGGTGTCTGCTGTGGTCCCCTTTGTAGAGGTGTGTACCCCAGAGGTGTCTGCTGTGGTCCATGGAGTAGAGGTGTGTACCCTAGAGGTGTCTGCTGTGGCCCCTGGAGTAGAGGTGTGTACCCCAGAGGTGTCTGCTGTGGCCCCCGGAGTAGAGGTGTGTACCCCAGAGGTGTCTGCTGTGGCTCCCGGAGTAGAGGTGTGTACCCCAGAGGTGTCTGCTGTGGCTCCCGGAGTAGAGGTGTGTACCCTAGAGGTGTCTGCTGTGGTGCCTGGAGAAGAGGTGTGTACCCCAGAGGTGTCTGCTGTGGCCCCGTAGCAGAGGTGTGTACCCCAGAGGTGTCTGCTGTGGTGCCTGGAGAAGAGGTGTGTACCCCAGAGGTGTCTGCTGTGGTCCCTGGAGTAGAGGTGAGTACCCCAGAGGTGTCTGCTGTGGCCCCGTAGCAGAGGTGTGTACCCCAGAGGTGTCTGCTGTGGCCCCGTAGCAGAGGTGTGTACCCCAGAGGTGTCTGCTGTGGCCCCGTAGCAGAGGTGTGTACCCCAGAGGTGTCTGCTGTGGTCCCAGGTGTAGAGGTGAGTACCCCAGAGGTGTCTGCTGTGGCCCCGTAGCAGAGGTGTGTACCCCAGAGGTGTCTGCTGTGGTCCCAGGTGTAGAGGTGTGTACCCCAGAGGTGTCTGCTGTGGCCCCGTAGCAGAGGTGTGTACCCCAGAGGTGTCTGCTGTGGCCCCGTAGCAGAGGTGTGTACCCCAGAGGTGTCTGCTGTGGTCCCAGGTGTAGAGGTGAGTACCCCAGAGGTGTCTGCTGTGGCCCCGTAGCAGAGGTGTGTACCCCAGAGGTGTCTGCTGTGGTCCCTGGAGTAGAGGTGAGTACCCCAGAGGTGTCTGCTGTGGCCCCGTAGCAGAGGTGTGTACCCCAGAGGTGTCTGCTGTGGCCCCGTAGCAGAGGTGTGTACCCCAGAGGTGTCTGCTGTGGCCCCGTAGCAGAGGTGTGTACCCCAGAGGTGTCTGCTGTGGTCCCAGGTGTAGAGGTGTGTACCCCAGAGGTGTCTGCTGTGGCCCCGAAGCAGAGGTGTGTACCCCAGAGGTGTCTGCTGTGGCCCCGTAGCAGAGGTGTGTACCCCAGAGGTGTCTGCTGTGGTCCCAGGTGTAGAGGTGAGTACCCCAGAGGTGTCTGCTGTGGCTCCCGGAGTAGAGGTGTGTACCCCAGAGGTGTCTGCTGTGGTCCATGGAGTAGAGGTGTGTACCCCAGAGGTGTCTGCAGTGGTCCCTGGAGTAGAGATGTGTACCTCTGAGGTGTCTGCTGTGGCCCCCAGAGTAGAGGTGTGTACCCCAGAGGTGTCTGCTGTGGTTCCCGGAGTAGAGATGTGTACCTCTGAGGTGTCTGCTGTGGCCCCCAGAGTAGAGGTGTGTACCCCAGAGGTGTCTGCAGTGGTCCCTGGAGTAGAGATGTGTACCTCTGAGGTGTCTGCTGTGGCCCCCAGAGTAGAGGTGTGTACCCCAGAGGTGTCTGCTGTGGTCCCAGGTGTAGAGGTGTGTACCCCAGAGGTGTCTGCTGTGGCCCTGTAGCAGAGGTGTGTACCCCAGAGGTGTCTGCTGTGGTCCCAGGTGTAGAGGTGTGTACCCCAGAGGTGTCTGCTGTGGCCCCGTAGCAGAGGTGTGTACCCCAGAGGTGTCTGCTGTGGTCCCAGGTGTAGAGGTGTGTACCCCAGAGGTGTCTGCTGTGGCCCCGTAGCAGAGGTGTGTACCCCAGAGGTGTCTGCTGTGGCCCCGTAGCAGAGGTGTGTACCCCAGAGGTGTCTGCTGTGGTCCCAGGTGTAGAGGTGAGTACCCCAGAGGTGTCTGCTGTGGCCCCGTAGCAGAGGTGTGTACCCCAGAGGTGTCTGCTGTGGTCCCTGGAGTAGAGGTGAGTACCCCAGAGGTGTCTGCTGTGGCCCCGTAGCAGAGGTGTGTACCCCAGAGGTGTCTGCTGTGGCCCCGTAGCAGAGGTGTGTACCCCAGAGGTGTCTGCTGTGGCCCCGTAGCAGAGGTGTGTACCCCAGAGGTGTCTGCTGTGGTCCCAGGTGTAGAGGTGTGTACCCCAGAGGTGTCTGCTGTGGCCCCGTAGCAGAGGTGTGTACCCCAGAGGTGTCTGCTGTGGCCCCGTAGCAGAGGTGTGTACCCCAGAGGTGTCTGCTGTGGTCCCAGGTGTAGAGGTGAGTACCCCAGAGGTGTCTGCTGTGGCTCCCGGAGTAGAGGTGTGTACCCCAGAGGTGTCTGCTGTGGTCCATGGAGTAGAGGTGTGTACCCCAGAGGTGTCTGCAGTGGTCCCTGGAGTAGAGATGTGTACCTCTGAGGTGTCTGCTGTGGCCCCCAGAGTAGAGGTGTGTACCCCAGAGGTGTCTGCTGTGGTTCCCGGAGTAGAGATGTGTACCTCTGAGGTGTCTGCTGTGGCCCCCAGAGTAGAGGTGTGTACCCCAGAGGTGTCTGCAGTGGTCCCTGGAGTAGAGATGTGTACCTCTGAGGTGTCTGCTGTGGCCCCCAGAGTAGAGGTGTGTACCCCAGAGGTGTCTGCTGTGGTCCCAGGTGTAGAGGTGTGTACCCCAGAGGTGTCTGCTGTGGTTCCCGGAGTAGAGGTGTGAACCCAGAGGTGTCTGCTGTGGTCCATCGAGTAGAGGTGTGTACCCCAGAGGTGTCTGCTGTGGTCCCCAGAGTAGAGGTGTGCACCCCAGAGGTGTCTGCTGGGGTCCCCGGAGTAGAGGTGTGTACCCCAGAGGTGTCTGCTGTGGCCCCCAGAGTAGAGGTGTGTACCCCAGAGGTGTCTGCTGTGGTCCCAGGTGTAGAGGTGTGTACCCCAGAGGTGTCTGCTGTGGTTCCCGGAGTAGAGGTGTGAACCCAGAGGTGTCTGCTGTGGTCCATCGAGTAGAGGTGTGTACCCCAGAGGTGTCTGCTGTGGTCCCCAGAGTAGAGGTGTGCACCCCAGAGGTGTCTGCTGTGGTGCCTGGAGAAGAGGTGTGTACCCCAGAGGTGTCTGCTGTGGTCCATGGAGTAGAGGTGTGTACCCCAGAGGTGTCTGCTGTGGCCCCGGAGTAGAGGTGTGTACCCCAGAGGTGTCTGCTGTGGTCCCCAGAGTAGAGGTGTGTACCCCAGAGGTGTCTGCTGTGGTCCCTGGAGTAGAGGTGTGTACCCCAGAGGTGTCTGCTGTGGTCCCTGGAGTAGAGGTGTGTACCCCAGAGGTATCTGCTGTGGCCCCGTAGCAGAGGTGTGTACCCCAGAGGTGTCTGCTGTGGCCCCGTAGCAGAGGTGTGTACCCCAGAGGTGTCTGCTGTGGCCCCGTAGCAGAGGTGTGTACCCCAGAGGTGTCTGCTGTGGCCCCGTAGCAGAGGTGTGTACCCCAGAGGTGTCTGCTGTGGCCCTCGGAGTAGAGGTGTGTACCCCAGAGGTGTCTGCTGTGGTCCCAGGTGTAGAGGTGAGTACCCCAGAGGTGTCTGCTGTGGCCCCGTAGCAGAGGTGTGTACCCCAGAGGTGTCTGCTGTGGTCCCTGGAGTAGAGGTGTGTACCCCAGAGGTGTCTGCTGTGGTCCCTGGAGTAGAGGTGTGTACCCCAGAGGTGTCTGCTGTGGCCCCGGAGTAGAGGTGTGTACCCCAGAGGTGTCTGCTGTGGTCCCAGGTGTAGAGGTGAGTACCCCAGAGGTGTCTGCTGTGGCCCCGTAGCAGAGGTGTGTACCCCAGAGGTGTCTGCTGTGGTCCCAGGTGTAGAGGTGTGTACCCCAGAGGTGTCTGCTGTGGCCCCGTAGCAGAGGTGTGTACCCCAGAGGTGTCTGCTGTGGCCCCGTAGCAGAGGTGTGTACCCCAGAGGTGTCTGCTGTGGTCCCAGGTGTAGAGGTGAGTACCCCAGAGGTGTCTGCTGTGGCTCCCGGAGTAGAGGTGTGTACCCCAGAGGTGTCTGCTGTGGTCCATGGAGTAGAGGTGTGTACCCCAGAGGTGTCTGCTGTGGTGCCTGGAGAAGAGGTGTGTACCCCAGAGGTGTCTGCTGTGGCCCCCGGAGTAGAGGTGTGTACCCCAGAGGTGTCTGCTGTGGTCCCCAGAGTAGAGGTGTGTACCCAAGAGGTGTCTGCTGTGGTTCCCGGAGTAGAGGTGTGTACCCCAGAGGTGTCTGCTGTGGTTCCCGGAGTAGAGGTGTGAACCCAGAGGTGTCTGCTGTGGTCCATGGAGTAGAGGTGTGTACCCCAGAGGTGTCTGCTGTGGTCCATGGAGTAGAGGTGTGTACCCCAGAGGTGTCTGCTGTGGTCCCTGGAGTAGAGGTGTGTACCCCAGAGGTGTCTGCTGTGGTGCCCGGAGTAGAGGTGTGTACCCCAGAGGTGTCTGCTGTGGTGCCTGGAGAAGAGGTGTGTACCCCAGAGGTGTCTGCTGTGGTCCATGGAGTAGAGGTGTGTACCCCAGAGGTGTCTGCTGTGGTCCATGGAGTAGAGGTGTGTACCCCAGAGGTGTCTGCTGTGGTCCCTGGAGTAGAGGTGTGTACACCAGAGGTGTCTGCTGTGGTCCCCAGAGTAGAGGTGTGCACCCCAGAGGTGTCTGCTGTGGTCCATGGAGTAGAGGTGTGTACCCCAGAGGTGTCTGCTGTGGTCCATGGAGTAGAGGTGTGTACCCCAGAGGTGTCTGCTGTGGTCCCTGGAGTAGAGGTGTGTACCCCAGAGGTGTCTGCTGTGGTCCCCAGAGTAGAGGTGTGCACCCCAGAGGTGTCTGCTGTGGTCCATGGAGTAGAGGTGTGTACCCCAGAGGTGTCTGCGGTGGTCCCTTGAGTAGAGGTGTGTACCCCAGAGGTGTCTGCTGTGGTCCATGGAGTAGAGGTGTGTACCCCAGAGGTGTCTGCTGTGGTCCATGGAGTAGAGGTGTGTACCCCAGAGGTGTCTGTTGTGGTCCCTGGAGTAGAGGTGTGTACCCCAGAGGTGTCTGCTGTGGTCCATGGAGTAGAGGTGTGTACCCCAGAGGTGTCTGCTGTGGTCCATGGAGTAGAGGTGTGTACCCCAGAGGTGTCTGCTGCCGTCCCTGGAGTAGAGGTGTGTACCCCAGAGGTGTCTGCTGTGGTCCTCGGAGTAGAGGTGTGTACCCCAGAGGTGTCTGCTGTGGTCCATGGAGTAGAGGTGTGTACCCCAGAGGTGTCTGCTGTGGTCCATGGAGTAGAGGTGTGTACCCCAGAGGTGTCTGCTGTGGTCCATGGAGTAGAGGTGTGTACCCCAGAGGTGTCTGCTGTGGTGCCTGGAGAAGAGGTGTGTACCCCAGAGGTGTCTGCTGTGGCCCCCGGAGTAGAGGTGTGTACCCCAGAGGTGTCTGCTGTGGTCCCCAGAGTAGAGGTGTGCACCCCAGAGGTGTCTGCTGTGGTCCTTGGAGTAGAGGTGTGTACCCCAGAGGTGTCTGCTGTGGTGCCTGGAGAAGAGGTGTGTACCCCAGAGGTGTCTGCTGTGGTTCCCGGAGTAGAGGTGTGAACCCAGAGGTGTCTGCTGTGGTCCATGGAGTAGAGGTGTGTACCCCAGAGGTGTCTGCTGTGGTCCCTGGAGTAGAGGTGTGTACCCCAGAGGTGTCTGCTGTGGTGCCTGGAGAAGAGGTGTGTACCCCAGAGGTGTCTGCTGTGGCCCCCGGAGTAGAGGTGTGTACCCCAGAGGTGTCTGCTGGGGTCCCCGGAGTAGAGGTGTGCACCCCAGAGGTGTCTGCTGTGGTGCCTGGAGAAGAGGTGTGCGCCCCAGAGGTGTCTGCTGTGGTTCATGGAGTAGAGGTGTGTACCCCAGAGGTGTCTGCTGCCGTCCCTGGAGTAGAGGTGTGTGTATACCAAGAGGTGTCTGCTGTGGTCCCCGGAGTAGAGGTGTGTACCCCAGAGGTGTCTGCTGTGGCTCCCGGAGTAGAGGTGTGTACCCTAGAGGTGTCTGCTGTGGTGCCTGGAGAAGAGGTGTGTACCCCAGAGGTGTCTGCTGTGGTGCCTGGAGAAGAGGTGTGTACCCCAGAGGTGTCTGCTGTGGTCCCCGGAGTAGAGGTGTGTAAACCAGAGGTGTCTGCTGTGGTCCCCAGAGTAGAGGTGTGTACCCCAGAGGTGTCTGCTGTGGTCCCTGGAGCAGAGGTGTGTACCCCAGAGGTGTCTGCTGTGGTCCCCAGAGTAGAAATGTGTACCCCAGAGGTGTCTGCTGTGGTGCCTGGAAAAGAGGTGTGTTCCCCAGAGGTGTCTGCTGTGGTTCCCGGAGTAGAGGTGTGTACCCCAGAGGTGTCTGCTGTTGTCCATGGAGTAGAGGTGTGTACCCCAGAGGTGTCTGCTGTGGTCCCTGGAGTAGAGGTGTGTACCCCAGAGGTGTCTGCTGTGGCTCCCGGAGTAGAGGTGTGTACCCCAGAGGTGTCTGCTGGGGTCCCCGGGAGTAGAGGTGTGCGCCCCAGAGGTGTCTGCTGTGGTCCCCAGAGTAGAGGTGTGTACCCTAGAGGTGTCTGCTGTGGTGCCTGGAGAAGAGGTGTGTACCCCAGAGGTGTCTGCTGTGGTCCCCTTTGTAGAGGTGTGTACCCCAGAGGTGTCTGCTGTGGTCCATGGAGTAGAGGTGTGTACCCTAGAGGTGTCTGCTGTGGCCCCTGGAGTAGAGGTGTGTACCCCAGAGGTGTCTGCTGTGGCCCCCGGAGTAGAGGTGTGTACCCCAGAGGTGTCTGCTGTGGCTCCCGGAGTAGAGGTGTGTACCCCAGAGGTGTCTGCTGTGGCTCCCGGAGTAGAGGTGTGTACCCCAGAGGTGTGTGCTGTGGTCCCTGGAGTTGAGGTGTGTACCCCAGAGGTGTCTGCTGTGGTCCCTGGAGTAGAGGTGTGTACCCCAGAGGTGTCTGCTGTGGTGCCTGGAGAAGAGGTGTGTACCCCAGAGGTGTCTGCTGTGGCCCCCGGAGTTGAGGTGTGTACCCCAGAGGTATCTGCTGTGGTCCCCAGAGTAGAGGTGTGCACCCCAGAGGTGTCTGCTGTGGCCCCCCGAGTAGAGGTGTGTACCCCAGAGGTGTCTGCTGTGGTCCCTGGAGTAGAGGTGTGTACCCCAGAGGTGTCTGCTGTGGCCCCCGGAGTAGAGGTGTGTACCCCAGAGGTGTCTGCTGTGGCTCCCGGAGTAGAGGTGTGTACCCCAGAGGTGTCTGCTGTGGCTCCCGGAGTAGAGGTGTGTACCCCAGAGGTGTGTGCTGTGGTCCCTGGAGTTGAGGTGTGTACCCCAGAGGTGTCTGCTGTGGTCCCTGGAGTAGAGGTGTGTACCCCAGAGGTGTCTGCTGTGGTGCCTGGAGAAGAGGTGTGTACCCCAGAGGTGTCTGCTGTGGCCCCCGGAGTTGAGGTGTGTACCCCAGAGGTATCTGCTGTGGTCCCCAGAGTAGAGGTGTGCACCCCAGAGGTGTCTGCTGTGGCCCCCCGAGTAGAGGTGTGTACCCCAGAGGTGTCTGCTGTGGTCCCTGGAGTAGAGGTGTGTACCCCAGAGGTGTCTGCTGTGGTCCCAGGTGTAGAGGTGTGTACCCCAGAGGTGTCTGCTGTGGTCCCTGGAGTAGAGGTGAGTACCCCAGAGGTGTCTGCTGTGGCCCCGTAGCAGAGGTGTGTACCCCAGAGGTGTCTGCTGTGGTCCCAGGTGTAGAGGTGAGTACCCCAGAGGTGTCTGCTGTGGCCCCGTAGCAGAGGTGTGTACCCCAGAGGTGTCTGCTGTGGTCCCCAGAGTAGAGGTGTGCACCCCAGAGGTGTCTGCTGTGGCCCCCGGAGTAGAGGTGTGCACCCCAGAGGTGTCTGCTGTGGTCCCTGGAGTAGAGGTGTGTACCCCAGAGGTGTCTGCTGTGGTGCCTGGAGAAGAGGTGTGTACCCCAGAGGTATCTGCTGTGGTCCCGGGTGTAGAGGTGTGTACCCCAGAGGTGTCTGCTGTGGTCCATGGAGTAGAGGTGTGTACCCCAGAGGTGTCTGCTGTGGTCCATGGAGTAGAGGTGTGTACCCCAGAGGTGTCTGCTGTGGTCCATGGAGTAGAGGTGTGTACCCCAGAGGTGTCTGCTGTGGTGCCTGGAGAAGAGGTGTGTACCCCAGAGGTGTCTGCTGTGGTCCCCAGAGTAGAGGTGTGCACCCCAGAGGTGTCTGCTGTGGTCCTTGGAGTAGAGGTGTGTACCCCAGAGGTGTCTGCTGTGGTGCCTGGAGAAGAGGTGTGTACCCCAGAGGTGTCTGCTGTGGTTCCCGGAGTAGAGGTGTGAACCCAGAGGTGTCTGCTGTGGTCCATGGAGTAGAGGTGTGTACCCCAGAGGTGTCTGCTGTGGTCCCTGGAGTAGAGGTGTGTACCCCAGAGGTGTCTGCTGTGGTGCCTGGAGTAGAGGTGTGTACCCCAGAGGTGTCTGCTGGGGTCCCCGGAGTAGAGGTGTGCACCCCAGAGGTGTCTGCTGTGGTGCCTGGAGAAGAGGTGTGCGCCCCAGAGGTGTCTGCTGTGGTTCATGGAGTAGAGGTGTGTACCCCAGAGGTGTCTGCTGTCGTCCCTGGAGTGAAGGTGTGTGTATACCAAGAGGTGTCTGCTGTGGTCCCCGGAGTAGAGGTGTGTACCCCAGAGGTGTCTGCTGTGGCTCCCGGAGTAGAGGTGTGTACCCTAGAGGTGTCTGCTGTGGTGCCTGGAGAAGAGGTGTGTACCCCAGAGGTGTCTGCTGTGGTCCCCGGAGTAGAGGTGTGTAAACCAGAGGTGTCTGCTGTGGTCCCCAGAGTAGAGGTGTGTACCCCAGAGGTGTCTGCTGTGGTCCCTGGAGCAGAGGTGTGTACCCCAGAGGTGTCTTCTGTGGTCCCCAGAGTAGAAATGTGTACCCCAGAGGTGTCTGCTGTGGTGCCTGGAAAAGAGGTGTGTTCCCCAGAGGTGTCTGCTGTGGTTCCCGGAGTAGAGGTGTGTACCCCAGAGGTGTCTGCTGTTGTCCATGGAGTAGAGGTGTGTACCCCAGAGGTGTCTGCTGTGGTCCCTGGAGTAGAGGTGTGTACCCCAGAGGTGTCTGCTGTGGCTCCCGGAGTAGAGGTGTGTACCCCAGAGGTGTCTGCTGGGGTCCCCGGGAGTAGAGGTGTGCGCCCCAGAGGTGTCTGCTGTGGTCCCCAGAGTAGAGGTGTGTACCCTAGAGGTGTCTGCTGTGGTGCCTGGAGAAGAGGTGTGTACCCCAGAGGTGTCTGCTGTGGTCCCCTTTGTAGAGGTGTGTACCCCAGAGGTGTCTGCTGTGGTACCTGGAGAAGAGGTGTGTACCCCAGAGGTGTCTGCTGTGGCCCCGTAGCAGAGGTGTGTACCCCAGAGGTGTCTGCTGTGGCCCCGTAGCAGAGGTGTGTACCCCAGAGGTGTCTGCTGTGGTCCCAGGTGTAGAGGTGAGTACCCCAGAGGTGTCTGCTGTGGCCCCGTAGCAGAGGTGTGTACCCCAGAGGTGTCTGCTGTGGTCCCTGGAGTAGAGGTGAGTACCCCAGAGGTGTCTGCTGTGGCCCCGTAGCAGAGGTGTGTACCCCAGAGGTGTCTGCTGTGGCCCCGTAGCAGAGGTGTGTACCCCAGAGGTGTCTGCTGTGGCCCCGTAGCAGAGGTGTGTACCCCAGAGGTGTCTGCTGTGGTCCCAGGTGTAGAGGTGTGTACCCCAGAGGTGTCTGCTGTGGCCCCGTAGCAGAGGTGTGTACCCCAGAGGTGTCTGCTGTGGCCCCGTAGCAGAGGTGTGTACCCCAGAGGTGTCTGCTGTGGTCCCAGGTGTAGAGGTGAGTACCCCAGAGGTGTCTGCTGTGGCTCCCGGAGTAGAGGTGTGTACCCCAGAGGTGTCTGCTGTGGTCCATGGAGTAGAGGTGTGTACCCCAGAGGTGTCTGCAGTGGTCCCTGGAGTAGAGATGTGTACCTCTGAGGTGTCTGCTGTGGCCCCCAGAGTAGAGGTGTGTACCCCAGAGGTGTCTGCTGTGGTTCCCGGAGTAGAGATGTGTACCTCTGAGGTGTCTGCTGTGGCCCCCAGAGTAGAGGTGTGTACCCCAGAGGTGTCTGCAGTGGTCCCTGGAGTAGAGATGTGTACCTCTGAGGTGTCTGCTGTGGCCCCCAGAGTAGAGGTGTGTACCCCAGAGGTGTCTGCTGTGGTCCCAGGTGTAGAGGTGTGTACCCCAGAGGTGTCTGCTGTGGTTCCCGGAGTAGAGGTGTGAACCCAGAGGTGTCTGCTGTGGTCCATCGAGTAGAGGTGTGTACCCCAGAGGTGTCTGCTGTGGTCCCCAGAGTAGAGGTGTGCACCCCAGAGGTGTCTGCTGGGGTCCCCGGAGTAGAGGTGTGTAACCCAGAGGTGTCTGCTGTGGCCCCCAGAGTAGAGGTGTGTACCCCAGAGGTGTCTGCTGTGGTCCCAGGTGTAGAGGTGTGTACCCCAGAGGTGTCTGCTGTGGTTCCCGGAGTAGAGGTGTGAACCCAGAGGTGTCTGCTGTGGTCCATCGAGTAGAGGTGTGTACCCCAGAGGTGTCTGCTGTGGTCCCCAGAGTAGAGGTGTGCACCCCAGAGGTGTCTGCTGTGGTGCCTGGAGAAGAGGTGTGTACCCCAGAGGTGTCTGCTGTGGTCCATGGAGTAGAGGTGTGTACCCCAGAGGTGTCTGCTGTGGCCCCGGAGTAGAGGTGTGTACCCCAGAGGTGTCTGCTGTGGTCCCCAGAGTAGCGGTGTGTACCCCAGAGGTGTCTGCTGTGGTCCCTGGAGTAGAGGTGTGTACCCCAGAGGTGTCTGCTGTGGTCCCTGGAGTAGAGGTGTGTACCCCAGAGGTATCTGCTGTGGCCCCGTAGCAGAGGTGTGTACCCCAGAGGTGTCTGCTGTGGCCCCGTAGCAGAGGTGTGTACCCCAGAGGTGTCTGCTGTGGCCCCGTAGCAGAGGTGTGTACCCCAGAGGTGTCTGCTGTGGCCCCGTAGCAGAGGTGTGTACCCCAGAGGTGTCTGCTGTGGCCCTCGGAGTAGAGGTGTGTACCCCAGAGGTGTCTGCTGTGGTCCCAGGTGTAGAGGTGAGTACCCCAGAGGTGTCTGCTGTGGCCCCGTAGCAGAGGTGTGTACCCCAGAGGTGTCTGCTGTGGTCCCTGGAGTAGAGGTGTGTACCCCAGAGGTGTCTGCTGTGGTCCCTGGAGTAGAGGTGTGTACCCCAGAGGTGTCTGCTGTGGCCCCGGAGTAGAGGTGTGTACCCCAGAGGTGTCTGCTGTGGTCCCAGGTGTAGAGGTGAGTACCCCAGAGGTGTCTGCTGTGGCCCCGTAGCAGAGGTGTGTACCCCAGAGGTGTCTGCTGTGGTCCCAGGTGTAGAGGTGTGTACCCCAGAGGTGTCTGCTGTGGCCCCGTAGCAGAGGTGTGTACCCCAGAGGTGTCTGCTGTGGCCCCGTAGCAGAGGTGTGTACCCCAGAGGTGTCTGCTATGGTCCCAGGTGTAGAGGTGAGTACCCCAGAGGTGTCTGCTGTGGCTCCCGGAGTAGAGGTGTGTACCCCAGAGGTGTCTGCTGTGGTCCATGGAGTAGAGGTGTGTACCCCAGAGGTGTCTGCTGTGGTGCCTGGAGAAGAGGTGTGTACCCCAGAGGTGTCTGCTGTGGCCCCCGGAGTAGAGGTGTGTACCCCAGAGGTGTCTGCTGTGGTCCCCAGAGTAGAGGTGTGTACCCCAGAGGTGTCTGCTGTGGTTCCCGGAGTAGAGGTGTGTACCCCAGAGGTGTCTGCTGTGGTTCCCGGAGTAGAGGTGTGAACCCAGAGGTGTCTGCTGTGGTCCATGGAGTAGAGGTGTGTACCCCAGAGGTGTCTGCTGTGGTCCATGGAGTAGAGGTGTGTACCCCAGAGGTGTCTGCTGTGGTCCCTGGAGTAGAGGTGTGTACCCCAGAGGTGTCTGCTGTGGTGCCCGGAGTAGAGGTGTGTACCCCAGAGGTGTCTGCTGTGGTGCCTGGAGAAGAGGTGTGTACCCCAGAGGTGTCTGCTGTGGTCCATGGAGTAGAGGTGTGTACCCCAGAGGTGTCTGCTGTGGTCCATGGAGTAGAGGTGTGTACCCCAGAGGTGTCTGCTGTGGTCCCTGGAGTAGAGGTGTGTACACCAGAGGTGTCTGCTGTGGTCCCCAGAGTAGAGGTGTGCACCCCAGAGGTGTCTGCTGTGGTCCATGGAGTAGAGGTGTGTACCCCAGAGGTGTCTGCTGTGGTCCATGGAGTAGAGGTGTGTACCCCAGAGGTGTCTGCTGTGGTCCCTGGAGTAGAGGTGTGTACCCCAGAGGTGTCTGCTGTGGTCCCCAGAGTAGAGGTGTGCACCCCAGAGGTGTCTGCTGTGGTCCATGGAGTAGAGGTGTGTACCCCAGAGGTGTCTGCGGTGGTCCCTTGAGTAGAGGTGTGTACCCCAGAGGTGTCTGCTGTGGTCCATGGAGTAGAGGTGTGTACCCCAGAGGTGTCTGCTGTGGTCCATGGAGTAGAGGTGTGTACCCCAGAGGTGTCTGCTGTGGTCCCTGGAGTAGAGGTGTGTACCCCAGAGGTGTCTGCTGTGGTCCATGGAGTAGAGGTGTGTACCCCAGAGGTGTCTGCTGTGGTCCATGGAGTAGAGGTGTGTACCCCAGAGGTGTCTGCTGCCGTCCCTGGAGTAGAGGTGTGTACCTCAGAGGTGTCTGCTGTGGTCCTCGGAGTAGAGGTGTGTACCCCAGAGGTGTCTGCTGTGGTTCCCGGAGTAGAGGTGTGAACCCAGAGGTGTCTGCTGTGGTCCATGGAGTAGAGGTGTGTACCCCAGAGGTGTCTGCTGTGGTCCATGGAGTAGAGGTGTGTACCCCAGAGGTGTCTGCTGTGGTGCCTGGAGAAGAGGTGTGTACCCCAGAGGTGTCTGCTGTGGCCCCCGGAGTAGAGGTGTGTACCCCAGAGGTGTCTGCTGTGGTCCCCAGAGTAGAGGTGTGCACCCCAGAGGTGTCTGCTGTGGTCCTTGGAGTAGAGGTGTGTACCCCAGAGGTGTCTGCTGTGGTGCCTGGAGAAGAGGTGTGTACCCCAGAGGTGTCTGCTGTGGTTCCCGGAGTAGAGGTGTGAACCCAGAGGTGTCTGCTGTGGTCCATGGAGTAGAGGTGTGTACCCCAGAGGTGTCTGCTGTGGTCCCTGGAGTAGAGGTGTGTACCCCAGAGGTGTCTGCTGTGGTGCCTGGAGAAGAGGTGTGTACCCCAGAGGTGTCTGCTGTGGCCCCCGGAGTAGAGGTGTGTACCCCAGAGGTGTCTGCTGGGGTCCCCGGAGTAGAGGTGTGCACCCCAGAGGTGTCTGCTGTGGTGCCTGGAGAAGAGGTGTGCGCCCCAGAGGTGTCTGCTGTGGTTCATGGAGTAGAGGTGTGTACCCCAGAGGTGTCTGCTGCCGTCCCTGGAGTAGAGGTGTGTGTATACCAAGAGGTGTCTGCTGTGGTCCCCGGAGTAGAGGTGTGTACCCCAGAGGTGTCTGCTGTGGCTCCCGGAGTAGAGGTGTGTACCCTAGAGGTGTCTGCTGTGGTGCCTGGAGAAGAGGTGTGTACCCCAGAGGTGTCTGCTGTGGTGCCTGGAGAAGAGGTGTGTACCCCAGAGGTGTCTGCTGTGGTCCCCGGAGTAGAGGTGTGTAAACCAGAGGTGTCTGCTGTGGTCCCCAGAGTAGAGGTGTGTACCCCAGAGGTGTCTGCTGTGGTCCCTGGAGCAGAGGTGTGTACCCCAGAGGTGTCTGCTGTGGTCCCCAGAGTAGAAATGTGTACCCCAGAGGTGTCTGCTGTGGTGCCTGGAAAAGAGGTGTGTTCCCCAGAGGTGTCTGCTGTGGTTCCCGGAGTAGAGGTGTGTACCCCAGAGGTGTCTGCTGTTGTCCATGGAGTAGAGGTGTGTACCCCAGAGGTGTCTGCTGTGGTCCCTGGAGTAGAGGTGTGTACCCCAGAGGTGTCTGCTGTGGCTCCCGGAGTAGAGGTGTGTACCCCAGAGGTGTCTGCTGGGGTCCCCGGGAGTAGAGGTGTGCGCCCCAGAGGTGTCTGCTGTGGTCCCCAGAGTAGAGGTGTGTACCCTAGAGGTGTCTGCTGTGGTGCCTGGAGAAGAGGTGTGTACCCCAGAGGTGTCTGCTGTGGTCCCCTTTGTAGAGGTGTGTACCCCAGAGGTGTCTGCTGTGGTCCATGGAGTAGAGGTGTGTACCCTAGAGGTGTCTGCTGTGGCCCCTGGAGTAGAGGTGTGTACCCCAGAGGTGTCTGCTGTGGCCCCCGGAGTAGAGGTGTGTACCCCAGAGGTGTCTGCTGTGGCTCCCGGAGTTGAGGTGTGTACCCCAGAGGTGTCTGCTGTGGCTCCCGGAGTAGAGGTGTGTACCCCAGAGGTGTGTGCTGTGGTCCCTGGAGTTGAGGTGTGTACCCCAGAGGTGTCTGCTGTGGTCCCTGGAGTAGAGGTGTGTACCCCAGAGGTGTCTGCTGTGGTGCCTGGAGAAGAGGTGTGTACCCCAGAGGTGTCTGCTGTGGCCCCCGGAGTTGAGGTGTGTACCCCAGAGGTATCTGCTGTGGTCCCCAGAGTAGAGGTGTGCACCCCAGAGGTGTCTGCTGTGGCCCCCGGAGTAGAGGTGTGTACCCCAGAGGTGTCTGCTGTGGTCCCTGGAGTAGAGGTGTGTACCCCAGAGGTGTCTGCTGTGGTCCCAGGTGTAGAGGTGTGTACCCCAGAGGTGTCTGCTGTGGTCCCTGGAGTAGAGTTGAGTACCCCAGAGGTGTCTGCTGTGGCCCCGTAGCAGAGGTGTGTACCCCAGAGGTGTCTGCTGTGGTCCCAGGTGTAGAGGTGAGTACCCCAGAGGTGTCTGCTGTGGCCCCGTAGCAGAGGTGTGTACCCCAGAGGTGTCTGCTGTGGTCCCCAGAGTAGAGGTGTGCACCCCAGAGGTGTCTGCTGTGGCCCCCGGAGTAGAGGTGTGCACCCCAGAGGTGTCTGCTGTGGTCCCTGGAGTAGAGGTGTGTACCCCAGAGGTGTCTGCTGTGGTGCCTGGAGAAGAGGTGTGTACCCCAGAGGTATCTGCTGTGGTCCCG
Source organism: Lissotriton vulgaris (assembly GCF_964263255.1). Taxonomy (NCBI): domain Eukaryota; kingdom Metazoa; phylum Chordata; class Amphibia; order Caudata; family Salamandridae; genus Lissotriton; species Lissotriton vulgaris. Next base: position 10,641,524 of record NC_141694.1, read on the forward strand.
GGTGTAGAGGTGTGTACCCCAGAGGTGTCTGCTGTGGTCCATGGAGTAGAGGTGTGTACCCCAGAGGTGTCTGCTGTGGTCCATGGAGTAGAGGTGTGTACCCCAGAGGTGTCTGCTGTGGTCCATGGAGTAGAGGTGTGTACCCCAGAGGTGTCTGCTGTGGTGCCTGGAGAAGAGGTGTGTACCCCAGAGGTGTCTGCTGTGGTCCCCAGAGTAGAGGTGTGCACCCCAGAGGTGTCTGCTGTGGTCCTTGGAGTAGAGGTGTGTACCCCAGAGGTGTCTGCTGTGGTGCCTGGAGAAGAGGTGTGTACCCCAGAGGTGTCTGCTGTGGTTCCCGGAGTAGAGGTGTGAACCCAGAGGTGTCTGCTGTGGTCCATGGAGTAGAGGTGTGTACCCCAGAGGTGTCTGCTGTGGTCCCTGGAGTAGAGGTGTGTACCCCAGAGGTGTCTGCTGTGGTGCCTGGAGAAGAGGTGTGTACCCCAGAGGTGTCTGCTGTGGCCCCCGGAGTAGAGGTGTGTACCCCAGAGGTGTCTGCTGGGGTCCCCGGAGTAGAGGTGTGCACCCCAGAGGTGTCTGCTGTGGTGCCTGGAGAAGAGGTGTGCGCCCCAGAGGTGTCTGCTGTGGTTCATGGAGTAGAGGTGTGTACCCCAGAGGTGTCTGCTGCCGTCCCTGGAGTGAAGGTGTGTGTATACCAAGAGGTGTCTGCTGTGGTCCCCGGAGTAGAGGTGTGTACCCCAGAGGTGTCTGCTGTGGCTCCCGGAGTAGAGGTGTGTACCCTAGAGGTGTCTGCTGTGGTGCCTGGAGAAGAGGTGTGTACCCCAGAGGTGTCTGCTGTGGTCCCCGGAGTAGAGGTGTGTAAACCAGAGGTGTCTGCTGTGGTCCCCAGAGTAGAGGTGTGTACCCCAGAGGTGTCTGCTGTGGTCCCTGGAGCAGAGGTGTGTACCCCAGAGGTGTCTTCTGTGGTCCCCAGAGTAGAAATGTGTACCCCAGAGGTGTCTGCTGTGGTGCCTGGAAAAGAGGTGTGTTCCCCAGAGGTGTCTGCTGTGGTTCCCGGAGTAGAGGTGTGTACCCCAGAGGTGTCTGCTGTTGTCCATGGAGTAGAGGTGTGTACTCCAGAGGTGTCTGCTGTGGTCCCTGGAGTAGAGGTGTGTACCCCAGAGGTGTCTGCTGTGGCTCCCGGAGTAGAGGTGTGTACCCCAGAGGTGTCTGCTGGGGTCCCCGGGAGTAGAGGTGTGCGCCCCAGAGGTGTCTGCTGTGGTCCCCAGAGTAGAGGTGTGTACCCTAGAGGTGTCTGCTGTGGTGCCTGGAGAAGAGGTGTGTACCCCAGAGGTGTCTGCTGTGGTCCCCTTTGTAGAGGTGTGTACCCCAGAGGTGTCTGCTGTGGTACCTGGAGAAGAGGTGTGTACCCTAGAGGTGTCTGCTGTGGCCCCTGGAGTAGAGGTGTGTACCCCAGAGGTGTCTGCTGTGGCCCCCGGAGTAGAGGTGTGTACCCCAGAGGTGTCTGCTGTGGCTCCCGGAGTAGAGGTGTGTACCCCAGAGGTGTCTGCTGTGGTCCATGGAGTAGAGGTGTGTACCCCAGAGGTGTCTGCTGTGGCTCCCGGAGTAGAGGTGTGTACCCCAGAGGTGTGTGCTGTGGTCCCTGGAGTTGAGGTGTGTACCCCAGAGGTGTTTGCTCTGGTCCCTGGAGTTGAAATGTGTACCCCAGAGGTGTCTGCTGTGGTCCCTGGAGTTGAGGTGTGTACCCCAGAGGTGTTTGCTGTGGTCCCTGGAGTTGAAGTGTGTACCCCAGAGGTGTCTGCTGTGGCCCGTAGCAGAGGTGTGTACCCCAGAGGTGTCTGCTGTGGCCCCGTAGCAGAGGTGTGTACCCCAGAGGTGTCTGCTGTGGTCCCTGGAGTTGAGGTGTGTACCCCAGAGGTGTTTGCTGTGGTCCCTGGAGTTAAAGTGTGTACCCCAGAGGTGTCTGCTGTGGCCCCGTAGCAGAGGTGTGTACCCCAGAGGTGTCTGCTGTGGTCCCTGGAGTTGAGGCGTGTACCCCAGAGGTGTCGGCTGGGGTCCCCGGAGTAGAGGTGTATACCCCAGAGGTGTCTGCTGTGGCCCCGTAGCAGAGGTGTGTACCCCAGAGGGGTCTGCTGTGGTCCATTGAGTAGATGTGTGTACCCCAGAGGTGTTTGCTGTGGTCCCTGGAGTTGAGGTGTGTACCCCAGAGGTGTCTGCTGCGGTCCCTGGAGTAGAGGTGAGTACCCCAGAGGTGTCTGCTGTGGCCCCGTAGCAGAGGTGTGTACCTCAGAGGTGTCTGCTGTGGTCCCTGGAGTTGAGGTGTGTACCCCAGAGGTGTCTGCTGGGGTCCCCGGAGTAGAGGTGTATACCCCAGAGGTGTCTGCTATGGCCCCGTAGCAGAGGTGTGTACCCCAGAGGGGTCTGCTGTGGTCCATTGAGTAGAGGTGTGTACCCCAGAGGGGTCTGCTGGGGTCCCCAGAGTAGAGGTGTGTACCCCAGAGGTGTCTGTTGTGGTACATGGAGTAGAGGTGTGTACCCCAGAGTTGTCTGCTGTGATCCCTGGAGTAGAGGTGTGTACCCCAAAGGTGTCTGCTGTGGTCCATGTAGTAGAGGTGTGTACCCCAGGGGTGTCTGCTGTGATCCCCGGAGTGGAGGTGTGTACCCCAGAGGTGTCTGCTGTGGTCCCTGGAGTAGAGGTGTGTGCCCCAGAGGTGTCTGCTGTGGTCCATGGAGTAGAGGTGTGTACCCCAGAGGTGTCTGCTGTGCTCCCCCGGAGTAGAGGTGTGAACCCAGAGGTGTCTGCTGCGGACCCTGGAGTTGAGGTGTGTACCCCAGAGGTGTCTGCTGTGGTCCATGGAGTAGAGGTGTGTACCCCAGAGGTGTCTGCTGTGCTCCCCCGGAGTAGAGGTGTGAACCCAGAGGTGTCTGCTGCGGTCCCTGGAGTTGAGGTGTGTACCCCAGAGGTGTCTGCTGTGGTCCCTGGAGTAGAGGTGTGTACCCCAGAGGTGTCTGCTGCGGTCCCTGGAGTTGAGGTGTGTACCTCAGAGGGGTCTGCTGTGGTCCCCGGAGTAAAGGTGTGTACCCCAAAGGTGTCTGCTGTGGTCCCCGGAGTAGAAGTGTGTACCCCAGAGGTGACTGCTGTGGTCCATCGAGTAGAGGTGTGTACCCCAGAGGTGTCTGCTGTGGTCCCCAGAGTAGAACTGTGTACCCCAGAGGTGTCTGTTGTGGTCCCCGGAGTAAAGGTGTGTACCCCAGAGGTGTCTGTTGTGGTCCATCGAGTAGAGGTGTGTTCCCCAGAGGTGTCTGCTGTGGTCCCCGGGGTAGAGGTGTGTACCCCAGAGGTGTCTGCTGTGGTCCCCGGAGTAGAGGTGTGTACCCCAGAGGTGTCTGCTGTGGTCCCCGGAGTAGAGGTGTGTACCCCAAAGGTGTCTGCTTTGGTCCCCGGAGTAGAAGTGTGTACCCCAGAGGTGTCTGCTGTGGTCCATCGAGTAGAGGTGTGTACCCCAGAGGTGTCTGCTGTGGTCCCCAGAGTAGAACTGTGTACCCCAGAGGTGTCTGTTGTGGTCCCCGGGGTAGAGGTGTGTACCCCAGAGGTGTCTGCTGTGGTCCCCGGAGTAGAGGTGTGTACCCCAGAGGTGTCTGCTGTGGTCCCCAGAGTAGAGGTGTGTACCCCAAAGGTGTCTGCTGTGGTCCCCAGAGTAGAAGTGTGTACCCCAGAGGTGTCTGCTGTGGTCCATCGAGTAGAGGTGTGTACCCCAGAGGTGTCTGCTGTGGTCCCTGGAGTAGAGGTGTGTACCCCAGAGGTGTCTGCTGTGGTCCCTGGAGTAGAGGTGTGTACCCCAGAGGTGTCTGCTGTGGTCCCTGGAGTAGAGGTATGTACCCCAGAGGTGTTTGCTGTTGCCCCCGGAGTAGAGGTGTGTACCCCAGAGGTGTCTGCTGTGGTCCATCGAGTAAAGGTGTGTACCCCAGAGGTGTCTGCTGTGGTCCCTGGAATAGAGGTGTGTACCTCTGAGGTGTCTGCTGTGGTCCCCAGAGTAGAGGTGTGTACCACGGAGATGTCTGCTATGGTCCTTGGAGTAGAGGTGTGTACCCCAGAGGTGTCTGCTGTGGTCCCCGGAGTAGAGGTGTGTACCCCAGAGGTGTCTGCTGTGTCCCCCGGAGTAGAGGTGTGTACCCCAGAGGTGTCTTCTGTGGTCCATGGAGTAGAGGTGTGTACCCCAGAGGTGCCTGCTGTGGCCCCAGAGTAGACTGCCGGAGTAGAGGTATGTACCCCAGAGGTGTCTGCTGTGGTCCCTGGAGTAGAGGTGTGTACCCCAGAGGTGTCTGCGGTGGTCCCTTGAGTAGAGGTGTGTACCCCAGAGGTGTCTGCTGTAGTCCCCGGAGTAGAGGTGTGTGCCCCAGAGGTGTCTGCTGTGGCCCCCGGAGTAGAGGTGTGTACCCCAGAGGTGTCTGCTGTGGCCCCTGGAGTAGAGGTGTGTACCCCACAGGTGTCTGCTGTGGCCCCTGGAATAGAGGTATGTACCTCTGAGGTGTCTGCTGTGGTACCCGGAGTAGAGGTGTGTACCACAGAGGTGTCTGCTGTGGCCCCTGGAGTAGAGGTGTGTACCCCAAAGGTGTCTGCTGTGGTCCCTGGAGTAGAGGTGTGTACCCCAGAGGTGTCTGCTGTGGTCCCAAGAGTAGAGGTGTGTACCCCAGAGGTGTCTGCTGTTTTCCATGGAGTAGAGGTGTGTACCTCCAAGGTGTCTGCTGTGGTACCCGGAGTAGAGGTGTGTACCTCTGAGGTGTCTGCTGTGGTCCCCAGAGTAGAGGTGTATACCCCAGAGGTGTCTGCTGTGGCCCCGTAGCAGAGGTGTGTACCCCAGAGGGGTCTGCTGTGGTCCATTGAGTAGATGTGTGTACCCCAGAGGTGTTTGCTGTGGTCCCTGGAGTTGAGGTGTGTACCCCAGAGGTGTCTGCTGCGGTCCCTGGAGTAGAGGTGAGTACCCCAGAGGTGTCTGCTGTGGCCCCGTAGCAGAGGTGTGTACCTCAGAGGTGTCTGCTGTGGTCCCTGGAGTTGAGGTGTGTACCCCAGAGGTGTCTGCTGGGGTCCCCGGAGTAGAGGTGTATACCCCAGAGGTGTCTGCTATGGCCCCGTAGCAGAGGTGTGTACCCCAGAGGGGTCTGCTGTGGTCCATTGAGTAGAGGTGTGTACCCCAGAGGGGTCTGCTGGGGTCCCCAGAGTAGAGGTGTGTACCCCAGAGGTGTCTGTTGTGGTACATGGAGTAGAGGTGTGTACCCCAGAGTTGTCTGCTGTGATCCCTGGAGTTAAGCATGGGCGAATTTTGCGGATCTCGCGTTCGCGAATTTTGCGGATTTGCGGATTCGCAATCCGCAAAATCCGCGAATTCCCGCGAATTTGCGGATTTTTTTTTTTTTTTGTGTTCGCCCGTGTTTCTGCCAGTTCGCGAGGGTTTTTACAATTTCGCAATTTGCGAACTTACCTGTCGGGTCGCAAGTTTTGCGAACTTGTTGTTTCTACATGTCCAGCCTGTTTGGGACACTCTTCTTCATCACTGCCACTCTCTGTCACCACTGCCACTCTCTGACTACTCATGCCACCCTCTGGCCCACCCATGCCACCCTCTGTTTCATCACCACACCCTCTGGTTGTCCAGTGTACATTATTTTCGGCAAAGCAAAGCACACCTTCCCTGCCTCAAGTGACCTGAATTAATTTGGGGCTGATTAATGTGTCACAGAATATTTTTTTAGCTGGCACCTGCTTCCTTAGTGCGCCCTGATTAGTGATCTTTTGCACTTGCTAAGTGCTTTCATTGTTGCAAAATTAGTTACAACACCTGCCCTGCCCCAACTGACAATAATGAATTAGGGGCTAATTAATGTGTCACTGAAAGAATTTAAAGTTCCAGCCTGGCACCTGCTTGTCTGCTCCTTTAGCTGTAAATCAGGACCTTTGTGGCATACAGTTAAGGTCAGAGCAGGGTCACACAATAGTTGCAAGCAGGCAACCGAATTCTGGAGGGCCCCCTCAGGAAGCAATACAAAGAATCGTTACAAATCATGAGGTTGACCTTTTGCACCTGCTCATTGCTTTTGCTTTTGCTGAAATCGTTTTGCGGTTTTTTTCGCGCTATTCGCGGGGCGCGGCGTCGTGCGAAACCGACCGCGGAAGCCGCCAATTCGTGCGAATGAGCATTTTATTTTTTTGCGGCTTGTTGTTTCGCGAGTTTTTTTGCAGTATTCGCGAGCCGCTTGCAGCGCAACACGCGAATTTACCCCAAGGTCGAGTACGGGCGCGGCCATTTTGTTTGCGTGACGTATTTCCGTTTCCGCCCGCTATGTATAATCTCGCGCAGTAAGCGCATTGCGAGTAGAGGTTCGCACGAGATCGCGCGGGAAATCTAGAGGTTCGCACGAGATCGCGAGGAAAATCTCGCGCGAACTGACTTTCGCGCTCGGAAACGGGCGCCGGCCATCTTGTTTTTCATTCATTTCCTGTGTCTGGGCATGGTGTTTAATCCTCTTGATATCTTTCCCATCCTTTGCTTGTTTTCAGTTTTTTTTTTACGATTTTGCTTCTTATCTATCCCTCTCTTTTCCTAGCTGTATATTTTTGTCTTTTCTGCTATTTTTCTTTACTTTTAAACTACTTTTGTAAACTCTTTTCTTTTCTTCTTCCCTATCCTATTCTTTCTTAATTTTCTACTTCTTCCTACCTTAGCTGCCCAGACCATGGTCAAGCCAGGCGCCGTGAAGCTGCCCAGGCACTTGAGGGCCGCAGCGGCGGCGGGGAGTAGTGCTGGACCCAGTGGCAGGACAGCAGGCGTGAGATCGAGGGGGGAGCAGGTGACGCGCCGGGAGATATTCAGCCCGGAGGAAGTGGGCGCGCTGGTCTACTTCGTCCAGCGCCGCCTGCCCAGGACCATCGCGGGAGGCGGCAGGATCGCGGCCGGCGGCTACAACATGCGGGAGCGCCGGAAGCGGTGGGAGAAGGTGTGCTGGGCCATATCCCACCTCTACGGGGTCCAGCGCACCTACAGCCAGGTCACCCATCGCTGGACGGACCTCCTGGACCGCGAGCGCGACCTGCTGGACCAGCTCGGCTTGGAGATCCCCGGGCTTGGTGAGTAGTAGTAGCCATTGGCATTTAATCACTCACTACTATGATGTTTTCTCCTGCTCTGTGTTGTTGTATTGCAAATATTTGTTTTTTACATGGAGCAAGCCAATAATGCCGCTGATGACGATTACATTGTAGTTAAATTATATTTCAAAATCTTCTGTGCATTTCAGGTGCACTGCTCTCCTTCTCAGTGGGGTTGCTACTATGCTTATTTGTTTTCTATTTCGTGGTCTCATTGGCCTGAGTAACTATTATGTATGAGTGTACTTAACAGAACTGCGTAATGCTAGACACTAGGGGGCAGATTACATTTACAAGCCCCTTGCGCCACGTTTACGTTTCCTTGCGTGACGCAACAGCGGCGTAAACGTGCCGCATCCCTGCAAGTCATTTACAGCATGACGCATCTAGGGAGATGCGTCACGTTATAAAGCCATGGGCCTGCACCACAATGGGTGCGTTCCTAGTACGCAGGGTGGGCGGTCCAGCGGCTGTGCGCCTCGCAAAATTGCCTGCGTGAAATCTACAAGATTTAACGCAGGCACTTCTGCGACGCTGCTACGTCAATTCAATTCCTTATGTCTGCTCGAAGCAGGCGAAAGGACTGACACAGCATGTAAAGTATTGGGTGGCCCTGAGCATTACTGGAGTTGCATTGCGTTGGCGACGTGACTCCAGCGATGCGCCGCTCTTACGTGACGAGATGCGTCACGCAAGTGCCTACCCTTGCGCCAGGGCGCGCCGCATTGTAAATGAGGCACATCTGCCGTGTCGCAAGGGTAGTTTTGCGTGACGCATTTGATCTGGCGCATCTCTGGAGATGCGCCAGAACGCGTAAGTAAGTATGCCCCTAAGGGGCAGAATTGCAATTACCGTCGCATCCCTGCAAAGTAGCAGGGATGCGCCATTAATTGTGCGGCCCGCTACCACCACCAAACATGGTGCGCCGTATTTGCAATGCGGCGCCCCATGGGCCCAAAACGTCACCGAAGCTTTACTGCTGGAGTTGCGTCGCAACGATGGCGCAGCTCCATCAATGCTCTGGGGTACCCTATCTCCCCAATGCTGGGTCAAGCCGTACGTCTGCTTCAAGCAGGTGCAGGGTTTGTGTGACGCATCATTGTCCTAAAGGTGACTGATTGATATTTTGTAGATTTCCCTCAGCCACTATTAGGATGTGTTCCAGCGCAGGAATGCCCTCCCTTGCGCCGGAACGCCCCCTGATGGCGCAGGGCTTTATAACGGGATGCATCTCCCAAATGCGTCACGTTGTTATAATATTATACGCCGCACCATGGCGCCCTTTTTTGTTTAGCTGCTGCGTCACAAAAGTCACGCAAGAACGGCGCAAAAGAGCCGCAAGGGCTTAAATCTGCCCCTTCCTTTGTAACCCTGACAATAAGAAAAATAGTGGCGGTGGATTGATAGTTTGACTATTTAAATGACTGGTAATGTAGCAGGCAACTGTTAGTGTTGTCACTGATCTGACTGAAATCACAATGGAGTTTGTCTGTCACTTTGCGTCTTGCCTGCGGACTGCTGCCTGCCAGTCCTAGGTGAACGTTTCAGTACTTTGTTTAGTGAGTTACGTGACTTTCGAAGTCACAGGTCCGCATATAAATGAAAAGTAACCATAATCAATATAATTTCGCAGAAATATTTTGTTATTGTTCTTTTGAAATGTTTGATTTGGTTGACATTGACAAGCAACAATCATCCATGTTTTCTGTTCTTTCTTTCATGTTGTACGTCAGCTCCCCCCAGGGGCGAGAGGAGGACACAGGAGCAGCAGGCGGCGGATGCTGTTCATCAACAGGGCCAGGATCGGGCAGGCGAGGGCTCCTCTGCTGGCCCCAGTAAGTTTTCATTTTAGACTAGTACCTATTTTTCCTAGCGTTCCTCATTTGACTTTTTTCAAAATTGTCTTTGCTCTTCTTGTAGACTGTATCTAAATTCTTATCCTGCCTCTACTATGACTCCCTGTGGTATTACTAGATTATTCTTATTAGTCTGTCTGTGTAGCTAACTAAGATTGCACGGTTGGCGAAACTCCCATGATTCTAGTCAGCAATAGCTCTATCAACTTAGTGCAGTCCTCTGGGATTGTCCATAATGTCTTTTGAAGTGTTCTATCTGGACTCATGCTTGCAAAAATTGCAAAACCTTTCGCTCAGTCACTCTAGTCTGGACCAAAAAACACAGATTGTATTTAAGTTTAAAAGCTTTATTAAAAGTAAACACATTTATTAAAATGAAGTCATAATAAAACTAAACGTTTAACTGATAATGGAAAAGTGGTTAGTGCTGACGATTAATTGAAGACATTTCTTGTGGTCGAGCCGAGCTCTCACCTGGTTTCAACTTGATCTTGTTGTTAGAAGTCCATCTTCTGTCTGTGTGGAGAAAAATGGTGCGTGTTAAAAAAACAGCCTTCATCAGTTGTGCCAAAAAGTGCAGCAAGACAACCTTCCCTGGAAAAAGGGACATTTTTTTTTAACTTTAACGACAGTCACAAATTACATTGTTTTCACATGTCTTCATTCCTAGACCAAATACTAGTGACTGCTTTATTCTAACATTCTTAAATGTACTTTGTAGGTGGAACATCTGGTGGCGGGGCCAGTGTGGAGGTGGTGGTGCTCGACACCGAGGCGGAGGGCGAATCGGGCGATGCTTCAGGGGAGGAGGCGGCGGCGGCAGCTGTGAGAGTTGAGACGGTGGTGGTGGCGGCCAGAGGTAAGCTCTTATATATTCCTTACTTATTGAGATTGAAGACTAGCTGGGAAGGCAAGAATATGAGATGCATGGCTGGGTGAATGATGAAGCAATGATGGGTGGAAGGACAACAGCCTGGGTGGGTGACACAGAAACTGTATGTGTCCATATACCTGGATCATGCTACTATCTGACTCTTAGATAGCATATGTGTATCTAGAGCAGGGGTACTCCTAGTACGGCCCGCGGGCCGGTGGTGGCCCGGCAAGCCTTCGTTGGCGGTGCGCTGACCTTGCAGACAATCACTGCTCCCCCGGCCCCCACAGAGCAGAGGCTTTTTTGTATTTCACCTGTTAGCGCCCCTGCATCTCCACTCTGACAATCACTGCTCCCCCGGCCCCCACAGAGCAGAGTGGAGATGCAAGGCCACAAAGAGGTGAAATAGAACTAAGCCTCTGCTCTGTGGGGCCGGGCAAGCAGTGATTGTCAGGGTGGAGAAGCAGGGGCGCTAAAACAAACAAAGCCTCAATAATATGTTAATGGTCTTTTAAAGACCTGTTAAGTACTTTGGTGTTGTTGTCTGTGTGTGCGCGTTGAGGAAGCGGTCTCAACCCGGGCTGAAGGCTGACACAGATAGACACACACACAGTGAGATGACAGAGGGGGAGGGAGAGGGAGGGCAGGAGGGAGAGAGAGATGGAGGGAGGGCAGGAGGGAGAGCAGGAGGGAGAGAGATGTATGTAAATGCTGGGTCTGGTGGCTCAGTGGATGAGGGCATCTGCTGCAGGGACCTGTGTGCAACCTCATGGTCACAAGTTATCGTTTTGCTTTAGCCCCGCCCCCTCTGACTCCGCCCCCACCAGTGCGGCCCTCGGCCCCAAACTACACTGTAAATGTAGCCCCTGAGAGAAAGTTTGTGAGTACCCATGATCTAGAGAGAGTAGACGGTCAGTGGATGAACTAAGTGTAACTTTGAAGAGCATGTAACACTAACACTGCACCCGCACGTCCGTTCCAGTGTAGGAAAGGCAAGGAAAAGAACTTTTAATTTTGTCCAAATACTACCATAAATAGTAGCAGTAGTTTGTATTGCAAGCACTGCATAGATCCGGTTATTATGGTGGCCACTCCCTACCTCTCTTAATAAGTTTAGTAGTACTCAGTCATTCATGTGTGGATGTATCACTGGTCACTCAATAAAAAGCAAAGCACCTAAAGTCATCCCATATATAAGCAAAAACATCCCATGTGAAGTGATAGATAATCAGATTATTTATCTTCTTCAATTTTCCATTTCTAGTACTCATTTCCACTGTAGGGTGAAAGTTAAATTAATTAAGCAGTAGCCCTTGAGTTGTAACAGAGTATTCTCAGTGCCACCCGTACTAGAAAAGTAAGAGATTCACCACCTGCATGTACTGGACGGGTACAGTAACGCAACGGCAACGCAAGTCTAGGTCACTCCTCATGGCGTGCGTCTCTTTTTCTCGGGTGCAAGTTTACCGCGCTGGCATTATGCCGGCTTGCAGAAAATAACGTACCAATTTTCCAAAACAAGAGATAAGAAGAAGAATAAGACTGGTGTACTTTCATAGTCGACTCCAATGGAAGTCCACAGTGCTCGTAGACTTTGTTCCTTAAACTCCCACTAATGTTAGAGCAAGGATGAAGAAGTGTGAGGTTAGATAGATACTGGCCTCAATAGTTATGTAATGCGCTTGCAAGTTGCTAGTTGTACTGCAACACAAATTTCTGCTGAATGATTGAGTTAATCTAAAAGAGCATTGGTTACAGACTATGTCTTTCTTTCTTCATATAGGTTCTCCTTCCAAACGGACAAGGAGGAAGGAGCTGGCTAGAGCGGCCCGGCAACGGAGGATCGAGGCCACTGTTGCGGAATATCGGCGGCTGGTGGCCCTGGAGGACGTGGAAAGTGTGCAGTCGACAACTACAACAACGTCGTCTGCATCGGCCTCCGTGGCCCCACGGGCTGCCACCCAGCACAGTGGTCCACCCAGACTGAGCCGGGCTGCCAAAGGCAAACGCCACCACCGAGCAGCAAGGCCAACAGCTGCCTCTCACAGGCATTGCACCTGCAAGGCAGTGAAGGCACGCCTGCGCCGCACCACCCTGATGGTGTCCCGCCTTCAGCAGGAGCTCGCCTTGCTCCGCGAGGAGCATGATGCCCTGGCCCAAAAAGTGAACAGCATCCACCCATAGTGTCCCTTGCCCCTTTTTTAGAGACTTTTGGGGGGTGGGAATTGGGAGTTGGGTTTTTGGGGACTTTTGAAGGACAATCGTTGGGGTTAGGGAGGGTCTTGCGGGAGATTATTTTGTTAGGGATATAAATATACTTTTTCAAACTTTATCTGAGCATACCTGTTTTTTACTGCTTGCCTGGTGGGTGGGGGTTTAACGTTGACTGTTTTCCTGAAAGTTTAGTTCCATTTTCTTCCTTTAAGTGTAAATGCCCAAATGTTTTCAACACTAAGTGCCTCTCACAGACTCAGTGAAGTGAATCCAAGAGTCCTAGGACTTTAGTAGTACTACCTTCAGTCTCTCGTCTCTCGTACTAATACTCCATTATACCCCCAAACCACCAAACGCTTATCTTACCTGTAATTTGTGTTTGAAAGTAGGGCTAGACCCAGGGCTGGCTCCACGGGAAACACCGAATAACGTTGGCAATCTTGGTCGGATAAAATTTCCTCATAGCGGTGGTACTATTGTTGTGACACAGTGGCAGTTGCATGCCTATGAAAAAAAAGAAAATGAAATCTGGTTTGTCCTCCTGAGCAATTCAACGGTACAACTGAGAATATAGCATGTGACAGAAGTACAGTAGAGCAGTGCCACATTGTAGCCTAACAAATGGTAAAGTATAACTACTAATTCGGTTGAAGTTCTTTCACATTAGCAATGGTTCTTTGTCAAGCTGAGTAAGAATATATCATCGACAACTGTGGAAAGAAAGAATGCGACAGTACAGGGCCTGTGTGGAATTATTGATAACGATATTCAACATAAGGTCTCTGTAGCCAGATACCCGAGAGCCTTGCTGGTCACTATAAATCCATTCACAACAACACTCAATGGGGTTGGTCTGGAAGGTGTCCGGTTTACTCCCCGTGATCCAGTCGATGCAAATATGGTTCCACTTCCAAATGTCACCAACACCCAGAAGTGTAAACACAGGGTGTTCGAGGCATTAGGCGGGGGAGAAAAATAACAAACTAAAATAAAAAATGTGGGATGGGTAAAGGTAGGGTCAGCAGGGAAAGGATACCTGTAACAGAAGACAAGACAGGCATCAGTGAAGTGCTGTCCTAACATACAAGAAGAAGGTATAGTAGATAGAAAAGGAGAAATTGCTTTTTTTCTAGGTGTCCCCTCACTCACCAGGGTTGCCCCTTGGTGACATGCTTCATCATTGGGGCCATCCCAGTCCTCTACGGCCTGGGGCGTGCTGCGACTTGCGAATTACGTAGGAGCACTTACAAATGACTATGTGTGGTGCAGATGTGATAGTGGAGTGGACTAAGTGATGTGTTAAGGGATCAATGTAGAAGCAGAGAGAGAGCCAAGAAATGCAGTCACAGTCAGAGAAAAAGGCAAGGGATACTGTATCTATGTGGTTGTAGTGGTCCTGTTGGAAGTGGTAAGTAAGTTGCCCGCAGAAAAAAAATCCTCCTATTAGCGGCACTCCTCCATTGCAGCCGACGCTTCGTCCATCGATGTTGGTCACCAGAAGACACCCTGTCCACTGCCTGCCTGATGCTGAATTGTGGCTCGCTACTGTGAAGCCTGACTCCATCCTTTTTTCCCCATTGCAGAGACTGAAACCCGGCCTGTAATTATTCAACGAAAAACAGGAAGTGATATAATATTACAACACCACTGATAAATAAATATAAGGCATGTAGGCTGTGGAGTGCAAAAAGTCACAATTTGTTTTTCCTAGTAGACAGTACAATGTTTTTGAAAGTGCGTACTCTGAGTCACCTTTTGAAGGATGTATGGGCAAATTAATGTATCGGATCTTGCCCCTCAAGCTAGGTGTACTGTAAACTGTGTTTTAGAACAAAATTAGATCTTCCTAGCAGTGCTCCCACCCAGACCCTTACTAAAGCCAGTCGCAAAAATGTAGAAGACCCCCAATCAAATCTCAAAAAACGAGGCCTAGCAGAAAACTGGTGACAAAACTTACTTTGAAAGTAAAAGTAGGCCGAAGTACCCTAATTATCCATTACCCACCGTGGATTGCATTCAAACCACTTGCAAGCAACCAAGCAAAAGTAGCCATAGCCAGCATCGCTCCAAGACTCGAAATCCCCCCCACTCAAACACATGCAATAGAAATACTGCTAACCCTAACGAACCCTAAGTTAAGAATAGTGGCAAAGGCTTTCTTTAACTATGCCAAATCCCCCCTTTCCCACCATGGATTTTCTTCAAATGACTTGCAACCAAAATTACACATTCTCACGAGTGCTCTAAGACCCCAGAACTCAGTTTGAAAAATCTAGAACACCCCGAAACACATGCAATCCTGCTGCTAGGGCTAACCCTAACGAACCCTAAGTTACAAAAAGTGCCAAAACTAAAGGCTTTTCCACGCGGATTTTGTCCCAACCACTTCTACCCGGTATTAGACCTTCCCAGGAATGCCCCAAGACCCGGCAACCCACCCGCCAAGAAGCGTAACACCCCCAAACAGGCCAAAAGCAAAATCTCATACTTGCAATATTTCTGGGCCTTCGGTCCAAACGCGCTGCGTAGCTAGGCCATAAGTCGGGGTTGGCACGACGGATTTCCTGAAAAGCAAATGCAATCAAGATTAGAGTGTCCCAGCAGTGCTCCCAGATCACGAAACTCACCCGCAAACAGACGGAACCCCCACTAAGAGCACCTCAAAGGCAAGCAAGTCATCAAAAACACAAAAAAAATTCCGCCTGGGATTTGGTCCAAAACATATTTATCCGGTATTAGAGCTTCCCAGCAATGGCCCCAGAGCCGTCAACCCAGGAGAAAACGAGTAGAAGACCCCCAAACAGCCAAAGAGCAAAAGTACAAAAATGGGGACTTAGTCACTTTTTCACAAATTTCCCAAATCACTCCGCGCGCGCTCTGCAGCTAGGCCCTAAGTCCCCTCAGCCACCATGGATTTGCTTCAAACCTCTTGCAAAGTAAAGTATATATAGCCAGCAGTGCTCCCACACCACGAAACTCACCCGCAAACACCAGGAAGCCCCCCAAACAGGCCCCCGAAAACGCTACATAGAGCAAAATGTCTGAAATAGCCCAAAAAAAAATCGGCCTGGATTTTGTCCCAACCACTTCTACCCGGTATTAGACCTTCCCAGGAATGCCCCAAGACCCGGCAACCCACCCGCCAAGAAGCATAACACCCCCAAACAGGCCAAAAGCAAAATCTCATACTTGCAATATTTCTGGGCCTTCGGTCCAAACGCGCTGCGTAGCTAGGCCATAAGTCGGGGTTGGCACGACGGATTTCCTGAAAAGCAAATGCAATCAAGATTAGAGTGTCCCAGCAGTGCTCCCAGACCACGAAACTCACCCACAAACACCAGGAAGCCCCCCAAACAGGCCCCCGAAAACGCTACATAGAGCAAAATGTCTGAAATAGCCCAAAAAAAAATCGGCCTGGATTTTGTCCCAACCACTTCTACCCGGTATTAGACCTTCCCAGGAATGCCCCAAGACCCGGCAACCCACCCGCCAAGAAGCATAACACCCCCAAACAGGCCAAAAGCAAAATCTCATACTTGCAATATTTCTGGGCCTTCGGTCCAAACGCGCTGCGTAGCTAGGCCATAAGTCGGGGTTGGCACGACGGATTTCCTGAAAAGCAAATGCAATCAAGATTAGAGTGTCCCAGCAGTGCTCCCAGACCACGAAACTCACCCACAAACACCAGGAAGCCCCCCAAACAGGCCCCCGAAAACGCTACATAGAGCAAAATGTCTGAAATAGCCCAAAAAAAAATCGGCCTGGATTTTGTCCCAACCACTTCTACCCGGTATTAGACCTTCCCAGGAATGCCCCAAGACCCGGCAACCCACCCGCCAAGAAGCATAACACCCCCAAACAGGCCAAAAGCAAAATCTCATACTTGCAATATTTCTGGGCCTTCGGTCCAAACGCGCTGCGTAGCTAGGCCATAAGTCGGGGTTGGCACGACGGATTTCCTGAAAAGCAAATGCAATCAAGATTAGAGTGTCCCAGCAGTGCTCCCAGACCACGAAACTCACCCACAAACACCAGGAAGCCCCCCAAACAGGCCCCCGAAAACGCTACATAGAGCAAAATGTCTGAAATAGCCCAAAAAAAAATCGGCCTGGATTTTGTCCCAACCACTTCTACCCGGTATTAGACCTTCCCAGGAATGCCCCAAGACCCGGCAACCCACCCGCCAAGAAGCATAACACCCCCAAACAGGCCAAAAGCAAAATCTCATACTTGCAATATTTCTGGGCCTTCGGTCCAAACGCGCTGCGTAGCTAGGCCATAAGTCGGGGTTGGCACGACGGATTTCCTGAAAAGCAAATGCAATCAAGATTAGAGTGTCCCAGCAGTGCTCCCAGACCACGAAACTCACCCACAAACACCAGGAAGCCCCCCAAACAGGCCCCCGAAAACGCTACATAGAGCAAAATGTCTGAAATAGCCCAAAAAAAAATCGGCCTGGATTTTGTCCCAACCACTTCTACCCGGTATTAGACCTTCCCAGGAATGCCCCAAGACCCGGCAACCCACCCGCCAAGAAGCATAACACCCCCAAACAGGCCAAAAGCAAAATCTCATACTTGCAATATTTCTGGGCCTTCGGTCCAAACGCGCTGCGTAGCTAGGCCATAAGTCGGGGTTGGCACGACGGATTTCCTGAAAAGCAAATGCAATCAAGATTAGAGTGTCCCAGCAGTGCTCCCAGACCACGAAACTCACCCACAAACACCAGGAAGCCCCCCAAACAGGCCCCCGAAAATGCTACATAGAGCAAAATGTCTGAAATAGCCCAAAAAAAAATCGGCCTGGATTTTGTCCCAACCACTTCTACCCGGTATTAGACCTTCCCAGGAATGCCCCAAGACCCGGCAACCCACCCGCCAAGAAGCATAACACCCCCAAACAGGCCAAAAGCAAAATCTCATACTTGCAATATTTCTGGGCCTTCGGTCCAAACGCGCTGCGTAGCTAGGCCATAAGTCGGGGTTGGCACGACGGATTTCCTGAAAAGCAAATGCAATCAAGATTAGAGTGTCCCAGCAGTGCTCCCAGACCACGAAACTCACCCACAAACACCAGGAAGCCCCCCAAACAGGCCCCCGAAAACGCTACATAGAGCAAAATGTCTGAAATAGCCCAAAAAAAAATCGGCCTGGATTTTGTCCCAACCACTTCTACCCGGTATTAGACCTTCCCAGGAATGCCCCAAGACCCGGCAACCCACCCGCCAAGAAGCATAACACCCCCAAACAGGCCAAAAGCAAAATCTCATACTTGCAATATTTCTGGGCCTTCGGTCCAAACGCGCTGCGTAGCTAGGCCATAAGTCGGGGTTGGCACGACGGATTTCCTGAAAAGCAAATGCAATCAAGATTAGAGTGTCCCAGCAGTGCTCCCAGACCACGAAACTCACCCACAAACACCAGGAAGCCCCCCAAACAGGCCCCCGAAAACGCTACATAGAGCAAAATGTCTGAAATAGCCCAAAAAAAAATCGGCCTGGATTTTGTCCCAACCACTTCTACCCGGTATTAGACCTTCCCAGGAATGCCCCAAGACCCGGCAACCCACCCGCCAAGAAGCATAACACCCCCAAACAGGCCAAAAGCAAAATCTCATACTTGCAATATTTCTGGGCCTTCGGTCCAAACGCGCTGCGTAGCTAGGCCATAAGTCGGGGTTGGCACGACGGATTTCCTGAAAAGCAAATGCAATCAAGATTAGAGTGTCCCAGCAATGCTCTCAGACCACGAAACTCACCCACAAACAGACGGAACCCCCCCTAAGAGCACCTCAAAGGCAAGCAAGTCATCAAAAACACAAAAAATTTTCCGCCTCGGATTTGGCACAAACCACTTTTAGTGCTTCCCAGCAATGGCCCCAGACCCGTCAACTCACCTGCAAAGAGGTAGAACAACACCCCCACAAGTGCTGAGTCTTTCTTCATTGGGCGTAAACCAGCCCTCTGCTTTGATGGAAATAGGAGTCTGGAGGAGGAGGATAGAGGAGCATGTTCTTCTGAAGTTGTGAACCTGAGGAATGCAGACTGCGGCACCTTCAAATAAATTAGCAAACAAGTGAAGACAGTTCTGCTGATGGGCTTGTCTTTGTGATTATCTGATTAAAGTTTGAATTATATTAACTGTGCACAACAAAGAAAGACAGACACACAGGAATAAAAGTGAATAAGGATGAAAAAGAAAGTTATTGATTCGTTGTCTCATTTTCAGGGCTCGAAGTCGGTATCACGGTCCAGGAATAAGAATAAGGCTTCGTCATCATACTCTGCGAATTCAGCCCGGGTGAGGTCAGTGCCACCTGACAGAGTAGAAATTCCCTCATCTATGGTGCTGGCCACCTCCTCTTCATCCGGCACGCTCTCTCGTACTCTTATATCTGGTGGTATGAGGTGCTGATTCATCTTGATCATTGTTAACCTCTCCACATTTTTGGGCGAGAGGCGGCTCCGTTTGGGAGTTACAATCCCACCAGCCGCACTGAAAACCCGTTCAGAAGACACACTTGCGAGTGGGCAAGACAAGTAGTTTATAGCCAGGTTGGTGAGCTGTGGCCACAATTCTTTTTTCCCATGCCAATACGCCAATGGGTCAGAATTAACATAGACCTCTGTGGAGTCATTCAGATAGTCCTTCACCATCGACTCAAGGTCCTCCTCCAAGGTTCCTCCACTTTGCGTAGCTCTTGCTGTGCCTCTGACCTTTTGAGAACCAAACCCACGCAGAGCTAGCCAATCCTCTTCAGCCTCCAATGTTTCTGTTGTCTTTCGTGCAGATGATCCGGTTGCCGGTGTCTTTAACGGCTGAGAGGTCACTTGTGCCACAGCCACAGGTGCAGAAGTGGATTGTTTTGACTGGGGATGGCCTGCTGATGTACTGCCATTTCCTTCAATTTCCAGCCGTTCTGTTTCAAACTTCTTGGCTGACAAGGCTAGCCAACGTTTGTACTTTGTAACATCTTCATCACCAAAAGGAAAGAATGCTCTGCCTGCCAGCGCCTTTTTGTAGCGTGGATCCAGAATAGTAGCACAAATGTAATGCTGTTCTGAGTGGATCTTTTGAAGACGTTCATCACCTTGTAGGAGCTCTAATAATTGCTCAGCCAGAAGCAAAGAGTCTTTCTTTTTGTCATCTTTTCGAAACACAGAACACACCTCCTTCAGTTGGTCCTCCAGCATGTACAACAATGGGATAGCTTTTCCCAAATTAGAGTCCTCCTTGCTGACTGCACGCGTGAAGACCTCAAAAGGACGAAGCATGCGTGTTAGGCTTTCAACTATGTTCCATTGCGGCCCACCCATCCTCAGCTCCTCTATACCCTCTTTCAAGAAATATTGATCGAGTTGCGTATACTGCTCATACAGACGCTCAAGCATGTAGAAGGTTGAGTTCCAACGTGTTACCACCTCCTGGATGAGTGCTTTCACTGGCATTTGACATTGATATAGCATGCTCCTCAGCTGCTTCCGGGCCTTAAAAGAATGCCTGAAATGCTTGCAAATTTTTCGGCAGTTCTCCAATACACTGTACGCTGCACTGCTTTTATTACCCAAGAATTTTTGGACAACCAGGTTTATACAGTGCGCCAAACACGGCACTCTGAAATAGTAACCGTCCCTCATGGCCTTAACTATATTGGAGCCATTGTCCGTGGAAACATAACCAACCTTGCGTTTTAGTGGGGACAGACAGTTAAGGACCTTTGTGTTAAAGACATCCAAAATGTTTTCTGCTGTGTGACGTTTCTCCAAACCAAACATGGCTAGTGTTGCATGTTTCCGAGCACCTTTAAAAACAATGTTAGTGTCAACACCTGAGTTTAGCTTTGCTTTAGCCCCTGAAAAAGAGACCCAGTGTGCAGTGATGCACATGTAATCAGCGCCTGCGCCACTGGTCCACATGTCTGTTGTCAGATGTATAGTGTGAACAGCACTCTTCTGCAAAGCTGCCCCAATCACCTTCAGAACATCTTCATGTAGTGCTGGAACCGCAACTCGGGCAAAATAGAACCGGCTAGGAACCTTCCATTTAGGGCAGAGCGCTGTCACTAATTCTAGAAAACCAACCCCTTCTACAAAAGAAAAAGGGAGAAGGTCCAGAGCTAGCATTTTAGCCAGCTTAGTGTTATACAGACGGGTCATTGGGTGGTTGCGTTCATATTGCGCTTCTGTAAACAACATCTTTTTAATGTTGCCCTGGACCAATGATTTACGGGATGATGATGATCTCTTCGACCCAGTTACGCTCGCTGATGAACTTTTCCGCATTGATGTCTCACTCTCTCCCACACTCTTAGTGTGGCTCCCATGGGGTGTGCTGCTGACATGGGAACTGGGTGTAAGTGAAGTGTTTGAATCGTCTTCTTCTACCTCCTCGTCATCAGCAGATGACAAATCAACGTTTTCATTACGTGCAATTCCGGCTTTCTTGATCGCCTCTAGGTGCGGAAACCATTGGACAGGGTGCCTTCTCTCAAGATGACCTCTCTGGCCTCCGGTACCATAGTTAGAACCAAGCTTACCACGACTAAATCGAAGCTTACAAAGGCTACAAATGGCTACGTTTTCCTTTTTTGGGCAAACACTAAAGAAGTCCCAAACTGGAGACTTGAAATGTCTTCGGGGGCCGGAGGAGGCGGCGATACTGGTGGTGGTGGTCCTGCTGCTAATGACAGATGAAGTGGAAGATGTGGATTGCCGAACTTCAGTACGTTTTGCACTTTCACCACCACGAATTGAGGTCGAGGACGAGGTGGGTACCTTCTTGCGAAGAAATATGGAAGCGGTAGGTTTTGGTGTACTACTTAACTCCAAATCTAATGATTCCATTTCCATTGCCTCCTCGCCGACATCATCATCACGCTCAGCAGCTTCTCGGGATAGGGTCAAAATGTCTCTTTGCTGCATGCCCGGTGGGGCTGCAGTGACCTTTGTGATGACTGGCTCGTCGTCATCGTGAGAGGCTTCATCACCAGCAGTATCTGTCACTTCTTGTTGAGCCTCATCACACTCCATAGGTTTGAGTTTTTGGACGACCTTCCTTTTACGCTTAGGTGCCGGTGTCAGATCATGGTGTGCCTCTGCCTCACTGTCAGACCGCAGTTGTGGTTCCCAAGACAGATCACTTGCACCAGAACGAGGTGGGCTTGAAGAAGATGTAGACACCCCCCTTGATCTTTTCCTTGCTAGGGATGTGGAAGACAATGAATGATCATCAGGAGGAGTGGCTTCCAATGATACCTCAGCTTCAATGTCGATTTCCAAATGTGCCCCTACTTCGGGAGGAACAACTATTGTGGGCACTTGTGAACCTCCATGCACCTTTGCTTGCGCATCTCCTTTTGCTGCCTCTCCTTCCACATGTACTTGGGCGTGTACTTGCACATGGTGTTGTTGCGGCTGTGGTTGTTCAACACTTGTCAGATGAGTTACAACAACCTGTGTTGATTCAGGGACATTGCTGCTACTTTCTTGCGATGAGCCAACATCACTGGTCGATGGTGATTGGAGAAGTACACTGACTGCCTCTGAAGCACTCAAGGGCTTTGACTTAAGTTGGCGTGGTGGTGGAGGCACTGAACCCAATGGAGCAGGGGTGCTGCTCTCAGCTTGGTCCCCAGCAGATCCTGCTGCTGCAGGCGTACTTTTTTTTTTGCTCCCAAAAAAAGTGGCGGGTGGCACACCAGCCTCCTTGGTAACTTGCTTCTTCTGCTCCTTACTAGCAACTTTCTTGCTAGAGGAGCTACGGAGAACTTTCTTTGGGGCCATCTTCTTCAGAGCAGGTCAGACAGCAGGCCGCAGTTGCACGAATTGTAGAGTTGTCTGAGGCCAGACGTGACGTCGCGTGACGTTATGCTGCACACACACACCGCTGCAGGACTTCTTCCTGGCACTGGTGGTTCTCTTGAGTCTTGTGCACCTAAAAAAAATGGAAGACAGAGGAACATCAGTTCAGTTATAGAGCACAAAAAAATCGAAAAACACTGCAAAATCAGCACAATCCCAATCCATCCATGCCCTCCATAATGTTTAAATTCAAGACAACCCACAGAAAGACTAGGCCCATGCAAGACTCACTACCCCTGGGCATAAATAAAGGTTGAAAAGTAGGCAAAATGGTTGGAGGCCTAACAACAAAGCCTGCATTTAAAATGGCCACTTGCCTGCCAGCACATGGCCAGTGCCTGTAGCTGCACTCAAAATGGCCACCGGCCACATGGCATGTCCCTCCCCATGAACAACCCCAAAAATCGAAAAACACTGCAAAATCAGCACAATCCCATTCCATCCATGGCCTCCATGATGTTTAGATTCAAGACAGCCCACAGAAAGACTAGGCCCATGCTAGACTCAAATACCCCTGGTGAAAAGGCCACAAGTACAGGCCCAAAAATCGAAAAACACTGCAAAATCAGCACAATGCCATTCCATCCATGGCCTCCATGATGTTTAAATTCAAGACAGCCCACAGAAAGACTAGGCCCATGCTAGACTCAAATACCCCTGGTGAAAAGGCCACAAGTACAGGCCCAAAAATCGAAAAACACTGCAAAATCAGCACAATCCCATTCCATCCATGGCCTCTCCATGATGTTTAAATTCAAGACAGCCCACAGAAAGACTAGGCCCATGCTAGACTCAAATACCCCTGGTGAAAAGGCCACAAGTACAGGCCCAAAAATCGAAAAACACTGCAAAATCATCACAATCCCATTCAATCCATGGCCTCCATGATGTTTAAATTCAAGACAACCCACAGAAATACTAGGCCCATGCAAGACTCACTACCCCTGGCATAAATAAAGGTTGAAAAGTAGGCAAAATGGTTGGAGGCCTAACAACAAAGCCTGCATTCAAAATGGCCACTTGCCTGCCAGCACATGGCCAGTGCCTGTAGCTGCACTCAAAATGGCCACCAGCCACATGGCATGTCCCTCCCCATGAACACCCCCAAAAATCGAAAAACACTGCAAAATCAGCACAATCCCATTCCATCCATGGCCTCCATGATGTTTAAATTCAAGACAGCCCACAGAAAGACTAGGCCCATGCTAGACTCAAATACCCCTGGTGAAAAGGCCACAAGTACAGGCCCAAAAATCGAAAAACACTGCAAAATCAGCACAATCCCATTCCATCCATGGCCTCTCCATGATGTTTAAATTCAAGACAGCCCACAGAAAGACTAGGCCCATGCTAGACTCAAATACCCCTGGTGAAAAGGCCACAAGTACAGGCCCAAAAATCGAAAAACACTGCAAAATCAGCACAATCCCATTCCATCCATGGCCTCCATGATGTTTAAATTCAAGACAGCCCACAGAAAGACTAGGCCCATGCTAGACTCAAATACCCCTGGTGAAAAGGCCACAAGTACAGGCCCAAAAATCGAAAAACACTGCAAAATCAGCACAATCCCATTCCATCCATGGCCTCTCCATGATGTTTAAATTCAAGACAGCCCACAGAAAGACTAGGCCCATGCTAGACTCAAATACCCCTGGTGAAAAGGCCACAAGTACAGGCCCAAAAATCGAAAAACACTGCAAAATCATCACAATCCCATTCAATCCATGGCCTCCATGATGTTTAAATTCAAGACAACCCACAGAAATACTAGGCCCATGCAAGACTCACTACCCCTGGCATAAATAAAGGTTGAAAAGTAGGCAAAATGGTTGGAGGCCTAACAACAAAGCCTGCATTCAAAATGGCCACTTGCCTGCCAGCACATGGCCAGTGCCTGTAGCTGCACTCAAAATGGCCACCAGCCACATGGCATGTCCCTCCCCATGAACACCCCCAAAAATCGAAAAACACTGCAAAATCAGCACAATCCCATTCCATCCATGGCCTCCATGATGTTTAAATTCAAGACAGCCCACAGAAAGACTAGGCCCATGCTAGACTCAAATACCCCTGGTGAAAAGGCCACAAGTACAGGCCCAAAAATCGAAAAACACTGCAAAATCAGCACAATCCCATTCCATCCATGGCCTCTCCATGATGTTTAAATTCAAGACAGCCCACAGAAAGACTAGGCCCATGCTAGACTCAAATACCCCTGGTGAAAAGGCCACAAGTACAGGCCCAAAAATCGAAAAACACTGCAAAATCATCACAATCCCATTCAATCCATGGCCTCCATGATGTTTAAATTCAAGAACCCCCACAGAAATACTAGGCCCATGCAAGACTCACTACCCCTGGCATAAATAAAGGTTGAAAAGTAGGCAAAATGGTTGGAGGCCTAACAACAAAGCCTGCATTCAAAATGGCCACTTGCCTGCCAGCACATGGCCAGTGCCTGTAGCTGCACTCAAAATGGCCACCAGCCACATGGCATGTCCCTCCCCATGAACACCCCCAAAAATCGAAAAACACTGCAAAATCAGCACAATCCCATTCCATCCATGGCCTCCATGATGTTTAAATTCAAGACAGCCCACAGAAAGACTAGGCCCATGCTAGACTCAAATACCCCTGGTGAAAAGGCCACAAGTACAGGCCCAAAAATCGAAAAACACTGCAAAATCAGCACAATCCCATTCCATCCATGGCCTCTCCATGATGTTTAAATTCAAGACAGCCCACAGAAAGACTAGGCCCATGCTAGACTCAAATACCCCTGGTGAAAAGGCCACAAGTACAGGCCCAAAAATCGAAAAACACTGCAAAATCAGCACAATCCCATTCCATCCATGGCCTCCATGATGTTTAAATTCAAGACAGCCCACAGAAAGACTAGGCCCATGCTAGACTCAAATACCCCTGGTGAAAAGGCCACAAGTACAGGCCCAAAAATCGAAAAACACTGCAAAATCAGCACAATCCCATTCCATCCATGGCCTCTCCATGATGTTTAAATTCAAGACAGCCCACAGAAAGACTAGGCCCATGCTAGACTCAAATACCCCTGGTGAAAAGGCCACAAGTACAGGCCCAAAAATCGAAAAACACTGCAAAATCATCACAATCCCATTCAATCCATGGCCTCCATGATGTTTAAATTCAAGACAACCCACAGAAATACTAGGCCCATGCAAGACTCACTACCCCTGGCATAAATAAAGGTTGAAAAGTAGGCAAAATGGTTGGAGGCCTAACAACAAAGCCTGCATTCAAAATGGCCACTTGCCTGCCAGCACATGGCCAGTGCCTGTAGCTGCACTCAAAATGGCCACCAGCCACATGGCATGTCCCTCCCCATGAACACCCCCAAAAATCGAAAAACACTGCAAAATCAGCACAATCCCATTCCATCCATGGCCTCCATGATGTTTAAATTCAAGACAGCCCACAGAAAGACTAGGCCCATGCTAGACTCAAATACCCCTGGTCAAGGCCCCAACAACAGGTCAAAAATCGAAAAACACAAAATTTTACAAAAAAAAAAAATCGAAAAACACAGAAAAATCAGCACAATCCCAATTCATCTATGGCCTCCATGATGTTTAAGTTCAAGACAACCCACAGAAAGAATCAGTCCACCCACCACTGAGTACCCCTGGGAAAAGGCCCCAAAACAGCCCAAAAATCGAAAATCCCAAAATTTTAGTTGCAGCAACTGTAATGCCCCAAACAAACTTACTTGTAAAATTTCTAATCCAACAGTGATCCAAAGAAAGTCAAAAAGGCCTCAAATCCAAAGATCCAGCAGCATCCACAAAAGGTAATCCTTCCAGGTCCACATCCGAATGAAAAGTGACCAGGAGATGGACAAAGCACTGGGAGGAGCCTGCTGAACAGGAACAGGAAGTTGAAGACTATGGGGCACTTCCTTCCTCCCACCCCCCTGCCCCCCTCCCCAAAATGGACTCCTCGCTAAAAAAGTGCAGGCAAATGTCAAACTAAGGAGTTATTCACATAAAAATCATCATTTCTAGAAGGTTTATGCTGCTTGCTGGTGGATTTCTTGTGCAGAATTGCAAATTTATATTTTCGCGCGCCGCATCTCAAATCTCGCAATTGCGAAGTACCGCGAGACGTGATCTCGTCGTACTCGCGTTGACAAACTATCGCTGGCAAGCCGCGATGACGTAATCGCGCTCGCCAATTCCCGCGGGATCACACAGCAAGATCCAAAATGGCGCAGCACTCGCAAACTATCGAAAAAAACAACTCGGCAAACGATGATAAACGCCGCGCGCCGCAAAAATTGTATCACCAACGCCGCGCGCCGCCAAAAAAATCCGCTGCGTGCGAATTTGCGGATTTTGCGGGAAATCCGCAAATCTCGCGGATTGCGGATTTCCCGAAAATCCGCAAAATCCGCGAGCGGAACGGATTTTCCGCCCACGCTTACCTGGAGTAGAGGTGTGTACCCCAAAGGTGTCTGCTGTGGTCCATGTAGTAGAGGTGTGTACCCCAGGGGTGTCTGCTGTGATCCCCGGAGTGGAGGTGTGTACCCCAGAGGTGTCTGCTGTGGTCCCTGGAGTAGAGGTGTGTGCCCCAGAGGTGTCTGCTGTGGTCCATGGAGTAGAGGTGTGTACCCCAGAGGTGTCTGCTGTGCTCCCCCGGAGTAGAGGTGTGAACCTAGAGGTGTCTGCTGCGGACCCTGGAGTTGAGGTGTGTACCCCAGAGGTGTCTGCTGTGGTCCATGGAGTAGAGGTGTGTACCCCAGAGGTGTCTGCTGTGCTCCCCCGGAGTAGAGGTGTGAACCCAGAGGTGTCTGCTGCGGTCCCTGGAGTTGAGGTGTGTACCCCAGAGGTGTCTGCTGTGGTCCCTGGAGTAGAGGTGTGTACCCCAGAGGTGTCTGCTGCGGTCCCTGGAGTTGAGGTGTGTACCTCAGAGGGGTCTGCTGTGGTCCCCGGAGTAAAGGTGTGTACCCCAAAGGTGTCTGCTGTGGTCCCCGGAGTAGAAGTGTGTACCCCAGAGGTGACTGCTGTGGTCCATCGAGTAGAGGTGTGTACCCCAGAGGTGTCTGCTGTGGTCCCCAGAGTAGAACTGTGTACCCCAGAGGTGTCTGTTGTGGTCCCCGGAGTAAAGGTGTGTACCCCAGAGGTGTCTGTTGTGGTCCATCGAGTAGAGGTGTGTACCCCAGAGGTGTCTGCTGTGGTCCCCGGGGTAGAGGTGTGTACCCCAGAGGTGTCTGCTGTGGTCCCCGGAGTAGAGGTGTGTACCCCAAAGGTGTCTGCTTTGGTCCCCGGAGTAGAAGTGTGTACCCCAGAGGTGTCTGCTGTGGTCCATCGAGTAGAGGTGTGTACCCCAGAGGTGTCTGCTGTGGTCCCCAGAGTAGAACTGTGTACCCCAGAGGTGTCTGTTGTGGTCCCCGGGGTAGAGGTGTGTACCCCAGAGGTGTCTGCTGTGGTCCCCGGAGTAGAGGTGTGTACCCCAGAGGTGTCTGCTGTGGTCCCCAGAGTAGAGGTGTGTACCCCAAAGGTGTCTGCTGTGGTCCCCAGAGTAGAAGTGTGTACCCCAGAGGTGTCTGCTGTGGTCCATCGAGTAGAGGTGTGTACCCCAGAGGTGTCTGCTGTGGTCCCTGGAGTAGAGGTGTGTACCCCAGAGGTGTCTGCTGTGGTCCCTGGAGTAGAGGTGTGTACCCCAGAGGTGTCTGCTGTGGTCCCTGGAGTAGAGGTATGTACCCCAGAGGTGTTTGCTGTTGGCCCCGGAGTAGAGGTGTGTACCCCAGAGGTGTCTGCTGTGGTCCATCGAGTAAAGGTGTGTACCCCAGAGGTGTCTGCTGTGGTCCCTGGAATAGAGGTGTGTACCTCTGAGGTGTCTGCTGTGGTCCCCAGAGTAGAGGTGTGTACCAGGGAGATGTCTGCTATGGTCCTTGGAGTAGAGGTGTGTACCCCAGAGGTGTCTGCTGTGGTCCCCGGAGTAGAGGTGTGTACCCCAGAGGTGTCTGCTGTGTCCCCCGGAGTAGAGGTGTGTACCCCAGAGGTGTCTTCTGTGGTCCATGGAGTAGAGGTGTGTACCCCAGAGGTGCCTGCTGTGGCCCCAGAGTAGACTGCCGGAGTAGAGGTATGTACCCCAGAGGTGTCTGCTGTGGTCCCTGGAGTAGAGGTGTGTACCCCAGAGGTGTCTGCGGTGGTCCCTTGAGTAGAGGTGTGTACCCCAGAGGTGTCTGCTGTAGTCCCCGGAGTAGAGGTGTGTGCCCCAGAGGTGTCTGCTGTGGCCCCCGGAGTAGAGGTGTGTACCCCAGAGGTGTCTGCTGTGGCCCCTGGAGTAGAGGTGTGTACCCCACAGGTGTCTGCTGTGGCCCCTGGAATAGAGGTATGTACCTCTAAGGTGTCTGCTGTGGTACCCGGAGTAGAGGTGTGTACCACAGAGGTGTCTGCTGTGGCCCCTGGAGTAGAGGTGTGTACCCCAAAGGTGTCTGCTGTGGTCCCTGGAGTAGAGGTGTGTACCCCAGAGGTGTCTGCTGTGGTCCCAAGAGCAGAGGTGTGTACCCCAGAGGTGTCTGCTGTTTTCCATGGAGTAGAGGTGTGTACCTCCAAGGTGTCTGCTGTGGTACCCGGAGTAGAGGTGTGTACCTCTGAGGTGTCTGCTGTGGTCCCCAGAGTAGAAATGTGTACCTCTGAGGTATCTGCTGTGGTCCCCGGAGTAGAGATGTGTACCTTTGAGGAGTCTGCTGTGGATCCCGCAGTAGAGGTGTGCACCCCAGAGGTGTCTGCTGTGACTCCCTAAGTACAGGTGTGTACCCCAGAGGTGTCTGCTGGGATCCCCGGAGTAGAGGTGTGTACCCCAGAGGTGTCTGCTGTGGTCCCTGCAGTAGCGTTGTGTACCCCAGAGGTGTCTGCTGTTGTTCCCGGAGTAGAGATGTGTACCTCTGAGTTGTCTGCTGTGGTCCCCGGAGTAGAGGTGTGTACCCCAAAGGTGTCTGCCTTTTCTGTTGGATACTGGTGCTGCGAAGAGTTCTATCATGCACTCTAAACTCCCTGGCGCACCTTTGTCTGGCTTAACAAATGTTTCAGTAGGTTTTTCTGGCGCCCCAGTTAGTAATCCGATTTTTAGTCCTTTGTCTCTTTTTGTTGGACCTTTCGAAGCACCCCTTATTTTGACGACAGGTTGTGGTGAGAACTTGTTGGGATTAGATTTGTTGAAAAGATTGTATGCAACGCTACATTGTTCTCCTTCAGGAGTACACCTTACATTTGGTAAGAGAGTGATCTCTCCGATGTATTTATCTAAAGATAAACTTAGAGCTGAATTGTCTTCTCTCCCTGATTCTCTTTGGGCTACTGGTCCGAACGATGTGGGTCTATTAGAGATTCCGCCATTTGTTGTGACGTTGAAAGCGAATGCTAGATTACTATGCATTCCGCAATATCGCATCTCCAGTGATGGAGAATGAGCACTTTTGGCGATCATCTATGATCTGATTGAGAAAGGTCTGATTGAGGAAACGAGAGGTAATGTGTGCAATAGTCCAGATTTGCCTGTTCTGAAGAGAACTGATTCTTCACAGCCTCCTGTATATAGGTTCGTGATCGATCTTCGTGAGGTGAATAAGATCGTTGTTCCGCAATTTCCTGTTGTGCCTGATATCACCGCTTTACTGACTTTGATCCCGGCTACAGCCACGTGGTTTTCGGTGATTGACTTGAAGAATGCTTTCTTCAGCTTCCCGATTGCCGTGGAAAGTAGAGATATTTTTGGCTTCTCTTTAGGAGGACGAAGTTTCCGCTTTAAGCGCGCTCCTTAAGGCAATTGTGAGAGTCCATCGATCTATAGCCAAGCTTTGAAGACGCAACTTGATTTGTTGGTTTTACCTGATGGTGCTGCCCTTATTCAGTATGTTGACGATCTGTTAGTTGCTGCTGACAATGAAGAGATCTGTAGAGAGGCTACTTTGTCATTGTTACGTCACTTGTCTGATTTCCATCATAAGGTTTCTCTCTCGAAGTTGCAATATTGTCGACAAGAAGTTACCTATTTAGGTCACCTCTTATCGAAGGAGGGAAGGAAACTGACCCCAGAAAGAATTCAAGCTATTGCGAAAATGAGTGTGCCTAAGACACAGAGAGAAGTACGTGCTTTCTTAGGTATTACGTCGTACTGTAGACAGTTGATCCCTAATTTTTTGTTGCTTGCGAAGCCTTTGATAGCTCTTACTGTTAAGGATACTCCAAATCCTATTCCTTGGACTGCCGAATGTCAGAAAAGCTTTTCAGAATTGCGCGATGCGTTTTGTTCGGCTCCTGTGTTGGGTACTCCCGACTACAGTAAGCCTTTCAAATTGTATGTCCACGAGAGAGAGGGATGTGCATTGTCAGTTTTGACTCAACAATTTGGCGATAAGCAGCGTCAATGTGCTTATTTTTCGTTGACTTTGGATCCGGTAGCTAGAGCGTTTCAGAGTTGTTTGAGAGCTACAGCGGCAGCGGCTGTTTCGATTCAACAGTCTGCTGGTTTGGTTGAGGAAATATAAATTTTATGATCGATTGTGTCCCCTATCTTAGACCCCACCGACTCCGTGTACACGCTACAAGTACATGTATGTTCCCTCCCCTTCAAGCTATGAAGACGCAAATACATTTGCGTCCAACGTTAACGTGTCCTCTTTCAGATCCACCATGAATGGGTCAAATAGTCCGTTCCTAAATATGCCATGCCAACGTCTTTATGTAATGTACTTCACACGTTTTCCAGCTCTGGCGAAGTAGGCCCTGAAAATCTGCCATCGAGCCTTTTCCTGCCTCCTGACTCTGAATCTCAAACCTGGGCTTCGCATCTTTACCCGTGACCTCTGCCTTACTCCCTGTGCGGCTAACGGTGCTTGGCTCAGCCTGTTGCCTGCCAAGACTGTATTCAACCTTCGAAATATCTGCTCCACTCCTCGAAAATACATTCCTGTCTAGTAGATTCCTGTCAACATCCTTCCAGCTGCAGAGCAAAGGGTTTGGCCTCACTGTCTCTATGCAAGTAATTCATGGCTCTGTTTCCATGGTAGGCCCATGCCCTCCCTCGCACCCCTTGCATCTCATGCAGACACGTAGACGCTCATACACGCACTCACAGCCAGTATAGAATAGCCTCTTGTCCGAGAGACCTTTTCCTTCCAGATAATACAGTTCCTTAAACATGAGATATTAGATACGATTTGGGATTAGGTTGATCTGACATCCAGACATCCGTCTCCACTTAAGGGCTAAATGTCAAGTCCCCCTTCACCCCTCAAGTTACACGTACATTACACGTCATACTGCTGCGCGCGCATCTCTGCCATGTATTTTTGCTGACACTGCCGGATTCACTCATGGATCCGCCTACTTGTGACATCATGTTTAATGACGTTCTTGTTCACGCCTTCATGCACGCCTATTGTAACGCCTTTTTGTATTACGTACATGCACTCTTATCTCTCTTCTCAGCTGTTACGCCTCCTGCATATGCCTTTACTGTAATGCATTGACTATATATATGAATGCCTGTCAATAATGTATTGTCGCATACTTGCATACCCGCATATTACCATTGACTCTGTCAGTCTGTCCCTTCCCGAACCTGCGTGGTGACGGAACGGTATGCCACCTTGGCTCGAGCCAATATGCTACTCACCCAATTCCTTTTATAGGAATAAAACCCTTTTTGAGAAACCTCAAATATCACGGATTTTGCCTCTTATTTATTATGAGTTATTCTTATTGACTTTACCGCATAGAAATTAAGATAGTAAATTAAATATTTACGACATTTTGGCGCCCGAACAGGGACCCCTCCCCCCTCTCACGCGCCGGAGGTGCTTTGCGGGCTTAGTCCCCTGCCACAGCCGGACGGAAACTACGCGTACCCGCAGGATTTCCTGTATCTCCCTCAGGCCAACGGAGGTGACTGAGGCCGCGATCGACACCCAGACGAGGCGGTGAGAAGTGCGGAGGATCCCGACCAGAGCCTAGCTGAGAGAGCAAGATCCGAGGTATACGGAGGCCCACCAGGTTCCGAAGTTCCGAAGTATCTGCGTCACGAGTCGAGTCCGAATCCAGTCCGAATCCAGTCCAGGGTTTCCGAGGCCTTCTGTCTCCGTGCTTCCCGGTGAGTACCGTTGCTGGGGACGCATCTAGACGTGCGCATTAGTTTGTGCCGGTCAAGACAGGTGTGGGTACACAGACCTGGTCTGCACTGTTTTAGACAGTGTATCTGTACTGTTTAGCAGTATATCCAGTTTGCACTGTTGAGCAGTGTATCTAGTATTATGCAGTTAGCTAGTTACATTCTAATTGTTATCATTCAGGTCAAAATGTTTTAATGTGTCTCAAAATGTCGTGGTATGAGTGATTGTTCGATCGTCATTATTGTGATTATTGTGTTCATTGTATTCATATCTGAGTAAGCACTAAGTAGCCAGACTTTCAAGATGCCGTTGTTCTCCAAATTAAGACAGATAAAGACTAGAAAAGGGGTACTCGAGGAAGCTGTTCCCATCCCACCTAGGGACACTCCAGGGTACTTTATGTATCACAAGCACGGCTTGGATGCCGTTTTATTTCTCGATTTATGGGTGGACTACACTAAAGATCTAGCAGAGAATCAGAGATGGCCCGCTGCAGGGACCTGGGATTCAGAGTGTATCATAAGAGTAGAAGAAGCATTACGAAAAAAGAAAGCCAGACAGTCACAGAAAGATGCCATCGAATTATGGCGTAAAGAATCACATAGGCGTACAGAAAAAGCACTTAGAAAAGAAGAGAAAAGGAAAGAGGATCCAGACAAGGCCCAAGAAAACGTATTAGTTGAGGAAGGTATCCGAGTAAAAATAGAACAAGTAGACAGACAACTGAACACCCTTAGGAATGGTATGTATCCTCTCCTGGCCGAAGGTTTACCTAAGGCCACTCCGGAAGTACCAAAAGATCTACCACCTCCCATACTCCCGACCAAAATGCATCCCAAAACAGCGAAGGACATTTTCCTTTCTTCCTATCTAGATGATGTGGCACCCGCATATGTTAATGCCGCACCGCCGCGTACACCCCCTCCTGGCGGCGCCCGACCCCGAGACAATCAGCTCCTACCCCCGCGACAAGCTACTCCTCCACCTCTTCTTCCCGTCCCGAATGTCCTTCCTGGTCTTCCTCCTGTTCTTCCAGCTCTTCCCGCACCCATTCCTCCCACTTTACACCCGAACAACCCCTTCGGAGGCAGTGCCTCAGGGGGCGCGTCTGGAGGAGCGATAGGTTTCCAGACACCTCCACAGGTACATAGATTGACTTATAGGGATCTAGCACAACAGCGTACACCTCGATCAGCCGATTTCGATATAATGAAAGACCGTCTCGGGGATTGTAGATATGATCCAGTACCCGGTAGAAATGATGAAAGATTAATACTAGCATCAGTACGACTAAGACGGGTCACCAACTTTTTGTTGACCCTACCCGGAATGGTTGAACATCTAGACAGAATATATCATTTTGTCCAAACAGGGCAGGGACCTGAAAGTATTAAGGAAGCCATGGCTCACCAGAAAGTTGACATTCAAGCCAAGATATTACGGTTTTTTATAAACTGCTTAATAAGAGAACAAGATAGGCCGGGGATGGACCCGGAGGAAATGAAAGCACTTCATAGATGGGGTCAGAATATAGCAGACGGGAACCATGATAAACAGAATAGTATAAAAAACATGTATCAGAGAATTAGAAGCGAAGTAATAAAAATACATGGAACAAGACCGATAGAACCAGAAAATGAATCAGACAAGTTTGAGTCCTCAGAAGAGGAGCCATCAGAAGAAGCTACAGGACAAACACAATTACCAGTTAGAGAAACGATAGCATATGTAGGAAAAGGAAGACCCTTTAACAATTCAATGCGCCCAGTGCGTCCAGAAAGTAAAAGAATGTTCCAAGAAGCCATGTGCAATCCAAGAACTCCTGAACACTTATTCCAAGCTACTGATAACAGACTTCGAGAACGAATGGGGTACCATGTACTAGATTCTATGGATGAACAAGAATTAGCGAGGTCAGCAGTACAATGGGCTGACAGTCCCGAGAAATATAGTGATGATGCGTTAGCACACACATTTTTAAATATGACACCACGTGAGCAGCGTTTAGCTGGTACATACATGATACAACACCTACTTCTATTGTATAGGAGCCAACATTCCGACCCAGGCCCCCTGCCTGATATATTAGCAGAACTACTCATGAATAAATGGAGAGGTCTAGGTACCGATCTAATTAAAGTAATTC
Source organism: Lissotriton vulgaris (assembly GCF_964263255.1). Taxonomy (NCBI): domain Eukaryota; kingdom Metazoa; phylum Chordata; class Amphibia; order Caudata; family Salamandridae; genus Lissotriton; species Lissotriton vulgaris. Next base: position 10,675,767 of record NC_141694.1, read on the forward strand.
TAGAACAGAGGCACAGATATAGTGCCTTCCTATGTCCACAATCTGATTCAGCACACTCCATGGAAAGAAAAATGTATTACCTGGATAGACAGAATCCGTTGCGAGAAGTGCACCCAGTTCAGAATGCCGACAATACACTTAGACGAGTGTTTGTGTTCACACCCATAACTAAAATAGAATTATTGGAAATGAAAAAACTAGTACCTAGCCATGATAAAGATCCCGCAGGTTTCCACCGTGAATTAAAAGACATGTTACTCATGGGTGACTATACTTATCCCGACATAATGAAGATATTGAAAGTACTGCTGCCTCCTGGTATTTATGAGAAACTTAAAGAGAAAGAATGGGAAGTGGGAAATGCAAAGATTGATTGGACTGCATTAGAAAACGAAGAAAATACTAGAATTCCAGGCCAAGGGCTCGGGGATAAGGTTAAAGCATTACCAGGATTGTTAGTACAAGTGTTGCCACGTTTATTAAGTACTAAAAAGGAAGATTGGGGTGCAATTTCAGCCTGTAAACAGAAACCCGATGAAGACACTAGTGACTTTTATACTCGATTTGAGAAATGTTTTGGTATTAATAGCGGCCTGAAACCAAGTAGCGAGTCATATCCACACCTTTTTGTAACAAAATTAGTTGAGAATTCACTGCCCCAGGTTAAGAACAGAGTACTGAAAGTCGAAAGCACTTGGCAAGCTAACACCCCTTCACAAATGTTACAAATGTTACAGTACCACCAGAATAGAATTAGAGAAGAACAAGAACATGAACAAAGACGTATGAAAGACACGAAAATGAAAATGTTAGTTGCCCAGTCAGTTCCTGCTGATGGTCACAAAAAGGGTGCGACCCAGCCTAGTAATTCGACGGCTCCTGTTAAAGGGACATGTAACTATTGTAAACAGCCAGGTCATTATGTAAATGATTGTGCAGTTCTGAAACACAATATCTCCACGGGTAAGACCAAGGAGAGACCGCGCGTACCTAGACAAGATCAGGCCCAGCAACAAGTACCACAGAATATACAACATATTCCGCCTATGCCAGCTTCATCACAAACTGTAGCAGTGCCACAGCAACAGCCTATTACTGCAACACAGAACACAACACAACAGATGTACCAGTACGCACAGAATGACTACCCTGATTATCAGCGGTACACATGAAACAGCCTAGAGAGGGAGTTTGGCTTGCCCCTTATTGAAGTTCCCGTAGATCAAGAGGGTCCTTATGTACACAGTCAAGTGTTAGGAAAAGACAGAAAGTTTTTAATTGACACAGGGGCAAGCAGGACCACAATCAGTCACAATGAGGTTCCAGGGGCACCCCTCTCAGGCTCACAGAATGTTTCCCTTGGATTTTCAGGAAAGCCTATTATTAATGAAGTATCACAGCCACTTCCCCTTGCAGTCGGTCCTTTGACACGGACTACAGATTTATTGCTTACAAAAGCATGTCCAGAAAACTTATTAGGAATAAAGACACTGAAAGCTCTAGGAGCTATAATATGCTGTTCTCCAGAAGGAGTACTCTTATTCTTGCGAGATTTTAAAGGCCATTATGTATTAAGAGACATGGATCCCCGGTTACAGAGTGTACCTGCACACTTGTGGGCGAAAGGCCCCACTGATGTAGGTTGTATGCACATTACACCATATCGAGTCACACTCAAAGCAGGAGTGGTATTACCACGAATTCGACAATACAAGTTACCTCCAGATGCTGTAGTGGCTTTGCTGAGAATCATTGACGAGCTCATTGCACAAGGAGTGGTCGTGGAAACGGACTCCAATGTATGTAATTCTCCTATCATCCCAGTTCTTAAACGTACTGATCCAAATGCACCACCTGTTTATCGATTAGTTATTGATCTGCGCGAATTGAATAAATGCATTGTACCACAGTATCCTGTGGTTCCAGATATCTCTTCATTACTGACGGCTATTGATTCAGAAGCGGCGTTCTTTACTGTAATTGACCTCAAGAACGCCTTCTTTAGTGTCCCAATTGATCCAGAAAGCCAATACTTGTTCGGATTCAGTTTAAATGGACAAAGTTTCAAATTTTCACGCGCACCTCAAGGATTCACAGAAAGCCCCAGCATCTATAGCCAAGCACTGAAAAGACAACTTGACAGTATCCATATGCCTGTTAACACCGCCCTACTCCAGTATGTCGATGATCTGCTGATCACCGCACGAAGCGAACCCGAATGTGAAAAAGCATCACTGACGGTTTTAAATTTCCTGGCTGACAAGGGGCACAAGGTTTCCCCTTCAAAGCTACAATTCTGTGTTCACAAAGTTGTGTACCTGGGTCACTTGCTGTCCAAAGTGGGGAGACAGCTCACTCCAGATCGCATCCAGTTAATTGTAAACATGTCACCACCGAAAACACAAAAGGAGGTGCGGGCTTTCATAGGCCTCACCTCGTACTGCAGACAATGGATTCCCCAATATGCATTTCTAGCAAAGCCACTCATCCAGTTGACAACTCAGGAGGCAGCGACATCGACTGTCCTCCCTTGGACTCAGGAACATACACAAGCTTTTGAAGACTTAAAGAAAGCCTTATGCCAAGCACCAGTTTTAGCAACACCATGTTACAGTAAGCCTTTTACACTTTTTGTTACAGAACGTGAAGGTACTGCCTTGTCAGTCCTCACTCAGGAACAAGCAGGTTCACACAAACCGTGTGCTTACTTTTCTAGCACATTAGATCCAGTAGCCCAAGCTTTACCTGCATGTTTGAAATCAGTTGCAGCGACAGCTTTAGCGATCAGACAGAGCGATTCCATAGTATTAGGGCATCAATTAACAGTACAAGTTCCACATTCCTTGGAAGTTCTTTTAAACCGTACCCAGACCCAACACTTGACCATAGCAAGACTGACAGGTTATGAATTGACATTGTTTCAACCACACATAGAAATCAGACGCTGTAGCACATTGAATCCTGCCACACTATTGCCATTAAGCGGTGTAGACCCACTGAAGCATGATTGTATCGAAGTCATTACTATTACGACGAAACCCAGACAAGACTTGACAGACGTCCCATTACCAGACCCAGATCTGACACTTTATGTGGATGGTTCATGTATGAGAACAGGTACAGGAGAATTAGTGGCAGCTTACGCAGTCACAACAGACACCGAAGTTATAGAAACAAATTGTATCGACACCCTGTCAGCTCAAGCAGCAGAGCTCATCGCTCTGACACAAGCCTGTATTCAAGCCAAAAATAAGAGAGTTAACATATACACTGACTCACGTTATGCATTCGGAGTCGTTCACGATTTCGGAGTTCTCTGGCGAGAGAGAGGTTACTTGACTTCTCACGGTGCCAACATTCAACACGGTCCCCTCATTCAAGCCTTGCTAGATGCAATACATCTACCTACTGCGATATCTATTATGAAGTGTAAGGCACATACAAAGGTTACCGACACGACCTCCCAGGGTAACGACCTGGCAGACCGAACAGCTAAGCAAACTGCTCAGAATCGAATGCATGCAACTGACTTGACAAAGACAATAGTTCCGACACCATCACACTGCATGACAGTCAGGGATCCCGCGCGTGATGTAATTGACATACAGACACATGCCACACCAGATGAAATAAAGAAGTGGACTGAACTAGGAGGGATCCAAACAGATCAGGGATGGATGACGAAGGGAAAATCTACATGGTTTCTCCCCGACTCTATGGTTCAAGTAATCATTAACACAGTACATAGTCCAGCACACCTAGGAGAGAAGGCAATGCTAGATAGCATTCAACACATATGGTACAATAAGAACTTACGAACAGCAGCGAAACAAAAAGTGCGTACTTGCATGATTTGTTGTCAGTTCAATCCAGGTAAGAGCATCCCTGTAGAGAAAGGTGGATTTCAGCCTCCCGATCACCCTTTTGAAGTCCTCCAGATGGATTATATCCAGATGGAACGTTGCCGAGGATTCAAGTATGTCCTCGTAGTCGTATGTGCACTTTCCCGATGGACAGAAGCATACCCAGTCCCAGATTATACTGCTCCGACCACAGCCAAGCAACTGGTTCGCGAGTTCTTCCCACGGTATGGTTTGCCCCGTATCGTGTACTCAGATAACGGTCAGCCATTCTCATCCGAGCTTGTGAAGCACATAACCCTCCTGTTAGGGTATCAGTGGAAGTTCCACTGTGTCCGGCATCCCGAGGCAGCAGGTCTCGTGGAGCGCCATAATCAAACTCTAAAGATCCGACTTTCAAAAATATGTAGAGAGAAAGGCGTTGACTGGATAGTAGCCTTACCAGTTGCCCTCTTCTATATGAGGATGGTTGCGCACTCTCGAACCGGGCTATCCCCGTATGAAGTGGTCTTCGGTAGGCCACCAAATATGTGGGGGACGCCTATACCTCGTAAAATCACAGATGTTGATTGTGTCATGCTGACAGATTACCTTGCCTCCTTGATGTCTGCACTACAATCTTGTCGTTCACAGGTAGCTGCAGCCTTTCCCGACAACACCGAGGTGAAGCCCCATGAAGTGGTCCCTGGTGACTTCGTGTTTGTGAGGAATTTTGACCGGAGAAGTCCACTGGAGCCCCGCTGGCAAACCCCGAAGTTGGTTCTTCTGACGACAAGGACGGCTGTTAAATTGGAGGGCAGAAAAGGGTGGCTGCACTCGAGCCACATCAAGAAATTCCACGGACTTCCTTCGGACTTGGACTCTAAGCCCTGCCCTCCTCCACAAACTGACTCAAAACTCCCCCTGGTTGAGAAAACCGCCTCCGAAGAGTATAGACTAAAGCTACGGTCTAGCAAGTCAGACAGTTTAATTGTTTAAGTCCTCCCCTAGGTGAATCGGTTAAATTAGTTTCTGACATGTATCCCCTAGACCGAGATAGAGAGAGAGATAGACAGAGACAACTCAAGAAACGTGCATATTGTAAATCACTCCGTAGTCACTGTATAGTGACATTATTAATTATGTTTTTCCTAAGCCTTCTTGTTATTGCTGCAAGTATATTATTACACATTGTGAGAAGTTGGCCCGATATGCAACGTTCGCTATTCTAGCGACCGCTATGTATCGTTCCAACGACCCTTATGGTGTTTGGTTGTAAGTCAACCTATAGACCAGCTATCCTAGTAGCGTGGATACGAGCAGTCTAAGGCTAAAGACTCGAGAGGGCGTGTTAAGCCAGCTGTTTACCACACATGTACCCCTTGAACACCAAGTGAAAGGACACCACACAAGTGTTATGAAAATAAACAGGATATTTATTAAGAATCACAACAGCCCTGTACTCTTTATGAGGACAGGGTACTAAGCACAAACCAAATCTCTTAGGAAAATACTTCAAGTGCACAATTAAAACAAGTGTCCGAGGACACGGAAAGTTTAAGGTCTCGGGCGGACCCGATAAGGCAAGTCGGAAGCGAGGGACTCAGGACCCTAGAGTAAAGAGGCTATGCAGGCACCGAAATGCCGAGTTACCTAGCCACGAGGGCTGCGGCTGCACAAGTCTTACAGGCGTCGGGGTCTTCGCTGACGAGCCAGGAGCCGGAAGAAAAGGAGTTGCTGGCCGGCGACCAGTGATGAATAGTTCGTAGAGATCCAAGCCTGGATCAAAGAGTGATGACACCTGAAAGCAGAGGGGACCAAGTTCGTACTACTAGCCAGTAGTCAGAGGGTACCAGGAGGGCACCGGTTGGCCGTCACCTCGACTAGGTGAGTGGGCGACGCTAGGCTCTGCAGTCTCACGGACCAGGAGGCGTTGTCGGCGACCACGGTGGAGGTGCGAGCTGTCCCACGAAGAATGATGCTGTCGGCGTCGCTGGGCCCAGGATGGGGCAACAAGCCTTGGCAAATCTCAGGGCCACGTGGTGGGCCTAAGATGGCGTCTTGAGTGGACCAGGAGGGTCCGGGGTGCTTCTCGCAAAGATGGAAGCAAGGGCCAGTCTGGAGCAACCAGACCAGCAGAGTTGTTTGTCGGTCGTCGTCAAGGAAGGGCACAAGCCAGCGGCTAGTGACCAGACAACGGGCTGAGCAGCGAGCAGAAGGGCCCCACGCAGATCGTGGAGATGCTGGGAGACTGCACTTCGGTGCTAGAGCGGCTCAGGGTCGGGGCTTCTCGGACCCCAGAGCACTCACCAGGGAATCGCTTCGATGGTCGTGCTGGTTTAAGAGCGTGCAGGTTCTGATGATGGCCGGTCCCTCGAGGTCTCGTCGCACCCACAGATCACAGCTGAGCTGATGACGTGGGTAGAGGTCAGAGGTGCCAGGGAAGCCGGTTCTCGTCGAGCTGGGCCGTCGGATTCCTTGAGGAAGGACTTACAGCAAACCGCAGAGTTCTTAGATGGTGCCCGCTGATGCAGGGTGACTACTCCTTAGCCACAAGGGAGAAATCTTGAGAAGAGTCTTGAGTGTCCTTTCGTAGAAAGTAGTTCTTGATTCAAAGATGATCTAATTTGGAAGGGTCCCCGCTCCGGCCTTTATTCTAAAGAAAGGGGTGGGTACATGACTAGGTCCTGCCCTAAGGGTGGGACCAGGAAGGGGGGTAGTTACACCCCTCTCCCCTGCCGGGCTTTCCCCAGGCCAGGGCTGGCGCCCCTGGAACTGGTTCTGGCCGGCAGATGCGTAGTGAGCACCGGGGTGCCACTCCGCAGTCACCTTCTCGCAAAAGCCCTACCTACCCAGAATACACAAACCCTGTCTGGGACGGTGCGAACACCGCCCTCGACAGGAAACCCTTTGTCCAAGCTCTCCTCGCTGGAAGGACTCCCAGCAGCAGGAGGTCAGACTCGTGTCTGTGGTGGCAGCATCCATTTTGTGGAGCTGAGGCTTTAGTTAACTTTAACCGGGGTTCACAGTTACGTACATGTCGTGTCCCTCTAGAAGGGCGGAATGCTAACCTCGTCGCCAGAATTGGCGAGGGGGCCGCATCCCGATTCGTATGACACCTTACTCGACATGTCTTGATAACGCGACACCGAAGTTACCGATGTGGTACGCGTTATCATGGAACAGCCATTGGGTCTTTGTTCCGCAAGCTGCAACCGGGCTCGGCTCGGGCCTGAACCTAGCTCACACGAGCCCACGCACTCTGCCTTCAGGATTGTTAAGGCCTGCCATAGGAGTGACTGATAGGGACTCGGGTGTCCATTGTATGGTTAGATATAGAGCTACTATATCTATAGCAAAGTGTGATTACACGACTTCGCCCCAGCTGTCATGCAGCCAGTTGTGTCAAATTTAGGCGGCCAGCCAGGGGTGGCATAATACATGCTGCAGCTCCTGGCGGCCCTGGGTACACCTATGCCCTGAGTTACAGGGTCTGATAAGGTGGCCCAGTACCAATTGGTAAATGCACCTAGGGTACATGTCGTAATTTAGAAAGAGAACAGCCAGGCTGTGGGTCTGATTGGCAGGCCCACAGCCAGAGGAAGTCGTAAACCAGTGAAACAAAAGCAAAAAAAATCTGGGTGATCATAGGATTGCAGACCCTACTCTCCTACATGACCCCCCCCCAAACGTCGGAACAATAAGCTAACCTTGACCAGGTGAGTCTTCTTGTTCTAAGTGGAAATATCTGGAGAGCCCATCGGCATTGCCATGATCAGTACCAGGTCTATGTTCCACTGTAAAGTCCATCCCCTGTAGGGAAATGGACCACCTTAGTAGTTTGGGGTTTTCACCCTTCATCTGATTTAGCCACAAGAGGGGCTTATGGTCGGTCTGAATCTTGAAGTGAGTGCCAAACAAGTATGGCCTCAGCTTCTTCAGGGCCCAAACCACAGCAAAGGCCTCCCTCTCAATAGCTGACCAATTCTTCTCTCTAGGGGTCAGCCTTCTGCTTATAAAAGCAATGGGCTGGTCTTGACCATCGAAATTCAGTTGAGAAAGAACAGCTCCCACACCCAACTCAGAAGCATCTGTTTGGACAATGAATGGTTTGGAGTAGTCCGGACTCTTGAGGATAGGCGCCGTGCGCATGGCCTGCTTTAGGTCATCGAATGCTTTTTGACAGCTCGCTGTCCACTGAACCTTCTTTGGCATTTTCTTACTTGTCAGTTCATTTAATGGTGTCACGATGGAACCATAGTTCCTGACAAACTTCCTATAGTAACCAGTCAGGCCCAAGAAAGCTCGAACCTGAGTCTGGGTGGTTGGAGGAGCCCAGTCCCTGATTGACTGTATCTTGCTCTCCAGTGGCTGAACCTGGCCTCCACCTACAAGGTGGCCCAGGTATACAACCTGTGTCTGCCCTATCTGGCACTTGGTGGCCTTGATAGTGAGGCCTGCCGCTTGCAGAGCCTCTAACGCTTTCCGCAGGTGGACCAGGTGATCCTCCCAGGTGGAGCTAAAGACAGCGATATCGTCAAGATACGCCGCACAGAAGTCATCCAGCCCAGTAAGGACTTGATTCACCAACCTTTGGAAGGTGGCAGGTGCATTTTCAGACCAAAGGGCATCACCACTAACTGATAATGCCCACCAGGGGTTGAAAATGCGGTTTTAGGCTTGGCGTCCTCAGCTAACCTGATTTGCCAATACCCAGCGGTCAGGTCAAACGTACTTAAGTAGTTGGCCGAAGCCAATCTATCGATAAGCTCGTCCGCCCTTGGTATTGGGTGGGCGTCAGTCTTAGTGACTGCATTGAGACCCCTGTAGTCTACGCAAAACCTCATCTCTCTCTTACCACCCTGGGTGTGAGGTTTCGGCACTAGAACTACGGGACTAGCCCAAGGGCTATCCGAGGGTTCAATGACTCCCAGCTCCAACATTTTCTGCACTTCACTCTTGATGCAGTCTCTAACGTGATCAGGCTGCCGGTAGATTTTACTCTTTACGGGCAAGCTGTCACCAGTGTCAACCTCATGGGTGCACCAATCGGTCTGACTGGGTGTTAGAGAAAACATATGTCTGAACGACTGAAGAACCTGTTTACAGTCGCTCTGTTGATGTTCGGAGAGGCTGCCACAAAAGACAACACCATCTACCGATCCATCGTCAGGGTTCTGAGTGAGCAGGTCGGGGAGAGGGTCACTCTCTTCTTCCTGTCCCTCATCTAGGGCCATGAGCAAACTCATGTCCTTCCTGTCGACATATGCCTTGAGCCTGTTGACATGAAGCACCCTGTGGGGGCTCCGGGGAGTTCCCAGGTCGACCAGGTAGGTGACCTCTCCCTTTTTCTCCAGGATGGTGTAGGGCCCGGACCATTTGTCCTTGAGTGCTGCTGGGGCCACCGGCTCCAACACCCACACCTTCTGTCCGGGCTGGTAAACAGTCAAGACAGCCTTTTGGTCATGCCAAGCTTTTTGGAGTTCTTGGCTGGCCTTAAGGTTTTCAGATGCCTTCTCCATGTACTCAGCCATCCGCGAGCGGAGGCCAAGCACATAGTCCACTATGTTGGCTGCAGGCTTTTTGAGAGGTCTCTCCCATCCTTCCTTCACCAAACACAGGGGTCCTCTTACAGGATGCCCGTACAAAAGTTCAAAAGGGCTGTAGCCAACCCCCTTCTGTGGGACTTCTCTGTAGGCGAACAAGAGGCAGGGGATCAGGACGTCCCATCTACGCCGAAGCTTTTCAGGTAGTCCATGAATCATCCCTTTAAGGGTCCTGTTGAATCTCTCAACAAGCCCATTGCATTGTGGATGATAGGGTGTAGTGAACTTGTAGTTGACACCACATTCCTTCCACATAGCAGTTAAGTAGCTCGACATAAAGTTTGCACCTCTGTCGGAGACGACCTCCTTAGGGAAGCCCACTCTGGAGAATACTCCAACTAGGGCTCTTGCCACAACAGGTGCTGTAGTGGTCCTAAGGGGAATAGCTTCAGGATACCTGGTGGCATGATCCACTACCACCAGTATAAACTTGTGCCCTGATGCTGTCGGTGGTTCCATGGGACCGACGATGTCGATCCCCACCCGTTCAAAGGGCACCCCCACCACAGGCATTGGTATAAGGGGGGCCTTTGTCGTGCCACCTGACTTACCACTGGCTTGGCAAGTGACACAGGAGCGGCAAAACTCCTTGGTATCTTCGTTCATATGAGGCCAGTGAAAGTGTGAGACAAGCCTGTCCCACGTTTTCGTCCGGCCTAAGTGACCTGCTAAGGGAATCTCGTGGGCCAAGGTAAGTAGGAAACCACGCTGAGACAAGGGTACAACCAGCCTCCTGGTCATGCCAGGCTTGGGGTCTCTTGACTCAGTGTACAGGAGTCCATCTTCCCAGTATACCTTGTGGGTACCTGTGGCGTTCCCAGCAGCCTCAGCAGCAGCCTGCTGTCTGAGGGGTTCAAGAGAAGGGCAGTCTAACTGGTCCTTCCCCAGGTCCTCCCTTGAGGGTCCCCCTGAACCCAAGAATTCAACTTGATCAAGTTCGAACTCCCTAGGCTCAGTTTCCCTCAATTCCTGTAGGTCAGCCTCCTCTGAGACTTGATCCACGACCTGGGGCAAGGGGGAAGGCGCAGCCTTAACACTACCGCTCTTTTTCTTGGGAGGTGTCTGGTCCGTTGTTCCAGGATCCAGCACCTGTTCAGTGGGGCATTTCCTGACCTGTGACCTAGTCACAGCGAACACATGTGCTGGCAAACCTAACATTTCCATGTGAGTCCGGTGCTCCACTTCTGACCATTGTGATGACTCCAAATCATTGCCCAACAAACAATCCACTGGGAGGTCTGGACTAACTACAACCTTCTTTTGGCCAGTTACCCCTCCCCAGGAGAAAGCTACAATTGCCATACTGTGATTGGTAGTGACATTGCTTGCATTGGTCACCAGGAATTCTGTACCTGGCATGATCTGTCCAGGGTCCACAAAGTTAGGCGTCACCATGGTGACGCTGGCACAAGTGTCCCTATAGGCCTGAGCCATCTTTCCATTTATGAAAGGCGTCTGTCGGTATTTGCCCAAAGAATTGGGGCTTACGTCAGGGGACACGTCCGCGTCCCCTGTACTGACAAGGACAGCCTGAGTGAGCGTGCCAACTAAGGTGTCACGCCCCTCAGAACCCAGGGTTAACCCTACTAAACCCTTGGGAGGCGCACTACCACTGCTGACTGTACTAGGGGGCACAGGTGCCTTAGGGGCTGCAGTGGCAGGAGTCTGCCCTCCTCCTTTCTTGGTGCACTCACTAAACCAGTGAGATTTACTTTTACAGTACTGGCACCATCTTTTGGATTGGCCTTCTTTCTTCTTTTGGGGAGCCTGACCCCCACCCTCTTTGGGTTGTTGGGGACCTGTCGAAGACTTCTGGTCATTTTGTTCCCCCTTAGAATCCTTACCCTTCTGGTCTGCTTTCTTTTGACCACCTTGATTCTGGCCCTGGTTCTGTTTAACTCTCGTACGAACCCATCTGTCTGCCTTCTTTCCCAATTCTTGGGGAGAGGTCAGATCCGAGTCGACAAGATGCTGATGCAACAACTGGTTCTGACAATTGTTTAAAATTTGTTCTCTCATCATCAAATTATACAATCCTTCGTAATCAGTAACCTTACTGCCCAGCAACCAGCCCTCAAAAGCCTTAGTGGCACAATTGACAAAATCAGACCAATCTTGAGACTGCGTTTTCTGGGTATCCCTGAACAGCACCCTGTACTGCTCAGTGGTTAGGCCGAACCCTTCAACGAGTGTATTTTTCAAGACTTGGTAATTGTTCGCATCCTCCACCCTTGTGGTGAGGAGCTTGTCTCTTCCTTTTCCTTCAAAGGAGAGCCACAAGATAGCTGCCCACTGACTCTGGGGTACACCTTGCACAGTGCAGGCCCTCTCCAAAGCAGTAATCCATTTGTGGATGTCGTCCCCTTGTTTAAAGGGGGGCACTATCTTACCAAGGTGTTTTGTATCAAAACTCCTTTCCCTATTGCTAGGTATAATGCTGCCACCAGTGGGGACCGCCCCACTTAACTGTTGCTCTCTAGCAAAGGCAAGCCTCTCTTTGGCCAGGGCAAGTTCTTCCCTTTCGATCCTCAGATTAGCTGCCCTTTCCTTAGCTTCGTACATTCTCCGCTGAGGGGACGTCATCCCTCTTTGCGAAGAGTTGTGAGAGCCATTGGTTTGAAGGGATCTGCCAGAGCCTCTTGACAGAGATCTGGCTCGTCCATTCCCAATGTTAAGCTGACCTGATAGTGGCCCCAGGAGTCCCCCAGTACCACTGTCATGTTTGCTTAAGTTGGACCTGCTTAGTCTAACGACTTCTACCTGTCCCTTATCTGCCTCATCCCCAGAGGGATCCTCATGTTATGTTATGTTATGTTATATGGGTATTTGTTACGCGCACAACTACTCTTGAGTATCCTGGCGCGGATCATAACCACAGAGAAGTCCTAGAGAGAGCACAGCATTGTATTAGTAGGCTTGATTAAAAAGGTGAGTTTTGAGCAGCTTTTTGAAGCAGTTCAGATCTTTAGTGTCCCTGAGAGTGAACGGCAGGGCGTTCCAGAGGGTAGCTGTTTTAACCGAAAAAGATGAGCCACCTAGTCTAGAGCGCTTGAAGCGTGGAATTACCAGCCTGCGTTGAGAAGCCGACCTGAGATGTCGGCTGGGCACGTGAAGTGTCACTCTTTTCTTCAGATACGCCGGGCCAGTATCATGTAGGGCTCGGTGAGTGAGAACCAGAGCCTTAAATTGTACTCTTTGGGCCACTGGCAGCCAGTGGAGTGTGGCCAGTTGTGATCTTATACTGATGTGTCTAGGGATGCCCAGCAGAAGTCTTGCCGCCGCATTCTGGATAAGCTGCAGCTTATTTATCAGAAAAGAGGGGGAGCCCAGGTAGAGAGCATTGGCATAGTCCAGTCGGGACAGTATCAGGGCTCTGGCAACTGTTTCTTTGGCCGGCTGGGGCAGGAGAGGAAAAAATCTGCCTAGGGATTTAAGGGTCCCAAAGCAGGCGCCCGTCAGTCTTTTAATCTGCTCTGCAAATCGCAGATCATCATTAAACCAAATGCCCAGATTCTTGGCAGGGCCCCCCTCGGAGAGAGGACGGGGGAAATCGGGGGGCCAAACCAATTCAATAAATTGGTCTGGAAAGTGACCATATAGTATAATTTCCGATTTTCCCTCGTTGCATTTAAGCCTAGCCTGTGCCAACCAAGTGAATACGGCCGCCAGACACCTTTGTGCTGTGGCCGTTTCAGATTGTGTTTTACCCCAAGTGAACAGAAGCTGGGTGTCATCGGCGTAGGCCATAATTTTTGCACCCAGCTTCTCAGCCAGGTAGATCAGAGGGGTCATATAGATGTTAAAAAGAAGTGGGCTCAGTGTTGAGCCCTGTGGGACCCCCGTCTGAACTAACCTGGCCGAGGAAGAATGAGGGGGCATCCAAACTTGCTGATACCGTGAGTCCAAAAAGGACTCCAGCCAGGACCAAACGGCCCCCGTGAGGCCGATATCTGTGAGGCGAGCCAAAAGGAGTTGGTGGGGGACCGTATCAAAGGCGGCAGAGAGGTCCAATAAAATTAGTCCTAATCCTCATCCTCCTCCACATCTTCGTTCTCAGTTGCGAGGTGGATGAGGTCAGGATCGTCTCTGGTTCCCTCGAGGGGAGGCATGTCTCCTTCTGGATTAGAAGGGCTAAGAAGCTTCTCAGCCTTTCTGGCATCATAAGTCTCTAGGAGACCAATCAGAAAGGAGGTGGTGGGGTTAGCCCCTTGCTTAATCTTCCTAGAGGTACATACTTGTCGTAACTCATGGAAGTTAAGCGCAGTATATCTTGAAGGAATGACCTGTGGAGGGTCAACTGACACAAGGGGAGACTCATGGTTTCCTCCTTTGTCCGACATACTGTTTCTAGTGTGGTGTAAGTGATGCACCTACCTACACTATGGGTTTACCTACTGGTCCCTTGCTAAGAGTTGCAGCCAAGGTGTGCTAAGCCTTGGGGAGCTGCAACAGCTGGTTCAGTAGAACTCAGAGTATTTTAAGCTTTAGTTATATGTACTAATAGTACTTATGTGATCTTTCAACAAGATATTCTTAGGATACGCGTGGTAAAACAACAGCAAGCTCAAATCCCACCGCTGCCACCAATGTGAGAAGTTGGCCCGATATGCAACGTTCGCTATTCTAGCGACCGCTATGTATCGTTCCAACGACCCTTATGGTGTTTGGTTGTAAGTCAACCTATAGACCAGCTATCTTAGTAGCGTGGATACGAGCAGTCTAAGGCTAAAGACTCGAGAGGGCGTGTTAAGCCAGCTGTTTACCACACATGTACCCCTTGAACACCAAGTGAAAGGACACCACACAAGTGTTATGAAAATAAACAGGATATTTATTAAGAATCACAACAGCCCTGTACTCTTTATGAGGACAGGGTACTAAGCACAAACCAAATCTCTTAGGAAAATACTTCAAGTGCACAATTAAAACAAGTGTCCGAGGACACGGAAAGTTTAAGGTCTCGGGCGGACCCGATAAGGCAAGTCGGAAGCGAGGGACTCAGGACCCTAGAGTAAAGAGGCTATGCAGGCACCGAAATGCCGAGTTACCTAGCCACGAGGGCTGCGGCTGCACAAGTCTTACAGGCGTCGGGGTCTTCGCTGACGAGCCAGGAGCCGGAAGAAAAGGAGTTGCTGGCCGGCGACCAGTGATGAATAGTTCGTAGAGATCCAAGCCTGGATCAAAGAGTGATGACACCTGAAAGCAGAGGGGGCCAAGTTCGTACTACTAGCCAGTAGTCAGAGGGTACCAGGAGGGCACCGGTTGGCCGTCACCTCGACTAGGTGAGTGGGCGACGCTAGGCTCTGCAGTCTCACGGACCAGGAGGCGTTGTCGGCGACCACGGTGGAGGTGCGAGCTGTCCCACGAAGAATGATGCTGTCGGCGTCGCTGGGCCCAGGATGGGGCAACAAGCCTTGGCAAATCTCAGGGCCACGTGGTGGGCCTAAGATGGCGTCTTGAGTGGACCAGGAGGGTCCGGGGTGCTTCTCGCAAAGATGGAAGCAAGGGCCAGTCTGGAGCAACCAGACCAGCAGAGTTGTTTGTCGGTCGTCGTCAAGGAAGGGCACAAGCCAGCGGCTAGTGACCAGACAACGGGCTGAGCAGCGAGCAGAAGGGCCCCACGCAGATCGTGGAGATGCTGGGAGACTGCACTTCGGTGCTAGAGCGGCTCAGGGTCGGGGCTTCTCGGACCCCAGAGCACTCACCAGGGAATCGCTTCGATGGTCGTGCTGGTTTAAGAGCGTGCAGGTTCTGATGATGGCCGGTCCCTCGAGGTCTCGTCGCACCCACAGATCACAGCTGAGCTGATGACGTGGGTAGAGGTCAGAGGTGCCAGGGAAGCCGGTTCTCGTCGAGCTGGGCCGTCGGATTCCTTGAGGAAGGACTTACAGCAAACCGCAGAGTTCTTAGATGGTGCCCGCTGATGCAGGGTGACTACTCCTTAGCCACAAGGGAGAAATCTTGAGAAGAGTCTTGAGTGTCCTTTCGTAGAAAGTAGTTCTTGATTCAAAGATGATCTAATTTGGAAGGGTCCCCGCTCCGGCCTTTATTCTAAAGAAAGGGGTGGGTACATGACTAGGTCCTGCCCTAAGGGTGGGACCAGGAAGGGGGGTAGTTACACCCCTCTCCCCTGCCGGGCTTTCCCCAGGCCAGGGCTGGCGCCCCTGGAACTGGTTCTGGCCGGCAGATGCGTAGTGAGCACCGGGGTGCCACTCCGCAGTCACCTTCTCGCAAAAGCCCTACCTACCCAGAATACACAAACCCTGTCTGGGACGGTGCGAACACCGCCCTCGACAGGAAACCCTTTGTCCAAGCTCTCCTCGCTGGAAGGACTCCCAGCAGCAGGAGGTCAGACTCGTGTCTGTGGTGGCAGCATCCATTTTGTGGAGCTGAGGCTTTAGTTAACTTTAACCGGGGTTCACAGTTACGTACATGTCGTGTCCCTCTAGAAGGGCGGAATGCTAACCTCGTCGCCAGAATTGGCGAGGGGGCCGCATCCCGATTCGTATGACACCTTACTCGACATGTCTTGATAACGCGACACCGAAGTTACCGATGTGGTACGCGTTATCATGGAACAGCCATTGGGTCTTTGTTCCGCAAGCTGCAACCGGGCTCGGCTCGGGCCTGAACCTAGCTCACACGAGCCCACGCACTCTGCCTTCAGGATTGTTAAGGCCTGCCATAGGAGTGACTGATAGGGACTCGGGTGTCCATTGTATGGTTAGATATAGAGCTACTATATCTATAGCAAAGTGTGATTACACGACTTCGCCCCAGCTGTCATGCAGCCAGTTGTGTCAAATTTAGGCGGCCAGCCAGGGGTGGCATAATACATGCTGCAGCTCCTGGCGGCCCTGGGTACACCTATGCCCTGAGTTACAGGGTCTGATAAGGTGGCCCAGTACCAATTGGTAAATGCACCTAGGGTACATGTCGTAATTTAGAAAGAGAACAGCCAGGCTGTGGGTCTGATTGGCAGGCCCACAGCCAGAGGAAGTCGTAAACCAGTGAAACAAAAGCAAAAAAAATCTGGGTGATCATAGGATTGCAGACCCTACTCTCCTACATGACCCCCCCCCAAACGTCGGAACAATAAGCTAACCTTGACCAGGTGAGTCTTCTTGTTCTAAGTGGAAATATCTGGAGAGCCCATCGGCATTGCCATGATCAGTACCAGGTCTATGTTCCACTGTAAAGTCCATCCCCTGTAGGGAAATGGACCACCTTAGTAGTTTGGGGTTTTCACCCTTCATCTGATTTAGCCACAAGAGGGGCTTATGGTCGGTCTGAATCTTGAAGTGAGTGCCAAACAAGTATGGCCTCAGCTTCTTCAGGGCCCAAACCACAGCAAAGGCCTCCCTCTCAATAGCTGACCAATTCTTCTCTCTAGGGGTCAGCCTTCTGCTTATAAAAGCAATGGGCTGGTCTTGACCATCGAAATTCAGTTGAGAAAGAACAGCTCCCACACCCAACTCAGAAGCATCTGTTTGGACAATGAATGGTTTGGAGTAGTCCGGACTCTTGAGGATAGGCGCCGTGCGCATGGCCTGCTTTAGGTCATCGAATGCTTTTTGACAGCTCGCTGTCCACTGAACCTTCTTTGGCATTTTCTTACTTGTCAGTTCATTTAATGGTGTCACGATGGAACCATAGTTCCTGACAAACTTCCTATAGTAACCAGTCAGGCCCAAGAAAGCTCGAACCTGAGTCTGGGTGGTTGGAGGAGCCCAGTCCCTGATTGACTGTATCTTGCTCTCCAGTGGCTGAACCTGGCCTCCACCTACAAGGTGGCCCAGGTATACAACCTGTGTCTGCCCTATCTGGCACTTGGTGGCCTTGATAGTGAGGCCTGCCGCTTGCAGAGCCTCTAACGCTTTCCGCAGGTGGACCAGGTGATCCTCCCAGGTGGAGCTAAAGACAGCGATATCGTCAAGATACGCCGCACAGAAGTCATCCAGCCCAGTAAGGACTTGATTCACCAACCTTTGGAAGGTGGCAGGTGCTTTTTCAGACCAAAGGGCATCACCACTAACTGATAATGCCCACCAGGGGTTGAAAATGCGGTTTTAGGCTTGGCGTCCTCAGCTAACCTGATTTGCCAATACCCAGCGGTCAGGTCAAACGTACTTAAGTAGTTGGCCGAAGCCAATCTATCGATAAGCTCGTCCGCCCTTGGTATTGGGTGGGCGTCAGTCTTAGTGACTGCATTGAGACCCCTGTAGTCTACGCAAAACCTCATCTCTCTCTTACCACCCTGGGTGTGAGGTTTCGGCACTAGAACTACGGGACTAGCCCAAGGGCTATCCGAGGGTTCAATGACTCCCAGCTCCAACATTTTCTGCACTTCACTCTTGATGCAGTCTCTAACGTGATCAGGCTGCCGGTAGATTTTACTCTTTACGGGCAAGCTGTCACCAGTGTCAACCTCATGGGTGCACCAATCGGTCTGACTGGGTGTTAGAGAAAACATATGTCTGAACGACTGAAGAACCTGTTTACAGTCGCTCTGTTGATGTTCGGAGAGGCTGCCACAAAAGACAACACCATCTACCGATCCATCGTCAGGGTTCTGAGTGAGCAGGTCGGGGAGAGGGTCACTCTCTTCTTCCTGTCCCTCATCTAGGGCCATGAGCAAACTCATGTCCTTCCTGTCGACATATGCCTTGAGCCTGTTGACATGAAGCACCCTGTGGGGGCTCCGGGGAGTTCCCAGGTCGACCAGGTAGGTGACCTCTCCCTTTTTCTCCAGGATGGTGTAGGGCCCGGACCATTTGTCCTTGAGTGCTGCTGGGGCCACCGGCTCCAACACCCACACCTTCTGTCCGGGCTGGTAAACAGTCAAGACAGCCTTTTGGTCATGCCAAGCTTTTTGGAGTTCTTGGCTGGCCTTAAGGTTTTCAGATGCCTTCTCCATGTACTCAGCCATCCGCGAGCGGAGGCCAAGCACATAGTCCACTATGTTGGCTGCAGGCTTTTTGAGAGGTCTCTCCCATCCTTCCTTCACCAAACACAGGGGTCCTCTTACAGGATGCCCGTACAAAAGTTCAAAAGGGCTGTAGCCAACCCCCTTCTGTGGGACTTCTCTGTAGGCGAACAAGAGGCAGGGGATCAGGACGTCCCATCTACGCCGAAGCTTTTCAGGTAGTCCATGAATCATCCCTTTAAGGGTCCTGTTGAATCTCTCAACAAGCCCATTGCATTGTGGATGATAGGGTGTAGTGAACTTGTAGTTGACACCACATTCCTTCCACATAGCAGTTAAGTAGCTCGACATAAAGTTTGCACCTCTGTCGGAGACGACCTCCTTAGGGAAGCCCACTCTGGAGAATACTCCAACTAGGGCTCTTGCCACAACAGGTGCTGTAGTGGTCCTAAGGGGAATAGCTTCAGGATACCTGGTGGCATGATCCACTACCACCAGTATAAACTTGTGCCCTGATGCTGTCGGTGGTTCCATGGGACCGACGATGTCGATCCCCACCCGTTCAAAGGGCACCCCCACCACAGGCATTGGTATAAGGGGGGCCTTTGTCGTGCCACCTGACTTACCACTGGCTTGGCAAGTGACACAGGAGCGGCAAAACTCCTTGGTATCTTCGTTCATATGAGGCCAGTGAAAGTGTGAGACAAGCCTGTCCCACGTTTTCGTCCGGCCTAAGTGACCTGCTAAGGGAATCTCGTGGGCCAAGGTAAGTAGGAAACCACGCTGAGACAAGGGTACAACCAGCCTCCTGGTCATGCCAGGCTTGGGGTCTCTTGACTCAGTGTACAGGAGTCCATCTTCCCAGTATACCTTGTGGGTACCTGTGGCGTTCCCAGCAGCCTCAGCAGCAGCCTGCTGTCTGAGGGGTTCAAGAGAAGGGCAGTCTAACTGGTCCTTCCCCAGGTCCTCCCTTGAGGGTCCCCCTGAACCCAAGAATTCAACTTGATCAAGTTCGAACTCCCTAGGCTCAGTTTCCCTCAATTCCTGTAGGTCAGCCTCCTCTGAGACTTGATCCACGACCTGGGGCAAGGGGGAAGGCGCAGCCTTAACACTACCGCTCTTTTTCTTGGGAGGTGTCTGGTCCGTTGTTCCAGGATCCAGCACCTGTTCAGTGGGGCATTTCCTGACCTGTGACCTAGTCACAGCGAACACATGTGCTGGCAAACCTAACATTTCCATGTGAGTCCGGTGCTCCACTTCTGACCATTGTGATGACTCCAAATCATTGCCCAACAAACAATCCACTGGGAGGTCTGGACTAACTACAACCTTCTTTTGGCCAGTTACCCCTCCCCAGGAGAAAGCTACAATTGCCATACTGTGATTGGTAGTGACATTGCTTGCATTGGTCACCAGGAATTCTGTACCTGGCATGATCTGTCCAGGGTCCACAAAGTTAGGCGTCACCATGGTGACGCTGGCACAAGTGTCCCTATAGGCCTGAGCCATCTTTCCATTTATGAAAGGCGTCTGTCGGTATTTGCCCAAAGTATTGGGACTTATGTCAGGGGACACGTCCGCGTCCCCTGTACTGACAAGGACAGCCTGAGTGAGCGTGCCAACTAAGGTGTCACGCCCCTCAGAACCCAGGGTTAACCCTACTAAACCCTTGGGAGGCGCACTACCACTGCTGACTGTACTAGGGGGCACAGGTGCCTTAGGGGCTGCAGTGGCAGGAGTCTGCCCTCCTCCTTTCTTGGTGCACTCACTAAACCAGTGAGATTTACTTTTACAGTACTGGCACCATCTTTTGGATTGGCCTTCTTTCTTCTTTTGGGGAGCCTGACCCCCACCCTCTTTGGGTTGTTGGGGACCTGTCGAAGACTTCTGGTCATTTTGTTCCCCCTTAGAATCCTTACCCTTCTGGTCTGCTTTCTTTTGACCACCTTGATTCTGGCCCTGGTTCTGTTTAACTCTCGTACGAACCCATCTGTCTGCCTTCTTTCCCAATTCTTGGGGAGAGGTCAGATCCGAGTCGACAAGATGCTGATGCAACAACTGGTTCTGACAATTGTTTAAAATTTGTTCTCTCATCATCAAATTATACAATCCTTCGTAATCAGTAACCTTACTGCCCAGCAACCAGCCCTCAAAAGCCTTAGTGGCACAATTGACAAAATCAGACCAATCTTGAGACTGCGTTTTCTGGGTATCCCTGAACAGCACCCTGTACTGCTCAGTGGTTAGGCCGAACCCTTCAACGAGTGTATTTTTCAAGACTTGGTAATTGTTCGCATCCTCCACCCTTGTGGTGAGGAGCTTGTCTCTTCCTTTTCCTTCAAAGGAGAGCCACAAGATAGCTGCCCACTGACTCTGGGGTACACCTTGCACAGTGCAGGCCCTCTCCAAAGCAGTAATCCATTTGTGGATGTCGTCCCCTTGTTTAAAGGGGGGCACTATCTTACCAAGGTGTTTTGTATCAAAACTCCTTTCCCTATTGCTAGGTATAATGCTGCCACCAGTGGGGACCGCCCCACTTAACTGTTGCTCTCTAGCAAAGGCAAGCCTCTCTTTGGCCAGGGCAAGTTCTTCCCTTTCGATCCTCAGATTAGCTGCCCTTTCCTTAGCTTCGTACATTCTCCGCTGAGGGGACGTCATCCCTCTTTGCGAAGAGTTGTGAGAGCCATTGGTTTGAAGGGATCTGCCAGAGCCTCTTGACAGAGATCTGGCTCGTCCATTCCCAATGTTAAGCTGACCTGATAGTGGCCCCAGGAGTCCCCCAGTACCACTGTCATGTTTGCTTAAGTTGGACCTGCTTAGTCTAACGACTTCTACCTGTCCCTTATCTGCCTCATCCCCAGAGGGATCCTCATCCTCATCCTCCTCCACATCTTCGTTCTCAGTTGCGAGGTGGATGAGGTCAGGATCGTCTCTGGTTCCCTCGAGGGGAGGCATGTCTCCTTCTGGATTAGAAGGGCTAAGAAGCTTCTCAGCCTTTCTGGCATCATAAGTCTCTAGGAGACCAATCAGAAAGGAGGTGGTGGGGTTAGCCCCTTGCTTAATCTTCCTAGAGGTGCATACTTGTCGTAACTCATGGAAGTTAAGCGCAGTATATCTTGAAGGAATGACCTGTGGAGGGTCAACTGACACAAGGGGAGACTCATGGTTTCCTCCTTTGTCCGACATACTGTTTCTAGTGTGGTGTAAGTGATGCACCTACCTACACTATGGGTTTACCTACTGGTCCCTTGCTAAGAGTTGCAGCCAAGGTGTGCTAAGCCTTGGGGAGCTGCAACAGCTGGTTCAGTAGAACTCAGAGTATTTTAAGCTTTAGTTATATGTACTAATAGTACTTATGTGATCTTTCAACAAGATATTCTTAGGATACGCGTGGTAAAACAACAGCAAGCTCAAATCCCACCGCTGCCACCAATGTGAGAAGTTGGCCCGATATGCAACGTTCGCTATTCTAGCGACCGCTATGTATCGTTCCAACGACCCTTATGGTGTTTGGTTGTAAGTCAACCTATAGACCAGCTATCCTAGTAGCGTGGATACGAGCAGTCTAAGGCTAAAGACTCGAGAGGGCGTGTTAAGCCAGCTGTTTACCACACATGTACCCCTTGAACACCAAGTGAAAGGACACCACACAAGTGTTATGAAAATAAACAGGATATTTATTAAGAATCACAACAGCCCTGTACTCTTTATGAGGACAGGGTACTAAGCACAAACCAAATCTCTTAGGAAAATACTTCAAGTGCACAATTAAAACAAGTGTCCGAGGACACGGAAAGTTTAAGGTCTCGGGCGGACCCGATAAGGCAAGTCGGAAGCGAGGGACTCAGGACCCTAGAGTAAAGAGGCTATGCAGGCACCGAAATGCCGAGTTACCTAGCCACGAGGGCTGCGGCTGCACAAGTCTTACAGGCGTCGGGGTCTTCGCTGACGAGCCAGGAGCCGGAAGAAAAGGAGTTGCTGGCCGGCGACCAGTGATGAATAGTTCGTAGAGATCCAAGCCTGGATCAAAGAGTGATGACACCTGAAAGCAGAGGGGACCAAGTTCGTACTACTAGCCAGTAGTCAGAGGGTACCAGGAGGGCACCGGTTGGCCGTCACCTCGACTAGGTGAGTGGGCGACGCTAGGCTCTGCAGTCTCACGGACCAGGAGGCGTTGTCGGCGACCACGGTGGAGGTGCGAGCTGTCCCACGAAGAATGATGCTGTCGGCGTCGCTGGGCCCAGGATGGGGCAACAAGCCTTGGCAAATCTCAGGGCCACGTGGTGGGCCTAAGATGGCGTCTTGAGTGGACCAGGAGGGTCCGGGGTGCTTCTCGCAAAGATGGAAGCAAGGGCCAGTCTGGAGCAACCAGACCAGCAGAGTTGTTTGTCGGTCGTCGTCAAGGAAGGGCACAAGCCAGCGGCTAGTGACCAGACAACAGGCTGAGCAGCGAGCAGAAGGGCCCCACGCAGATCGTGGAGATGCTGGGAGACTGCACTTCGGTGCTAGAGCGGCTCAGGGTCGGGGCTTCTCGGACCCCAGAGCACTCACCAGGGAATCGCTTCGATGGTCGTGCTGGTTTAAGAGCGTGCAGGTTCTGATGATGGCCGGTCCCTCGAGGTCTCGTCGCACCCACAGATCACAGCTGAGCTGATGACGTGGGTAGAGGTCAGAGGTGCCAGGGAAGCCGGTTCTCGTCGAGCTGGGCCGTCGGATTCCTTGAGGAAGGACTTACAGCAAACCGCAGAGTTCTTAGATGGTGCCCGCTGATGCAGGGTGACTACTCCTTAGCCACAAGGGAGAAATCTTGAGAAGAGTCTTTAGTGTCCTTTCGTAGAAAGTAGTTCTTGATTCAAAGATGATCTAATTTGGAAGGGTCCCCGCTCCGGCCTTTATTCTAAAGAAAGGGGTGGGTACATGACTAGGTCCTGCCCTAAGGGTGGGACCAGGAAGGGGGGTAGTTACACCCCTCTCCCCTGCCGGGCTTTCCCCAGGCCAGGGCTGGCACCCCTGGAACTGGTTCTGGCCGGCAGATGCGTAGTGAGCACCGGGGTGCCACTCCGCAGTCACCTTCTCGCAAAAGCCCTACCTACCCAGAATACACAAACCCTGTCTGGGACGGTGCGAACACCGCCCTCGACAGGAAACCCTTTGTCCAAGCTCTCCTCGCTGGAAGGACTCCCAGCAGCAGGAGGTCAGACTCGTGTCTGTGGTGGCAGCATCCATTTTGTGGAGCTGAGGCTTTAGTTAACTTTAACCGGGGTTCACAGTTACGTACATGTCGTGTCCCTCTAGAAGGGCGGAATGCTAACCTCGTCGCCAGAATTGGCGAGGGGGCCGCATCCCGATTCGTATGACACCTTACTCGACATGTCTTGATAACGCGACACCGAAGTTACCGATGTGGTACGCGTTATCATGGAACAGCCATTGGGTCTTTGTTCCGCAAGCTGCAACCGGGCTCGGCTCGGGCCTGAACCTAGCTCACACGAGCCCACGCACTCTGCCTTCAGGATTGTTAAGGCCTGCCATAGGAGTGACTGATAGGGACTCGGGTGTCCATTGTATGGTTAGATATAGAGCTACTATATCTATAGCAAAGTGTGATTACACGACTTCGCCCCAGCTGTCATGCAGCCAGTTGTGTCAAATTTAGGCGGCCAGCCAGGGGTGGCATAATACATGCTGCAGCTCCTGGCGGCCCTGGGTACACCTATGCCCTGAGTTACAGGGTCTGATAAGGTGGCCCAGTACCAATTGGTAAATGCACCTAGGGTACATGTCGTAATTTAGAAAGAGAACAGCCAGGCTGTGGGTCTGATTGGCAGGCCCACAGCCAGAGGAAGTCGTAAACCAGTGAAACAAAAGCAAAAAAAATCTGGGTGATCATAGGATTGCAGACCCTACTCTCCTACACACATGTACTACCCTATTTTCAAGCGTGCACAATCTGCTTACAATGTCACTGCCGAACATTCTTTTAGCGAGTTACCTCCACATGAACTTTCTTACAGACTTGCGCTGCGCAACAACACATTCATTAGTATGTTACATCACTCCCATCAGACTAACAATGCTACAAACTGTTGGATATGTGGCCGACTCCCTCCCTACCAGAAATACAAGGGAGTTCTGCCCCTTTTTCCGTACCCGTTCACTCACAATGGCTCCTGTGGGGCATGGTTTAGATTGATTAATTCCTTAGATTCTGACATTGCGGTTTACAATGGGAATTGGGTTTGGGGAAACCTGAACTCAGTTCTACTTACAGTCTGTTACCCTGACAAAAAGGGACTTCCCACTAGAACAGGAACTGATCTAGAAAATGAAGTATATGGATTAGGAAATTATACAATTAACCTCATGATTCTTACTGTTGAATCCGAAGCTGCACCAGTATTGCCTGCTATGTCAGTGTTACCAGTCAAAGGTGAATTATGTATCAGAAAGAATGGTTCTATACACTTAGGTCATAGTAAATGTACTACTGTGATCGAATTCAGTGATCAAGGCAAATCCACGTTTAGAGCTACACGTCATTCCTACTTTGTTTGTGGCCATATCGCATACATACGTTTGCCTCCAGATTGGGATGGTACCTGTTACATTGCATTCCTTCTGCCACCTGTTTTCCTAGCTCCTCCTGATTATCACCGAAATACCAATCTAGTAAACAATAGACTCCGAAGAGACCTCCCGATTGTCGACTACACTGAAACGGCCTGGGAGCAATACACAGACTTCAATAAAGGTTTCTTCCCCTACTTAGGTGCTGTTTTCAATAGTAAACTGATACGCAAATTAACTAGAACCCTTGAAGCAGTAGTGAACGAAACTACCTCCGCTTTAGGCAACTTAACAGAGGAGCAGTCCGCCATGCGGGTTGTTGTTCTTCAAAATCGGCTCGTCATTGACGTCATCCTAGCTGATAGGGGTGGAGCTTGTAAGGTCATCGGGTCAAGTTGCTGTGTTTTCATTCCAGAAAACGCGCCAACGGTATATAAAGCTAAAACACGTCTCCATAAAATTGCAAGTCTGATACATCAGAATCCAGGCACCTGGACTTGGTCCGGTTGGTTCTGGACAACGTTGACCGCTTGGGGATGAAAGATCCTATCCTTCCTAGGCATTGGCCTTCTCATAGTTTTCAGTTGTTGCCTATGTTTACAATGTGGACCGGCGATTTGCGGCTTGTGCGCCACATCATGTATTCCGCATCCAAATTCAAACCGTCAAAAGAAGAAAGAAGAGCAAATGATGTTACATGAACAGATTGATCGATTCATGCAGATCGATATATCATGAAGGGTCCGTAGGGGACAAGGAGGGAATGAGGAAATATAAATTTTATGATCGATTGTGTCCCCTATCTTAGACCCCACCGACTCCGTGTACACGCTACAAGTACATGTATGTTCCCTCCCCTTCAAGCTATGAAGACGCAAATACATTTGCGTCCAACGTTAACGTGTCCTCTTTCAGATCCACCATGAATGGGTCAAATAGTCCGTTCCTAAATATGCCATGCCAACGTCTTTATGTAATGTACTTCACACGTTTTCCAGCTCTGGCGAAGTAGGCCCTGAAAATCTGCCATCGAGCCTTTTCCTGCCTCCTGACTCTGAATCTCAAACCTGGTCTTCGCATCTTTACCCGTGACCTCTGCCTTACTCCCTGTGCGGCTAACGGTGCTTGGCTCAGCCTGTTGCCTGCCAAGACTGTATTCAACCTTCGAATTATCTGCTCCACTCCTCGAAAATACATTCCTGTCTAGTAGATTCCTGTCAACATCCTTCCAGCTGCAGAGCAAAGGGTTTGGCCTCACTGTCTCTATGCAAGTAATTCATGGCTCTGTTTCCATGGTAGGCCCATGCCCTCCCTCGCACCCCTTGCATCTCATGCAGACACGTAGACGCTCATACACGCACTCACAGCCAGTATAGAATAGCCTCTTGTCCGAGAGACCTTTTCCTTCCAGATAATACAGTTCCTTAAACATGAGATATTAGATACGATTTGGGATTAGGTTGATCTGACATCCAGACATCCGTCTCCACTTAAGGGCTAAATGTCAAGTCCCCCTTCACCCCTCAAGTTACACGTACATTACACGTCATACTGCTGCGCGCGCATCTCTGCCATGTATTTTTGCTGACACTGCCGGATTCACTCATGGATCCGCCTACTTGTGACATCATGTTTAATGACGTTCTTGTTCACGCCTTCATGCACGCCTATTGTAACGCCTTTTTGTATTACGTACATGCACTCTTATCTCTCTTCTCAGCTGTTACGCCTCCTGCATATGCCTTTACTGTAATGCATTGACTATATATATGAATGCCTGTCAATAATGTATTGTCGCATACTTGCATACCCGCATATTACGATTGACTCTGTCAGTCTGTCCCTTCCCGAACCTGCGTGGTGACGGAACGGTATGCCACCTTGGCTCGAGCCAATATGCTACTCACCCAATTCCTTTTATAGGAATAAAACCCTTTTTGAGAAACCTCAAATATCACGGATTTTGCCTCTTATTTATTATGAGTTATTCTTATTGACTTTACCGCATAGAAATTAAGATAGTAAATTAAATATTTACGACATGGTTAGGGAAAATACACTGATTGTGATGGCTCCACATGCAGTGGATACCTAGTTGAATTGTACCAAGACACAGCACTTAACTAGTGCTTGGTTGTCGGGTTATGAATTGACCTTGTTAGCGAGTCATGTGCATATAAAGAGATGCAACACGTTGAATCCAGCTACGTTGTTGGCGATTTCAACTGAGATAGACGATACCGAACAACATGATTGTTTCCTTAGGACTGAGGAAGAAACGAAAGGGAGGATAGACCTTAGGGATACTCCTCTTTCAGAGTGTGATGGTACTCTATGGGTTGATGGTTCGTGCTTCAAGCTTCCGAATGGTGATACGACTGCGGCATATGCTGTTACGACTTTGCATACGATTGTTGAAGCTGCACGTATCCCACATAATTCAGCGCAAGCAGCAGAGTTGATTGCATTAACAAGAGTGTGTGTGTTGGCGAAAGGAAAACGAGTGACTGTGTACACTGACAGGCAGTATGCATTTGGTGTGGCTCATAGTTTTGGACGTTTGTGGAGAGAGCGTGGGTTCCTGACTTCGCATGGGACCAAGATCCAGCATGGTCAGTTGGTGAATGAACTTCTTGAATCACTTACTTTGCCATTGCAAGTAGCGATTGTGAAATGCAGTGCGCATAAGAAAGTTACGGATGATGTTGGTCGTGGTAATGCGTTTGCAGATGAAGTCGCGAAAGAAACTGCGAGAAATGTGATGAGTCGAATATATGTTGCAGGTCCGGCGAGATGGGTTCCAGATGGAAGTATGTGTGAAGATACGATTGAGAGTGTGAAATCCATCCAAGCTGAAGCTACAGAGAAGGAGTTGAATAAATGGAGAGATAGTAAGGGTAAATTGGATTTGAACGGTTATTGGATTGATTTGTCAGAGCATCAGAGATGGTTGTTACCCGACGCGTATGTGCTTCCAGTGGTTACAATGGCTCATGGTTTGGCTCATATCAGCGTGAAAGGGATTTGCAAGTTGTTGGCTCCGGTTTGGCAGAATGCTGGAATTCCTAAGTGTGCGGAGAATCTGGTTAAGAACTGTATGGTGTGTTTGATGCACAATCCTGGTAAGGGAATTCCAACTCCAACTGGTCATTTTGCTCCTACAATGTATCCGTTTGAGGCTTTGCAGCTAGATTTCATCCACATGGAGAGGTGCAACAACCTGAAGTATGTGTTAGTGGTTGTTTGCTCTTTTTCGAGATGGGTGGAAGCCTACCCTTTGAAGGACAATACTGCCTTGTCCACAGAGAAAGCCCTCATTAAGGAATTCTTCCCTAGGTATGGTTTGCCGAGAATGATCTGGAGTGACAATTGGAGTGAATTTGTGGGTCAAGTGATGAAGAGAGTATGTGATGGGTTAGGAATACAGCAAAAGTTCCACGCTGCAAATCACCCCCAATCAGCTAGTCTAGTCGAGTGCTATAATGGCACCCTCAAATTGAAGTTGGCCAAAATTCAAGCGAGCTCTGGTTTACAATGGCCAGATGCCTTGCCTCTAGCCCTTCTGTCCACTAGAATGACTGTGCATTCGCAAATGGGTTTGAGTCCTTATGAAGTCGTGTTTGGTCGCCCGGCAAACATTTGGGGAGTGTCGAGGCCAACAAAATTTAGCGAGATAGAACATCCTGTGTTGCTTGACTACCTGTATGAATTGACGGCTAAATTGCGTGTTTTGACCAACAGGTTCACGATTCGTTACCACAGGCTTCTGAAGATCCAGGGCATGCCATTGAACCTGGCGCATGGGTGCTCGTGAAAAATTTTCAGCGAACCAAGAACGAGCAGCCCCCTGGACCGGACCTTACCTGGTGCTGTTATCTACCCGTTCTGCAGTACGAGTGCACGGTAAAAAGAACTGGATCCACGGTGTACTTTGCAAGAGGGCTCCTTTGCCTCTGCCGTACGACCGGTGGGTCCAGAACGGACTTCCTGATTCTGAGACTGAGACCGTGCCTCGTTTTCTGCCATTCAGCAATGCCCGTTTGATTGGAACGAACACTGAGCAAGAAAGTGACGATCTTCTTCAAGAAGCTGTGCCTCCATTGAACCGTTTGAACACTGTTGAACCTGAGCTCCTTTTCCGTGAACAGACATTGCCTGGAAAAGAGCGTTATATAGCGTGGTTTCTCCTATTTTAAAGAAACCCTCCCTGGACCCGGAAAAGCCGGAAAATTATCGGCCTATTTCCCTGCTCCCTTGGCCGACCAAAGTCGTGGAGGCCCACGTGAACAAGGTTCTTTCCGACCACCTCACTCGAGCTAACATCTTAGACCCCACCCAGAACGGGTTCCGTGCTGGACACAGCACGGAGACCGCCCTTCTCACCATGGCTGAACATCTTCGCACAGTGATGGATGCAGGACAGACGGCGGCGCTTGTACTATTAGATCTAAGCGCCGCCTTTGATACTGTCTCTCATCCCATCCTGTTGCATCGCCTGGAGGTGATTGGAGTGGGGGGATCCGCCCTCCAGTGGTTCCGGTCCTTCCTCGATGGTCGCTTCTTCAGCGTTGCAGTGCCACCGTTCCAGTCCAAGTTCCATCCTCTGAAACAGGGAGTGCAGCAGGGATCCTCGCTGAGCCCCACGTTGTTCAATCTATACGTGAGACCGCTGGCTGAGGTTGTCAGGCAGTGGGGTATGACCATGGTGTCATATGCCGATGACACCCAGCTAGCGGTTACGATCAGCGGGGATGCGGACCAGGATGCCCCCAGGTTTCAGAGTGGACTTAGGGCGGTGGCAAGCTGGATGAAGGCCAACTGTCTCCAGCTCAACGCGAAGAAGACCGAGATCATGATCGTCGGTAGAAGGGCGGATCTCTGGGGGGACAGGTGGTGGCCTTCGGAGCTTGGGTCGGCTCCGCATCCGGTGACGGAATTAAAAAACTTGGGAGTGTGGATGGACCCCACTCTCAGTTTTGTGGGGCACACGAAGAAAACGGCTGCCTGCTGTTTTGGAATCCTCCGGGCTCTGCAACCAGTCCTGAAGTTCTTCGACCCCCGCACCCAGCAGTTGGTAATACAGGCGACTGTTATATCGCGCCTGGATTATGCCAGCTCTCTCCTGGTGGGGGCTAACCTGGCCGAAGTCACCCGCCTCCAACGCGTGCAGAACGCTGCCGCCAGAGCAATCGTTGGTCTTCCTAGATCCTGCCCTGTTTCCAGTACTTTGAAAGCGTTGCACTGGCTGCCAGTCAGGGCCAGAATCCAATTCAAGGTACTGTGCCTAGCCTTCAAAATTCTAAAGGGTTCGGCTCCCCAAATTCTTACGGACCTCCTGTCTTGGTACGTCCCTACCCGGCCTCTGAGATCTCTGGGTCAAGTGCTTACTATCACCCCTCGATATAAGCTGTGCCGTGTTGGTGGTCGTTCCTTCCGGGTCAAAGCAGCCGAACTGTGGAACTCCCTCCCGGTGGAGATTCGGCTGTTGGAGGATCTCTTCTCCTTTCGTAAGGCTATTAAAACGTTCTTATTTTAACCTGGTTTCTTCTTTTTAGCTGTTGTGTTTCTTGTGGCTGTTGCGTGTTACCTTGCCATGCGCCAGGACGCCCCTTAGCTGGGGCAGCTGCGCGCAGTACAAATGCACGTAACATAACATAACATAACATAATTTGCGACCGAGAGTCGCGGGACAAATAAAATCATAAAGTTTTTCTTTTTCTGATTTTTGCAATCGATCAATCAATCACGGCATTTGTAAAGCGCGCTACTCACCCAGGAGGGTCTCAAGGCGCTGGGGGAGAGGGGTATGTTACTGCTTGAACAGCCAGGTCTTGAGCTGCTTCCTGATGGAGAGATGGTCTTGGGTTTGCCGAAGGTGGGTGGGGAGGGAGTTCCAAGTCTTGGCTGCCAGGTAGGAGAAGGATCTTCCTCCGGCGGTGGCTCTGCGGATGCGTGGTATGGTGGCGAGTGCGTGGCTGGTCGATCGTAGCTGGCGGGTGGGCGTGTAGAAGGTCATACGGTCGTTGAGGTACTTGGGGCTCAGGTCGTGGAGAGCCTTGTGTGCGTGGGTGAGGAGTCTGAACGTGATTCTCTTGCTGATGGGTAGCCAGTTCAGGTCTCTCAAGTGTCCAGTGATGTGGCTGTGTCGGGGGATGTCCAGAATGAGTCGTGCGGAGGGGTTCTGGATGCGTTGGAGTCTTTTTTGAAGTTTGGCTATGGTTCCGGCATAAAGGGTGTTCCCGTAGTCCAGTCGGCTGGTGACAAGTGCATGGGTGACGGTCTTCCTGCTTTCAGTGGGGATCCATCTGAAGATCTTGCGGAGCATGCGCAGGGTGTTGAAGCACGAAGATGAGACGGCATTGACTTGTCTGGTCATTGACAGGGAGGAGTCCAGGATGAAGCCCAGGTTGCGTGCGTGGTCTGTTGGTTTGGGAGCGGTGCCCAGGGCCTGGGGCCACCAGGAGTCATCCCAGGCGGAGGTTCATGATCCCAGGATGAGGACTTCCGTCTTGTCTGAGTTCAGTTTAAGGCGGCTGTTCCTCATCCAGTCGGCGACGTCTTTCATCCCTTCATGTAGGTTGGCTCTGGCGGTGGTGGGGTCGTTGGTGAGGGAGAGGATCAGCTGGGTGTCGTCGGCGTAGGAGATGAATTTGAGGTTGTATTGGCGTGCAATGGCTGCGAGGGGGCTCATGTAGATGTTGAAGAGGGTTGGACTGAGTGAAGATCCTTGTGGTACGCCGCAGATGACTTCGGTGGCCTCGGATCTGAACGGAGGGAGGCGGACTCTCTGGGTTCTTCCAGTGAGGAACGAGATGATCCACTCCAGCGCTTTCTCTCAGATTCCGATGTTGCTGAGGCGCTTCACTAGGGTGCGGTGGCAGACAGTGTCGAACACCGCAGAGAGGTCCAGGAGGATGAGGGCCGCTGTTTCCCCGTTGTCGATCAGGATTCTGATGTCGTCGGTGGCTGCGATTAGGGCGGTTTCGGTGCTGTGGTTGGCCCGAAACCCGGACTGCGAGGGGTCGAGGGATCCGTTCGTCTCGAGGAAGGCGGCAAGCTGTTTGTTGACGGTCTTCTTGATGACTTTGGCCGGAAAAGGAAGGAGCGAGATGGGACGGAAGTTCTTGAGGTCGGTGGGGTCCGCCGTTGGTTTCTTCAGGAGGGCGGTCAGCTCGGCGTGCTTCCAGCTCTCCGGGAAGGTGGCGGTGTGGAAGGAGGAGTTGATGATGTCTCGGAGATGGGGTGCGAGGATGGCGTCGGCTTTGTTGAAGATGTGGTATGGGCATGGGTCGGTTGGTGATCCGGAATGGATGGATTTCATCGTGCGGGTGGTGTCTTCGGTGCTGATCGGGGTCCAGTTGCCGAGGGTGGTGGTGGCGGGCGTTGGTTCAGTGGTAGGGTGCGTGGTCTGTGCGTCGAAGCTGTTGTGTATGTCGGCGATCTTGCGGTGGAAGAACAAGGCGAGTGAGTTGCAGAGGTCTTGTGAGGGAGTGATGTCGTTGTTTCCGGCGCTGGGGTTGGAGAACTCTTTGACGATGCTGAAGAGTTCCTTGCTGTCGTGGGCGTTGTTGTCCAGTTGTTTTTTGAGTGCCGTCTTCTTGGTGGCGCGGATCAGCTGATGGTGTTTGCGGGTGGCGTGCTTGAGGGCGGTCTTGTTGTCTGTGGTCTGGTCGAGCCGCCAAGCTTTCTCGAGGGTGCGGCAGTTCTTCTAGGATTCCTTGAGTTCGTCGGTGAACCAGGGGGTTTTCTTGCTGCCGGGTCTGCTGGGAGGGTTCTTTAGTGGTGCGAGGTCATCGGCGCAGGTGGTCAGCCACTTGGTGAGGTTGCTGGCTGCTTCGTTGGGGTCCGTCATGCTGGTGGGAGCGTTCTGGCTGAGGGAGGCGGTGAGCTGCTCGGCGGTGATCTTGCTCCAGCTTCGGCGGGGAACCTGTTGCGGGTGGTGGTGGTGGGTCGTAGTTCTTCTGAAGCTGAAGTGAACGCAGCTGTGGTTGGTCCAGTGGAGTCCGGTGGCGTGGCTGAAGGAGATGTGCTTGCTGGATGAGAAGACGGGATCAAGCGTGTGGCCGGCGTAGTGGGTGGGGGTGTTGACCAGTTGCTTGAGTCCGAGGTTGGCGAGGTTGTCCAGCAGGGCAGTGGTGTTTCTATCGTTGTTGTTCTCCAGGTGGAAGTTGAGGTCCCCTAGGAGGATGTAGTTGGCGGAGGGAAGGGCGTGCGGGCTGATGAAGTCTGCGATGTCTTCGCTGAATTGTGTGCATGGTCCCGGTGGTCTGTAGATGAGGGTGCCTCGGAGGGTGGTCTTGGGGTCAGTGTTTATCTGGAAGTGCAGGTGTTCGGCGGCGGTGAAGGTTTCGTCGGAGTTAGTCGAGATGCGGATGGTGTTCTTGTGTACGATGGCGATGCCTCCTCCCGTCTGGTTGACGCGATCCTTCCGGGTGATCTTGTATGCTTCCGTGATGACTATGGCGATGTCGGGCACTGAGAAGGCGTTCATCCAGGTTTTGGTGAGGAAGGCGACGTCCGGTGCTGTCGTGTCGAGCAGGTCCCAGAGTTCCACGACGTGCCTGTGGATGGAGCGGGTGTTGAGCAGGATGCACTTCAGGTGGTTGCTGCTGGTGCTGGACTTGGCGGGGTGGTGCAGGTCCGGTAGCAGGTGAATCAGCAGGCTTGGTAGGCGAAGGGTCCGTGGTTGCATCTCGGGGTGGCTCGGTAGCAGGCAGGGTTCCCGGCCAGCATTGAGTGCGTTGAGAGTGGCGGCGTCGTAGG
Source organism: Lissotriton vulgaris (assembly GCF_964263255.1). Classification (NCBI taxonomy): domain Eukaryota; kingdom Metazoa; phylum Chordata; class Amphibia; order Caudata; family Salamandridae; genus Lissotriton; species Lissotriton vulgaris. The sequence continues at coordinate 10,709,468 of NC_141694.1, forward strand.
TCTGTTGTGTAGTCTTGCATCGGCGGTGGGGACCAGGGGTTCTGGCACTGGGCGCGGTCCAGGCGCGGACTTCAGCGCACAATCAGCACGCCCACTGCGCGTGACCGCTGCGCGTAGGCGTGGGCATCATAAGAAGGAGCCGGGAGGGAGGAGCAGCTGGGTGGCGGGAGCGGGGCGGCAGGGAGGCAGCGGCAGGAAAGGAGGACAGAGGGCGGCTCAGCGGCGGCTGGGTCGCCCTGTGAAGACGAAAAAAACGAAGGCACCAAAGGAAGGAAAAACAGGGGCACAGCTCAGGAAACAAAGGCAATAGAGGTTAGGCAAGTGAGGCAGTAGCAGGGGTGTGTGGGGGCGACCTCGCCTGGTTACAGGCTCTGCGGTCGCGGACATGATTTTGCAGGTTAACTCTCCTCCGAGGAACTACTTTGATTTTTGTTTTTCGAACCGCCATCCGGGTTCAGCTGTAGGGTCGCGGTTGCCGAAGTCTTTGGAGTGCAAGCCGAAAACGTTAGGTTGACGGTTCTGGTTGGTCTAAGGGAGTTGCCCTGGGCTGACAGAAGCATTCCTTAGCATAGAACACCCTACCACCGCGAGCAGCAAATTAGAGAGGATGGAGTTTTTCGAGATGGAGAGACCTGTTGAAAGAATACGTTTTAAGAGCAAAATTTGTAAATTGATGACCCGAAAACAATTTTTAATATTGTGTTTGCTTATGTTGCTTAGTTTAATGATGTTTTTAATTGGGGAGGAGCTACGACACCAACCAAGATGGCCGCATAGTCTCCCGGCTCCGCTGACCCCCGTCCTACGCTCGCTTATCCTGTCGAATATCCTGATCTCCTGCCCCGGATTCGTGTGGGTGAACTAGTCTGCATCCCGATGGTGTGATCGCGGAATTTTTCTGATGTTCTGGTGTGAAGTAACATCGAAAATGTTTTGAGGCCTAACCCAGACTGGAAGCCGGGGTCTCGATTGCTGGTCTACCCGGGTCCAAAGTGAACAACAACGGACTGCCGAGGGTGGTTGGGTTCGGTCCTTGGAACTTTCGAAAATTTCTCTGAACTACTTTGCAACCATCTGCTGCCTGGTGCTGTACCTGAGGTGAGGCGACGGGTGGTGCGCGGTGCTGCGTTGCGGAGGGCCCCGGCCCGGAGGCCCGGCACTAGCACCGCTGGTGCCCCGGGGTAGAGGTCCCGCCGTGCGTTGCTGCATGTTGCTGGCCCGTCCCTCACGGCCTGTTTTTGCTCCGGCGTATCCTGCCCCGGAGAGGAGGCCTCTCCGTGGGGAACGTTATGCCTGTGGCCGTATGGAACCCGGCGGAACGGACTCAATGTGGCCCTTCCTTGCGGATGGTAATGGTGGAAGTTGCGGCGCTTCACGCGATGGTGAGGGCCCAGGTCAATCATTGGCTGTCGGCAACAGATGGGATCATGGGACCGGGAACGAGCCCTGACTTGCTCTTTGAGACCCGGCAGCCGACTTGTCCCCTGTTGGAAGCCCTACTGGTGTGTTTGGACCCGGTGTCGGTAGCTGTGCCTGCCCCCGTAGAAACGGAATTCATCGTGTGTGCTGAGATTGGTGACTCTCTTACGTTCTCGGAAACATCGGTCCTACAGTTATTGGAGCATTTCACTGCTTCCCCCATCCTGGACACTGTTGGCCCACACTTTGATCTGTGTCGGAACGAGTCGCACCCCCTCCCCAATCGGTCTCCCAACATGGCGGATGGAACGATGCTTGGCTTCGGGGACGGGGAGGGACATCGTTGGTGCAAGCTGTGTGCGTTGGGACCTGCTATTCCTCTCCAAATTGCTGACTCAAGCTCCGGCTGCTTCTGTGTGAACTTTGACTTTCCGGGGATGGGGCTTTTCTTATCCGAGGGACACGGCAACTTTGTTAGACGGGGCCAAGGCTGAGATTGTGGGTTGAATCGTTTACAATGGATCTATTGGTAACGGGACTGCTTCATCAACAGACGGATTCCGGGGCGGGGGGTTTGTGGTTCCCCCCGGGGTATTTTTGTATGGTGGACAACTTCACTTGTGTTGGCTTAGGGGGGCCCCTTTGATAGGGCAGGGGGGGAGAGACCGGGAGCGCATAGACTATCGCCCTCATCTGCTTCCCCGTTGGGTGGGGTTTCCTTTCTTTCTCTTTTTTCTCTTCTTCTTACATATTTCGGGTCTGGTTCTCGGGCGACAGGCACACTGCTGGGGGGGGGGCCGTAGTCATCTGCAGGGGTGCAGGGTGGGGGGTTGGGGGAGGTGATCTTTCATTTTTATTTTGTTTCTATGGCCTTTTTTCTCTTCTCTTATCTTTCTTTGTCTTTTTCTTTTTTTGGGTCAGTGCAGTGGGCTTCCTTTGGTATCAATCCCTGCTTTTTCATCTGTGCCTCAATTTTCGGGGTGTTTTTTGGGTCTTAGGGCAGGTGACTGCAGGCGCGAATTGACCGTAATATTCCTTCACATCCTGAACCTCCTGTTTCAGCGCCATTGATTTGATCGATTACTGTTTACTGTTGACACGTTTACTATTCTGCCTGCCATTTTCGCTGCTGGGAAATTGTTCGGCACCTGATCCTTCCATCTTATATTATAAAATGAAAACCTTTTATATCCTGTTTTTCTAATTGTGCTGTTCAGTGGCCAAGAGTACGCTAGCATGGAGATTCTTCTCCCCGAGGTGCTGCATGTGATTAAAATTGCTCTCTGTTAATCTAATTGCTTAGCGGCCGGCCCCCGGGGTTGTAGGCCCATACTTGTATTTGGTTTAAATGTCAATAAAGGTTTAAAAAAAAAAAAAAATGATGTTTTTAATTGGATATGTGACATTCTCTTTTCAAGTGACATTCATGCCCACTACGCAACCTATACCTCCTCCTACTATTTCTTCTCATTCTTTTCACCCTCTGCCCGAACATGAAATTGTTAGAAGATTGGAATTTGCTAATAATTCCTTTGTTCAGCTCCTGCACCAACACCAGCTAGTAATGAACATGGCAAACTGTTGGGTTTGTGGCCTTATGCCCCATACGACCGATAAAGGTATTCCGTACCTGGTTCTGCCTTTTAGGTACAATGGTTCTGTGCGGGCAGACAGAACGATGTTCATCTATGCTCGTGAAGTTTATCCCCTACATTCTGTGAAAGATAATCCAAAGAATAGTGCTCTGGTCAAGGGTATAGTCGACATGATTAGAGGAATTAGTTCCTATGAGACTATCCCGAGAGATGAGACACTAGCAAATATTGGATGGAACGTTACTGGATATGGAGTTAGTCTGAGTGAGAACCAGCGAGCGAAAAGATCCTCTCCAATTTGGATTGTACCCCATCAGGGTCATTATTGTCTACAAGGTAATGGCAAGAATCCGAGAGCTCAGTTAGGGAAGAGTGTTTGCACTGAGACGTATGTTTTTGCGTCCCAGACTTCCCCATTGTTTCTAGCAGCTAAGGGTACCTATTTTGCCTGTTACGATAGAGCGTATACATGGTTGCCCCCCGATTTCTCGGGCACATGTTTTGTCTCGTTCCTGTTGCCTCCTACGTATACAGCTGCGGCAGATTACCACAAGACGAGAGTTGTTAGAGGTGTCTTCAGTAAGGAAGATACTGCAGGACAAGAATTGGGAGATGTTTTTTTTTTTTGATCAAATATATTTTTATTGAGTTCCACAAAGCAAAAAAAACACGTATACAATGACCAGAACAGACAGGGGGCACAGTCGCTGCAACCGTCCCCTACGATGCACGATACCCAACTGCGCGATCAATAAGTGAGGCAGGGCCATGTGTCCATGTATGTGTGCACAGTGGGAGGCCTGCCCCCCGATGTCCGCTAGAACTCTTTTCCACCAACCCCCCCCCCAATACCCGGCCCCCCAACTAACCCCAACTGTGCCCTACCCTTCCCCTCCATCAAATCCCTCCCCTCCCTTCCCCCCTCCCGCACCCGGTGTGTTCCTCGTAGCGCTTAGTGGTGACTATTCGGGGTCAGGCTAAACCTTATGTTCCACTCTGGCTCTCTCGTCTCGAAACCCTTCCGCCAGTTTCAGGACCCTTAGATATTTCGGGCACGTAAGCTCCGTAAATTCTTGGGAAAGCAGAGAGATGAGTGGCTGCCATGTTTCTCTGAAGGTCTCGGAGGACTGCGTGAGCGCGGCCTGTATCCTCTCCATCCCCATGATATACCATAACCTATGTAACCACCCTGTGTGCGTGGGCTTTCTCGTGGTCCCCCATAGCGACAAGATATGCTGGGAGGCTGCCCCCATTGCCAAACCCATCTGTTTCCCCCGCATGGACTTGAGTGGGAAAGTTAGGCTGTTTTGGAGTCCGAGGATAGCGTAGGATGGGAAACGTGGAATGTCGGTGTCAAAGTGTGTGTCTATGTCCTTAAGTACCGCCTCCCAGTATTCCCGTACCTCAGCGCAGTCCCATAGAATGTGGAGCATGGTCCCTGTCTGCCCGCACCCCCGCCAGCATTTGGGGTCCTTACTCGGGTTTCCCTGGTGTAGGCGTTCAGGAGTCAGGTGCCAGTAATAGGCGATCTTCACCGCCGCCTCTTTGCCAGCCGTGTTTCTGGCCGTGTGGTGAGCCCGGTAGTATATGTCCTGCCATTCTTTAGCAGAAAGGGTGCGCCCCAGTTCCCTCTCCCAGCGCCTCTGCCCGGCTGACTTCTCTGCAGGGGGGGGGGGGAGATAGCATCGAATATAAGTCAGTGATGGACCCTGTGTCCGATGTTTTGGTCATGATCCATCGCTCGTAGGGAGTAAGAGTGCGGCCCGCCAGAGGCGCCACATCGGCGTGTGTCAGCCAGTGCCTAAACTGGAAGTACTGGTAGCGGAGTGGCTTATCCAGTGTATAATCTGCTGTCACCATGTCCCAGGTCAAAAAGCCCTCCGTGTCGAACAGGTGGCCAGCGGAGCGGCATTCGGAATGCCTCCACTGAGGGAACGAGCCCGGGGGCTGGCCTGGTGGGAACGCCGGGTTGTCCAGCAGTGGCGTCATTGGGGAGGCAAAGGTTGTCAGGCCCCTCGAGACAGCGGTCGCATTCCACACTTGCATTAGGGTCCTGGTGATAGGGGATTTCTTAAGGTACGGTGGTCTGTCCGAGCGTGCGAGAAAGGGAACTTTCCAAAGGGGCAGGCCAGCCATGGCCCTGTCCTGGAACAACCAGTGCTTCTCCGAAGTTGGCCGGGACCACTCCAGGAGGAATCTAAGCTGTGACGCCTGGAAGTAGCGCCTTAGGTCTGGGACCCCCAAGCCCCCGTCCGCCGTCGGTCTCGTGACCAAGTCTCGCCGGAGCCTAGACCTTTTGTTCGCCCAAACATAGTGGTTCAGGGTATCCTGCAGCTTTTTCAGCATCCCCAGTGGGGGAGTGACTGGGATAGTCTGAAATATATAGAGGATCTTGGGTAGAAGGGACATTTTTATGGCTGCCACGCGGCCCAGCCACGAGAGCGGCTGTTGTTTCCATCTCGCTATGTCCCCTTGGACGCGTGACAGCAGTTTTGCGTAGTTAAGGTCCACGGTTTGGGTAGTCGCTGGCGTCAAGTCGATCCCCAGATATTGTACGGTGGTGCTGACCTCGAGCTCCCCTAGTTGCATCGATGCTCTATTAGCCGGCCGGGTGTTGCTACCTAGCGGTAGGACGACGGATTTTTGGATGTTCATTTTAAAGCCTGACACCCCCCCGAACGCGGTCATTTCCGACAGGAAGGCCGGTAAGGAGACCCTCGGGTTTTCCACTGCTACCAGAATGTCGTCTGCATAGAGGCTTATGGTTTGCTCCACGCCCCCGAACTTGATTCCGGCAATGGCATCGTTGTCTCGAACGCGCTGGGCGAATGGCTCAATATAGAGAGCGAACAGGAGCGGCGAGAGAGGGCAGCCCTGCCGCGTGCCTCTCTGGATATCGAACGGCCTGGAGCTAACCCCATTGACTTTGACGGTTGCTTTAGGGGACGTATAACATCCTGCCACCCAAGAGCGAAAGCGAGGACCCACGCCAAACTTAATCAGCGTTTGTTCCAGGAAGCTCCAGTCGACTCTGTTGAACGCCTTCTCGGCGTCCACCGAGAGCAGAGCCGCGTCCGAGGCGTTGAAATTAGCTTTGTCTATGACATGCATAATGCGCTTAGTGTTGTCAGCGCATTGCCGGGAGGGGACAAAGCCCGCCTGGTCAGGTTCGATAATGCCTGGTAGGCACGGACCCAGGCGGGAGGCCAAAATGCCTGTGAAGAGCTTAAGGTCGATGTTGAGGAGCGAGATCGGCCTGTACGCTGCGCATCTTGAGGGGTCTTTGCCCGGCTTTGGAAGGACTATGACTTCAGCCTCTAGCATCTCCTTCGGGATCGAACCCCGGCCCCCGAATGAGTTGAACAGTTTCGTGAGGACCGGTGCTAGGAGGGAGCAAAAGGTCTTATAGAAAGCCGCGGAAAAGCCGTCTGGGCCCGGGGCCTTTAGGGGCTTGAGGCGGGCGATGGCCGCTATGACTTCCTCCAAACGGAAAGGGGCGTCCAGCGCCGTGGAGTTCGCATCGTTAAGAGCGGTGACCTGTCGGCAGCATACAGCTGTGCGTAGAAGGCACGGAATGTCTCCGCTATGCGGGCATCCTCCCGGGCCTCTTCGCCGTCGTCTCTGCGAATCATTGTGATCTGAGAACGGACGGTTTTGGCCTTAAGTTTGCTAGCCAGCAAACAGCCTGTCCTATCTCCCCCTACGTAGTAAGTGTGGCGGAGGCGGAGCGCCGCGTATTCTGCCCTGTCCAGATCTAAACTCGCCCGTTGTGCCCTGGCCGCCTTCAGCTTGCGCCAAATTCGGGGAGCGCCCGTCCGGCAGTGAACCCGCTCCAGGTCCAGCACCTGCGTCTCTAAATCCCGCCTCCGTTCCTTCCGTTCCTTGTTGTCCGCCGCCGCGATTGCCATGATTTCGCCCCTAATGACCGTTTTAAGCGCTTCCCACAGTGTCGCTTGGGTCACCTCCCCCGTGTCGTTGTGATCCAAGTAGTCGGTAATGCTATGGGACAGTTGTTCCGCCACTCCCTTGCGGGAGAGTAGACTTTCCCTGAGTCGCCATCTGCCTCTGTGCGGGGGAGTGCGCGGAACCACCAGGTGGAGGATCACCGCATCGTGGTCCGAAAGTGCCGCCGGGGTGGTGTCGATGTCATGAACCATGGGTAACATGTCCCGGGAGCCCAGGAAGTGATCTATTCTAGCGTAGGTGTGGTGTACGTGCGAATAAAAGGTGTAACCCGGGGCCGTGGGATGCCTGTCCCGCCATAGGTCAATCAAACCCCTGTCCTCCATCCACTGCTTCCCGGCCACCGACAGTGCTCCGGTGTCCCCAAACCTCTTCCCGGACCTACTGATACGCTGAGAGGGTTTGAGGTTATCCAGAATTAGGACAGGCGCACTCCCTGATAACCGCACAGTATCGTGTCACAGAATGTCAAAATCCAGGCAAGGGGGCGGGCGGCAATCCCTCGTAACCGCTCAAAAATGTGGATAACAGATCCACACTAAATAGTACAAAAACAACAAGTGCCCCTGCTCTAGGAAAATATCACAAAGGTTCGGTAAGTCCTGGTTATGGTACAATAGTAAACATGAATAGTGTTTCAGAATCAAAAAGCAAAAAAGTTCAAAGAGGTGGAATCCTTGTTATGGAATACAAATTTATTGTTCCTCTTGTTCTGGCCAACACGTGTTTCATCGCAGGGAAACAGACTGCGAATCTTCAGGGCCTTAGGAAAGAAAAGCCGGAAGTAGTGTTTTGGCCTTGAGTATTGTTAATGCGTTTAGAGAGCGTGGTCGGTTGACTCCTTGAAAAGGTTTATGAGACCGTCTTTCGAACAACGGCACCGGGAACTACAGGAGGGAGAACGATCATCTTCAGGTGTACCCGCCTGAGTGTCTGATGTTTAGCGTAACAGCTTTTCACTCTTCTCCTCCCGGATAAGGTTTTTCTCATAAACCTTTTCAAGGAGTCAACCGACCACGCTCTCTAAACGCATTAACAATACTCAAGGCCAAAACACTACTTCCGGCTTTTCTTTCCTAAGGCCCTGAAGATTCGCAGTCTGTTTCCCTGCGATGAAACACGTGTTGGCCAGAACAAGAGGAACAATAAATTTGTATTCCATAACAAGGATTCCACCTCTTTGAACTTTTTTGCTTTTTGATTCTGAAACACTATTCATGTTTACTATTGTACCATAACCAGGACTTACCGAACCTTTGTGATATTTTCCTAGAGCAGGGGCACTTGTTGTTTTTCTCTTCCCGGACCTATCCACCTCATTGTCCATGACCAGGTTCAAGTCCCCTCCCACCACCACCTTCCTCATATCGCCGGCCAGCGCCTCAGACAGCGCTCCCCTCAAGAAGGCCTCCTGTTTCGTGTTGGGCGCATAGATGTAAATGTAAATGTAAATGTATTTGAGCTTATATAGCGCACAGCTACCCACAAAGGGTTTCCCGGCGCTTGCTTAGGGAACCCGTCCTGGTATTCCCCTGTGAGATAACCCCGGCAGGGTATCCACAAGGTGAAAGCCAGGCATCCCACTGCGAGGGGCCATTGTGGAGATTAAGCAAGCTATTGCCCAGAGTCGCAGAGTGTGAACCTGTGAGTCGAGAAGGCACCGGAGCGAGAATTATCGAGTCCGTGGAATTTTTGAGCCCAAGACCCGCCGAGGCGGGGAATTGAACCCTGGTCCAGGGCCGATCTCAGCTTCCGGGTCTGCCGCCTCTAACCCCTGAGCCACACTTCTCCACAAAGGGATCCTAACGTGAAGGAGGAAGTGCCTATATGTATTGTGTGTGCTAGGAGTCTACCCTTGATCTCTGCCACCCTACTCCCAACCCGCCCTCTGAAGTGTCTGGCCACCAGGATGGCCACGCCAGCCTTTTTCTCACATGTCGCGGAGTAGAATTGGTGAGGGAAGGCCCTTGCTTTCATGCGATGCCAATCCTTCGCTTGCAGGTGCGTTTCTTGCAACAAACAGATTTCGGCCTCAGAGCGCTCAAGGAAGGAGAGGACTGCCCTCCTTTTGATGGGGTTATTGAGTCCCTTAACATTAAGGGAAAGTATACGTATGGTATCAACAGCCATGGGTAGTCGAGCCTCTCGCCTGCATCGACCCGAGCCCCCCGCTGGCCCTATCCTGAGGTCCTGTCGCTAATCCAGGTTGAACACACCGAGCCCCCCCATGCCCCCCACCCAGCCCCAACTCCCCCCCCAACCATCCCTCACGCCCCCCCCCCCCCAACTGGTGAACATAGTCCCAGGCCAATCATTAGACAGTCTAGGCCTGTAGTGAATGAGTCAATGAGTGGGTGTGTGGCAGTGGCGGCTCCTCAGCCCCCCGGCCCCCCCCAACCAGGAGACAAAACTTAGCTGATGACGACCGTCGCTGGAGTCGACTCAGGAAGCGGTGCCGGTGTCCTTAGATACTTCGTGGATTGCTGCGGCCTTCTCCTGGGCCACCGTGTCCGGGTCAGGCTTGAGATTCTTCTTCCGTAGCCTGTTCCGGCGCACTTTCTGCCATCCGTCCCCCGACGTCCCGGGGGAGCTCGACGTGGCTCCGGGGTATCGCCGTTCGTTCGGGTCGTCTGGGGATGGTTCCTCGTAGGGGATGTCCAGTACTGCACAAGTGTCATGCAGGGAACGCAATTGGTGGAGGGCGCCATTCCACTTGAAGACAAGGCGAAAAGGGTGCCCCCAGGAGTAGGGGACCCCCTCCTTACGCAGGAAGGCGGTGGCAACCTTGAACGCCCTCCGCTTCTGTTGGGTGGTCGCAGCCAAGTCCTGAAAGAGTTCCACATTGTGGTCTTGGAAGCGGAGGGGCTGCTTGTGACGGGCCTCTCTCAAGATGCGCTCCTTCAGGGGGTAGTCAGGCAGAAAGGCCAGGATGTCCGGTGGGGGGCCCTGGGTCCGGCGGGCGGGCCCCACTCTGTGGGCCCTGTCGATGCGAATTACAAAGTCCTCTCCCTCTCCCAGCACCATCCGGAAGAGCGCTTGTAGGTACCCCGCCATGTCGTCCCCCTCCGCCTTGGGCGGCACGTTCCGGATCCGAATGTTATTTCGCCTGGAGCGGTTCTCCAGGTCCTCCGTGTGGGTCTGTAGGTCCATCTGCTGGTCATGAAGGCGGGCGATCTCTTGCCTGAGAAATTCTATTTCCTCGCTTCTGGCCTGGCCTGAGAGCTCGCTGGCCGCCACTCTTTCCCCCGGGTCATCGACGTCTCGCCTGAGTTCCTTGTATTCCCCGGTCATCTCCTGTCAGAAAGTTTGGATATCCTCTTTCAAGGAGGTGAAGAGGGCCTCCATAAATGCCTTAGTCACCGGCGTTTCGCCTTCTGGGGGATCCTTCCCCTTGGGGGGGGGGGGGCCCGATGCCGACTTGTCCGGGCTTTTGTCCGCTTTGGGGGGTCCTTTGGTCAGCATCTCCGAGATGTTGCGGTTCCCCTTGCGACTGCTGGTCGTCATGGCGGTCGCAGTCTGTGCCGTAGGTCTCAGCCTGGTCGGGGCCCCTGGCGCCCCCGCAGGGTTCCCGGGCGCACTCCGGTCGCGTGGTGGGAGGCCGGCTTCTGTTCTCAGGTGCTTCCCCTCCGGACCCCTTCTTTGCTGCGTCTGTTTGTGCCTAGCGCAGGCCCCTGCACACGTGGTCGGTCCCTAGGCCCTCGCCTGACCGCCCAGGCCTCCGCTACTCCAGGCCCGCCGCCCCCGCTAGCCGCCCCAGGGGCCTAGTCTCGCCGTAGGTTCCGGGCCTCACGTGTCCCTGGGTTGCGGCCCCCTTCACAGACAGGGCCGGTGGTGGCCTGTGCCTCCGCGTTTGTGCTGCGGCGCTGCTCTCGCTAGGGGGAGGGGGAGGGGGGGGTCTCCAGCCGCACCCCCACTGCCCCCGGTCTGCCCACCGTTCTTCTGTTGCCCTTGCACCCGGGCCTCGTGGGTACTCGCTGTCCCCCGGGGGGAGGGGGGGGGGGGCGTCCGCACTCCCTACCTCCGGTGATGTGGCCACTCGTGCTCCTGGTCGCCTTCCGGGTCTCGCTCCCTACTGCCGCCGGCCCGTTGCGTGCTCCGGCTGCGCCTTTCACTGCTAGGCCCATGCCGGGGCCTCGCGTAGATCCGGGGGCCGGCAAGCCCGGCACTTCTCCGCTCCCCTCCTGTCCGCTGGGCTCCCCGCCCGGAGCGTCGCTCCTCGGACCCTGCGGACGCCACCGGGGGTCCTTGATTCTCCTACCCCGCTCTTGCGATGCTGTGCGGCGGCCTCGCTGGGCCTCCAGGAGCCGGGGTACGGGTCGGGGCAGTTCGCGCCTTCCGACGGCGGCCCGGGGTCGCTACTCCTCGGCGCTTCGCTCCACACCAAGGTCGTGTCCGCGTCTCCTCGGCCTCTGAGGGCTGCTGGGAGCCTGTCCGCTCGCTTTGGCCGGCCTGGTCAAGGCTGTGGTCCGCAAATATCCCTGGCGGGGGATCAGGCCTGGGGAGCCTCCGCGGAACACGTCCTACCAAGCCGCCATCTTGGCCACGCCCCCATTGGGAGATTTTTTGAAGGGTTTTCTGCCGTTTTGGGGACCTATGGTTAACAGCAGGAACATACAGCAATTGACGAGAGTGGTTGAGTCCACCATAGTTGAAGCTGCCGGGGCCCTTAGTAACTTGACTGCTGAGCTCCAGTCAGATCGCCTTATGACTCTTCAGAACAGAGTTGCGTTAGATGTCATACTTGCAGATAGAGGAGGGGTATGTAAATTGTTTCAATCGAGCTGCTGCGTTTTCATTCCAGACAACACTCCGACAGTGTACCAAGCCATTTCCAAGCTACATAAGATCTCCGAGTCTCTACATGTGGACGAAGGAGATTGGTCGTTGATGGGATGGTTATGGGAATTGTTATCCACTTGGGGATGGAAGATTCTGATGATCATTGGGATGGTGTTAGCCATCCTTTTCCTGTTCTGTCTTTGCGTACAGTGTGCTCCTGCTATATGTGGCCTTTGTGCTACTTCGTGTTCGAGGAGACTTGTCCAGAGAGAGTTACTAAGTACTAGGATGATGCTACAGCAACATCTTGATGATCTGATGAATATAGACCTGGATTCAGATTGACATGAGTTTAGGTTATTGCCTATGTAAGGGCAAAAGGAGGGTCTGAGGTTCCGTGAATTCTGAACCTGGGTCATAAAGGTCATGGTTCCGTTACGATTTTGGTAACAGCGAACCGTAAACAGTGAGCTAGGCAAGCATGAGTGTTTTCGTCATGTTACACTGATGGATTCACTGTGTATTTGACAAATTCGTCCTGAACCCTTGGGTTCCATTTTGTGCACGGCAGACATTTTGTGGATTGCCCTCACATAGGCTGATGACTGTGGCCAAGCAGTCATTTGGACACATACACCTTAGCATGAGTTTGTGCTGACTTCTGTTTGACCTGAGCGAACTGAACCTGTTGCCTGAAGCCAAACCTGCCAAACCAGTTCTTGCCCTTTAGCTGATCAAGATTAGGATCAAAGAGCAGGACATTGCTGAGTTTATTGTACACGCACACACCCCTTTATCTTGCTTCTATCTGTTTCTGTTTCCATCTTTATGGTCTATTTATGATGTGGGCTGCGGGCCCTTTATTATGGGTTTTGTCCGGCCTTGTCTAAAGAAGAATGTTGGGTTTGTTTGACAATTTATTATGGGCTGGACAACTGGAATGTGGGTTTGCCATCATGCAATGCTTTGATCATGTATACATGGGATTGGTCAACTGTAAATAAGAAATGTTTGCCTGAAGCACAATTTTTAGCATAAAAAGGGACGACCTGCTTTGTAAGTTTGAGCAGTCTCCTGAGAACATACACCGTGTTGTACTTCTAGGACCTCTGTTACTGGCTGCAGCTAATAAATCTGATCTTTGACGCCACCAAGAAGTATCCCGTGTCTCTGTTTGCCAAGACAGGTGAATCCGAAGACTTTGGGCGTGCCCCTGGCGCCGCTGGGTTTCAATCCCGGTTCTTCACAGTATCCTATTTAGAAGGTTTGAGAGGTTGTTCTCAGACTTACTTAACTAGACACAATGGACATTAACTAGATGTCCAAACAGAAGTTCATATGGGCTGTAGCCAAACCCCTTCTGTGGTACATCTTTGTAGGCAATGAGAAGGCAGGGTAGTAAGACATCCCATTTTTGCCTGAGCTTTTCTTGGAGTCCCATAATCATACCCTTCAAGGTTTTGTTGAACATTTCAACAAGCCTATTACACTGTGGATGGTAGGGTGTGGTATATAGTTCACTCCACACTCTTTCCACATTGCAGTGATATAACTAGACATGAAGTTGGTACTTCTGTCTGTTAAGACCTCCTTAGGAAAGCCCACTCTAGAAAAAAATCCCAGGAGGGCCTTGGCCCCAAGAACTCTGCCTGTTCTGGCCCAAGTTCCTCTGTGACGGTTACTTCACAGGGACTGATCTCATCTCCCTCAAGAGATTGATCCTCACTGGGAGTTTGGGAGGAGGATGATTCCTTACCCTTCCTGCTCCTTCTCTTAGGAGCAATCTGGTCCATTCTTTCATGATCCTGTGCTCCTTCCCTGTTGAGCAGTTTGGCCTAAGCCCTGGTAAAAGCAAAGACACTGGCAGAGATGCCTATCATCTCTGAATGTGCCCTGAACTCCACTTCAGACTAGGCTGAAGTTTCTAGATCATTGCCAAACAGACAATCTACAGGGAGATCTGGAGAACCCGCAACTCTTTTAGGGCCAGTTACCCCATCCCTCAGCTGAGATTATCAGGGTTCCAGGAGAGACCCACCCCAGCAATCAGTGTTTTAAAACAGAACTTTTTCAAAGACATCACTTCTGACTTTTTTATGTTACGTTTGTAATACAACACCTCTTAGTATGCACTTAGCTCTTCAAAGAAGTGAGGGGGGATGTTTCTGGTTTCGAGGTATAGAGAAGGATGTCATCCGCATATGTCGTGAATTTAATCTGCACCTAATTTAGATGAAAACCAGAAAAGGCATCAGAATGCTTCAGCCTATATAAAAAAAGGTTCAAGTGCAAGAATAAACAGCAAGGGCGAGAAAGGGTATCCCAGCCTTGTACGTCTGCATAGAGGAACGTAGGAAGATTGCACACCATTGACCACGACAGAAGAACAAGGTAGGAATATAATATTGAAATTAACTGAAGAAATCCAGGGTCAAACCCTTGCCACCGAAGAGCTTACATCAGAAAATGCCAATCAACTCGATCAACTTCCTTTTCAGCATCCAAAGCTACCACTGACATGGAGTGCTTAAGTTTAGCTGCTTTACTCAGAATATTTGGAAAGACCCGCAAATTATCTACAATATTCCTATTTTTAACAAAATCTGACTGCTCAACATCAGATCAGGCATGCAGTAATTGAGTCTGAGAGCCAAAGCTTTAGTGAAGATTTTTCAGTTTGTCTGTATTGGTGATATGAGACGATAATTCTTGCATTGGGAGGGATTGTTGTCTTTTTTGGGAATAAGACAGATCATAACTTCTGTCTAAGAGCCAGAATATTTATTCAGTGAGAGAAAATGAGCAATTAGTTTAAATAATTTAAGGAAAAGTAATTTAGAAAGATGAAGGTAAAATGTGACAGTGAACCCCTCTGGTCACAGTTCTTTACCTATTGGAAGGGGTTTGACAGCTGAAAACAATTCTTCCGCTCGTAATGGGTTCTTAAGAGGAGCCAGGTCAATATGTGAGGACTTGCGCATTAAAGAATGGGAAAAAAAGGTGAGAGAATTCTCAGAAGGCAAGGTTTGCTAATAATCAGCGAAATATCGAGCAATGTCTGAATCGTGAAATAGTTTGGCGCCAAATAGATTGGTGATAGCTCCAGTGGGGGATTTTTGTTACCTACATCTTAGGTAATTAGCTAACAAGGAACCAGTTTCATTTCTACCTCAATAATTTCTAGCATTGATCTTAAGAAGATTACCACATGCCTTTTCTAAAGTTGAATTATTGAATTGAATCTTATCTCACCACCAGCACATCTTGGTCAGTTTTGTTATTCCTAGATGTAAAATATTTCTGTTCTAATCTCTTGATTTTGCGTAGAATGGAAACCAATTCCTTCTCCATAACTTTTCGTTTTCTAGGAACATAACCAATGATGAAACCTCTGGATGCAGTTTTTAAAGCATTCCCAGACAAAGTGAAAAGAGGTATCTCCTATATCAATAATCAAAAAATATTCAGGAACAAATTCCTCATAAGAAGTGATACTTTGTTGTAAAGTAGGTAATTATTAAACCTCCAACAGGATCTAGGCGGGGTGTCATGAAGAACGTCTAGATCAGTACAAACTGGGGGCATGGTCCGGAATTAAAATTGAGCCTATCTCGGAATGTACTAGGCGTTGAGTGAGGTTTTTGCTGAGGAAGACATAGACTATTCCAGTCTGTGATTTATGAGGTGCAGAATAGAAAGAGACGTCTTGGATAGAGCGGTGTGCTAGCCTCCATGAATCTGAAAGGGCATTATGTTTGAAAGCATGCTTAAAGGCTTTTTGGGCTTTAAGAGGGAGAAATCTTGTGGATGAGTGACAGTCAAGAAAGGGGTCAATAATTTGATTACAGTCACTCCCCAAGATAAAGTTTTCAGCAAAGTTTTGAGTGACCTTTTGAGAAACAGTCTTCCAAAAAGATGGACCGGATTAGTAGGTCTGTAAACATTGAAAATTGTGAAAATTATACCATTGATTTTAAGCTATTCCAAGAGAGTACAGTCAAAATATCGAGTTTTTAATATCGAGTAGCAATAACACCGAGTAAAAAATATAGAATAGACATAATATCGAATAGACAGAATATAGACTACCAAAATATTGAATAAAATAGTATTAATATCGAATAGAATAGCATTAATATCGAATCAAAAATATAGAATGGACAAAATATTGAATGGACAGAATATAGAATACAAAAATATCGAATGGACAGAAAATAGACAACAAAAATAGAGAATTTGAGGTAAGTAACTTAATATTATTTTTAATATTTGCGTAATATAATTCTGTAGCGGGTTGTGGGTTTATAGGGGAATAGGGTGGGAAGTAATTTAATTATAATTCATTAAATATGTTATTTTATTTATTGGTATTTATTTTGAATTAATTGTTAATTAATTATTAATTGGTAAATAATTAAAATATAAATGGTAATTATTTTTGATTGATTAATTGATAAATATGTTAATTTTAGTAATTTATTTTCTGCACCAGGTTGTAGGTTTATAGGGGAATAGGGTGGGAAGTAATTTAATTATAATTAATTAAATATGTTAATTTATTTATTTGTTTTTATTTTGTATTAATTGGTAATTAATTGGTAAATAATTAAAATACAATTGGTAATTAAATTTAATTGAATAATTGATAAATATATTAATTTTTGTAATTTATTTTCTGTAGCGGGTTGTGGGTTTATAGGGGAATAGGGTGGGAAGTAATTGTATTATAATTAATTAAATATGTTAAATTATTTATTGGTATTTATTTTGAATTAATTGTTAATTAATTATTAATTGGTAATTAATTAAAATATAATTAGTAATTTATTTTAATTGAATATTTGTTAAATATGTTAATTGTAGTCATTTATTTTCTGTAGCGGGTTGTGGGTTTAGAGGGGAATAGGGTGGGAAGTAATTCAATTATAATTAGTTAAATATTTTAATTGATTTATTGGTATTTATTTTGAATTATTGTTAATTAATTAATAATTGGTAATTAATTAAATTATAATTGTTAATTCATTTTAAATAATTGATCAATTGATAATTAAGTTAATTTATTTTCTGTAGAGGGTTGTGGGTTTATAGGGGAATAGGGTGGGAAGTAATTTAATTGTAAGTAATTACATTTTTAAAATTTTTATTTTTTGATCTAATTTATTACTTTTAAATTGTTAATTAATTTATTGTTAATTGGTAAATAATTTGTATTAGTAGGTAATTATTAATAATAATTAATTTCTATTTGTTTTAATAATTGATTAATTAATATATTATATAAAATTGTTAATTATTTAAATTAATTTGTAATTGGTATTAATATTTATGTTCTTTTTATTTATATATGATGTATTTCCCTACTGTTGCACTCACTGGAGTGGGAATAGTAATTTTTACCAATAGGCTATCCAACACTTTCCCTACTGTTGCATTCTCTGAAGTGGGAATAGTAATTTTTACCCCTACGCTATCCAACACTTTCCCTACTGTTGCACTCTCTGTAGTGGGAATTGTAATTTCTACCCCTACTCTATCCAACGCTTTCCCTACTGTTGCACTCAGTGGAGTGGGAATAGTCATTTTTAGCCCTACGCTATCCAACGCTTTCCCTACTGTTGCACTCTCTGGAGTGGGAATAGTAATGTTTACCCCTACGCTATCCAACGCTTTCCCTACTGTTGCAGTCTCTGGTGTGGGAATAGTAATTTTTACCCCTAAGCTATCCAATGCTTTCCCTATTGTTGCACTCACTGGAGTGGGAATAGTCATTTTTACCCCTACGCTATCCAACGCTTTCCCTACTGTTGCACTCAGTAGAGTGGGAATAGTAATTTTAACCCTCCCGCTATCCAACGCTTTCCCTACTGTTGCACTCACTGAAGTGGAAATAGTAATTTTTACCCCTAAGCTAGCCAACGGTTTCCCTACTGTTGTACTCTCTGGAGTGGGAATGGTAATTTCAACCTCCTGCTATCCAACGCTTTCCCTACTGTTGCACTATCTGGAGTGGGAATAGTAATTTTTACCCCTACGCTATCCAACGCGTTACCTACTGTTGCACTCTCTGGAGTGGGAATAGTAATTTTTACCCCTACGCTATCCAACGTGTTACCTACTGTTGCACTCTCTGGAGTGGGAATAGTAATTTTTACCCCTACGCTATCCAATGCTTTCCCTACTGTTGCATTCACTGGAGTGGGAATAGTAATTTTTACCCCTACGCTATCTAACGCGTTACCTACTGTTGCACTCTCTGGAGTGGGAATAGTAATTTTTACCCCTACGCTATCCAACGCTTTCCCTACTGTTGCACTCACTGGAGTGGAAATAGTAATTTTTACCCCTATGCTATCCAACACTTTCCCTACTGTTGCACTCTCTGGAGTGGGAATAGTGATTTCTACCCTCCCGCTATCAAACGCTTTCCCTACTGTTGCACTCACTGGAGTGGGAATAGTAATTTTTACCCCTACGCTATCCAACGCTTTCCCTACTGTTGCACTCACTGGAGTGGGAATAGTAATTTTTACCCCTACGCTATCCAACGCTTTCCCTACTGTTGCACTAACTGGAGTGGGAATTTTAATTTTTACCCCTACGCTATCCAACGCTTTCCCTACTGTTGCACTCACTGGAGTGGGAATAGTAATTTTTACCCCTACGCTATCCAACGCTTTCCCTACTGATGCACTCACTGGAGTGGGAATAGTAATTTTTACCCCTATGCTATCCAATGCTTTCCCTACTGATGCACTCACTGGAGTGGGAATAGTAATGTTTAGTGCTACTCTATCCAATGTTTTCCCTACTGTTGCACTCACTGGAGTGGTAATAGTAAATTTAGCCCTCTCGCTATCCTATGGTAAATGTATTGTATTTTTTTTATTAATACTATGTTTATTTTTATATATATATATATATATATATATATATATATTCCAAAGTTTCAAGAGAATGCCGGTGCTCTCAGATCACAAACAACGCGACTCCAGCTGCAACTCCAAGGGTGTTTATTCACCTAACAACATGTTTCGGCTGCGGACAGCCTTGATCACGTGATCAAGGCTGTCTTTGGAAATACTATTACCGGCGTGCTCGGCCGGTATTGGTGCCACCTCCCTCGGGGCCTCAGGCAGCGCATCTGAGCGGACTTGGAAAATATATATATATATATATATATATATATATATATATATATATATATATATATATATATATATATATATATATATATATATACTAATATTATAAAGGAAGAACTTTGAACCTTTGAGACGGGTAAACTCGGGAACCACAGCGCCAATCCACACACCTGATACAATGTTGGAATCGTCAGGGTGTGCAGATGGGCATAGGCTGTATAAACTTAATAAATTAACGTTATTGAAAAAATTTACCGAAAAAAAAGCTGTCCCTTGGAAGAAGTGCCGGCCGCGACGTGCGTGCCCAACGTGAGGAGAGCGGGGAGGAGCGGCGTCCAGGAGGGCGAGGAGGACCGGCGGACATGGCGCGGGGAGGAGCGGTGAGGAACGGTGGCCAGGCAGTTTGAAGCGGCGGACAGGCGGTGAGGAGTGGCGGACAGGCGGGGAGGAACGGTGATCGGCGGATGAGGTAGGTTATTTATTTATTTATTTCGGAGCGGTGAGCGGCGGGAAAATTAAGCAAAATTGAAAATCATGAGCAAGAGGAAGCAAACGGAGCATTACAAAAGTGAGCCAAACGGTGCATTACAGGAGGAAAAAGTTACGTGTGCAGGTTACAAAAGCGTACATCGTGAACTAGAGGAAGCAAACCGAGCATTACAAAAGTGAGCGAAACGGTGCATTACAGGAGGAAAAAGTTACGTGTGCAGGTCACAAAAGCATAGAAAGTAAACATAGAGGTATAGGAGGAAAAAGTGGCGTGTGCAGGTAGCAAGAGGAAGCAAACAGAGCGTTAAAAAAGTGAGCCAAACGGTGTATTACAGGAGGAAAATGTTACGTGTGCAGGTTACAAAAGCGTAGAAAGTAAACATAGAGGTATAGGAGGAAAAAGTAACGTGTGCAGGTAGCAAGAGGAAGCAAACGGAGCGTTAAAAAAGTGAGCCAAACGGTACATTACAGGAGGAAAAAGTTATGTGTGCATGTTACAAAAGCGTACAAAGTAAACATAGAGGTATAATACTGCAATATATGGAGGAAGGCTCCGGGGGACCCACGGACAACGTCGGGGCGGGCGGGGGCCCTGAAGCCTAATTGCTCCCGGACAACGTCGGGACAGGCAGCTAGTATATATGTATATATATATGTGTTTTTTTTATTTAATTCTATTAATTATCTATTCGTTTTGATGCTATATCAGTATTTTAAGTATTTTTAAGTTAGTTATATTTATTATTTTATTAATTTTAATTTACTTTTAACTATTTAAAATAGTCGATATTTTGACTGTCTATATTTTTAACATCAATATTTTTGATTGCATGTTTTTGTACTTACCTGTTTTGAGATAGGAAGTCGATATTTTGGCATTCTATAATTTTTTACTCGATATTTTGGTATATCGATATTTTTGACATCGATATTGTTTCAGTGATCCGTTCCAAGACCCATCTGCTCTCTTTGTCATTTTCCTGGGAAACACATGAAATATTTAGAAGACCTTTATTACATAGAATGGCTACTCCGGTTTTATGATGTACATAGGGGGAAAAGTAGAGTTTGCCCACCCATTGTTTTTTAATCTTGTTAATATCCTTTTCGGTAAGGTAAGTTTCCTGAAGTAATTCGAGCTGGCAACGTAATACAGATAAGTCTTAAAGACCACATTGGTGTTTAATGGGATTTTTCAAATCTCTAACTTTCCTAGTTTTTTACTCTAAGAGGCATGCGAGAAGAAGTCTAAGTTGACCATCAAGGAGATATATAAACTTAATAATAATGTACAAAGCAATTTTCAACTGTGAAATCAAAGGGCCCGATTCACAGAACTAACTTAAGACAAAATCCTAAACTTACTACTTTTGGTATTCACAGAAGTTAGGATTTTGGCTTAAGTTTGTCTTAAGACAGACTTAAGACAGACTTAAGACAGACTTAAGTTAGGATTTTGTCTTAAGTTTGTCTTAAGACAAACTTAAGACAGATTTAAAACAGACTTAAGACAGACTTAAGACAGACTTTAGACAGACTTAAGACAGACTAAAGACAGACTTAAGACAGACTTAAGACAGACTTAAGACAGACTTAAGTTAGGATTTTGTCTTAAGTTTGTCTTAAGACAAACTTAAGACAGATTTAAAACAGACTTAAGACAGACTTAAGACAGACTTTAGACAGACTTAAGACAGACTAAAGACAGACTTAAGTTAGGATTTTGTCTTAAGATTGTCTTAAGTTTGTCTTAAAACAAAGACAAAATCCTAACTTCTGTGAATACCAAAAGTAGTAAGTTTAGGATTTTGTCTCAAGATAGTTCTGTGAATCGGCCCCAAAGAGAGAAGAAAAAAAAGTGAGAATGAGAAGAGACAAGAAAAATAAAAATGAAAAGGGGGTGAAAACAAGGAAAACAATAAGGCAACACAGGAAGAAAAAACCTTAGTTGCAATAATATCCTTACATGAAAAATAATACATCTAGAGGGATAAGGAGAGTACAGATCACCTATAAAAGATGGTGCAAGATGCGGCTCTCGCACACAAGAAAGGAAACATTGTGCACATTAAAAGAAAAATATCTGCAATAGCCATTGGCGAGAGAAACGTAGGCTTTAGGGGACAGTATGATGCTGAACAATTTTTAAGAAGGCAAAATACAGGAGAATAAATAGCGCACCAATAAACTTCCCATGTACTACGAGAGGTGGGATGCTATGAGGACAGCAGACACTGTGAAGGGAACGCACTAAGACAGGAGATAGATGCCATATAATACACTGGGGCTGAAAAACAGTGAGACAGAAGTGGGTCGTACGCAGTGCATAATCCAGGAAAAATCAATACCTAAATAAAAGAGAACATTTTGCAAAAGAAGAAGAAAAACCAACAAGGATAAAATAACAGTCACGCCTTCGCTGCGGCACCAATTCCTGTATCTCCAAGGGCGCGCTGTGAAAGAAAGTCCTGCAATTTATCTGGATTCTCAAAGGTATAAGATTTCTTTCTATAAGTGATTTTGAAAAAGCATGGATGAACAAGGCCATATCTGATGTTCATGGCATTTAGTTGTGAACGGAGGTCAAGGCAGCGTTTCCTTCTTATGGCCGTTGTGTTGGTAACATAAGCAAGAAATAGATCTTGTGACCGGAGCACCGGAGAGGCCTTGCTTGTTTAGCGGCTGAAAGGATGTGTCTGGAATTGATGCTACAAGGAAAGGATATTAATGTCTCTACGTCTATGGTGAGAAGACGAAGGAGATGCTTTGGGACCGGTTTACGGTGCCGGCCGTAGCACATGCTCCCATAGGGAAATGTGAGTATGCGACTGCACCATGTGGGTCACATCTTAATTAGTTGGTCGGGACCGCTCACCCGAGGCCGGTCGGACCCGTATCCGTGACGGTTTCACATAAAAAGCCCCTAAATATTCAAACTTGATCCTTTTTGAGACATGACTAATTCCTATTTAGTACTCTTTTGAATCTTTACTTTGGGTACCACGTCCTCCCTTTACCACCACAACAACCCCTAGGATGCCCAGACGAAACCTTAAATATATTAAATATAGGATGTGGTATAACGTCCAGAGCTGCCGACTTTGGAGCTGGTGAACCAGGTTCCAGCCTTGGCGTCGGCTCAACATCCTGTGATTCTGGGCAAATCATGCAATCTTCCCCCATATACCAAAATGAATGTGTCCTTGTGAAACGTAACTGGTGCTCATGTAAAGCGCTCCAATACCTTCGAGTCAGGTTTACGCTATGTAAAACTGCAAAAACAAAAAAATTAAATTCGCTCCCTGAGCTGATGCATAGGGTCATATGAACACCGTACCTTGGCAGTACACACATGTGGCCTCGGTACAACAGGGCCAAGGTACTCCTGCACCAAGGCGTTTAACCGGGCACAGACAGGGTGACCCCTGAGCAAGCCTCAGTGGTTGGTGACTAGGCTGACCCTACAAACGCTCGTCACTACTGCAGGCGTCTGCTCCGTGCCAGAGAGCCTTCCTACGCCAGCAGCAGTAGTACCTCACTACAAACCCCTCTCTCAGAGGCAGGAAGACATAACTGATAATTGTTCCAGATAGTGTAGGCTCAAGGCCTTGTAAGCCTGCGGGGGGTGCTGGTGTAGAAGATGCAACTTGTTAATCTACTCTGGAATGAGGTGAAAACCAACTCAGGGTGTAGAGTGCATGGGTCTGTGTCAGAGCTTATCACCACAGGATTACAAGTTCACTATCAGAGCTGACTCACTACCAACAGAGTAAGGTGCTCTATTGCTAACACTACAATCACAGAAAGAGTAAGGCAGTTTACAACTAACATTACAAGCACAGGCTGAGCAGGAAACTCTACCACTGCCACTACAGAAACTGGAAGAGTCTGGTCCTTTGCTACTAACACTACAAGCACAGAAAGAGCGAGGCACTCTACAATTAACACTACAAGCACAAGGCACCCTACAACTAACTTGTTGGACTTGGCCCTTCTGGCAGGTTCCCCCCGGAACTTTTTGCTTTTGGTATGTGACCTGGTGATAGTGATTTTTAGCTTCTGCGTACTTTCACTGTGTCCCAGGGGAAAGTGCGTGCGCACTCTGCGTACGTGTGGTGAGATTGGCCTGCCCTCCCATAGGAATGCATGGGGAATGTCTGTGTCCCTGGTAGTTCCTGATGCGTGAGGTGTGCAGGCTTGAGTTTGGTATGTGCGGACTCGTGTGATTAAATGCTGCGCAATGATGTATGCGGCGTGATTGTGTCTAGTGTGGAAGTGCCACCTCTAGAAGTTGGCATGTTTGTGTAATTTGTGTCTGGCTTGTGATTGGCTGGTGAGCCTGGCTCCATGAGTCATGATGGGTCTGCCCCAGTGGTGAGTGTTGAGATTAGCATGAGTGATGTGAGGGAGGAGTACACCTGGGACCTGAATAGGGCTGAGCTTTCCCCACAAAATGCTGGCTCCGCCCTCTGTGGTGCGTCTAATGTCCCTAGCCTGGCCAGTGAATAGGAAAGGTGGCTGAGCACATCACAGTGCTCCAAAACCAGCTGCGACTGGTCTTCCCCCCACCCTGCACCTAAGGACAAAGGAATTACCTGTATAAAAAGGGGCTCAGTCCCCAGAAATGTTGTTCTATTTCTGGATCCTTTTCCTGAGGGGGGCTGCTGCTGGGCGCCAGGAGGACCGCCACTGGGGATTGCCTCCCTGCCTAGGAGGACCCTGTGAGCTGGCTCTGGGCCCAGGCTTGCCCCTCCCCCCCCCCACATCCTGAAGGACTTTTGCCTGGACCTGGGGACATTTTGATTGCCAAGCGCCTGGGAAGCGCTTTATTTCTGCGTCCCAAGGGCACCTTGTTTTCCCCTTCCTGAAGCCCTGTACCCCTGACCCCAGGAGAGGTGGAACGAGTGGGGCCTTCGCAGCACGGAGCTGCATTTCCTCACGAGGGATTCCCCGGCATGAGGAACCCCCTCCCCCCCCTTTGTGCTATAATCGGCACGGGAGCCAACCCCGTAATTTTGCCGGTTTTGTTCCTCTGACGGGTGCCCACCCCGCCAGGGACCTTGTGCCCGTATTTTTATTAATCCCAAGCGAGTGCCCACCTCGCTTTATATTTAAATTAAACGGGTGCCACCCCGTATTGGCGCCAACACCATCTCCGAGGTATCCCCCTGGGCCGCTGCGCTGCCTTCGGCGACTGGAAGCAGAAGCCACAAACCCGGAAGTCCCGCCCCGCAACCTCAGCGCGGGCAGAAGCAAGAAGCAGGCGTCTCCCACGGGGCTCCCGAGAGAGAGGGAGAGCCCCGTGGTGTCCCGCAGAGGAGCCTGCAGCCTGCGACTGAGGAAGGAGGGGCGCGAGGCACAGTGCCGTGCCTGCCCCCGCCGTTATCGTCGAAGAGGACTTGCCACCCCCGCCGTCACCGCCTCCGGAAGCGGAGAAGCTGGTGAGTGACGGGGTGGGAGGGAGCGCAGAGATAGGAAGAGCCCACAAGGGCTCCGGGCACCAGTGCCAGCAGAGGGGGCGTCGGGGCACATTGCCGGTGCCCGCCCCCCTCCTCCAGTGGGGCAAACGTCCGTGTGGGGGCATTGTGAGGGTAGAGCGGCCCGGCAGGCAGCGGGCCTCTCCCCCAGCGTGGCCCCATTTGTGAGAGAGCCTGAAGGGCTCCGGGGGCATATTTGTTGATGAGCCCCGAGAGGCTCAAAGGCGGCGTAATTGTTTCACGAGCCCTGAAAGGCTCTTGAGTGTCGCAGTTGTTTTCGAGTTCCCCCGTGCAGAACTCCGACGAGCGGGGCACAGTAGTATTCAGAGCCCTCGGGAGGCTCCTGGCCATTTCCTTTTGTTCTTCGGGTCCCCCGAGAGGGACTCCAACGACGGGGGCATATTTGTTATAGAGCCTAGAAGGCTCCCAGGGCACATCGGGGCATATTGTTGTTGCCCGCTTCCCCGTGGGGAGCACCCGTGGTAGTTTGAGTCCCTAGTCAGGGACTCCAGAGGCTCTGGGGCATTTGCTGGTTTTTGAGTCCCCAGAGGGAAGACGGCAACGTGAGTGGGGCATTTCTGGAGGTAGAGCAGCCCTGGCTGACAGAGGGCCGCTCCCCCAGTGGTAGCAGCAGTCCTGTGTCGAGGCCCCACCTGATTAGGAGGCCCGACTGTTCATTTCATAGCCCAGAGGAGATCCTCCAGCTGCCCAGCAAGTAGTGGGCAGCTGCTACGTTTAGGCCTGGTGCAAATCTGCTTTGGCTGCCTGCGCAGCCTGCCCTGACTTTGGGACACAGGGCGTTTCAGCCCCAGAGAGGCCAGTTGGCCTGGGGACAGCTATATGTTGTGGCCTATGTAATTTCTGCGCAATTGCTTTTTCCTACACCTCTGAATGTGTTTATGCATCATGTGTTTTTGCTGCACCTCTGAATCTGTTTTTATGCGTCGTGTGCATTTCCCTACACCGCTGAATGTATGTTTATGCATCATGTGTTTTCTTCCCTACACCGCTGAATGTATGTTTATGCATCATGTGTTTTCTTTCCTACACGGCTGAATGTATGTTTATGCATCATGTGTTTTCTTCCCTACACAGCTGAATGTATGTTTATGCATCATGTGTTTTCTTCCCTACACCGCTGAATGTATGTTTATGCATCATGTGTTTTCTTCCCTACACCGCTGAATGTATGTTTATGCATCATGTGTTTTCTTCCCTACACGGCTGAATGTATGTTTATGCATCATGTGTAATGTTCTTATGCCTATACCCCTAAATGTATAGTGATACTTAGTTGGTTGTTCTTCCTAGTACAGGTGTTGCTAGTGAGGTCCTGGTTCCCTGCGTGATATTTTCCTAAGGTGGTTAGGGTTGCGTAGGTGGTACTTACCTGTTACCAGTGGTTACTGGTTGTGTGCTTTATTTTCTATTTGGTTCTACAATAGTTCTATGTGCTAAGGGTTATCCCTACAGAGTGCTAATTCTACCAAGTGCTAGTTCTAAAAATGTTTATTCCTGACAGTGGCGCCCGTGGCCCTGTCCCATGCACCTAATCCCATGTAAATTCTGCCGGTGCCTATGGCACATTGTAAAGTGTGTATTTATTATCTAATGTGTTTTGTACAATACAAAGGCTATTTTTATATAGAACCTTGAGTGGAGTTTCTTTTGTGGTGGGCCTTGGGTGTTGTTGCTGGGTGCTCGCGTAAACACTTTACACCTTGCCTCCGAGATAAGCCTAAGTGCTCGTGCCAAGCTACCAAGGGGGTGAGCAGGGGTTATCTTGGCCGGTGACTTCCTTGCCCTGACGTAGAATGGTGGTTTCTACCTGACTTTGGCGCAAGCCTTAGCAAACCAGAAATCCCATTTCTAACATAACTCTACACGCAGAGAAATCGTGAGGCAGTCTACAACTAACACTACCAGCACTGAAAGAACAAGGCACTCCTCGACACACACTACACTCACAGAAAGAGAGAGGCACTTTTTGTTTTTAGAGTTTTATATAACGCAAACTAGACCCAAAGATATCGGGTATCAGAGCGCTTTACATAGCACCAGTTTTGTTACAGACGGACACGTTCATTTTTGTTTGGCACGGGAGATTAACTGATTTGCCCAGAATTACAGGATGTTGAGCGTGGTTGTTGAGACTTGAGCTCGGTTCCCCAGATTCGACGTGGGCCGCTCTTGCTGTTAGGCTACATCCTCTCCCAGCTAACAATAGAAGCACAGGAAAAGCAAGGCACTCTAAAACTAACACTACAAACACAAGGCACCCTACAGCTAACACTACAAGCACAGGAAGAGTGAGGCGCTCTCAAACTAACACTACAAGCACAGGAAGAGCGAGGCGCTCTCGAACTAACACTACAAGCACAAGGCAGCTTACAGCTAACACTACAAGCACAGGAAGAGCGAGGCGCTCTCGAACTAACACTACAAGTACAAGGCAGCTTACAGCTAACACTACAAGTACAATAGAAGCAAGGCACTCTGCAGCTAACACTACAAGCACACGAAGAGCGAGGCACTCTACAACAAACACTACACTCACAGGAAGAGCGAGGCACTCTGCAACTAGCACTACAAGTACAATAGAAGCAAGGCACTCTGCAGCTAACACTACAAGCACAGGAAGAGCAGGGCACTCTACAACAAACACTACGCTCACAGGAAGAGCGAGGTACTCTACAACTAGCACTACAAGCACAGGACGAGTGATCAGATTTTCAACCTTCTGAGCTCGATAATTGAATAGCGATGACTAATAAACTTTAGCGTCAAGGTGTCCTGAGGAGCAGGGCTTTAAGTGGGCCGGGTCTGTCCAGGTCTGAGAACAGGCAGTTATTTTCAGGGGGCCTCGAACTGGGTCTCTATCGGGCTCTGTTTTCGGGCCTCGCAAAGGTAGTCCGTTTTCTTTTTTTTTATTGTACTGCAGTTAGAGCATGCACATCGCTCACTGCTGAGAAGTGGAGACATCACGCCAGTTGAGCCGTGTTGTAGGCGGAAGGGAAATCCTTTACAGAGAGCCATTTTCTCTCAGGATTTCCCTTCTCTTTTTGCAGCGCAGGAGCAACATCATCGTGGGGTGATTAGCAGAGAGACCACCAGGCGCGCAACATCCATTGCCCCGGACTCCTTGAGACAGCTTCCCGGGCGCACACACAAAGCCGCACCTGAGTACTGCACAGGTCTTTAAAAGACCATTTGCTTGTTAATGAGGCTCTGTTGTTTTTCACCCCTTTTTCGAGCCCCTGCATCCCCACTCTGCCTATTGCTGGAAGAATTAGCCTCCCCCGAAATTTGTCTCTAGTTTTGCCTCTGGAGAGACCACTGGCAGCCAACTCCAGCACGATGCTGCTCTGACCTTTCACAGTGTCTTGTTTTAGTGCTACGAAAACACACACTTTGCCTGGCTCACTTAGTTCTCACACCCTCTCTTCAATATGAAGATAGTGACAATGGAATTACCTTTATATTCCTATACTGTGCTTCACATGGAAATATAGATGGGCAGGTTCTCACCACCTCAAATTAGCTGTCTGGTATACTCTCTCAAATGTAGGAACTACAGGTATTCAGTATCTGTCAGTCACGGGCAGTTTAAAGCAGTGTTCCTACATAGAAAAGGACAAAACGTTATGTTTCGAAATTAACGTCTTACACTGAAAAGCTGCTTTACATTTCTTTCGCTAAATGTACCTTTGTTTAAAACACCACCAGAGAAGGGTGCTGAACTATGCTCCACAAACGGCAACTCAACGTTTTCTTGTTCTTTATCAGAAGCATCTGCCTGTCAATGCTTATCGCCAGCCTTTTCGGCCCATTAGGAGGTTGGGTGGATGAGTATAATACGGATAGGTGAATAAAGGGCGAGTGGATAGCTACATGTATGGATGGATGAATGTATGGGTGTATGGATGGATGCTCCAGTACTTAGGATAGGAGGTGGGCTGATAGATTCCTATGATGTGTTCTGGGACACATGTATGTATGGAACTATGGGTGTATGGATGGCTAGATGGCACAGTGCTTAGGATAGGACGGTGGAATGATAGATGCTTAGGATAGGTCCAGGGACAGATGCATGTATGTATGTAGGTAGGAATGTATGGATGGATTGAAAGATGGTTGGATGGCGCAGAGCTTAGGATAGAGGGATGCAGGGCTTTAAGTGGGCCGGGTCTGAGCACCGGCAGTTATTTTCAGGGGGCCTCAAAACTGGTCTCTATCGAGCTCTATTTTCAGCCCTTGTAAAGGAAGTCCGTTTTCTTTCCTTTTTTTTATTGCACTGTAGTGACAGCATGCACATCGATGTATACATGCTCATCTTGCTCTCTACTGAGAAGTAGAGACGTCACGCTTGGTGAGCTGCGTTGTAGAAGGAAGGGAAATCCTTTAAAGAGTGTGTTTTCCGAACGTAGGATAATTGGAGGGGATTTTCTAAAGCACACAATGCTACTCATCTTGATTTAGACCACGCCCCTACTTGGATTGCCCACACCCCTTTAAGAGCTTTGCCCCACCCCTTTTAGAGCACCCCCCGTTTTTTTCCCACTTAAAGCCCTGCTAAGTTGCTTAGGTGTGTGGTACACAGGCCTTGCTGTGCATGCCGATTCTTTTGTCACACTTTAAAGGTGACATCCAACGCAGAAGAAAACCTTCACAATGTACATGTTTGTACTACAACAATAAAAAAATATAACAGACGTTGGTACACAACCTTCACCTGGTTTAGCGTGATGGTGATGGATACAGCTAAAAGCTACCCTTGTAAATAAATGTAAATGTAAATGTTAAACCACTCGGCACTAAAAGTCGGGGCCAGAAAGACGTGGGAACAAATTCTGGAGCCCTGACAAGCGGCTAGAAGCGCCTCTGAAGCGCTATAATTCAGCACAGTACAGTCTGTGCTCACGGCACACGTGTGCACCGTCACCAGGGAGACGTGAGTGCGCAGAGGTGCGCATACAATAGTATAGGTTTAGTGGGTCTGCCCACGTCCCTCCTCCGTCCGCCTGCACCTACTGTTACTTTCAATGGCTGCCCACACACTGGAGTGGATGTAGCGTCACGAGCGCTGCGTCGAGGCGCCCAAGGACACTTCCATCCACAGCCGCGTCGCCACTGTCACTGAAGCACCAACGTCACTGCTTGTGACCAGATGCATCATCAAGGTGGTGGTGGTAGGAAGCGGAGGGGGGGGGGATTTGATTTGCCACAGGCAGATGCACGTCACCGTCCAAGGTGCATACGGAAAACCAGAGGCTAGATATATTTCGGGCCCATTTTGTAATTTCACTGTCAATTTTCTGCTAATTACTCAAACTCAATCTCAGGCGATCGGAGCGCCACTGGAGGCATAACTACTGTCCCCTTCTCCGCATTAAATATAAATCATTGCTTAACAGTTACAAAAAAGCCATTATTTTGGCGAAAACAGTATACTTTTCTGAAAAAGTTGCCCGTTCCTCTAACAAATCCCGAGAGATCTTTTCACTTGTCAAACAACTCGCCACATCTGATCGCACTAACGCTATTTTTGCCCCATCCCTTTCGTTCTGTCTTTCCCTCAACAATTACTTTATCGATAAAATTACCATTATCAAAGCTAACATCCCCGCAGTCTCACAAACCCAGGTCATCCCCCTTCTTCCCCCCCACGCCTCTTATATTAGATCACTTCCCCCCCATTTCTGCTGTACAATTTTCCGCTCTGCTTGTCAAGGTCAAGTCAGGATCACCAGCTGATTGCGCGCCGGCTCGGATCTTTCAAACCCTTTTCTCTCACTCTCCTGGACCCCCCTTACATTACTTAACTCATCCCTGGCTCTCGGATCTGTTCCTTCCTCCTTCAAAGCTGCTACTGTTCTCCCTATAATAAAAAAACCTGGCCTGGACCATTCCTCTCCCTCCAACTTCAGGCCCATTTCCCTCCTTCCCTATTTGGGAAAGATTTGGAAAGCCATGTCACTTCCTGCCTGTCCTCACATATTGAGAAGCATGGCCTTTTGGCTTCCCACCAGGCGGGCTTCCGCCCGGGTCACTCTACCGAGACCGTTGTCACCGCTGTCTTGGACGAGCTTAAGGGCAAGGTCGACTCCAATCTCCCCCAGGCACTGGTGCTCCTCGATCTGTCGACTGCGTTTGACACGGTTGACCATGCCATTCTTCTCGACCGTGTCAGCGCAGCCGGCATCAGGGGGGTAGCCCTCTCCTGGTTGAAGTCCTTCCTCCAGGACAGGTCCCAGGCAGTCCAGCTTGCTGGTTTCTCTGCTCCCCCCTGCTCCCTTGCGTGTGGGGTCCCCCAAGGCTCCTCTCTTTCCCCCCTTCTCTTTAATCTTTACATCTACCCTCTTATTTTCTCCCTCCGCGAGCTGGGGGTCTCCGTGCACAACTACGCTGACGACCTCCAGCTCATCTTTGATCTTTCTACCCCTGATTCCTCTTCTTTTTTTAGTTCCACTTTAGTCTTTATTTCGGACTGGATGACCACGAATCACCTCAAACTAAATCCTGACAAGACGGAACTTGTCCTCACTGGTGGTCCCTCTAATCCCTGGTCCCCTACTTATTGGCCCCTTTCTCTTGGTACCCCCCCTCTTCCAGTCCCCTCTGTTCGCACCTTAGGCATCAAGGTCAGCAGTGACCTTTCCATGCATTCCCAAGTTAGCTCTGTTATTTCATCTTGTTTCTTATCCCTCCGTCTCATTCGCAAAATTTCCCGTTTTTTTACCACTGAAGCCCTCAAATCCATCATTACAGCCCTCATCACCTCTCGTCTCGATTACGGGAACGCTCTTTACTCCGGCATCCCCGCCTTTGAAATGCGCCGGCTTCAGGCCATCCAAAACCAGGCCGCCCGGCTCATTTTTCACCTCCCCAAATTCTCCCACGTCACGCCCGTCCTGAAGTCCCTTCACTGGCTTCCTGTACGCTTTCGCTCTTCTTTTAAATTAGCCTGCCTAGCCTTTTTAGCCTTCACCCATTCCGCCCCTCTCTTTATCGTTTCTTTGATCACTCCCTATACTCCCTCTCGCACTCTTCGGTCATCTTCTCAACTCCTTCTTCAAGTTCCCCGCTACCGTAAAGCCCATATCGGTGGCACCCGTTTCTCGGTTCTGGCTCCCCAGTATTGGAATAGTCTTCCATTATCTATCCGTTTGATCCCCACTTACCCAGCTTTTCGAAAGGCATTAAAAACCTTTCTTTTTCTTCAGGCCTTCCCCGGTTAGTCCCTCCGGTTGCAGTGCAGAACCCGTCTCCCCCCCCCCCCCCTCAGCGCCAGGAAGCCGCTCGGCCACAGTGCGCTTTATTAAGTTCCTTTTTTCATTTCATTTCATTTCATTTCAATTAGAGGCCCCATTATTCCCCAAAAACTTTTTAAAACTGGGCTCACACAAAACAGTTGAAATATGTCTCTCCAGGGCCCCAAAAGCCTCAGGCTGGAGGCCTTCGGAGGGAGAGGCTGCGATATGGAAGTAGAAGGAAGTGAGCTAGGTAAAGAGGGGGGTCACTTTCCCAGAGGGGACTTGGAAAGTGGGGTCCCTTGACATGTGCCCACTCTGTACGTGCCTTAAAACGTGTCTGGTAAAAGCACAGTTTTCAATTGTGCAAGACATTCTTTTACACAATGACGGTTCAACAACTACTCTCCTAGGAGTGAAGGGGGCGTCTGGTGAACATGCAGTGCGTGCATTACTATGACTTGTGCTGGTGAACACGCAGTGCGTGCACTACTATGGCCTATGCTGGTGAACATGCAGTGCGTGCATTGCTATGACTTGTGCTGGTGAACACGCAGTGCGTGCACTGCTATGGCCTGTGCTGGTGAACACGCAGTGCGTGCACTACTATGGCCTGTGCCACTATGGCCTGTGCTGGTGAACACGCAGTGCCTGCACTGCTATGGCCTGTGCTGGTGAACACGCAGTGCGTGCACTGCTATGGCCTGTGCTGGTGAACACGGAGTGCACGCAATACTATGGCCTGTGCTGGTGAACACGCAGTGCGTGCACTGCTATGGCCTGTGCTGGTGAACACGCAGTGCGTGCACTGCTATGGCCTGTGCTGGTGAACACGCAGTGCATGCACTACTATGGCCTGTGCTGGTGAACACGCAGTGCATGCACTACTATGGCCTGGGCTGGTGAACACGCAGTGCATGCACTGCTATGGCCTGGGCTGGTGAACATGCAGTGCACGCACTACTATGGCCTGGGCTGGTGAACACGCAGTGCATGCACTGCTATGGCCTGTGCTGGTGAACACACAGTGCGTGCACTGCTATGGCCTGTGCTGGTGAACACGCAGTGCACGCAATACTATGGCCTGTGCTGGTGAACACGCAGTGCGTGCACTGCTATGGCCTGTGCTGGTGAACACGCAGTGCGTGCACTGCTATGGCCTGTGCTGGTGAACACGCAGTGCGTGCACTGCTATGGCCTGGGCTGGTGAACACGCAGTGCACGCACTGCTATGGCCTGGGCTGGTGAACACACAGTGCACGCACTTCTATGGCCTGGGCTGGTGAACACGCAGTGCGTGCACTGCTATGGCCTGTGCTGGTGAACACGCAGTGCATGCACTGCTATGGCCTGTGCTGGTGAACACGCAGTGCGTGCACTGCTATGGCCTGGGCTGGTGAACATGCAGTGCATGCACTACTATGGCCTGGGCTGGTGAACACACGGGGCACGCACTACTATGGCCTGGGCTGGTGAACACACAGTGCGTGCACTGCTATGGCCTGTGTTGGTGAACACGCAGTGCGTGCACTGCTATGGCCTGGGCTGCAGGGCCGACGCTAGGCATGGGCAGCGTGGGAAGCTGCCCAGGGCCTCGCACTCTGCCTGCCAGGATGGGGTCCCCCCACAATGGCAATTAACACCCCACCAGTCCTCGTGCATGTACCCCTGATGCTCAGAGTGAAAGAAATGTGTCTCTTCACAGTTGGGCTCTTGGGCGGGGGCCCCCCTCCCGGGGCCTCTAAGGGATGGTGTGGGAAGGCTTAGGGGAGGGGGACACTGCTCAGGCTGTCCATTCAGAGACTCTGCAGGGAGGCCCATTGTCGGCCCTTTAGCCTACACAGGTTTAACTCAGCCCCCAAGCAATTCTCACACCTTCAGTACGAAATAGACTGTACAAAGAGGTGCTTGGGGTGGCTGAGAGGAGGAGCTGTGGCCCAGGTGGAGTCTGAACAAAGCAGCTTCCCCGAGATCAGAAAGTGTCACTTAGGTAAATTTCAGGGGTCTCCCACATTCCCTTTTGCCTAGGGCTCGGACTGGGCCTGCTGGGCTGGACGCAGTGCACGCACTGCTATGGCCTGTGCTGGTGAACACGCAGTGCACGCACTGCTATGGCCTGTGCTGGTGAACAAGCAGTGCACGCACTGCTATGGCCTGTGCTGGTGAACATGCATTGCGCGCACTGCTATGGCCTGTGCTGGTGAACACGTAGTGTGCGCACTGCTATGGCCTGTGCTGGTGAACACGCAGTGCGCGCACTGCTATGGCCTGTGCTAGTGAACAACTAGAGTCCGAATATGACTTTGACGGGGGTAGCCAGATCGCTGCACCTTTGCTGGAGCATCTGTGCGCATTATAAGTGCCCATAACATAACATAACATAACACCGCCAAACCCACGTGAGAACCGCCCACCGTATAATGACTTTTTCAGTCATCGCACGCGATACCATTGGCATTCCCCCGGCAGTGCCTATAAGATGAGGCCCACAATATGAATGTCTACAACAGTTCCAGCACGGCATGGACTGAAACTCATAAATTGCTCTGTGGGATCACGGCGGTCCCGCCAAGCATAGGCATCCCTCTGTACCGCCACGCCACTGCCAGGAAACAGCTGTTCCCGAGGGGAGACAACGGGTGGCACGACCACTAAGGTTGTAATGAGGCAGTCATAAGACCGCCACTGCTGCACTATCATGAGTATGATTCGTAATCAAGCCCTTAGTGTGTGCGCCTGTGTGCAGCCGATGCCCTGTATCCGAAAACACAGTGGCCATGTGGACAGTACTTCCAGGGGAGGAGTGGTAGAGGGCACCAGGGGGTTAACTGAGCTCTAGTTGTGTGAGAGGGAGTCTGACACTTCTGCTGTCCTTGCACCACCAGAAGACGGCACCAAGTG
Source organism: Lissotriton vulgaris (assembly GCF_964263255.1). NCBI lineage: Eukaryota > Metazoa > Chordata > Amphibia > Caudata > Salamandridae > Lissotriton > Lissotriton vulgaris. The sequence goes on from NC_141694.1 coordinate 10,744,486, forward strand.
CACCTCTGTCGCGCATCACCCTCAAATACAACATTTATAAAACAAATGATCGGTCGCTGTAGCAACAAATGTAACATTTATAAAACAAATCATTGGTCGGTCTATCAACAAATGCAAAATTTATAAAACAAATGATCGGTCACTGTAGCAACAAATGTAAAATGTATAAAACAAATGAGCGGTCGCTGTAGCAACAAATGCAAAATTTATAAAAACAAATGAGCGGTCGCTGTAGCACAAATGCAAAATTTATAAAACAAATGATCGGTCGCACTAGCAACAAATGTAATGTGTATACAACAAATGATTGTACAGACTATCAACCTTATAGTCACAGACAAAGGAATGCAAATAAAATTCACTAAGCGGAGAAGCAACACGCGTCTGTGATTGAAGACAGTGAACAAACAGGCAGCGGCTCCTTTGCACAATACTTTTATTTCTCGGCTTTGGGGAGGAGCCAAATGTAAGCATTGTGGTTAGATTTCAGCTTTTGTTCAAGCTAGAACTAATGGGGTAGATAAAAAAATGCACTGTCTGTGGCTGGGGTGAATCTCAAAGGGCAAGGACTGCGACGAGGAAGACAGACGAGGAGGTCATTTTTAGCTCATGGTCCGGCTCAGCTTCCGAGTTTCGACAGGGGCTCCTCTGCGGTCTCCAGCTTCTACCTGTCACGTTCTCCGGCTTCTACCTGTTGCAGTCTCTGGCTTTTACCTGTCACGGTCTCTGGCTTTTACCTGTCACAGTCTCTGGCTTTTACCTGCCAGGGTCTCTGGCTTTTACCTGTCAGTCTCTGGCTTTTGCCTGTCACAGTCTCTGCCTTTTACCTGTCACGGTCTCTGGCTTTTATCTGTCACGGTCTCTGGCTTTTACCTGTCAGTCTCTGGCTTTTGCCTGTCACGGTCTCCAGCTTTTACCTGTCACGGTCTCTGGCTTTTACCTGTCACAGTCTCTAGCTTTTACCTGTCACAGTCTCTTGCTTTTACCTGTCACGGTCATCAGTTTTTACCTGATGCAGTCTCCAGCTTTTACCTGTCACGGTCTCTGGCTTTTATCTGTCACGGTCTCTGGCTTTTACCTGTCAGTCTCTGGCTTTTGCCTGTCACGGTCTCTGCCTTTTACCTGTCACAGTCTCTGGCTTTTATCTGTCACGGTCTCTGGCTTTTACCTGTCAGTCTCTGGCTTTTGCCTGTCACGGTCTCTGCCTTTTACTTGTCACAGTCTCTGGCTTTTACCTGTCACAGTCTCTGGCTTTTACCTGTCACAGTCTCTGGCTTTTACCTGCCAGGGTCTCCAACTTTTACCTGATGAGGTCTCCAGCTATTACCTGTTGCGGTCACCAGCTTCTACCTGTCACAATCTCTGGTTTTTACCTGTCACGGTCTCTGGCTTTTACCTGTCACGGTCTCTGGCTTTTACCTGTCACGGTCTTTGGCTTTTATCTCTCACAGTCTTTGGCTTTCACCTGTCAGTCTCCAGCTTTTACCTGTCACAGTCTCCGGCTTTTACCTGTTGCAGTCTCCAGCTTTTACCTGTCATGGTCTCTGGCTTTTACCTGTTACAGTCTCTGGCTTTTACCTGTCACAGTCATCAGTTTTTACCTGATGCAGTCTCCAGCTTTTACCTGTCATAGTCTTTGGCTTTTACCTGTTACAGTCTCTGGCTTTTACCTGTCACAGTCTCCGGCTTTTACCTGTTACAGTCTCTGGCTTTTACCTGTCACCGTCATCAGTTTTTACCTGATGCAGTCTCCAGCTTTTACCTGTCACAGTCTTTGGCATTTACCTGTCAGTCTCCAGCTTTTACCTGTCACGGTCTCCGGCTTTTACCTGTTGCAGTCTCCAGCTTTTACCTGTCATGGTCTCTGGCTTTTACCTGTTACAGTCTCTGGCTTTTACCTGTCACGGTCATCAGTTTTTACCTGATGCAGTCTCCAGCTTTTACCTGTCACGGTCTCTGGCTTTTATCTGTCACGGTCTCTGGCTTTTACCTGTCAGTCTCTGGCTTTTGCCTGTCACGGTCTCTGCCTTTTACCTGTCACGGTCTCTGGCTTTTATCTGTCACGGTCTCTGGCTTTTACCTGTCAGTCTCTGGCTTTTGCCTGTCACGGTCTCTGCCTTTTACTTGTCACAGTCTCTGGCTTTTACCTGTCACAGTCTCTGGCTTTTACCTGTCACAGTCTCTGGCTTTTACCTGCCAGGGTCTCCAACTTTTACCCGATGAGGTCTCCAGCTATTACCTGTTGCGGTCACCAGCTTCTACCTGTCACAATCTCTGGTTTTTACCTGTCACGGTCTCTGGCTTTTACCTGTCACGGTCTCTGGCTTTTACCTGTCACGGTCTTTGGCTTTTATCTGTCACAGTCTTTGGCTTTCACCTGTCAGTCTCCAGCTTTTATCTGTCACAGTCTCCGGCTTTTACCTGTTGCAGTCTCCAGCTTTTACCTGTCCTGGTCTCTGGCTTTTACCTGTTACAGTCTCTGGCTTTTACCTGTCACGGTCATCAGTTTTTACCTGATGCAGTCTCCAGCTTTTACCTGTCACAGTCTTTGGCTTTTACCTGTTACAGTCTCTGGCTTTTACCTGTCACAGTCTCCGGCTTTTACCTGTTACAGTCTCTGGCTTTTACCTGTCACGGTCATCAGTTTTTACCTGATGCAGTCTCCAGCTTTTACCTGTCACAGTCTTTGGCTTTTACCTGTCAGTCTCCAGCTTTTACCTGTCACAGTCTCCGGCTTTTACCTGTTGCAGTCTCCAGCTTTTACCTGTCCTGGTCTCTGGCTTTTACCTGTTACAGTCTCTGGCTTTTACCTGTCACGGTCATCAGTTTTTACCTGATGCAGTCTCCAGCTTTTACCTGTCACAGTCTTTGGCTTTTACCTGTCAGTCTCCAGCTTTTACCTGTCACGGTCTCCGGCTTTTACCTGTTGCAGTCTCCAGCTTTTACCTGTCATGGTCTCTGGCTTTTACCTGTCACAGTCTTTGGCTTTCACCTGTCAGTCTCCAGCTTTTACCTGTCACAGTCTCCGGCTTTTACCTGTTGCAGTCTCCAGCTTTTACCCGTCATGGTCTCTGGCTTTTACCTGTTACAGTCTCTGGCTTTTACCTGTCACGGTCATCAGTTTTTACCTGATGCAGTCTCCAGCTTTTACCTGTCACAGTCTTTGGCTTTTACCTGTTACAGTCTCTGGCTTTTACCTGTCACAGTCTCCGGCTTTTACCTGTTACAGTCTCTGGCTTTTACCTGTCACAGTCTCCGGCTTTTACCTGTTACAGTCTCTGGCTTTTACCTGTCACGGTCATCAGTTTTTACCTGATGCAGTCTCCAGCTTTTACCTGTCACAGTCTTTGGCTTTTACCTGTCAGTCTCCAGCTTTTACCTGTCACAGTCTTTGGCTTTCACCTGTCAGTCTCCAGCTTTTACCTGTCATGGTCTCTGGCTTTTACCTGTTACAGTCTCTAGCTTTTACCTGTCACGGTCATCAGTTTTTACCTGATGCATTCTCCAGCTTTTACCTGTCACAGTCTTTGGCTTTTACCTGTCAGTCTCCAGCTTTTACCTGTCACGGTCTCTGGCTTTTACCTGTCAGTCTCCAGCTTTTACCTGTCACGGTCTCTGGCTTTTACCTGTCAGTCTCCAGCTTTTACCTGTCATGGTCTCTGGCTTGTACCTGTCCACACACTCATGTAGACAACCAGAGCAGTCGTGGCAGGCCAGGGTCACGGCCTGAGTCTGTTTTGTTTCCTTCCACTCACTGGACGATAATTTGCAAATAAAGCTATGAACAGGAGGAAACTCAAAGCCAGGAGCTGTTTCTGCAAGGCCTCCAGCTTCTGCCTAAGTCCGAAAGGCGAGCCCTGGCCCAACGGAGAGAAGAGCCCACCTGTGATGATGCTGAGGAGGAGGGTGGTCACAGGATGGCAAGCTAGCTCAGAGGGGCCACTGAAGTTGGCATCCAGCACCCCACACTAGACTCTGTGATCACTGCTTCACAAACAACACCTCCTGCACATGAAAGTCTTTCCAAGAATTTTTTCCCAAAAACTCTTTTGTGACAGTGTAATCCCATTAATAGTGTTTTCTCTCACACAATCTACTTTTGCAGGCTTGTGGCAGCAGTCATTTTCAAAACAACTTTTGCAAAGCATTGAAAAATAACCTCTTTGCAACAATAAATGATGAGTAGCAGGTGGCAGGGTGAGCAGGCCCCGGCGTTGGAGGATATGACGTCTGAAGAGGGTCCGCCTTCTGGTACTGAAGAGGGTCCCAGCCCTGAAGGAGAGTTACATTTCAAGGCAGCGATAAGATGAACCAAGAGAAGGGACAAGGGAGAAATACAGACCCTCGGAGCACCTATTTTTTTCTACTACAGACTGCAACACTTCCAAGCAAAAAAGCTACATTAAAGAAACCAACTAAATCTACCAAAATAGTAAGTATGGTGTTAAATATACTTAAAAATAAAGCCAACTAAACACTAACCAACCTGAAAAAAAAAATGTAAACATTTACATCATGCATACCAATGAAAAATTTTATAAAATGTTGATTGTAAGTTTTTGAATTGTTTTCTACATACTTTAAAAAAAATGTTATTACATCATATTATTAAAAAAATTACATTAATAATAGACTCCACATTGTAAAGCATTACAAATGTATCTGTTTTCTTTCAAAATATAAGTAGTTACATTTTTGTAATATATTTGTACTTGTAAAAATTACAAATGAAATATGATTGTAGATCTGTTAAAATATAAACAGTTTGCAGCAATATTTAAAAAGAACAAACATATTGGAAACATATAACTGTTAAAATATCAAAAGAAATGATTGAACATTTTACATAAAAATAAACATGTACCAATGTATATATTATTTTATTTACTACCATTATGTCTAATAAAACTTGGAAATATACTTTTTTTTCTTAAAAATGTACAATGAAATGTAAATAAAGCTACAAATAGTACAAATGTACGCATTATGGGCCTCTTTACGATGTTGGTCGATGGTCCCGACAGGGCAATTACAATCGATAACCGGCCGTACCACAAACTCTCATAGAGAAATGGAACACCGAGTTCATCCCTGCACCATGTGGCAGGCACCTCAAAGTATCCCCATGGAAGTGGGGCCATGTGTTCTTGCACCACCAGCCTTTTCCGGTGCAACACTCGCTCCGCTGCGCCAAACTCGCGCACGGACCACCGGCAATTTCACAAGTTTAACTTGCGTTACACAAGTTCAACTCGTGATACGGTTGGTGATCCTTTGCTTCACCCATGGCGGTCCTTTGCCTTACACTTTGTGGTGATAGAGACAGGGGGACACATGCTCTGCCTCCCTAAATGTATCCCGTGGTGGGGGGCACATGGGGGTCCTGCAGGGTCCCCTTTGTTTCTGCACCACCAGCCTTTTTATGGCAGGGCTGTGCCATGGAATAGGTGGCGCTGCAGAAACTCTAAATATGCTGAGGATCACTGCTCCAGTCCCTGCTCAGCATAACGACTGTTCCCTGGTGCAGCCGACAATCCACCGTCGATATGACTTCCAAGTCATAATCGACAAAATGGTGAACCACCACTCCTGTGCCACCTTGAGTATGGCGGTCGCAAGACCGTCAGACTCACAATCAGCCCCTTTATTCAGAGAAAGTGTGGACACTAAACCACAAACATTTATTATTTGTACTCCAAACTAACTAAACTTAGGAAAAGTGCTGGGCACTAACCCAAAATAAATTACTATTCAAACTCCAAACCAACTAAATTAAGGGAAAGCGCTGGACAATAAACCAACCAAATAAATTACTATTCCTACTCCTAACTAAATTCAGGGAAAATGCTGGAACCTAAACCAAAACTAATTACTATTCCAACTCCAAACTAACCAAATTCATGAAACGTGCTGGACACTAAACCAGAAACAAATTCTTCGCCTGCTCCTACATAATTAAAATCTGGACGAAGTACTAAACAAGTATTATATACCAATAGCAAACATATCAATCAAAAGCTAAATATAACAAAACACATAAATAAATAAACAATAAATAATTAATCAAAAACATAAAAACAATTTCATAATATACTCTAAATAAAATTTAAAAAATTACTGTAAAGTATCATAATAAAACATTATGTACCACATTTCGTTATATGAGACATTGCTATTTACATGGCCCATTTATTAATTTGTTTTAACTATATATGAACTTATATTTCTATGAAGAATACCTGTCCACTAGGACAATCTTCCTAGCGTTGGGACTAGTAGCGCTGTTTCTATTTAACACTCATTCATTTTAACCACTGTTGATTTTAACCTAATGTAAATAGGACGTTTGTATGATGTTCTTTTAATGAAATTGATGATGAGTTATATATTTCTGTAGTTCTAACTTTTTATGGTTTTAGCAGAAATAAAAGGTTTGATGGTATATACCATATTTCTAAAATTTGCTGAACTCTTTAAAAATATTTGGAAATGTTCTTTAGAAAATGTAAAAAGAATGTTTTTAAATTACATAATAATTTTTAAAATACATTTTTAAATGAGAAATGTTAAATTAATAAAAAAATAAATTCCATAATCAAAAATAAATGATAAAAACACCACAAACAACAACTAAACATTTATAAAATAATAATTTATGCATTAAAGTATTCCCCCAGAAAACAATTCAAGTTTTTAAAAACATTTTTAATTAAACCATGACAAAAATAATAAAAAAAAATATTCCTTCAATTTAATGTAGATGACAAATGTCAAAAATATTTTCATAACCAACATTAATTCAATAAATTCCCTCTCTAAGCCCATCAAAAAAAATAACCAAAAACTAAAAATTATATTTCCAATAATAACTATTCCTAAACAATTAGGGGCTCATTATGATGTCAGGCAGAATTACTTCCGCCCAACACCGACTCGGTCCTGGGACTGACACACATCCGGTCAGCCGTCCCAACCGCCTCATTAGGATGCAAAAAAACAACCGGCCACAATGCATGCTCCCATAGTGAAATGTGAGGTGTGGTTATTCCCTGAACCATGTAGCAGGCACCTCAAGGTGCCTGCCACAAGGTGCAGGGATCAATGAGGCTGTGCACCAAAGCGGGTCTTGCTGTGATCCCACAAACACACTTTCCGACATGGTTTCCATGTCAGACAGAGCGGCATGGAAACCATGTCAGAAACCGTGATCGTAATCTCAAAGGCAGAAAGACCTGCCCTTGAAATTACTTGCCGGCTTCCGACTGGCAGACGGGCTCTCTGAGCCCTTTGGAAGCCAGCCAATATGACCAGCCAGTTTCCTTTCCGACCTCCTCCACCATAATGAGGCGGGTGGAAAGGAAACTGAGCGGCCCATTACGATGTGGATCTAAAGTCTCCGACAGCAGGTCGGAGCCTTTACAGGCCGTTTTGTAATCGGCCGCTAAATATTTAAAATAAATTAAACAATAACATATTTTATAAATTACTCCCCACCTTTATCCCCTATAAACCCAACATCCCACTACTAAAGCATACACATTTCTAAATATAATATATTAAACAATTAACATTATAAAAAAATTATGAAATTATAACATATATATTGTAAATGACTTCCCACCCTTTTCCCCTATAAACCCAACATCACACTTCTAAAAAATATATTACAATATTTAAAAACATTATAAAAATGTTAAATAAAAAATAAGAATATGCAAAAACATTACAAATAACATACACACAAAAGAATAAGACTAAAAAAACAATAACCAAAAAAATCGTAATAATATACCTTTATATTTCTAACATCGATATTTATTACGAAACCAATTTTCAATCGTTTTGGCCTCAATATTACTTACCTCAATATAATGCTGTCACAATATTCTTGCCTCAATATTCATGTCACTCGATATTTGCAACTCGCTATTCTGTCTCTACACATCGATGGATCTGTTCTTTTCTCTTTGGGGTCTTTGACTGCAGAGAGCCCCCTACTGGGATGGATCTGACCCTCACCCTGCGAGGTCTGTGACTACAGTAAAAATCTGTGGGGATGGATTTGATCTTCACTCTCTGAGATCTGTGCTCAATGCTCTGCCCAATAGTCCATGGCTGGTGCTATTAAATGTTAGCGGAGTGATAGCCAAGGTGGAACTACAAAGAACAAGAAGAGTTGGAGGGTCTGTGAACCAAAAAGCTGAGTCTACAGGGTCCTCGATAATTAGCTACACTTTTGCACTGAACCAGAACAAAGTGGTCACGGGACACTAGGTGTATGATAGATATCCTATCAGCCCACCCACTTGGCGGAGCCTCGTCATGTAGGACGTCTAAAACCAGGATGGTGTGTCCAAGCCTAGATGAATTGGCTAGACAGCACACAACTAAGGTTTCATACAGTGGAAGTGTCCATGCCACTGGGCGGTGCTGGTAAAGTGCAGTGCAAAAAGAAAAGAGTGAGTGAGTGATGTTAAAATGACGGTCAAGGCGAAAAAAACTTTTTATTGGTATCCACCTGACGTCAGATTAAAAAGAGATGCAGGACAGTGTGACAAAATCACTGTCTATTTTGCTGTGTTATTAAATAGGCCAACATGTTTCTGCCAATAGGTGAAACTACACCGGCATTCTTCAGGGCCACTTATATAGAATGTTGCTACTGCAAAGTTACACTCTAATAGTAGTATATAAAGTGAAAATGACAAATCAAAAGTATAAGACTGTCAGACTGATGGAGTGGTCACTAGGACCGTCCTACCGTATCCTCTTGAACCGTTTGTTGATAGAGGATGCAGTCCTGTAAACGAAAAACAAAAAGGAAAAAACTACTTTGTGTTCTACAAACATAATAAGCTTACAGGAGCAATTAACCCCAAAAGAAGGGGTTATGTTGTTGTGTCATGAGGACCAGTAACAGACTCAGCAAGACCAGTCCCTATTAGAACGGCCACTCAATTTATTGCAGGTTGCATTTAGAATAAACCACAGAAATTTCTGAATCCAAATATTGAAAACAGTAAAAGGACTTACCCAGCAATATGTGGGAGTCAAGCCTCACCTCACCCGGCAACGGCTCGGAGATTGAGTACCCCGCTCTATGCACAAACAAACAAATATAAACATGTAAACCGAAGTGACTATAAAGGTCTGAAAAAGTATCCTAAGTCAGTACTATGTTACAAAAAGTTTGCGCATATACACAACTGATTTTTGATTGCCCATAGTCATCACGGTCCCATGGAGAAGAAAAGGGGAGGCTTAGGTGCTAGTTAAAACTAGTACAAATACTGACTGCCAGGGTAAATCATGTGCAAGTAACTGTTCAACCATACGAACTGCAACTCGGAGAGATTGATCTATATGAATCCATGCCCGTGTGGTCTGGCATACATTGGGCACACCACCAGGAAAGTCAAGTTGCGTATCAGTGAACACAAAAGCACGATACAGTGTAACAAACAGTCCACCTGCCTGGCAAACCACTTCTTAACTAAGAAGCACAAAGCAGATGACTTGAGGTGGGTGGTCCTAGAACAACCCTTCATCCCGGCACACATCACAGATGTCTCACGGTTTCTATTTATCAAGGAACAACGTTGGATTTTTAAATTGAAAACCGATGTGTCAGGGTTGAACGATAACATCCCATGGGTATCCATTTGACCAGCTTGGATCCACCATAGAGTCATGACCTTCATGAATTGTCAACTCGTCACACTCTAAGCCTCTGTGAAAAGGTTTCGCCTGACACAATACCATTTAGGTTCTCTTTAGTAACCACACAATGTGTAGCATACGTTAGAATTCAAGCAACATCACCCCATTACCGATAAGGGACCTAGGTAGGTAGAACACTTATCATGGATGGTTATAAACCTCCTTTAGTCCAATGTATCGTCCGCTCTGTTTATATAAGATTATGATGCTACACTCCATGGTGGCTAGTACACATGCTTTGGTGTTCACCTTCAATATCGGTAACTTGAACAATACCCTCTTCATGGTATGTCCTTCATACATCACTAGAGGCTGAGATCTGCCCGCCTCTATACTTCACTTTTGACCTTTCACCTTCCTGACAAATACCACTAACCTAGTCGTATAGTGCACTCCACAGCGCCTCTTTTGTGCTTTTCCACGCTATACATTCCCTGTTATAAGCACGAGGCGGTGCCCCATTCCTGCGAAATCAGTGCCTGGTCATATGCAGGATTGTAGGATACTAAGCATACACATACTTCAAAGCTCCCTTTCTCACTGTTCCACGCTCTGTATTCCCTATCACTTTAACAAGGCGGGGCCCGTTCTTGCGAAATCAGTGTCTTATCATTTAGGACTGCAAGAAAGTGAGCATGCGCTAGGACGCGACGCATTGGGTTAACTGGAGGCACGCCTACATCCACTCTACGCATGCCTCGATCTTCTACTGCATCGCAACTAGATGCAACTTACCAGCGCGCATGCGCTGGCATCAATACTCGCGCGCCACATTTACCAGCCATTTAGGATTGCAGGGAACTAAGCAGGCGCTAGGATGCGACGCATTTGGTTATCTGGAGGCACGCCCACATCTACTCTGCGCATGCCCCGACCTTCTTTTGCATCGCAACTAGTCGTGACTCAGCAGCGCACATGCGCTGGGACGAATATTCGCGCGTCACTTTACCGGCGGCAGCAGAACAGCTGTTTGTCATTAGCGCCATTTCTTCCAATCAAATCACGGTATATAATGCGCGCTCCACCTCTCCTCGTTGCCTCCCCTTCGGCTTTGGTTTTAGCCGAGAGGTACCGACGGAGAGGTGAGTGGTGACGACGCGCTGTGCTCTAAACTAGCCTTGTTGTTATCTTATCGACGCACATTCAGGGACAGTAAAGCCAGTTTTCTTGTCAATGCAGTAACTTTTAAATGGGCTTTAAGAGTCAACATCTGATATTGGCTTTACTGTTTAGTTAAGCTGTAGGTGCCTGGTGTTGGTTTTCTTTAGTTTTTCTTGAGTTAGTCAAACCAGTGGCTATAGCCACATTCAGCTATACTACCCCTTCAACCACCATTGCTAAGGGCTATAATACATTTCCAACTGGCAGCTCTGTGAGTGCTTTGGGTATTTACTAAGTTGCTCAGCACTAAGGGTAAATAGTGGTACTTGCACATGATTTACCCAGGCAGTCAGTATTTGTACTAGTTTTAACTAGCACCTAAGCCTCCCCTTTTCTTCTCCATGGGACCGTGATGACTGTGGGCAATCAAAAATCAGTTGTGTATATGCGCAAACTTTTTGTAACATAGTACTGACTTAGGATACTTTTTCAGACCTTTATAGTCACTTCGGTTTACATGTTTATATTTGTTTGTTTGTGCATAGAGCGGGGTACTCAATCTCCGAGCCGTTGCCGGGTGAGGTGAGGCTTGACTCCCACATATTGCTGGGTAAGTCCTTTTACTGTTTTCAATATTTGGATTCAGAAATTTCTGTGGTTTATTCTAAATGCAACCTGCAATAAATTGAGTGGCCGTTCTAATAGGGACTGGCCTTGCTGAGTCTGTTACTGGTCCTCATGACACAACAACATAACCCCTTCTTTTGGGGTTAATTGCTCCTGTAAGCTTATTATGTTTGTAGAACACAAAGTAGTTTTTTCCTTTTTGTTTTTCGTTTACAGGACTGCATCCTCTATCAACAAACGGTTCAAGAGGATACGGTAGGACGGTCCTAGTGACCACTCCATCAGTCTGACAGTCTTATACTTTTGATTTGTCATTTTCACTTTATATACTACTATTAGAGTGTAACTTTGCAGTAGCAACATTCTATATAAGTGGCCCTGAAGAATGCCGGTGTAGTTTCACCTATTGGCAGAAACATGTTGGCCTATTTAATAACACAGCAAAATAGACAGTGATTTTGTCACACTGTCCTGCATCTCTTTTTAATCTGACGTCCAGGTGGATACCAATAAAAAGTTTTTCCTTCGCCTTGACCGTCATTTTAACATCACTCACTCACTCTTTTCTTTTTGCACTGCACTTTACCAGCACCGCCCAGTGGCATGGACACTTCCATTGTATGAACCATAACTGTGTGCTGTCTAGCCAATTCATCTAGGCTTGGACACACCATCCTGGTTTTAGACGTCCTACATGACGAGGCTCCGCCAAGTGGGTGGGCTGATAGGATATCTATCATACACCTAGTGTCCCGTGACCACTTTGTTCTGGTTCAGTGCAAAAGTGTAGCTAATTATCGAGGACCCTGTAGACTCAGCTTTTTGGTTCGCAGACCCTCCAACTCTTCTTGTTCTTTGTAGTTCCAATAGGGGTATCTGAGTTTGGATGGTCTATAAACATATTCCCCTTGACCCTTCATAAATAGTTGTTTTTCAGTGATAGCCAAGGTGCCATAATCTTCAATCCACCTCCTGCCTCTTCTATACACTACCAGGAAAAAGAGGAAATATAACAAATGCCTGCCATTCCCAAAAATGAGTGCGAGCAGGCCCCACTGGCAACCACAGGCTCAAATTAAGCAATGAGGTGCTGTACAGAGGACCTACCGGTGTAAACCCATGATCCGAGGAGTGGAAGCCGCGGCCAGGTCAGGAATTCGCCATCACTGCAAGAGGCCACCTCATCCCATGGCCTATATTTTGGATTTTAGAGGCATCTGTGACCCCCACCTCTTTCCATGTTTCTTTTTTGTAATCATTGTGTTGAATGTTTCTATTGTGTAGTCGGGTATGGTTCGGGATATCGTTGCTTCCAGTTTGTGACCGAGCATGGTATGGTGTTGAAACCCAAGAATCTTGGCATTCCTCTTGGCTGCATGTACAGCTCCCAGAATGCACTGCTTGTCCTGCACTGGGTGACGCTGAGAGCCACCTATGCGGTGTCTTAAACAGTGGCAGCTTGTCTCGTCTCCCTTGTTCTCTTTCTCTGATCGCACCTCTCCCCTTGTCCAAAAGCACACAGTCTCAACTCCAGCAGCTTTGGAGCATCAGACAACTGATCCCGGAACAAGACCTCAAAACAGTGGTGCAATCTCTCGTTCTCCCTAGGGGCCCGATTCACAGAACTAACTTAAGACAAAATCCTAAATGTACTACTTTTGGTATTCACAGAAGGCATTTAGTAGTGTAAAGTTAGGATTTTGTCTTAACTTTGACTTAATACAAACTTAAGACAACCTTAAGACAGACTTAAGACAGATTTATGACAGACTTAAGACAGACTTAAGACAGTCTTATGACAGACTTATGGCAGACTTAAGACAGGCTTAAGACAGGCTTAAGACAAACTTAAGACAGACTTATGACAGACTTAAGACAGACTTAAGACAGACTTAAGACAGACTTATGACAGACTTAAGACAGACTTAAGACAGACTTAAGACAGACTTAAGACAAAATCCTAACTTTACTACTACTAAATGCCTTCTGTGAATACCAAAATGGTAGTAAGTTTAGGATTTTGTCTTAAGTTAGTTCTGTGTATCGAGCCCTAGATTATGAAATTGCCCTTCACTCAGGCATTCCCAAAGTTCACCTAGGCCCATTGAGAGCATCACTATATGCTGCAGAAAGCTTCATCTTAGCTCCCAAGAAATGTCACTATATTTCCTCTGCTGTGGTAACCCTCCAATGGCTTCCCATTGAAGCGCTGACACAATTCAAAAGCGCTAGTATTACCCACACAGCACAGCACTCTTCCTCACCCTCCTGTCTAAACTAGGAACTGAAAATCTCCAGAGCAAACAAGGGTCCGAGAAATGCCCAGTCCCTGCTACTGAACCCCCCCCCCCCCCGCCCACCTTCAGTCGCGAACACTACGTGATCCAGTCTTTCTCTGGTAGTGCCACTAGAATCTGGAACTCTCTGCCGCCCTCCCTCGGTCTAACCACCTGCCTAGAAACCTTCAAAAAGAGCCTCAAGCTCCTCCTTTTTGACAGACATCATCGTTAACTCACTCTCTACCAGACTTAAGTCCTCTCTCCACTGCGCCCTGATCTGCATTCGTCGTATGATCCACCCATCTGAATCGATGCTTTAACTGTGCATGTCCTCTGCCCAATCGTGGTAACTGTCTCTTGCGGTAACTCCTGTACACATCCACCGACGTAAACGTGTGAGTTTAACTACTGTTACTGCAACCCGCTGTATCCTGTGTGTTGTAAAGCGCTCTGATGCCTTCAGCTGATGTCCACCCTTTCAAAAATTGCAAAAATAAATAAATAAAAAATAAATCAATGCTAGGCCCCTCTGCACTCTTGGGTTATCCTCTCTAGTGTATGGGGCAGATTTCCAAGCCCCTGCTCCTCTTTTACACCACTGTTGCGTCACTTTTGTGACTCAGCGGCGGCGCAAAACCAGCGCCATGCTGCAGAGTATTTACAACGTGACGCATCTAGGAGATGCGTCACGGTGTAAAGCCCTGCGCCACTTGTAGGTGTTCTGGCGGGATCACTGAAATAATATCGAGGGACAAAATATCGACTTGCCAAAATATCGTGGACAAAATATCGACAGTCAAAATATCGAGTTTGTATCTACAAACAGGTAAGTACAAAAATATCGAGTACAAAATATCGTTAACAATAATATAGATGTAAAAAATATCGACTTTATTAAAAACAGTGTTAAATTAAATTAATATTAAATTTTAATTACTAAAATATACTTAAAACTACTTAAATTAAATTATAATAATTAAATAATAAATGAAAATAATAAAAATAATTTTTTACAATCTTATTTGTTGACCCTGAACCCTAAAAATACCCCTTTACCCAAAAACCCAAAACTGACCCTGAACCCTAAAAATACCCCTTTACCCAAAAACCCAAAACTGACCCTGAACCCTAAAAATACCCCTTTACCCAAAAACCCAAAACTGACCCTGAACCCTAAAAATACCCCTTTACCCAAAAACTGAAAACTGACCCTGAACCCTAAAAATGCCCCTTTACCCAAAAACTGAAAACTGACCCTGAACCCTAAAAATACCCCTTTACCCAAGAACTGAAAACTGACCCTGAACCCTAAAAATACCCCTTTACCCATGAACTGAAAACTGACCCTGAACCCTAAAAATACCCCTTTACCCATGAACTGAAAACTGACCCTGAACCCTAAAAATACCCCTTTACCCTAAAACTGAAAACTGACCCTGAACCCTAAAAATGCCCCTTTACCCAAAAACTGAAAACTGACCCTGAACCCCAAAAATACCCCTTTACCCTAAAACAGAAAACTGACCCTGAACCCTAAAAATGCTCCTTTACCCAAAATTTATCAATATTATTTAATTACCAATTAATTATTAATTAACAATAACAATAAAGTAAATATATTAGAACATTAGCTGTAATTATTTTAATAATTAATATTATTTTTTCCAAATTAATTACTTAAAAATAACACAAAATTATATATATTAAAAATGTACTCTAATTAATGTAATTAACTAATTACAATTAATTAATTAACAATTAATTACTAATACAAAATATGTCCAAAATTATATTAATTAATTAACTAATTAATATTAATTAATTATCAATTAATTATTAATTTAAAAAATTTACAAACATATATTAATTAATTAATTATTATTAAATTACTTCCCATCCTATTCCCCTATAAACCCACAACCCGCTACAGAATTACATTACGCAATTATTATAAAAACAAAATTCATTTAATAAAATATTTTATAACATTAATACACACTATTCACACATATTATTACATAAAAATACACTATAAAATATTATATATTATTAAAAATTCGATATTTTTGCTATCTATATTTTATACAGTCGATATTACTTCACTTACCTGAAAAACAATATTTTTGTAGTCGATATTATGTCCAGTCGATATTTTGTCCAGTCTATATTTAAAACTCGATATTATGTCCAGTCGATATTTTGGAGTCTATATTTTGTCTGTACACCGTTCTGGCGCAAGGGTTCCGGTGCAGGAACACCTCCTAAAAGTGACTGAATGAAATCTACAAGATTTCACTCAGTTACTTTTAAGGCCATGCTGCGTCGTAAACCCTGCGCCTGCTTGAAGCAGGCGTAAGGATGGACGCAGCATTGTACAGATAGGGTACCCCAGAGCATTGCTGGAGCTGCGTCGCGCTTGCAACGCAACTCCTGCAATGTGCCGCCTTCACGGCACAGATGCGCCACGCATCTATGCCGTTTTTGCCCCATTGCGCGCTTCATTGTAAATGCGGCGCCTCCATGGTGGCAGTGCCGCGGCGCACAATAACTGCTGCATCCCAGGTGACATGCAGGGATGCCCCAGTTATTGTAAATCTGCCCCTATGTTTCCACTTTCCCTCGCCTCACGGCTCCTCGGAGCCGACAGGGCGCCCTCTCCCTCCTGTCTGAGAATATTCCTTCCAAGTAGTCCCTCACACCCACTAGCTAAGGGACGAAGGGGGATGTGGGGAGGTTTTATGATCAAAACTGAATTATGTATGAAAGCATGAGTGAAGGGAGCTGGGAGAATGACAGTGAATGAATAATGCAACGAAGATCAAACAGCGCATCAGTAAATATATTTGAAGGACAGGTACATCACTCCGAGCAGGATGACAAGTGAGTAAATGTGAGACCAGGGGATGGTTGTCAAGCCGAGCCGTGAAATGAGGGCTCACTGTTTAAGGATCAGAGGGTGTGTGAAGACATAGGACCTGATTCACAGAACTAACTTAAGACAAAATCCTAAACTTACTACCATTTTGGTATTCACAGAAGGCACTTACTCTTTTTGGTAGTCACAGAAGGCACTTACTCATTTCGGTATTCAAAGAAGGCACTTACTCATTTTTGTATTCACAGAAGACACTTACTCATTTCGGTATTCACAGAAGGCACTTACTCATTTCGGTATTCACAGAAGGCACTTACTCATTTTGGTATTCACAGAAGTTAGGACTCCTAACTTTAGGACTCCTAAATGCCTTCTGTGAATACCGAAAGTCTTAAAGCTAGGATTTTCTCAGTTTAGGACTACCAAGCTATCTGAGGTCAGACGCCCAAGGGAGGGAGTTTGGGCCATAATGACTGTGACGAGGACGCTTCGGACTAAGGATGATGAAGTTACAGGTAAGTAACGGGAGCCTTGTCCCTAAGCTCAGGACCTGCCCTGATCACCCACAAACAAACTCCCTCAAAGTCCACCCAAGAAGCAGACGCACCTCTTGTTCATCGACCTTGGATAACCGCAGGAGGAGAAATATTGGCAGCCTCATAGGCTAAAGAAATGCTATCACCAATGCATTTACTTATGGACACACAAGGGGCTGATTTGTGAGCCGCCTGCGCCACCGGAGCATCCCTTTTTGTGACGCTCTTGCCACTGGGATTACAACTTCATATCTATGAGGTCACTTAAACACACTCTACGTGGCAGCAAAAGGCCTCATACATATGGAGTACGGTAAGGCACTGAAAACCGCTATGTAGCCTTGCTCTGCACCTGGGAGGCGTTTCATGGGCGTTGCAGTGGGGTTTCCCACTTCCCATTCTGCACCACACATAGACAGAGGAAAACCCCTTCGTAGGATTGCGTCTGTGCAGGAAGGTTCCCCTTCCTGCACAAAACCAATCCTGCCAACAACACACGCACCTTTGCACCACTGTGCAGGGTGCCCGCGTTGGTGCTGGGCTGCCAAAATGGCTCCAGCGCTGGGAGAAAGGACAGGAATGCACAGTATTCGCTGGGAAACCCTCAGGGGTAGCTGTCGCGCTCCACAAACTCAAATAATAAATAAATAAAATAAATATTGCATAAATATGGTGCATTCCTGCCATTTCACTTTGGTGTAAAGCAGCACAGGAAGGTGTCCTGCGGCAGTGCCCTATGCCAAAATCCCACAAAAGAGGCCCTAGATGCCTCGCCACCCTAGCCGGCTCCGCCAAGGGTAGCAAACAATCTCTCTGTTTTCTGGCACCTTAGAAGGCTCTAAGTGGGTCAATGTTGCCATTTTCACATCAAATTAACGCAGCAGCATCTAACTCTGTGAAGGAGGATTAAGGAACTAAGAAGGGAGAAACACTTCTTGTCTCCAATGTACTAAAGTAGGAACTTCAGTCAAGAAACTTGGATCAGTTCCCAAAATAATTCCATCTTCTGCACTTTTCCAACCAGGAGATTTACATAATGAAGCTCCTAAGGGCCCCATCTTTCTAGCTGAGCTGGTTGCAACTAGGAGGACAACTTGCAAGGTTAGCCATTTCACTTCCACCAGGGAGAGAGGCTGAAAGGCTCAGATGTTTAACGATTTAAGTGCTAGAGGTAAATCCGAAGGGGGACAAAAGGATCACACAGCGGGTCTGGGAATCGAAAAACTCTTTAGAAGCCTGAAGACTAGAGCCCTTGTTTACAAGAGGTCTGCGCCGCCGGAGCGTCACTTTTAATGACGCTCCGTCGGCGCAACCTCTCAATCATCTCTATGACGTGACGCAAAGTTACCCTGCGTGGCTTAGCATGGCCTCTTAGATTTGGAGTAAGTTCTGCCTCGCCTTACTTCAACAAGGCAGTCTATGGGCATTGTGGAGGGATTTCCCACGCAACACCCATGGATTTTGACGCTGCACCAGATTTATAACATCGCGTAAACCTGGCCCAGCTGTAATTAGGAGAAATGTTTACAGTTCTCCTCTTTTTTCCTCTTTGCACACATAGAAGCTGTAGTCTCGGTGAAATGTGGTTATCTGGGGATTTTTACTATCAAAGCTGCAGCATGGGGGGGGGGGGATGTGGTTGACTGGCATTGTGGATGTTAGACCTGGCATCCTTGGCCTGGTTTCCCCTGTCTTTTTGCCTCTACCTCCCTCCTTTTTGATGTTATGCTGGACTTGGTTTTTGCTGGTGTATGTCCTCTGGGCACTTTACAACTGCTGATCAGTGCTAACGAGAAAGTGCTCCCTGTGCAAATTTCGATTGCAATTGGTTCTCCATGATTGGGATATTTGATGTACTAGTAAGTCCCTAGTAAAGTGCACGGAGTGATCCCCAGGCCTGTAAATCAAATGCTACTAGTGGGCCGGCACCACTGGCGGTGCCCCCCGCATAAGTAGTCCTGTAAACATGTCTCAGGCCTCCCACTGCAGTGTCTGTGAATGCAACTATAAACTGCCCTGTTAGCCTGGCAGGTTCACCCACTGGACAGGCCCTAAACTTCCCTTTTCTACATGTAAGGCACCCCCAAGGTCGGCCCAAGGTCGCACATGGGCAGGGTGCAGTGTAGGGTAACGTAAGGTAATACTTTATTGTACAGTTAATTAAAACCATTATCATGCTCAGGGGCATCTAAGCCGTAATTATTCGGTTCTTGAACTCTGACCATTAACTGTTCAAAGTTTTAAAGTTTATAGCAGTAAAGCTTAATGAACACCAAGATACCGACTAGTCCCTTGTTGCCATCCGGTTACTTTCTTACAGGCACATGCATCAAAGCTTTTTGCGATCGCAAACGGTGCGAAACGCAAAAATCAGCCGTTTGCGATCGCAAAATCAGCTTTTGGGATGCATCAAGGGTGAAGGCCCTCGCAATTTGAGAATTCGCAAATATTTGTGAGTTCTCAAATTGCGATTGCATTTGAGCAATCGCATTTTGCGATTCCTTAAATGCAATGCATGAAAGTTTTAAAAATAGCGATTTCGCAATTAGGGGGAGCAAATTACCATGAGGTTGAACTTCATGGTAAATTGCGAAAACTTTGAAAAATGCACTTTTGTGCATTTTTCAGTTTCATGTTGTGCCCTTGGGCATGTGTGTGCACAACATATGTGCACAGATTAATTTCAGGGGTGCAACAGGGTGTCCTTTGGACACCCCTGCACCCTTGAACTCGCATTCTCAATTTGCGGTTCGCTAATTGCGAATCACAAATTGAGAATGTCTTCCCATTCATTCCTTTGAGCCTCTAGGCCCATAGGAATGAATGGGGAGGTATTCCTTAATTGCGACTCGCAATTTGCGAGTCGCAATTAAGGAATGTTTAGAATTCACACATTTTTCCGCGATTTCTTCATGCATAGGCTTTTGCGATTTCTTAATTGCGATTCCTTAAAAATCGCAATTAATAAATCGCAAAAGCCAACAATGATTGCGCTGGGTTCCGTCACTGTCCTTCCTGCTTTTCTGCTAATGCGAGGCAGGGCCCTCTTCATGAGTATTTTAACACTAGATTCTGCTCTACAACCAGACCAATTTGACTTTTTCTGTTTATTCTTTCACTTTATTAATGTGAGCTTCTACAGCTTCAAGATATTTTACCAACCCACAGCTCAGTTGGACTTCATCCCCGGAGAATCATGCCAGGACTGCTTGCCTGCATGACCTTATCCGGTTTTTAATGAATAGTGGTCTCAAAAGGGTCCGCGTTCTTGTAGTAGATCCTTGCTGATGGAGATAAGGTGTACAATATTTTTTTCACCGTTACCACAGAGGCGGCACTTTGCTGGTGTTGAGTGGCGCCGCCAAGGGGCCAAATGATTTGCACTGTTTGTGAAAGGTAGGACAAGTGCTGGTGTAGTTTACATGTCCGGATAATGAAATACTGCCAATTTCGTTTCTCACTAGTGCAAGGCCTGTATCTCCCATAGGTTTCCTTGGTACTGCTTTGTAACACCTTACAAGTGCAATTTCCACTTGGTAAGAGATATAGATTTGAAGTTTGGGCTCCCCATACTCAGAACTTAAAGATACATATTTTAGTGAAGTTAGGTTCTAAATTGCCACTTTTAGAAAGTGGGCATTTTCTTGCTTTACCATGCTGAGCCTCTGCCTGTGGAATCAAAGTCTGATTCAGACTGACAGGGGCTGTTTGTGCATTCACTCGAGACAGCCACACGCAAAGGGGGCTGAGGTGTGCCCTGCATATCCTGATGGCCCATCACCAGGCTGAGATAGAGTGGTGGGAGGAGTTGTCACTGACAGCTGAATTGGGATGTGCCTGTCCCCTCATACTGCTGTCCCCACCTCCCTGGGGTGTTCTGGAGCCAAGACAGGAACTTGTGAACTACAAAGACTTCCTTTTGAAGCATCCCCACTTCAAAGGCCAAAAGGGGTATACGTATTGGACCTAAAACTCCAGACTTTTAGAATACTTCTGTATCAAGAGGAACCTCTGACAAGGAGAAGAGCTGGGGAGCTGTCAGGAGTGCTGCCCCTTTGCTGTGTGTTGCTTTGCTGGTTTGGCCTTCAGTAGCTGTTTCTGCTTTGGAGAGAAAAAGAAATGGATTTGCTCTGTAATGTATCCTGCTTGAGAAGTTTCACCAAAGGCTTGTGTGTGTTTCCCTCCTGTTAAGAAGTCTAGGGGCTATCAAAGGCTTCATCTGGCAGCATCCCTTAACTCAATTCCAGTTCTGGGCCCTTGGAGGTTGATTTGCTGCTTCTACTGCTGAAACTCCCTGCAACGCCCTTCCAGCACCTGGTTTTCTGATGCAGCACCGCCATGCAGGATGAGTTTCCACGCAGCCAGAGAAATCGACGCAGTGCTGACCCACGGCTAAAGAAACCACTGCAGCCTGAATTCAGCAAACCATATCTCAGAAGTCCAAGACCATCACCCTGAGTCCGACGCAGAACTTGTTGTGCGGCTAAAGGAAATGACGCATCACCTGTCTGCGACTGTGGGAATCGATCCAGCGCATGTTTCGCCGCCGCATCGTCCAGCAGCGTCTGGATTTTCCACGCATCGCACCTTTGTGCCAAGTCTGTATAGACTCTGACCTTTAGTAAGGAACCAAGGCTGTGTGTCTGGTGAATTGACACATCACCTCCCTGCGCAGGAGGAAACTAACGCATCACCTCCTCCCTCAGTTAGAAACTGACACATCACCTCCCCCTCGCAGGAGGAAACTGACGCATCACCTCCTCTCCGGTAAGGAACTGACGCATCACCTCCTCTCTCAGTTAGAAACTGACACATCACCTCCTCAAGCAGTAAGAAACCAATGCATCACCTCCTCTCTCAGTTATAAACTGACACATCACCTCCCCACGCAGTAAGAAACCGGCACATCACCTCCTCTCCGGTAAGGAACTGACGCATCATCTTCCTTGCGTAGCAATAAGGAACTAATGCACCACCTCCCCGGAGCAAGGAACCGACCTTCCCTGCGAGTAAAGAACTGACGTATCACTTTCCCTGCATTTAAGAAAACAACACATCACTGTATTTTCCAGCGCCTCACCTCCCCTGTGCCTGTTTTCGCCTTGTGATTTCGACGCATCCCAGATACTTTGTTCAAAAAGTGACGCATCCATAGTTTTGTGTGGACTGACATGTTTTTACCTTTTAAAAGTGATTGTTTGATATATGTATGTTGGATTTCTGTTTTTGGTCTTCTTTGGTTTAGATAAAGACATTTTATTCTTCTAAATGTGTGTGATATCCATTTGTAGTGACTTCACTGTGTTACTGTGTGTGTTATTGTAGGAGGCTGGCTTAGTATATGGTTTAAGTGAAGCACTTTTCACTAATCCAGGTAACGCTTATGGTGATTTCATTGGTCTTTGATAACCATGGAAGGCTCTGTAAGTGGTAGCTGTGGAGATCAGCCTTCAGGCTTATCTTGAAGGAGTGGTAAGCAGCTTGTTTTACCAGTTTAATCTTTGGTTGTTGGCTAAATGAAAAAGAACCACACAGTGTTTATATAAAAAGACTCCCGTTTATTACACAACACTCACTAACACATTGGTATATCTCCTACCTGGAGATATGAACACAATACACAACAATACGTCAAATGCAATAAGGTATGTGTTGTAATCTCTTCCAGTTCAATGTATTACGTTGTTGTTATCTTCCTTGGTGACATATGTTAATGGTATGCTCCCATTTCCCCCCTCCCTCCGCAACGGGCATTGTTTGTCCCGTGGAATGTTGGTAGGGCGCTTGACTTAGAACGTTCACTGAGGCAAGCGGAGTGCGAGAGACCAGATGCGAATAAACACAGCTCTTCAAGATTCATCGTGTGGCTGTCATTCCTTCCAACAAATTGGCGACGAGGCTGCGCGGGGGGCAGATCTGGTCTTCCCCCGTTCATTCAGCACTGCCGTGAACCACAACGCCTGTCAAGTAACTGTGAGTCTTCCGAGGAATTGCGAACTGTGCTTTGCTTACGAGTTATCTTTGAGCCAGCGTTCCCTTTTGTTCCTCGTGGCTTTTCACTCGTTCCTGGAGAAGTTACGTGCTTTATCAGCACAGGCGTTTAATGTTTATTGTCGCGCTTTTGACATTTGCGCGTAATTGACTTTGTCATTGTGTTCCGCTGCGATCCTAAGTGGAATCCTTCCCGACGGATATTGATTTTGCTGATTCTAGCGCTATTCCGTTGCAGTGGAAGACTAATTGAGGTCGGCGCTTCACAGCGAGCGTATCACGCTACGTTAGCCTGAAGGAGCTGTCGTTTAAGGGGCACTGGTTAAGTTAGTGCGCGCCATCTGTCACCACAATTGCTTCATTTCAAGCATATGTTCCGCTTGTAGCTTTCCCTGGGTGACAAATAGGCTGTCATAACGCCACCTCCGGTCACAAGGTGCTTGCACCAGGTCGGGTGTATGAGGAACACCAAGCCTTTTATGTAGTGTGACAGCCAGTGTGGGAGCCAAGTATATCTACAGCCCGACTTTATGTGGCGTTGGAAGCATAAGTCTCGAGCCTGCTCCGGTGATTTGGAGTTGGTGTTTCCTCACGCTGACAAGCACAGCTTTACATCCGAAGCTTGTCAGAGTGTGCAGCGTGCTTCACGCTATTAAAGATATAACGACAGTCCGACTTTTCCGGTAATTTGGAGTTGGTATTTCCTCACGCTGACAAGCACAGCTTTACACACGGAGCTTGTCAGAGTGTGCTGTGCGCTTCACGCTGTTGAAAGATTTTCAACGTTACAAGGCAATTACTTCAAGAGCTTGTTGTGCGTGCACGCTGACAAGCACAGCATTCATCGTGTCAATAATTGGTGCATGTCACACTGATGGGCACAGCTTATTTAGACTAATATTGTCTTTTGACATTGTGGTACCATCTTCATCATATATATTGCCTAGAGCCATTTTAAAGTGCACTGCATAAGGAGGAGTTCTATAGAGCAATTCTTTATATAATCTTGGGGGTATAAAGTGAAATAGATTTCAATGTCTACTGCAATGTCAATGTCACAACCCCCTCCATTTCTTAATGATGATGGTGAACCTCTCACTCCATGGAAGAATTGGGAGAAAGTGTTTGAATCTTATCTGATAGCTATAGGAGGCAACAGGTTTTCATCAGAAAGGAAGTTGCACATATTGTTGCACAATTTGGGTAAGCATGCTAGAGAAATGTATGATAATCTACCTGAGGTTGAGTTGGAAAATAGAGGTGGAGTAGGTGAAGGGGATGTCCCACCAGATGTTTACCGTATTGCTTTGAAAAAATTGGAAGTCCAGTTTGGAAAAAAAATTAATGTGGTATTGGAGCGACACAAATTTTTTTCAAGAAATCAAGGGAAACAAGAAAGGGTGGTGAATTACATAGCTGTCCTTAGAGGGTTGTCTTCCACCTGTGATTTTGGAAATCTCACAGATTCGCTTATCAGAGACCAGTTGGTCAGGTGCACTTCTGACAGGAAAATAAAAGAAAAGTTACTTGCTGATGCCCCTGAATTAAAGCAAGCTATCGACATAGCTAAAAGCATTGAACACACAGCATTCTGTATGAATGAGATGAAAGAGGCGGTTGAGGTAAAACAAGTATGTGATGATGAAATCCTGAAAGTGTCCAACAAACATGACAAAGGCAAATTTACGCATAAAAGTAGCACTGTCTTAAAGGAAGAGTCTCATAAGATGAAATGTTTCCGTTGTGGTAATCCTAATCACCTGGCGAATAATGTAAAATGTCCAGCAAGGGGTGCCATGTGCAGGAAATGCAACAAGAGGGGACATTTCACCAAGGTGTGCCATGATATAAAGAAAGAAATGACCCATATGATTTGGGATGATGATGAACCAAGGGAGGATATCGTATTTATGGTTAATGAATTGTTTGAAAATACAGGATGTAGCTATCCAGAATGTGAAATTTTGCTTGATGGTGTGGCGTATAGTGTTTATGCGGATTCGTGTTCACCATACACTCTGATAGATGAAACCACGTTTAAGACCAGGTCAGTTGACAAAGTTTATGAAGTTTTGCCCACTGACATCAACCCTGGAGGTTATAACCATGACACCATACCTGTAGTAGGAATGATTATTATGCACATCAGTTTTAAAGATAGAGCTACTGTGGGTAAAGTGTACCTAACCAAGAAAGGGTCGTGCCTATTGGGATGGAGACATCAGAAGGACCTAGGTATAAGATTAGATCCCAACGCCTCGGAACCTGTCTATTTGATTGATCAACCCAATATCGGTAGTGAGGTGTGTGAAGAGTTCCCTGAAGTATTCTCCAGTAAGTTAGGATTGTTAAAGGGTTTCCTTCATAAAATAAAACTTAAGAAACATTGCAAGCCCACAGTACACAGAGCCAGATCAGTGCCATTGGTGGTGAGAGATTCCTTACAAAAAGAGTTAGAAAAATTGGAGTCTTTGGGGGTGATTGAGAAAATTGAGAGTTCTGAATGGTTAGCCCCCATTGTGGTCGCTTCTAAAGGTGGTGGCAAAGGTATTCGTTTGTGTGTGGATCTCAGGGATCTCAACGCCAATATCTAGGTAGAGAGACATCCTCTCCCCAGAATAAATGAGATGCTCAGTGTGATAAAGGGGGCTAAATTTTTCAGTGTATTGGATCTCTCGGCGGCATACCACCAGGTGGCCCTCCATCCGGAGTCCAAAAACCTTACCTCTTTCATTACGCCATTCGGAGCATACCAATATAATCGTATGCCTTTCGGGTTGGCGTCCGCGGCGGCGGTTTTCCAACGCATAATGCAGCACATCCTGGAAGACCTCAGTAAGGTCCTGTGCTTCCAGGACGATATATTGATTTATGGGGACTCAGAGTGCGAGCACAACTCTATCTTAAGAGTAGTATTGTGTAAATTGAGTAAAGCAGGTTTTACCACACAAAGGGACAAATGTAAGATAGGAGTCAAATCTGTGACCTACCTTGGGCATTCTATATCCGGCGAGGGAATAAAACCAAAGACCAGTTTGGTAGATGCTGTCTCTCTTGCACCCCCTCCGTCTACTAAAGAGGAGGTCAGATCTTTCCTAGGTCTGGTTGAGTACATGAGTAAGTTTGTGGAGAACTTTTCCAGTCACACAAGCAACATGAGGGAACTTTAAAAAAAAAATATCACTTTCAAGTGGAGTGAGGAGTGCGATAAGGAATTCAAGTATATCAAGTCAGCTATTGCAAGAGCACCCACATTGGGGATGTTTGATCCTAATGAAAAACCCACTCTTACTACCGATGCTAGCAGTAAGGGCTTAGGGGCATCCCTCACCCAGACCAATGGTGGATGCGAGAGGGTCATTGCATTCGCTTCCAGGACACTGAAGGATCCTGAATCCAATTACTCCACCATTGAAAGGGAAGCCTTAGCGTGTTATTGGGCCATATTCCACTTTAAGTTTTTCCTGTGGGGTATCCCTTTCACACTAAGGTCTGACCACAAACCGTTGATCCCCCTATTTTCAACTAAGAACTTGGAGAGGGCCACTCCACGCATTGCCAAATGGGTACTGGCATTACAAGGGTTCAATTTCACCATGTGTTATGTAGCTGGAGATAAAAATACCATTGCAGATTGTATGTCTAGGTTGCCCATAAAAGGTGAGGACAGTGTGAGTGAACCACCAGATGAAACTATACTTGCGGTGGAACTCCCAGCCATAAGCGAAGAGGAATGGAAGAAAGATTCTCAAGGTGACCCAGAATTAAAGGAACTGTTGAAGTTAGTTGAAAAAGGGTGGCCGGAGCACAGTAGAGATTTACCTGTGGACCTCATGCCATATTGGTCTGTGAAGGACGAAATCTCCAGCATTAATGGTCAGCTGTGGAGAGGAAACAAGGTCATTCCCCCCACTGGCATGAGAAACAGGATCATTGTGTTAGCACACGAGGGTCACCCGGGAAGGAGTATTACAAAGAGTAAAGTGAGACAACACTATTGGTTCCCAGGCATGGATGGGTTGGTAGAAAGCATGGTCAAAGATTGTGAAGCGTGTGGCAGAAGTGACAAGTCCAAAGTTGTACACAAAGCCCCCCTCATTCCCATAGGTGTTCCCAGTAAACCATGGGACAAGTTGGGAATTGACATAATAGGGCCCATGAATTTCCTTAGTGCCAACCAGAGATTCATGTTCGTAATGATAGACTACCATTCACATTGGATCAGCACCAAGTTTGTCCACTCTATAACCACTCAGGATATGATAGAGTTCCTGAAGGAAGTATTCTCTACAGAAGGTATCCCCAGCTCCTTAGTAACAGACAATGGGGTCCAATTTACATCAGAAGTCATGAAAAAGTTTTTGTCAGATTTGGCCATCTCACACATATGTACACCTCTTTACTGTCCCAAGGCTAATGGTATGGTGGAGAGGGCAAACAGGATGGTGAAGAATTCTATTCAAATGGCTGTTACTATGTGCGAACCGGTAGAGGAGGCCGTTAGAAAAACACTATGGTCTTATCATTCTGCCCCCAATGCTGTTACAGGGGTGTCTCCATTTGTTTCCCTCAAAGGGAGAAACCCTGGGTGTAAGCTTAACCCCAACTGGTTGAATGGGAGTAGCCCTGTGTGGGTGGACAGACAGTCTGTGAAAGACAAGGTGGAGCTACATCAAAAGGAATATAAAACCAAGTACGACCAGAAATGGGGAACATCCTCCAGGAAGTTTTATGTGGGTCAATGGGTGGTGGTCAAAAGACCTGCCGTGGGTCGAGCTAAGGTGTCCTCCTTCTCTAAACCTGCAAGGATACAGAAAGTGAACAATAACTCGCTGGTGTTGGAGGATGGTAGTACATGGAGTATGGATAATGTGAGTGCATGCCCAAATGTGTGCGTACCAACGGCCGTTGGTGAGCAAACCCCAGAGGAAAAGTCAGTGGACATGCAGGAAACAAGAGCGTCCAGGATGCGCCAGCCACCCGGTTGGCTTAAAGACTATGCAACATAAACATTTGTATTTTTTCCCTCTCCCAGGACCTTCAACTTGAGTTGTCCCTGTACAAGGGGAGATGTGTTGTAATCTCTTCCAGTTCAATGTATTACGTTGTTGTTATCTTCCTTGGTGACATATGTTAATGGTATGCTCCCATTTCCCCCCTCCCTCCGCAACGGGCATTGTTTGTCCCGTGGAATGTTGGTAGGGCGCTTGACTTAGAACGTTCACTGAGGCAAGCGGAGTGCGAGAGACCAGATGCGAATAAACACAGCTCTTCAAGATTCATCGTGTGGCTGTCATTCCTTCCAACAGTAAGCAACACAAAATACAGTGGTCTCCAGGGGGAGACCAAACCATATACTAAGAAAGTGGAATGCGAACGCAGAAGAGGACAGGACTTGGACCAGAAGACCCAGAGGAGCTGGGGACACAGAGAACAACCCAGGGTAAGTGCCCAGGAACCCCACAAAGGCTGTGTGCAGAGTGGGAATACAGCCACAGGCCCAATGGAAGTCAAAGGAGAAATTGCGGTTGCAGTTTTGCAGAAGAAGGACCCTTCACAGATGACCCCAAGGAATTCCCTTGGAGGACGGAGGTTTGGAGAGTCACCCAAACCATGGATGCCCCAGGAACCAGGTTAGCCACACCAGTGAAGCAAGGTGAATAGGGGTGAAGAGACGTCGGAAACCTCAGTAGACTAATATGGAAAACTTGGAAGAAAATGCCCCTGGAGAAGAAGGTAAAGTAGTCTGGTGGAATCCAAGGGTGGATTCTGGAAGTTAAGAACCTGTAAGCAAAGTGGACAGAGTCTATACTACTCCTGAGTGAGCAGGAGATATGGACGAGCAATGCCAACCGACAGAGTGGACAGAGTCTATACCACTCCTGAGTGACCAGGAGATACGGACGAGCAATGCCCACCGACAAAGTGGACAGAGTCTATACCACTCCTGAGTGATCAGGAGATATGGACGAGTAATGCCAACCGATGTCAGAAGGTTCAGACAAGTTGACGTTGATGTTGTCGCTTCAGCTGTAAGGACCAGGCGATGCTGAGGAAGACCAGAAGCTGTGCAGGAACTGTCCCACGTTGGATGTCAGTGACTAGGTGGTCGGTGTCTGGCAGGAGTACCAACATGCCTTGGTAGCTGCAACTGGTGTGGAGAACAAAGAAGGAGCAATATTGGGATCTGCAAGGCCCAAGGGAATCACTGTAGGAAAGTAGGATCTGCTTTCACGGTTCCTCCCACTTTTTTCTGGTGTCATACTGTTTTTCTGGCTAGTCTGACTGGGATCCTGCTAATCAGGACCCCGGTCACTGTGCTTCCTCCCTAAATTGGCTATGGTGAGTACCTTGGTACATGCCTAATTGACTGCTGGTGTAACCTACTCTGTCCCTAGTATATGGTACTAAGGTACCTAGGGCCTTGGTACACCAGGGGTCTCCACTGGGCTGCAGCATATATTATGCCACCCATAGGGGACCTTCCAAACTCTGACTACAGGCCAGCCATTGAAGCCTGTGGGAGTTGGTGCTTGCACCTCTCACGAAAGATATGTTTCCTTATATCTAACATCACTGCACTTAAAACCTCTAAGTCACCCCTCTAGTAGGCCTTTCATTCCCAAAGGCAGGGTGCTCGGTTCTAAGTGTGAGGGTGTCCCTGCATGAGCAGGACACCCCTGCAGCCTTCGGAGTCCATTCCCCTGTATTGTAAGTGCATCAGCCATTACGATACATAGTGTGGACATGCGTCACTAAGCGATGACCATCTCTAAACCAGCTGTAACGAACCCGGTCATGTTTGGTATCAAACATGTTGGAATCATAACCTCACACCTTAACCGGTGTGGGAGGTATGATTCCATGCACTGTGAATCTCCTCCGGGAGGCCCTCAGTGCTCCCGGTACCAGTCTTACAGAACTGGACTAGCTAGCGCTGCTGCCGACCTGAGAAAAGATTCGGCCCTCCTGCTGCTGAGCCAAGCACGAGCAGGGGAAGGCAGAACAATAGATATCCTGTCACAGGGAGGTGTGAATACCTCCCAGGCAGGATTTTAGTGTTTTGGAGTGGGGGGATGCTCTTGCCGGCGCCACTCTGTCTGCCGGAGGGGCACATTTGGTGCCATCCTTGCATACTCCAGCTCAAACCAGTTCTGGAAGCCGTTAGCTTCTGCTCTGGTGCATAACAGGACAAAGGGCATGAGAGTATCCTTCCCATTGTCCGACCCCTCCCCTGGAAGGGATCCCTGAATCATCCCATCCCTTTCCTTAGGGTACTTAAGGGCTTACCTAAGGGAGAGTCCCTAGATTCGTCATGGGATTCGATTCTGATCTAACTCTGCGTCCTTTTCAACCATCTGGACATTCTGACTGTGTTGTACTGACCACGTCAGGGTGACCGCATCGGAGTTCACTGTAGGAAACGAGACTGCAACTGACTCTTCGTTCTGCAATCCTGCTGCACCATCTGTGTCCTTGCTCCATACAGGTTCCCTCCGGGAAGACTCCCTTGAAGTGCAGGCACCCCAACATAGCTGACCGATTTGCTGATCCTGGTCAACCAACGGACTCCGACAGGTTCAGTAACACAGATGGCAGTTCTGCAACTTCTTCGAGGCCTGCACTGTCTTCAGACCAAGTCTGAGGCCAGTATCCCTCGTCAACATCACCGGAACTGAGTCCCAGTGCACTGCGTCAGCTGGCCATTGCTAAGGTTGGGCGAATCTCGTCTCCAGAGATCTTCGGAAACTGTTGAGGGTCTTCTTTGATTCCAGTAAACTCCCCTGCTTGCTCAGGCCCTACCCTGTCTTACTTGAACGTGGTGAGTCTCTTGGACCTTTTTGGTCCCCACACTGTACCTTTTCATATTACTCCATGTGTTGTCGTTGTCAAGGCCTGTTGATGCTCCCACTGGACACTGACCCCCCTGGAGATTGGCATCCGACGTGGAGAAGCTCATACACTGTTCGTGGTCGTCCTCAGCGTCACCTGGTCCGCGTCGCTCCAGAGATAAGGGCACGTCTACTCTCCTGCAACAGCTGACATTGGTGGGTACTCGACTCCCCTGCCCCCTAGTCACTCCTCAGTGACCTATACTCTGTCCCCTCTGCTTACAGGTACTCTTCTTCTTGCATCCACCCTTGGATTCCACCGGACACTTCCAGCTTCTTTGCCAGCAGCATCTTGCTTGAAGTCCTCCATTGGGGTCTATGGCGGTTACCAACGCCACTTCGTACCTATGCACCCGGCTCCACTGGGGCAGGTAACCTGGTCTCCTGGTATTCACAGGTAGGGTGACTCTTGAACCACCCATCATCCAAGGGGTGTCATCCAAGTCCTCTGGGAAGGGTCCTTTTTCCTAAAAACTGCAAACGCGACTTTCAAATTGAATTACCTTGAGCACGCGGTCATGATTTTCACTTAGCACACGGCCTCCAGGGGTTCCTGGATCCCTACCTCGGGTGGTTCATTACTTCTAAGTCTTCTGGGTTCCACACTCAACTTTGTTTGTTATTCGCATTCCACTATTTTTGTATATGGTTTGGTCTCCCCCGGCTTTCAAACATTGTCTAAACCACTAAAAACACCATAAGAGAGCTACACTTGAATAAGTGTGCACCTTGCATTAAGCCAGCCTTCTACACTCACCAACAGCAGGAAGGTCAGAGCAGGCCCTGAGCAAGGAGAGGAGCCCACTGAAGCAAAGGAAAACCCTCAAGACAACCCACAGGCCAAGGGCACAGGAGTCGCAAGAGGACCTTGAACAGCCTCACCAAAAACAAAGGCCCAAGGTACAGAGGATGTGGTGAGGATGCTGAGCTTGGAGGGAAGAGATGCTGGAGGCTGGAGCTCCTTGTAGCCCAAAGAGCTCTGAAGTGCAGAGTCAACAAGCCTTAACAACAGCAAGTTGGCGCAGTGCACAGGGGTTCGGTCTCAGTGGTTCCATCAAGGGATACTTGCCTCAAAATTGAGTAGAGGACAGGTCAGGCCTCGAGGGAGTTGCAGAATCACTACATGTGTTGCTGAGCCTTTCGGAGTCCGTGGGACGTCAGGAGCAGCAGACCAGCCAGATTCATTGTGGTGCCTGCAGTTGCAGGAGAGTGACTCCTGCGCTCTAAGGGAGATTTCCTCTGTTGTCCTTGATGCCCACAGGTCTGATGAAGAACCGGGATGAAGCACAGACACAGACAACATAGAAGACTTGCAGAACGGAGAGACCAGAAGCAGCAGGAGTCTTCCTAGGTGCAGTCTCGGTTCCAGGCAAAGTCCAGCGAAGTCCAAGGGTCCAGACAGATGAAGAGTGATATAGTTTCAGTCTTGAGTCTCGTCCCACAATGAATCTGAGCCACTGTATAGTTAGACATCTTGTAAAGACTGATGTCCACCATATGTATTAAAATGTCTGACCCCACTTACAAAGCCTGGAGAATCAACTCCGGGGTTTGTAGGGGTGTCCTGCTCATGCAGGGGCACCCTCACACTTGTAACCAAACACCCTGCCCTCAGGACTAAAGAGCCTGCCACAGGGGTGACTTATAGGATCTAAGTGTCGTGACCTCAGATATAAGGAAATGTACATCTGTTGTGAGAGGTGCAAGCACCAACTTACACAGGCTGCAATGGCAGGCCTATAGTCACAGTTCGAGTGGTCTCTCATGGTTGGAAAAATACATGGTGCTGCCAACGGTAGACCCCTGGTGCACCTATGCCCTGGGGGCCCGATTTACAAAAGTAATCTGAGACAAAATCCTAACTTTACGACTTTCGGTATTCACAAAGGGCATTTAGGTGTAGTTAAGTTTGCCCTTTGTGAATACCGAAAGTCGTAAAGTTAAGATTTTGTCTCAGTTAAACTGAAGTTTTGGTCTTAAGTTTAACATAAGTAAAGTTTAACTGAGACAAACTCCTGGGCCTGATTCACAAAAGTAAACTTAGACCAAAAGTCTAACTTTAGTAGTAGTAAAGTTAGACTTTATGTCTAGACTTAGACCCAGGGCCTGATTCACAAAAGTAATCTGAGACACAATCCTAACTTTACAATTTTCGGTATTCACAAAGGGCATTTAGGAGTAGTAAAGTTAGGAATCTTAACTTTACTACTCCTAAATGCCCTTTGTGAATACCGAAAGTCATAAAGTTAGGATTGTGTCTAAGATTACTTTTGTGAATCAGGCCCTGGGTACCTCAGTACCAAATACTAGGGACTTACACGGGTACAGCGGTAGCCAATTGTGGATGTACAGAAGTACTTACCATGGTCAGTTCAGGGAGGAAGCACGGTGGCTGGGGTCATGATTAGCAGGATCAGAATCAGACTAGGTCCTCTGCAACAAACTTCCACCGCAAGGTTAAGGAGATCTATGACAGCTCCAACGACCTTGAGACCCAAGACCCTTTCAGCTCACTCGCAACCAATGCACCAAACAACACCGGACCCCAGCAGACCCTGCTCAGCTAGACTCCCCTCACCACTGACAACATCTTCAAGATCATGAAGAGCATTCACTCAGGAGCACCCTCAGATCCCTACCTGCACAACATCTTTAACAGAGCCTGCACCTCCATCGCCCCAAACTCTGCCGTACCATAAACGGCTCCATCAACCCGCCACCTTCCCAGAGGGTTGGGATTGATATAGTTGGCTCCATGGATCCTCAAACAGCATCTGGGCACTGGTTTATCCTAGTGGTGGTGGACCATGCCTCTAGGTACCAAGAAGCAATTCCCCTGAGGACCACTACAGCACCTGTGGTGGCAAGAGCCCTCTTGGGAGTGTTCTCAAGAGTGTGTTTCCCTAAGGAGGTAGTCTCTGACAGAGATGCAAACTGCATGTATAGCTACTTGACTGCAATGTGGAAGGAGTGTGGAGTGAACTGCAAGTTCACCACAGCCTATCACCCACAATGCAATGGTTTAGTTGAAAGATTCAAAAAAAACTTAAAGTGTATGATCAAGAGTCCCCCAGAAAAGCTTAGGCGGAGATGGGACATCCTGCTACCCTGCCTTTTATTTGCATAGAGGGAGGTTCCTCAGAAGGGGGTTTGTTACAGCCCTTTTGAACTTCTGTTTAGGCATCCTGTCAGAGGACTACTTTGTCTGGTGAAGGAGGGATGGGAGTTACCTCTCAAACCCCCTAAACAGGATATTGTGGACTATGTACTTGGTCTCCGCTCCAGGATGGCTGAGTAGGCAACTAAAAAAAAGACAAATGGTCTGGATCCCACACTATTGTTGAACAGAAGGGAGAGGTTACCTATTTGGTAGATCTTGGAACTCCCAGGAGCCCCCATAGGGTGCTTCATGTCAACAGACTGAAAACATTTTTTGACAGGGCAGACATGGGCTAGCTCATGGCTACTGATGAGGGACAGGAGGTGGAGAGTGACCCACTCCCTGACCTGCTCTCACAGAACCCGGATGATGGTTCAGTGGGTGGTGTAGCCTTGGCAGGCAGCCTCGCTGACCAACAGCAAACTGATTGCAGACAGGTACTCAATCAGTTCAGACATATGTTCTCTCTGACTCCAAGTCAGTCTACCTGGTGCACTAATGAAGTGGACACTGCGGACAGTCTGCCTGTTAAAAGTAAGATCTACAGGCAACCTGACCATGTCAGCGACTGCATCAGGACTGAAGTCCAGAAGATGTTGGATGTGGGAGTTATTGAACCCTCAGATAGCCCTTGGGCTAGTCCAGTGGTCTTGGTACCTAAACCTCACACCCAGGGTGGTAAGAGCGAGATGAGGTTTTGTGTTGACTACAGGGGTCTCAATGCAGTCACTAAGACAGATGCCCATCCGATAGCAAGAGCAGATGAGCTCATAGATACTTTGGCCTCAGCCATGTTTCTCAGCACATTTGATCTTACAGCTGCCTACTGGCAGATCAGATTAGCTGATGATGCAAAGCCAAAAACTGCATTTTCAACCCCTAGTGGGCACTATCAATTTGTGGTGATGCCCATTGGTCTGAAAAATGCACCTTCCACTTTTCAAAGGTTGGTGAATACAGTCCTAACAGGCCTGGAAGACTACTGTGCAGCTTATCTAGAGATTATATTGCTGTCTTTAGCTCCACCTGGGAGGATCATCTGATCCACCTGAGAAATGTTTTGGAGGCCCTGCAGAAGGCAGGCCTCACTATCAAGGCTACTAAGTGCCAGATAGGGCAGAGTAAGGTTGTATACCTGTGCCACCTTGTAGGTGGAGGCCAGGTTCAGCCACTGGAGAGCAAAATGCAGACCATCATGAACTGGGTTGTCCCCACTACCCAGACTCAGGTCGGAGCTTTCATGGGTCTGACTGGGTACTACAGGAGATTTGTCAAGGGGTATGGATCCATTGTGACACCCCTGAATGACTTAACTTCTAAAAGAATGCCTAAGAAAGTTCAGTGGACAGTCAGCTGTCAAAAGGCATTTGATGACCTGAAGCAGGCCATGTGCTCGGCTCCCATTCTGCAAAGTCCAGACTACTCCAAAGAATTCATTGTTCAAACAGATGCTTCTGAGTTGGGGGTAGGGGCTGTGCTTTCACAATGGAATAAAGATGGCCAAGACCAGACAGTAGCTTTCATTAGCAGAAGGCTGACCCCTAGAGAGAAACGTTGGTCAGCTATAGAGAGGGAGGCCTTTGCTGTGGTTTGGGCTCTGAAGAAGCTGAAGCCATACTTGTTTGGCACTCACTTCAAGGTTCAGACTGACCAAAAGCCGCTCTTGTGGCTAAAACAGTTGAAGGGTGAAAACCCCAAACTTTTGAGGAAGTCCATTCCCTACAGGGGATGAACTTTAGAGTGGAACATAGACCTGGGAGTAACCATGCCAATGCAGATGGACTCTCCAGATATTTCCACTTAGAACATGAAGACTCAAATAGTCAAGGCTAGTTTAATGTCCCTGCGTTTAGGGGGAGGGGTTTTGTAGGAGAACAGGATCTGCTCTTATGGTTACCACCACTTTTTGCTGTGTTTCATAATGTTTTTTACTTTAGTCTGGCTGGGGCCCTGCTATCCAGGACCCCAGCCTAGCTGCTTCCTCTCTAAATGGATTGCATGTACATTAGGAACACTCCAAATTGGTTACTGGGGGTACCCTTGTGAGTCCCTATTATATGGTACCTTAGGTACTAAGGGCATAGGTACCCCAGAGGCCTACCAGGGGCTGAAGCATGTATTATGCCACCCCTTGGAAGCCTTCCAAAATGGCACCGCAGGTCTGCTTCTGCAGCCTGGGTAAGGTGGTGTAAGTAACCCTCACTAAGATATAGTATACCTATATCTACCTTTTAAAACAGACACATATAAACCTATAAGTCACTCCTATGGCAGGCCTCCTTGACAATCCTGAAGGCAGAGTGCCTGGTTTTGTGTAAGAGGCTGCCCAAGCATGAGCTGAGCCCCTCTGCAGCTTTCAGAATCCCTTCCTTATAGCTGTTCTATGATACAGCCATACCATACACTCTTAAGTGCATTATAACCTTGTGGTTAATGTCAACTTTGGAATGGTTGCATAAAAACATGTCATGTTTGGTGTCAAACACTTTGGAATCCTACCCCCCCCCCCCCATCCCCCGCCAGTCCTGGCATCGGGCGTAGAATGTTACCCTTCTAGAGGGAGAAGACATGTACACCTTTACTTTACAGGTAATCGTTTACCAGAGCTCCAGCATCACAAAATGGATGCTGCTGCCAAAGACATGGGTCTGACCTCCTGCTGCTGGACGAAACTCCATCACGAAAGAAGGAAGGGCTATACCCAAATAACCCTCCTCTGCCTGGGCAAAGGATATCAAAGATGTATTATAAGAAAAAAGCAGGGAGGGATGGGCTGGACGAAACTCCGACAGGGGAGGCCGGGACAATAGGTTTCCTGTCCAGGGAGGTGTAACCACCTCCCAGACAGGCTTTAGTGTATTGGGGCGGGGTGGGTGCATTCAGTGAATGCTTTTCAGGCAGTGCCTGGGGCACAGAAGGTGTCCCCGTGCATTTCCCAGTTCAAACCGGTTGCTGGGGCACTCAGCCCCAGCTCTGGCACGAAACTGGACAAAGCCCCCTTCCCAGGTCCTCCCATAGGTGGTACCTTAGAGTTAGTCCAGCCCCTAAACTTGGTATAAGTATAGGAACCCAGTCCCTAGGACTTTAGATTACCCTGGACGAAACTCTAATACATATATCTTGGACCTTCGACATTCCATTTCGACTGGAAGACGGAAGAAATCTCCCTTGGGGTCAAGGAGTGACTCCCCTGTTCAAACAGGCACCAAAGAAGCATCTTGCTGGTCTGCATTTTCGAGGCTCTCGCTGGATCCCGAAGAATCTGCGACACAGGACATGGACTTCCAGACATCTCCGAGGCCGACACGAGTCCCCATCAAAGCTGAGACCTGTAGCCATCACGAGAGACGTGGCACCGGAACTCCTAGACATCCAGCACATTTGCTAGTGCATTAACTTCCTGAGCTTTCCCAAAGTTGTGCATTTGGGCTACTTGTAGTACAAGGCCTGAGCACCTTTTGCACCAAAGCTTGTGGGCCTACACTCCCCGAATGTTCTGTGGGCCCGCTTCCTGCATTGCTGCTCGAGGCCCCTTCACGAACCCTGGTCCGTGGACGGGTGGGTCCCCATGAAGGAATCTATTTTGTTTCTTGGGCTTCCCTGGTTGCTCCAGATGTGCCCTGACTCCCCTCCAAAGGGTGAGTCCTTCAGACCTTGCTGGTCTGCACCAAAGCCATTCTTTCCATTCTGCATGGGTTGCTGTTGCCAAAGCTTGTTGGGTCCAATCCGGATACCGATGCTACAGCATTCAACATCCAACATGGGACAGCTCAAATGCAACTCCTGGTTGTTGTCAATGCTTCCTGGTCCTCGTGGCTGAAGAGTCAAGCATCACCTCCTGCTCCTGAAATCACCCAACATCGGCTGGCATCTCCTTGTTGGCTTCCTGGTCACTGGCTAGTGACCCAGACTCTGACCCCTCTGCCTTCAGGTTCTTCACGTCTCCGATCCACCCTTGGATCCAACCCGGACACTTTTCATCTGGTCGCCTGCAGCACTTCTTTGCAGCTCTCCATAGAAAACGACGACGAAACCCGACACGAAAAGACACCTATGCACCAAGCTTTCCTGGGTAAGGTAACACGAGTACTTCGGTGCGTTCCTAGTCCACTCCTAAGTGTCCTTCTTTGAAAATCTAACCGCAACTTTCACCATGGAAGTCAATAGTGATTTGCGGCTGTGTTTAGAGACTGCACGCGTCTCCCGTGGGTCCCGTGTCACTACCTTGGGTGGTTCCTGGTTGCCCCAGCGGTTCTACGTGCCCTAGGCCTTGTTTCTATGTCCCTCATGGTTCGTATACCACTTTCTTAGTGTATGGTTTGTGAGGCCCCTAGGTAAAAACGTATACTCTGCTAATTTATTGTATGCTAATTAAGTCCTTGTATTGTACTTTTGCCTCTAGCCTCATAAAGAGACTAGAGGGGTTGTGTTTAGAATAAATACCTATATTTTATATATATACCTGGTGTGGTTCTCCTTTCATTTGGGCATTCATGAGATTGTAGACTGGTAAAACAAGCTGCTTTACATTCCTCCAAGATTTAGCCTGAAGGCTGCTCTCCACAGCTACCACTAGCTTTCAATATAGGTTGTCTTTAAACCTACCATCAATAAGGGTTGTTTGGACTGGTGCAAGGTGCCCACTAGAATAGTGGACATCATATGCCAGGCCATCTTCTCACACCTTTTTTCTTTTTTTTAGGTGCTTAATGAGAATGCATTTTTTTTATCCCTCTCCCTTTTTGTGCTTCTCCGCCCGCCCGCTACAGCGCTTCCTGGTGCTGTCTCCCTCGTGTTGCAAGCTCTCTTCGTGCTTCTTCATCTGCCAAGCTCCCTAGCCCCACCATGATTGCTGCCTTTTTTTAATGCAACTAACAACCATTGACAAAGCCAATAGTTCTGGCTTGTTGCAGGTGTAACGTTACTTGTTGTGTTATATATCTGGATACAATCAATCAATCACTCAATCACAGACATTTATAGAGTGCACTACTTACCCGAGGGTCTCGAAGCGCTTGGGGGGGCGGGGGGGGTGCTGCTACTGCTCGAACAGCCAGGTCTTGAGCTTCTTCCTGAAGGTGAGGTGGTCTTGGGTCAGGCGCAGGTCGGACGGGAGGGAGTTCCAGGTCTCTGCGGCCAGGTAGGAGAAGGACCTTCCTCCTGTTGTCGCTCTTCGGATGCGGGGGACGGCGGCGAGGGCGTGGTTGGTCGATCGGAGGTGGCGTTTGGGAGCATAGAAGTTGAGGCGGTTGTTGAGGTAGCTCGGGCCTTGGTCGTGTAGGGCTTTGTGTGCGTGGGTGAGGAGACGGAAGGTGATTCTCTTGTTGACGGGGAGCCAGTGCAGGTCTCTTAGATGACCGGAGATGTGGCTGCGTCGGGGGATGTCGAGGATGAGTCTGGCTGAGGCGTTCTGGATCCGCTGGAGTCTCTTCTGGAGCTTGGCGGTGGTTCCGGCGTAGAGGGCATTGCCGTAGTCCAGTTGGCTGGTGACGAGGGCCTGGGTGACCGTCTTCCTGGTCTCAGTGGGGATCCACCGGAAGATCTTCCGTAGCATGCGCAGGATGTTAAAGCAGGACGCGGAGACGGCGTTGACTTGTCTGGTCATGGAGAGGGAGGAGTCCAGGATGAAGCCCAGGTTGCGTGCGTGGTCTGTTGGTTTGGGTGCGGTGCCCAGGGCGGGGGGCCACCAGGAGTCGTCCCAGGCGGAGGGCGAGGAGCCCAGGATGAGGACTTCCGTCTTGTCTGAGTTCAGTTTCAGGCGGCTGGTTGTCATCCACTCGGCTACGTCTTTCATCCCTTCGTGAAGGTTGGCTCTGACGGTGGCGGGGTCGTTGGTGAGGGAGAGAATCAGCTGGGTGTCGTCAGCGTAGGAGATGATGTTGAGGTTGTGCTGGCGTGTGATGGCCGCGAGGGGGCTCATGTAGACGTTGAAGAGGGTGGGGCTCAGCGAGGATCCTTGAGGGACGCCGCAGATGACTTCGGTGGCCTCTGACTTGTACGGTGGTAGGCGGACTCTCTGTGTTCTTCCGTCGAGGAAGGAGATGATCCATTCCAGTGCCTTCTCCTGGATTCCGACGTTGCTGAGGCACTGCACTAGGGTGCGGTGGCAGACAGTGTCGAATGCCGCGGAGAGGTCTAGGAGGATGAGGGCCGCTGTTTCGCCGTTGTCCATCAGGGCTCGGATGTCATCGGTGGCAGCGATGAGGGCGGTCTCGGTGCTGTGGTTGGCTCGGAAGCCAGACTGTGAGGGGTCGAGGGATCCATTTGTCTCGAGGAAGGCGGCCAGCTGTTTGTTGACGGACTTCTCAATGACTTTGGCTGGAAACGGGAGGAGCGAGATGGGGCGGTAATTCTTGAGTTCGGTGGGGTCCGCTGTAGGTTTCTTGAGTAGGGCGCTGAGTTCGGCGTGCTTCCAGCTCTCTGGGAAGGTGGCGGTGTCGAAGGAGGTGTTGATGATGTCCCGCAGGTGGGGTGCGATGACAGCGTCGGCCTTGTTGAAGACGTGGTGAGGGCAGGGGTCGGTCGGAGATCCGGAGTGGATGGAGTTCATCATGCGGACGGTGTCTTCGGTGCTGATCTGAGTCCAGGCGCGGAGGGTGGTGGTGGGGGGCGGTGGTTAGGTCGTGGCGTGCGTCGGTTGAGTGCTGAAGCTGTTGTGTATGTCCGCGATCTTGTTGTGGAAGTATGAAGCGAGGGAGTTGCAGAGGTCTTGTGATGGGGTGATGTCGTTGTTTCCGGCGTTGGGGTTGGAGAGCTCTTTCACGATGTTGAAAAGTTCCTTGCAGTTGTGTGCGTTGTTGTCCAGCCGGTCCTTGAATGCAGTTTTCTTGGTGGCGCGGATCAGTTGATGGTGCTTCCGGGTGGCGAGCTTGAGGGTGGTCATGTTGTCCGGAGTTGGTTCCCTTCTCCAGGCTTTCTCGAGGGCTCGGCAGTTCTTCTTGGAGCTCATGAGTTCGTCGGTGAACCATGGGGCCTTTTTGCTGCCGGGTCTGCTGGGCGGGGTCCTCAGTGGGGCGAGTTTGTCCGCGCAGTTGCTGATCCACTTTGTGAGGTTGTCGGCGGCCTGGCTGGGGTTCGCTGAGCTGGCGGGAGGGTGCTGGCTCAGGGAAGCGGCGAGCTGGTCGGCTGTGATCTTGTTCCAGCTTCTTCGAGCAACCTGTTGCTGGTGGTGGTGGATCGTCGTTCTTTTGAAGGTGAAGTGGACGCAGCTGTGGTCCGTCCAGTGGAGTCCGGTGGTGTGGCTGAAGGTGATGTCTTTGCTGGATGAGAAGACGGCGTCGAGTGTGTGTCCGGCGAGGTGGGTGGGGGTGGACACCAGCTGCTTGAGACCGAGGTTGGCGAGGTTGTCAAGCAGGGTGATGGTGTTGCGGTCGTTGTTGTTCTCCAGGTGGAAGTTGATGTCCCCCAGGAGGATGTAGTCGGCGGAGGGGAGGGCATGCGGGCTGATGAAGTCGGCGATGTCCTCGCTGAATTGTGTGCGAAGTCCCGGGGGTCGGTAGATCAGGGTGCTTCTGAGGGTGGTTTTGGGGTCCGTCTGGATCTGGAAGTGCAGGTGTTCGGCGGTTGTCAGGGTGTCGACGGTGTTGGTCTTGATGCGGATGGTGTCCCTGTAGATGATGGCGAGGCCTCCTCCAGTCTGGATGTCGCGGTCTCTTCGGGTGATCTTGTAGCCCTCTGGGATGGCGATGGCGATGTTGGGCGCTGAGGAGGCGTTCATCCAGGTTTCCGTGAGGAAGGCGACGTCAGGAGCTGCGGTGTCGAGGAGGTTCCAGAGTTCGATGGCGTGTCTGTGGACGGAGCGGGTGTTGAGGAGGATGCACTTCAGGTGGTTGCTGCTGGTGTTCAGCTTGGCGGGTGCTAGTGTGGGACAGGTCCGGATGCAGGTGAACTTGCAGGCGTGGCAGCTGAAGGGTCCATGGGTTCTTCTCGGGGTGGCTCGGTAGCATCCCGGGATTCGGCCGGTGTTGAGTGCGTTGAGGTCGGCGGCGTCGTACGTCCGGCGGGTGGGCTGGGGTCCAGGGGTCCAGGGCTCCTGGCACTGGGCGCGGGCCAGGCGCGGACGGGCATAGACAGGCTTACCTTTGGCGCACCTTCGGCGCTCAATCGGCGCTCCCGCTGCGCTCGTCCGCTGCGCGTCGCTCCGGGGGCGTCATAAGAAGGGATCCGGTAGGGAGGGTCTGCGGGGAGGCGGGAGCGGGCCGACCAATCGGCTGGCGGGGGGCGGGGCCGCGGGCTGGCAGCGGCGGGAAAAAAGAAGTCGGGCTTGGTGGGTGGCCCTGCGGCGGTTGGGGCAGCAGTGGGAAAAACAGAATGCGGAGGCTTGGAGGGCGGCCCTGCGGCGGCTGGGGCAGCGGCGGGAAAAACAGAATGCGGAGGCTTGGAGGGCGGCCCTGCGGCGGCTGGGGCAGCGGCACAGAAAGCAGGTAGGCAGAGGGGGCGACCAGGCCAGAGGCGCAGTGGTCGCTCCCTTGGAAGGGTCTGGGTCCCCTTAAGAAGGGAGCCGGTAGGGAGGGTCTGCGGGGAGGCGGGAGCGGGCTGACCAATCGGCTGGCGGGGGGGCAGGGCCGCGGGCTGGCAGCGGCGGGAAAAAAGAAGTCGGGCTTGGTGGGTGGCCCTGCGGCGGCTGGGCCAGCAGCGGGAAAAACAGAATGCGGAGGCTTGGAGGGCGGCCCTGCGGCGGCTGGGGCAGCGGCGGGAAAAACGGAATGCGGAGGCTTGGAGGGCGGCCCTGCGGCGGCTGGGGCAGCGGCACAGAAAGCAGGTAGGCAGCGGGCAGCAGGAGGGCAGAGGGGGCGACCAGGCCAGAGGCAAAATGCCATTCAGGTGGTACACTATACTAAGCACAGATTTTTAGCTTAGGTGTTTTAAGCCACGCCTTTAATTACATCACACACCCACTTTGGAGATCCCCCCCCAGTTGTTCATCCCACTTAAAGCCCTGGAAAACACTCCATGTCGCAGTCCCCTCATAGCCTGGCATCATGCATGACTCAGATTGCCCATGTACAAGGGGATGGTGAACCCGTCCCTGCCCCAAGCCTTGCTTTAGGAACTAGAGCAGGGGTGACATCCTTGATGGGCCTCTTCTGTCTGCAACTCTGCAGACAAAGACTCAGCTCACAATTAATGTGAAACGGTGGGTGAGTGAGTAATTGAAGGGATGGCTGGATGGCTGGATGGATTAGTGAATGGATGAATGGATGGATAATGAGAGAGAGGATGGATGAGAGAAAAGGTAAATAGATGGATGTATGAGTGGAAGAGTAGATGGATGGGTAGAAGGGTGGATGGATGAGTGATAGGATGGATGGATGAGTGAAAGGGTGTGTGATGGGCGAGTGAATGGGTGGATGGATGAGTGAAATGATGGATGGATTGATAAGTGAAAGAGTGAATGAATGGATGGAAGGATGAGTTAAAGGGTGTTTGTAAGGGTGGATGAGTGAGTGAAAGGGAGGGTAGATGCACAAAAGGATGGATAGATGAGTGAAGGAGTGAAAGGGTGGATGGATGACTGATAGAGTCAATGGATGGATTCATGAGTGGATGAGTTGGTGGATGGAAGGAACGAAGGATGGCTAAATGAAAGGGTCGATGGAGAGAAAGGGGGGATGGATGGATGAGTGACTGGGTGGATGGATGAGTGAGTGAAAGGATGGCTGGATGGGTGACATTTTAAAAGGCTGGATGGGTGAGTGAATGGATGGATGGGTGGAAGAGTGGATGGATGAGTGTACCGATGGATAGGGTGAAAGGGTGGATGGGTGGATAAAGGATGGATGAGTGAAAGGGTGGATGGAGGGATGGAGGAGTGAACTGATGGATTGAAGGATACATGATGGATCGATTTGCAAATGGTTGAATATGTTTGGATATGGATGGGCTTAATTATATATATTATTGCGCGACTTCCTCTGATGTGTCTGTAAAACGTACATTTTGTCCGGAATTTTTGTCCTGAATTTTTACACTCACCGTCCTGCAAACCACAAATCCGCGAAATTTAATTGAAGAAAATGGATCGTTAAAGTTTTTCTTCTGCTTTCGCTAAAAAAAAAGGCGTAAATAATTTCGCCTAAAATGAATCTGTTGTTTCCACTTACACACTGTGTGATCCTCGTACACGGCTCTTCTGTCAGCCCCAGCTCCGCGGCCTGGCAGCCCATGGGGTTGTTTCATGCAGCCCCCTCTGAGCCCCCACCTGAGGGCACCATGGAGTGAAGCCTTGGTCAGTGGGCGGGACTTCCTGCCTCCCGAGCTGGCTCTGCCCCCCGCACCTCCTCTCGCCCCCTCCCCCCCTCTAGGATCGCCTCTAATGGGCACTAAAGCAGAATCTCTTTATTTAATGTCGCTCAGGCTTGTGCTGATGGCAGCAGAGCTCCAAAGGTGCCCCCATCAAAGCCATAAAGCTGTCAGCGCGTCCTCGTGTCCCAAAGGAGCCCCAGATGGAATATTGTGGCTGTATGCATCCTGGCTCAGGCAGCCTATGGGGAGCAGCCTCGGGAAGCACTGCCATTGGACAGGTGCAGAGGCCTGCTGGCACATCCCCAACATGGACAACCCTGTCCCGTGCACGCTCAATGGGAAGGAACCTGCGCGGTCACGTCTATTGTGAAGTCAGGACTAGTGTGTGTTCACGACTAGTGTGAGTTCACATCTAGTGGGCATTCACATATAGTGTAAGTTCACGTCTAATGTGAG
This sequence comes from Lissotriton vulgaris, assembly GCF_964263255.1. Classification (NCBI taxonomy): domain Eukaryota; kingdom Metazoa; phylum Chordata; class Amphibia; order Caudata; family Salamandridae; genus Lissotriton; species Lissotriton vulgaris. The sequence continues at coordinate 10,789,368 of NC_141694.1, forward strand.
TTCACATCTAGTGTGCGTTCACATTTAGTGTGAGTTCATGTCTAGTGTGAGTTGACATCTAGTGTGAAATCACATATAGTGTGAGTTCACATCTAGAGTGAGTTCACATCTAGTGTCTGCTCACATATAGTGTGAATTCATGTCTAATGTGAGTTGACATCTAGTGTGCAATCACATATAGTGTGAGTTCACATCTAGTGTGAGTTCACGTCTAGTGTGCATTCACATATAGTGTGAATTCATGTCTAATGTGAGTTGACATCTAGTGTGCAATCACATATAGTGTGAGTTCACATCTAGTGTGAGTTCACGTCTAGTGTGGAATCACATATAGTGTAAGTTCACCTCTAGTGTGAGTTCACGTCTAGTGTGAGTTCACGTCTAGTGTGCGTTCACATATAGTGTGAGTTCACGTCTAGTGTGAGTTCACGTCTAGTGTGCATTCAGATATAGTGTGAATTCATGCCTAATGTGAGTTGACCTCTAGTGTGCAATCACATATAGTGTGAGTTCACATCTAGTGTGAGTTCACGTCCAGTGTGCAATCACATATAGTGTGAGTTTACATCTAGTGTGAGTTCACGTCTAGTGTGCATTCACATTTAGTGTGAATTCATGTCTAATGTGAGTTGACATCTAGTGTGCAATCACATATAGTGTGAGTTCACATCTAGTGTGAGTTCACGTCTAGTGTGCAATCACATATAGTGTGAGTTTACATCTAGTGTGAGTTCACGTCTAGTGTGCATTCACATATAGTGTGAATTCATGTCTAATGTGAGTTGACGTCTAGTGTGCATTCACATATAGTGTGAGTTCACATCTAGTGTGAGTTCACATCTAGTGTTTTACAAAACAAGGGTACGAAGTTCCTCTGGTTGAGTGGCATAATGGTGTACTGAACAAAACCGGTAATGTAATCCGAAGGGGATCAGCAGGGTGTGTAATAAGGAGAGGGAGTTCTCCTTGTTGGAACTAGGGCTCCCACACACCCAGCACGCTGGGTGTCATGCTTCATCATTTGAGCCTGCCCCTCGTCAGGTCGCCGCTGCAATACCCAACGGGCACCCGAAACCGGGGCTCTTCGTCGGGGATCTTTTGTTCCTGCCGGTGGGTGCAGTGGGGGTGAGAGGCCAAGTGTGTGTAGTAGAAGGGGGGTAAAAATTAAAATAGGTCAGTTAGTCCTAACCAAATTTTATTATCAAGGTAAACTGCCTAATTAAAATGACGTAGAGAGGACCCAAACCTAGTCGTCAGGTGTCTAATGGTAGGGGTTCTGCTCTCCGGTGATCAACATGTTTCGTGTCTCAATAGTCAATAATGATCAGGACACTTCTTCAGGATCAGTGTTATGCTATCTACACTAGGGGGTAAGTGTGTAACTACATACCCTGTCTTGTCTTGGTAGACCTGCAAGTGGGGATAAAAACAAAAGATACAAGAAATACTGATTAAGACACACATTGGTGAAATCAATTGTAGTGATCAGGGTACATTTACTATCCGGCTAAGCTGGAGTCATTGGTGATCATGTCCAAGTGTTCAGTTGTGTAGCATTATAGTGGAGGTATGGTACAACATGCGGGTATTGGTCAAGCTACCCACTATAATGATGTAACTCTTTAAAAAGTAAAATCACTACTAGGTGAGGTGATTTACTAAAGTGTGAGTTCACATCTAGTGTGAGTTCACGTCTAGTGTGCATTCACATATAGTGTGAGTTCATGTCTAATGTGAGTTCACGTCTACTGTGAGTTCACGTCTAGTGTGAGTTCACATCTAGTGGGCATTCACATATAGTGTGAGTTCACATCTAGTATGGGTTCACGTCTAGTGTGCATTCACATATAGTGTGAGTTCACGTCTAGTGTGCGATCACATATAGTGTGAGTTCACGTCTAGTGTGCGTTCACATATAGTGTGAGTTCATGTCTAATGTGAGTTCACGTCTACTGTGAGTTCACATCTAGTGTATATTCACATATATTGTGTGTTCACATATAGTTGTGCTCTTGGCTTGTCCTATTTGGGGGGACACCGACTCCAATGTGCTCAGTTGTGCTGGTGAGACCCTGTAAGGACGTTAGTGAGCGGCACTCCTCCACCGTTGCACATGAACCTCGTCCTCAAAATGCCAATGCTAGCGGAAGTGACATCACACACACTTTGATCTTCAAGTACACTTACACACACATTCTTACACATACACACATTCACACACCCCCCAGTGCCTTGAGACCCTAAGGGGTGAGTAGTCACGCTTTATAAGTCTTTGATTGACTGACTGATTGATTGACACTTACGCACACTCTCTCTCTGATTTGATCAAATAAACACAAACATGCACACCACATACATTTAAAATATTTTTTTTTTTACTTACCTCAGCTGTACTTCATTTTATATTCCATTAGCAGTGGATATTGAAACAGGGCACAAGTTTGCACTAGAGGTTAACTCTGTAAAGGAGAAAATGTGCATTCAAGAAGAAAGAAATTGTGGGCCCGATTCACAGAACTAATTTAAGACAAAATCCTAAACTTACTACTTTTGGTATTCACAGAAGTTAGGATTTTATCTTAAGTTTGACTTAAGACAAACTTCTGCCTCCGGGTGTCCTGGGCTGCTTCTCCAGTCGGATCACTTCTCCGCCTCGGGTTTGCACCCCGCGGGGCTCTCCCACACTACCGGGGGGTCCCGGGTACAGGCACCGTTATTTTACTCACAGCAGGGTCGGGCGAGCCTACTCTCCAGTCCAGGAGCGCGGGTGGGCTCCCGTCCGCTTCCTGTGTTGCTTCTTGAGGCAGCCAATGGCAGCGCGGCCCTTTGGATGAGCCTCTTGGCTCCCGGTCACGCTGGCCAATGGCAGCGCAGCGATTCTTCTGTGGGGCCACTAATGGCAGTGCAGCCCTGTGGACGAGCCTCCAGGCTCCGGGCTGAGCTGAAGAATGGCGGCGCAGGGATTTCCTAACAAAAGTACGGGGTAGGCTCCCGTTATAATTAAGTGTAGAGCCCCTGGTGGGGTGGGCACTCGCCAGGGGTTAAAAGAAGGCATAAATGCGCGGGATGGCACCCGCGCCGAAATCGGCTCCTTATGCGGCAAAATGCAGGGTGGGCACCTGCTTCCTTAAAGGGCAAGTGGCCCGTCGAACAGCGCTTCTCTGGGGGCAACAAAGCGCTTAAAGGAAATAAAAGCAAAAGTGCTCCCCCTAGGAGAGAAACCAAGCGCTTCCCAGGCGCTTCAGATGCACAAAAGTCCAGAGCGAAGTTCAGGAAAGTCCTTAGGTAGGCAGGGGGGGGGCAAGACTGGGCCCAGGGGCCAGCTCACAGTGCCCTCCAGGCAGGGAGGCAGTCCCCAGTGGCGGTCCTCCTGGTGCCCAGCAGCAGCAGCCCCCCTCAGGAAAAGATCCAGGAAGAGAACATTTTGTAAGAGGTCACAGCCTCTTTTTATACAGTAAATCCCTTTGTCTCAGGGTGCAGGGTGGGGGAAAAACCAGTCGAATCTGGTTTTGGAGCACTTTGTTTTCCTCAGCCACCATTTCCATTCACTTGGCAGGCTAGGGTCATTAGACGCACCACAGGGGGAGGAGCCACCATTGTGTGGGGAAAGCTCAGCCCTATTTAGGTCCAAGGTGTTCTCCTCCCCAGCCATCACACATGCAGATCTCCCGTTCACCGCTGGGGCAGACCCATCCTGACTCCTGGAGCTTGGCTCACCAGCCAGCACCAGCCAATCACACAACAGACACAAATTACACAAGCATGTCAACTTCTAGAAGTGGCACTTCCGCACTAGACACGATCACGCCGCATACATCATTGTGCAGCATTTAACCACACGAGTCCGCACATACCAAACTCGCACCTGCACTCCCCACGCATCAGGAACTAACATGGTCACACACATTCCCCATGCATTCCTATGTGAGGGCAGGCCAGCCTCACTACACACATGCACTTTACCCTGGGACACAGGGAAAAAGTGCGCAGACACCAAAAATCACTACCACCAATTCACATTCATAAGAAAAAAGGTTAGGGGTGAACCTGCCAGAAGGGCCAAGTCCAACACAACCCCCTTACAGACAAAACACAGGGTAGACCAATCACCACCGTGATGGGCTTCCCTGCTTGGGGCGATAGAACACGGACGCGGGCCCGCAACTGCAGGGACACCCTCCTGTTCTACGCCACGGGTTCCTTCTAGAAACACTATCTGGAACAACTGGGCTGCCCCACTGGTACTCCAAAGCTGTCCGCGGCCAGGACCAGGCCCTAGGCCAACCAGGTGCCACTGGTCCCTGCCTATTCACAGAGCGGGGAGTAGTAACCCCTGTTACATAGTAGCCATGCTCCACTCTTCCTGTCTGTAAGACAGGGCTAGACTGCCACTGGTTCTCCAGCCTAGGGTCTACACCCTCAGGCGGACCAGGTGCTCTCTGAGAACCATACTGAACAGGATGTCAAAATCAGATTCCGTGCCACTCTCTACCCAAGCCCACAGGGCTTCAAGACATTCCTCCTGAAATTCATCCCAAGACTGGTGAAACAGTTTCCTACGGTTCTTGAACTTCAACCTGTACTTCTCCTCTCGGGTACTATTCTTTGGGAGAGGGTAATGGGACTTCCTGCACTGAACTCTCTATCGCTGCCACCACTGGAATCAACCCTCCCTGAGGAGTCCAGAAAATTAAAACTGCGCTCAGGGGACAATCTACCCTCCTGAGCTAATCTCTCTCTGGCAAAGGCCCTCTCAGCCTCCGCCATCCTCTCCTGCACACCCAGCTGCGCTATTCCCTTGGCATGCTCTAACCTGAGCTTTTCCAAAGCCAGCTGGTGCTCCCTCTCTTCCCTCCTATCTACCCACTCCTCTGGGGACAGGGGCCGGGAAAGGGATGAGGCGCTGCCTCCTACACGGGACCCAGCAAGGGACTCCCTATCTATTGGGTCTTCGCTATCTGCTGGCGCCCATTCACTGTCATCGTCTTCCTCCTCTTCAGACTCTCCAGGGCTCCCCTCAGACCCACCACCCTCATGGCGTGCGGTCTGGCCCTCTCTTTCTCACTGTGCTCACGTTCCCAGTCATCCTTCTGCCATTGGATTAGGTTATCCCTAAGCTTGGACTGGGTGTCTGACTCATTCACTGGGATGTCTCTCTCCTCACAAAACTGTACCAGTTCATGCATACTGTACCTAAACAGGCCACAGAGGTTAAAAAAAGATTCCATCCTGGCAGGATGCTCACAGACACGTGCAACACAGGGGACCTAACAGTCTGAGCTGAATCAAGAGTACACAATTCGCAAAGTATTCAGCGAGCTCCCTATCCCAGAGAACTCACACTCACTTGTCCAGGGCAACACACCATTCATCCACACACAACCCCCCCTCGGACTGGTAAGGCAGTTTCTACCGCCCCTGATTTCTGAACCTGACCACACATGACACAGGTACCAAACTCTGGGAGGTGGTCGGGGAAAAAATATGCTGGACACTATCACGCTGCTACCACTGGATCCCACCCTCTGGTGAATCCAGAAAATTCAGACTGCACTTGGGGGATAGAAAACCAACCAGAGCTAGTGACACCTAACTCACAGTGCACAAGAAACACATTTCCCAAGAAATGAAAAAGAACAATTTAGAACCTCCCCACGCATCAGGAACTAACATGGTCACACACAGTCCCCATGCATTCTTATGGGAGGGAAGGCCAGCCTCACTACACACATGCACTTTACCCTGGGACACAGGGAAAAAGTGCGCAGACACCAAAAATCACTACCACCAATTCACATTCATAAGAAAAAAGTTTAGGGGTGAACCTGCCAGAAGGGCCAAATCCAACACCACCCTACACCCCTCCATGCCTGCCTTGTCCCCACACCACCCTACACCCCACCGTGTCTGCCTTGTCTTCCCGAAAAACCCCTACACCACCTCTATATCTGCCTTGTCCCCCCACACCACCCTACACCCCACCATGTCTGCCTTGTCTTCCCCAAAACTCCCTACACCCCTCTATATCTGCCTTGTCTCACCCCACACCACCCTACACCCCTCCATGACTGCCTTGTGTCCCCCACAGCACCCTACACCCCTCCGTGTCTGCCTTGTGTGAATGTGAATGTATTTGAGCTTGTAAAGCGCACTGCTACCTGTAGGTTTCCTGGTGCTGTATAACGCTGGGGAACCCGTCCTGGCTTTCCCTGTAAGATGGTTCCTATTGGGCACCCCCAAGGTGAAGCCAGGCATCCCCGGCATTGACGGGGCAGTTTGTGGAGATTAAGCAAGCTATTGCCAGAGTTACTGAGTGGGACCCATGGTTAGAGTAGCACCGAAGGCGAGATTTATCGAGCCCGCTGACATTGGCCCGACACCCTGCCGTGTCAGGAATTGAACCCTGGTGCCGGGCCTACCTCTGCTTCTGGGTCTACCGCCTCTAACCAGTGAGCCACAGTACTCCAACCCCACACCACCCTACACCCCTCCGTGCCACCTTTGTGTCCCCCACACCACCTTACACCCCTCCATGTCTGCCTTGTGTCCCCCACACCACCCCACACACCACCATGTCTGCCTTGTGTCTCCCACACCACCCCACACACCACCATGTCTGCCTTGTCTCCCCCACACCACCCTACACCCCTCCATGAGTGCCTTGTCTCCCCCACACCACCCTACACCCCTCCATGAGTGCCTTGTGTCACCCACACCACCCTACACCCCTCCATGTCTGCCTTGTCTCCCCCACACCACCCTACACCCCTCCATGTCTGCCTTGTCTCCCCCACACCACCCTACACCCCTCCATGAGTGCCTTGTCTCCCCCACACCACCCTACACCCCTCCATGTCTGCCTTGTGTCCCCCACACCACCCTACACCCCTCCATGTCTGCCTTGTCTCCCCCACACCACCCTACACTCCACCGTGTCTGCCTTGTGTCCCCCACACCCCCCTACACCCCTCCATGTCTGCCTTCTCTCCCCCCACACCACCCTACACCCCTCCATGTCTGCCTTGTCTCCCCCACACCACCCTACACCTCCTCCATGTCTGCCTTGTGTCCCCCACACCACCCTACACCCCTCCATGTCTGCCTTGTCTCCCCCACATCACCCTACACCCCTCCATGGCTGCCTTGTCTTCCCCTCACCACCCTACACTCCATCATGTCTGCCTTGTGTCCCCCACACCCCCTACACCCCTCCATGTCTGCCTTGTCTCCCCCCACACCACCCTACACCCCTCCATGTCTGCCTTGTCTCCCCCACACCACCCTACACCCCCTCCATGTCTGCCTTGTCTCCCCCACACCACTCTACACCCCTCCATTACTGCCTTGTGTCCCCCACACCACCCCACACCCCTCCATGTCTGCCTTGTCTCCCCCACACCACCCTACACCCTTCCATGTCTGCCTTGTCCCCCCTCACCACTCTACACCCCTCCATAACTGCCTTGTGTCCCCCACACCACCCTACACCCCTCCATGTCTGCCTTGTCTCCCCCACACCACCCTACACCCCCTCCATGTCTGCCTTGTCTCCCCCACACCACCCTACACCCCTCCATGTCTGCCTTGTGTCCCCCACACCACCCTGCACCCCTCCATGTCTGCCTTGTCTCCCCCACACCACCCTACACCCCTCCATGAGTGCCTTGTCTCCCCCACACCACCCTACACCCCTCCATGTCTGCCTTGTGTCCCCCACACCACCCTACACCCCTCCATGTCTGCCTTGTCTCCCCCACACCACCCTACACCCCCTCCATGTCTGCCTTGTCTCCCCCACACCACCCTACACCCCTCCATGTCTGCCTTGTGTCCCCCACACCACCCTACACCCCTCCCCCACACCACCCTACACCCCTCCATGTCTGCCTTGTGTCTCCCACACCACCCTACACCCCTCCATGTCTGCCTTGTGTCCCCCACACCACCCTACACCCCTCCATGTCTGCCTTGTCTCCCCCACACCACCCTACACCCCCTCCATGTCTGCCTTGTCTCCCCCACACCACCCTACACCCCTCCATGTCTGCCTTGTCTCCCCCACACCACCCTACACCCCTCCATGAGTGCCTTGTCTCCCCCACACCACCCTACACCCCTCTATGTCTGCCTTGTGTCCCCCACACCACCCTACACCCCTCCATGTCTGCCTTGTCTCCCCCACACCACCCTACACCCCCTCCATGTCTGCCTTGTCTCCCCCAAACCACCCTACACCCCTCCATGTCTGCCTTGTGTCCCCCACACCACCCTACACCCCTCCATGTCTGCCTTGTGTCCCCCACACCACCCTACACCCCTCCATATCTGCCTTGTCTCCCCCACACCACCCTACACCCCCTCCATGTCTGCCTTGTCTCCCCCACACCACCCTACACCCCTCCATGTCTGCCTTGTCTCCCCCACACCACCCTACACCCCTCCATGTCTGCCTTGTCTCCCCCACACCACCCTACACCCCTCCATGTCTGCCTTGTCTCCCCCACACCACCCTACACCCCTCCATAAGTGCCTTGTCTCCCCCACACCACCCTACACCCCTCCATGTCTGCCTTGTCTCCCCCACACCACCCTACACCCCCTCCATGTCTGCCTTGTCTCCCCCACACCACCCTACACCCCTCCATTACTGCCTTGTGTCCCCCACACCACCCGACACCCCTCCATGTCTGCCTTGTGTCCCCCACACCACCCTACACCCCTCCATGTCTGCCTTGTCTCCCCCACACCACCCTACACCCCTCCATGTCTGCCTTGTCTCCCCCTCACCACCCTACACTCCACCATGTCTGCCTTGTCTCCCCCACGCCACCCTACGCCCTTCCATGTCTGCCTTGTGTCCCCCACACCACCCTACACCCCTCCATGTCTGCCTTGTGTCCCCCACACCACCCTACACCCCTCCATGTCTGCCTTGTCTCCCCCACACCACCCTACACCCCCTCCATGTCTGCCTTGTCTCCCCCACACCACCCTACACCCCCTCCATGTCTGCCTTGTCTCCCCCACACCACCCTACACCCCTCCATGTCTGCCTTGTGTCCCCCACACCACCCTACACCCCCTCCATGTCTGCCTTGTCTCCCCCACACCACCCTACACCCCTTCATGTCTGCCTTGTGTCCCCCACACCACCCTACACCCCTCCATGTCTGCCTTGTGTCCCCCACATCACCCTACACCCCTCCATGTCTGCCTTGTCTCCCCCACACCAACCTACACCCCCTCCATGTCTGCCTTGTCTCCCCCACACCACCCTACACCCCTCCATGTCTGCCTTGTCTCCCCCACACCACCCTACACCCCTCCATGTCTGCCTTGTCTCCCCCACACCACCCTACACCCCTCCATGTCTGCCTTGTCTCCCCCACACCACCCTACACCCCTCCATAAGTGCCTTGTCTCCCCCACACCACCCTACACCCCTCCATGTCTGCCTTGTCTCCCCCACACCACCCTACACCCCCTCCATGTCTGCCTTGTCTTCCCCACACCACCCTACACCCCTCCATTACTGCCTTGTGTCCCCCACACCACCCTACACCCCTCCATGTCTGCCTTGTGTCCCCCACACCACCCTACACCCCTCCATGTCTGCCTTGTCTCCCCCACACCACCCTACACCCCTCCATGTCTGCCTTGTCTCCCCCTCACCACCCTACACTCCACCATGTCTGCCTTGTCTCCCCCACGCCACCCTACGCCCTTCCATGTCTGCCTTGTGTCCCCCACACAACCCTACACCCCTCCATGTCTGCCTTGTGTCCCCCACACCACCCTACACCCCTCAATGTCTGCCTTGTCTCCCCCACACCACTCTACACCCCCTCCATGTCTGCCTTGTCCCCCCTCACCACTCTACACCCCTCCATTACTGCCTTGTGTCCCCCACACCACCCTACACCCCCTCCATGTCTGCCTTGCCCCCCCCCCTCACCACTCTACACCCCTCCATTACTGCCTTGTGTCCCCCACACCACCCCACACCCCTCCATGTCTGCCTTGTCTCCCCCACACCACCCTACACCCCTCCATGAGTGCCTTGTCTCCCCCGCACCACCCTACACCCCTCCATGTCTGCCTTGTGTCCCCCACACCACCCTACACCCCTCCATGTCTGCCTTGTCTCCCCCACACCACCCTACACCCCCTCCATGTCTGCCTTGTCTCCCCCACACCACCCTACACCCCTCCATGTCTGCCTTGTGTCCGCCACACCACCCTACACCCCTCCACCACACCACCCTACACCCCTCCATGTCTGCCTTGTGTCCCCCACACCACCCTACACCCCTCCATGTCTGCCTTGTGTCCCCCACACCACCCTACACCCCTCCATGTCTGCCTTGTCTCCCCCACACCACCCTACACCCCCTCCATGCCTGCCTTGTCTCCCCCACACCACCCTACACCCCTCCATGTCTGCCTTGTCTCCCCCACACCACCCTACACCCCTCCATGAGTGCCTTGTCTCCCCCACACCACCCTACACCCCTCCATGTCTGCCTTGTGTCCCCCACACCACCCTACACCCCTCCATGTCTGCCTTGTCTCCCCCACACCACCCTACACCCCCTCCATGTCTGCCTTGTCTCCCCCACACCACCCTACACCCCTCCATGTCTGCCTTGTGTCCCCCACACCACCCTACACCCCTCCATGTCTGCCTTGTGTCCCCCACACCACCCTACACCCCTCCATGTCTGCCTTGTCTCCCCCACACCACCCTACACCCCCTCCATGTCTGCCTTGTCTCCCCCACACCACCCTACACCCCTACATGTCTGCCTTGTCTCCCCCACACCACCCTACACCCCTCCATGTCTGCCTTGTCTCCTCCACACCACCCTACACCCCTCCATGTCTGCTTTGTCTCCCCCACACCACCCTACACCCCTCCATAAGTGCCTTGTCTCCCCCACACCACCCTACACCCCTCCATGTCTGCCTTGTCTCCCCCACACCACCCTACACCCCCTCCATGTCTGCCTTGTCTCCCCCACATTACCCTACACCCCTCCATGTCTGCCTTGTGTCCCCCACACCACCCTACACCCCTTCATGTCTGCCTTGTCTCCCCCACACTACCCTACACCCCCTCCATGTCTGCCTTGTCTCCCCCACACCACCCTACACCCCTCCACGTCTGCCTTGTGTCCCCCACACCACCCTACACCCCTCCATGTCTGCCTTGTGTCCCCCACACCACCCTACACCCCTCCATGTCTGCCTTGTCTCCCCCACACCCCTCCATGTCTGCCTTGTCTCCCCCACACCACCCTACACCCCCTCCATGTCTGCCTTGTCTCCCCCACACCACCCTACACCCCTCCATGTCTGCCTTGTCTCCCCCACACCACCCTACACCCCTCCATGTCTGCCTTGTCTCCCCCACGCCACCCTACACCCCTCCATGTCTGCCTTGTCTCCCCCACACCACCCTACACCCCTCCATGAGTGCCTTGTCTCCCCCACACCACCCTACACCCCTCCATGTCTGCCTTGTCTCCCCCTCACCACCCTACACTCCACCATTTCTGCCTTGTCTCCCCCACACCACCCTACACCCCTCCATGTCTGTCTTGTCTCCCCCACACCACCCTACGCCCTTCCATGTCTGCCTTGTGTCCCCCACACCACCCTACACCCCTCCATGTCTGCCTTGTCTCCCCCACACCACCCTACACCCCTCCATGTCTGCCTTGTCTCCCCCACTCCACCCTACACCCCTCCATGTCTGCCTTGTCTCCCCCACACCACCCTACACCCCTCCATGTCTGCCTTGTCTCCCCCACACCACCCTACGCCCTTCCATGTCTGCCTTGTGTCCCCCACACCACCCTACACCCCTCCATGTCTGCCTTGTCTCCCCCACACCACCCTACACCCCTCCATGTCTGCCTTGTCTCCCCCACGCTACCCTACACCCCTCCATGTCTGCCTTGTCTCCCCCTCACCACCCTACACTCCACCATGTCTGCCTTGTCTCCCCCACACCACCCTACACCCCTCCATGTCTGCCTTGTCTCCCCCACACCACCCTACACCCCTCCATGTCTGCCTTGTCTCCCCCTCGCCACCCTACACTCCACCATGTCTGCCTTGTCTCCCCCACACCACCCTACACCCCTCCATGTCTGCCTTGTCTCCCCCACACCACCCTACGCCTTTCCATGTCTGCCTTGTGTCCCCCACACCACCCTACACCCCTCCATGTCTGCCTTGTGTCCCCCACACCACCCTACACCCCTCCATGTCTGCCTTGTCTCCCCCACGCCACCCTACACCCCTCCATGTCTGCCTTGTCTCCCCCACACCACCCTACACCCCTCCATGTCTGCCTTGTCTCCCCCACACCACCCTACGCCCTTCCATGTCTGCCTTGTGTCCCCCACACCACCCTACACCCCTCCATGTCTGCCTTGTCTCCCCCACACCACCCTACACCCCTCCATGTCTGCCTTGTCTCCCCCACACCACCCTACGCCCTTCCATGTCTGCCTTGTGTCCCCCACACCACCCTACACCCCTCCATGTCTGCCTTGTCTCCCCCACACCACCCTACACCCCTCCATGTCTGCCTTGTCTCCCCCACGCCACCCTACACCCCTCCATGTCTGCCTTGTCTCCCCCACACCACCCTACACCCCTCCATGTCTGCCTTGTGTCCCCCACACCACCCTACACCCCTCCATGTCTGCCTTGTCTCCCTCCACACCACCCTACACCCCTCCATGTCTGCCTTGTCTCCCCCACACCACCCTACACCCCTCCATGTCTGCCTTGTCTCCCCCACACCACCCTACACCTCCTCCATGTCTGCCTTGTCTCCCCCACACCACCCTACACCTCCTCCATGTCTGCCTTGTCTCCCCCACACCACCCTACACCTCCCCCATGTCTGCCTTGTCTCCCCCACACCACCCTACACCCCTCCATGTCTGCCTTGTCTCCCCCACACCACCCTACACCTCCTCCATGTCTGCCTTGTCTCCCCCACACCACCCTACACCTCCTCCATGTCTGCCTTGTCTCCCCCACACCACCCTACACCCCTCCATGTCTGCCTTGTCTCCCCCACACCACCCTACACCTCCTCCATGTCTGCCTTGTCTCCCCCACACCACCCTACACCTCCTCCATGTCTGCCTTGTCTCCCCCACACCACCCTACACCTCCTCCATGTCTGCCTTGTCTCCCCCACACCACCCTACACCCCTCCATGTCTGCCTTGTCTCCCCCACACCACCCTACACCTCCTCCATGTCTGCCCTGTGTCCCCCACACCACCCTACACCTCCTCCATGTCTGCCTTGTCTCCCCCACACCACCCTACACCTCCTCCATGTCTGCCTTGTGTCCCCCACACCACCCTACACCTCCTCCATGTCTGCCTTGTCTCCCCCACACCACCCTACACCTCCTCCATGTCTGCCTTGTCTCCCCCACACCACCCTACACCTCCTCCATGTCTGCCTTGTGTCCCCCACACTACCCTACACCTCCTCCATGTCTGCCTTGTCTCCCCCACACCACCCTACACCCCTCCATGTCTGCCTTGTCTCCCCCACACCACCCTACACCTCCTCCATGTCTGCCCTGTCTCCCCCACACCACCCTACACCTCCTCCATGTCTGCCTTGTCTCCCCCACACCACCCTACACCCCTCCATGTCTGCCTTGTGTCCCCCACACCACCCTACACCCCTCCATGTCTGCCTTGTGTCCGCCACACCACCCTACACCTCCTCCATGTCTGCCTTGTGTCCGCCACACCACCCTACACCTCCTCCATGTCTGCCTTGTGTCCGCCACACCACCCTACACCCCTCCATGTCTGCCTTGTGTCCGCCACACCACCCTACACCCCTCCCCCACACCACCCTACACCTCCTCCATGTCTGCCTTGTCCCCCCCCTCACCACTCTACTCCCCCTCCATGTCTCCCCCCACCCCCCCCCCCTTTCCAGGCAGTCGTAGGCGCCGCAGGGGGTGATGGGCCGTGAATAACGCAGGAGATGAGGGGGGCGAGGGAGGGGGGGCGCCCCCCACGCGCTCAATTATTTCACCCCCTTTAACCACGAGGGAAAGACATGGCACGTGGCTAAAATAATCCAATACTCGTGCGATGAAAGAGCCGTTTGTACCATTCTTTTGCAATAAATGCGATGCATGTTTAACTCCAGCCTGTGATGCAGATGGAGCCGTAAGTTATACCTTTAGCGCTGATGTATGGGGGCTGCTTACGGCGCGGGCGGGGGCCATAAACAATGAACTTTAAATTGAATTAAATTGAATACAAATTTGAATCTGAAACTCCTGCAGGACATAAAGCAGGGAAAGGATGATCATTGGGGGGGGAGGCGGGGGGCAGGAGGACGTGCAGGGAATGCCAAGAGATGACGTCACGGGCCGGAGGGGGCGGGACTTCCGCAGACTGGAGAGGGGTTCTCACAAAGGAAGGGGAGTCCCATGAAGGGGGCAGCTGGGGTTCAGCCTGCCGTCCTTGGCACCCCTCCCCTCCCCCCAGACAACAAAGGAGGCGCTCAGAGCCCCGGCTTTAGGGCGGTGCGCCCGGTGCAGCCGCACCTGGCGCTGACCTGGGTGAGGTGCTGCTGTGTTTAAAAATAACTGATGCGTTTGAAATCACCTGTTGCAGAGTTCCTTATGTGCTCAGCTATGTTCAGGCAACAATAAAAACGTCAAGATAAATTTAGTGATTAATCTTCTTGTTGGAGACAGATCAGCTTTTTGTCTAGTGGCAGTTTTGACTCATCATAATGTAGGTCACAGAGTTCAGATTCCTGCTGCAAAGAGCATGCGCCATACAGATAACAGAACTGTGCTTTATGTGGATAGCTCAGTGGGTTACTGCTTGTCACAGAGATCCTTCTGTTACCTGCAGTTCATAAGTTAAAATCATAATATAGCACAGTGACCTATGAACTGTCACCAAAGAGCTGCATGCAAACTGAAAGGTACAGGTTAGAAAGTTATGTTTTTCCCGGACTTTCATTAGACTAATGGTGCTAAAAAAGGCTTTTTGGGTAGAAATGCATTCTTATTCCTAAAGTCAAGCCCAACCACTTTGTTACGCTTTAAATTTCGAGTCTGAGCTTCTCCAGACCAAACACCCGTAAAATGTAGCACCCACTGGTATAGATGACGTGATTCCTACACTTTGTAATACTCTTTGTCTTAAGTAACATGTCCTATAGACTGATTGACACACACAAGATTCTTTGTCTCTGTATAATGTGCGTGTGATGTTAAGTGCTGCGACACCTTACGCTGGTGTGAGCAGCGCTATAAAACAAATGAAATGAAAACTTGCTTCACTTTGAGCTCAGTCGAGCCTCTCTGAACACGTGCACAGGTGTGGAACGTATTCAAATGTGGGGCCCGATTCACAGAACTAACTTAAGACAAAATCCTAAACTTACTACTTTTGGTATTCACAGAAGTGAGGGGCATATTATCAAGCCTGTGCGCTAAAATTATCGCCGCTTTATCGGCCGAAAACGGCCGATAAAGTGGCGATAATGGGCTTGATAATATGCTCTGTGGAATTCCAATCGAAGCCCATGTTAGATGTCTTCACATCTAACATGTGCTTCGATTGGAATTACAATGTCCTCCCATTCATTCCTATGGGCCTCTAAGCCCATAGGAATGAATTGTTAATAGAGAGGGTGGGAGGTGGGGGCTGGCCAACTCTGCTTCACCACGCAGTGTGCGGAGATGTGCCTACTCCACGTTCTCCGTGGAACGCGGGGTAGGCAAATCTCCGACACTCTGCGGGCGGAGCGGAGGTCTCCGCCCGCGGTTACCTCTGAGATAATTTTACATTAAATCCCACACTGGCATCAGTGTGGGTTTAATGTGCTGATAAGTTTGAAATCAAACATGTCAGTCTTCAGTGTAGCCATTATGGTGCTGTGGAGTTCATAATGACGACCTCCCAGCACCATATACTCTTTATGGCAGCACTGCACTTACAATATCTAAGAATGAGCTTAGGCACTGTAGGGGTACCGGGCACATGTACCTGTACCCTCACCTTGGGTATAGTGCACCCAGCTAGAGAGGTGGCTTACCTAGGCCTTAGGCAGTGGGTTGTAGGCATGGTACCCTGGGATGTGTGCCATTTCGACTCTGCACTTGTCTCTACATCGAAACACGCAGCCTGCAATGGCAGTGTGTGTGTGTCCAGGCACAGGGCCCCTAAGGGTGGCACAATAGGTGCTGCATCCCTTAGAGGCCTTCCCTAATAATAATAATAATAATAAAGAGCTTGTAAAGCGCACAGTAATGCCATCACGGCATGTCCCCGCGCTAAGCTAGCAGTGAACCAGCAAGAGAGAGAATCCAGAGGTCTATGCTGTGTATAAGTGAGTTTTCAGCAAGGCCCTAAACCGCGCTTCACTACTCTCGAGTCTCAAGGCCAAGGGAAGTTTGTTCCATTGTTGAGCTGCATGGAGCGCAAAAGAGCGACCACCTATTCTGGCCTTCCTCGTCCTGGGGACTGTCAGCAGACCGGTCCCCTCCGAACGAAGGGTCCTGGAGGGTTCATACCGGCTAACTAGATCCTTTAAATACGCGGGCGACCTATCCCAGACAATCCGATGACAGAAGAGTAGGCACTTAAAACGTACCCGTTTCTTCACAGGCAACCAATGAAGCGCATCTAGCGCCTTCTGTGAATTGGCCCTCCTGGGTCTTCTCAACACCAACCTGGCGGCGGAGTTCTGGATGACTTGGAGGCGGCCCAGGCTACCCTCGGTTGCCCCCAGGAACAGTACATTTCCATAGTCCAACCGCGAGGTCACCAGTGCCTGTGTTAAAGTCCTTCTGGCCGCAAGGGGCAATAGGTCTAAAGTTTTATTTAGGGTCTTTAGAACTCCAAAACATTTGCCCACAAGACGCCTAATGTGGCCATCATACGAGAGGGAGGGATTCATCCAGATTCCCAAGTTCTTTACTTCCTCACAGGGGGTAGGAGTAGGACCCAAGCAAGAAGGCCACCACTCAGCTGACCAGTTATCGCTTTTTCCCCCCACCACCAGCACCTCTGTTTTAGAACCATTGAGTTTTAAACAGTGGGAGTCCATCCATTCTCCCAGTGCCTGCATGCAGGATTTAAAGTTGGTAGGAGTGTTGGAGGAGTTCTGCGATAAAGAGATCAGCAGCTGGGTGTCGTCGGCGTACGACACCAATTCCACCCCAAATGATTGTACCACTTTTGCCAGAGAGGCCATATAAAGATTAAAAAGAGTGGGGCTAAGAGCCGAGCCCTGAGGCACTCCCTGATCTAATGGCATCTTTGCTGAGCGACAAGTCCCTTGCTGAACCTGAAAGCATCTCTCTGAGAGGAATGACTGTAGCCAGCAGTACCCAGGGTACCTATGGTACCTTTTACCAGGGGCTGACCTGTGGCCAGAGAGGTCTCAGTGGGTACAAGGTACCGTTTTTGGAAAGAACACAGGCCCTGGGAACGTGATCGGCAGGGACCAGGACACATCAAGTCAAAGTGCATCAGTAGTCTGGCAGAAAGTGTGTTTGGGGGAGGGGGGGGGGGGTTACTGCAACAGAAACCCACTTTCCTAAACATACTGGCCTAGGGTCGAGTTTTACATGCGGGGACAGTGTGGGCACCGCTCTGCTCTGCACCCTGGGGCACAGTGAACGCTACTTTACATCCTGGGAAATTTGAAGGAGTTTATTTTTCCTTCGGAACTACCTGTGAAATCGATTGATTTGCACCAATAAAGGTAATGGATTCCGGAGTCTGAAGAACCGTATGAGACTGCATTTTGGAAAAAGCTCTGAGGGTGTAAATTCCGCAGCCCCCTCCTGTGGAGTCTGCTTTGCTGCTGCCCTCTCTGTAGATTGGGGTCCGTTGTAACATCATCAGAGCATCGGGTCGCCTCTCCCCCAGCGGCGTAGCTTCATTGTGCAGCAGGTGCAGTGACACCGGGGCCCCAGGCCTGATCGCTGCTGCATTATCTACTTTAGCAGGAGCTGTGGGGGCGGGTGGGGCGTTCCGTTCCTTGCACCACCGCTCTCCGCCCACGGCTTCCTCCCCCCCCCCCCAGGAGGGATCCCTCGTCTCTCCCCCACTTCATCACAATAATGAAAACACGTCTCCAGCGCATTCACTCGCAGAGCGTCGCAGACTGACAGATCCTCGCCGCCGACGGAGAATGAATCTCAAGGCTCGAGCCGCGGAGAGAAATATGGAAAAAACCATATGCGACAAATCTGGTGACAGCTGGAACTTAATTTAAAATCAAAGTAAAACATTCAGAAATATTTATTCTAGCAAGAGAAATTTATTTTCGGTTCCCAATGTACAGAATGTTTTAGTATTTTGTGGGAGTGTACAGCTCACTACCCTCTCCGGTAGCGCCTAGGGGGCATTTCTTGGGTAGCAGTAACGGTCTACAAAGACTTCATTCATCCATCCATCCATCCATCCATCCATCCATCCATCCATCCATCCATCCATTGTATGGCAGACTGCCAGGTGAGTGCAGTGGGCGCAGGGGTCACCCCCGAGGGAGGTTGGACAAGCCATCTCTGCTCTGGAGGGAGTGATGGAGTGGGCGCTCACCTCAGATCCTCATCTTGCCCCAGGATGAATGACTGACTCTCTGGCCTATGATTGGCCAATTCTGCAGACATGTAAATGTAGGACCTGCTCTTTCCAGACAGTAGTGACCAGTCTCGGGGTGAGAGGAGCGGGTTGCTGAAGGGCTGTGGCCCCTGTGGGACAAAGGTGACCCGCCAGGCATGGATGGAGCAGAGGTGACCTCCCAGGCATTGATGGAGCAGAGGTGACCCGCCAGGCATGGATGGAGCAGAGGTGACCCGCCAGAAATGGATGGAGAAGATGTGACCCGCCAGGCATGGATGGAGCAGAGGTGACCCGCCAGGCATGGAAGGAAGGGAGACAAAGGTAACCCGCCAGGCATGAAAGGAAGGGAGACAGAGCTGACCTGCCAGGCATGGATGGAGCAGAGGTGACCCGCCAGAAATGGATGGAGCAGAGGTGACCTCCCAGGCATTGATGGAGCAGAGGTGACCCGCCAGGCATGGATGGAGCAGAGGTGACCTCCCAGGCATTGATGGAGCAGAGGTGACCGGCCAGGCATGGATGGAGCAGGGCGACCCGCCAGAAATGGATGGAGAAGATGTGACCCGCCAGGCATGGAAGGATGGGGGCAGAGGTGACCTGCCAGGCATGGATGGAGCAGAGGTGACCCACCAGGCATGGAAGGAAGGGGGCAGAGGTGACCCACCAGGCATGGAAGGAAGTGGGCAGAGGTGACCCTCCCAGCATGAATGGAGCAGAGGTGACCCGTCAGGCATGGATGAAGCAGAGGTGACCCGCCAGGCATGGATGAAGCAGAGGTCACCCACCAGGCATGAATGGAGCAGAGATGACCTTCCAGGCATGGATGGAGCAGAGGTGACCCGCCAGGCATGGATGAAGCAGAGGTGACCCACCAGGCATGAATGGAGCAGAGATGACCTTCCAGGCATGGATGGAGCAGAGGTGACCCACCAGGCATGAATGGAGCAGAGGTGACCCCCCAGGCATGGAAGGAAGGGAGACAAAGGTGACCCGCCAGGCATGAAAGGAAGGGAGACAGAGCTGACCTGCCAGGCATGGATGGAGCAGAGGTGACCCGCCAGGCATGGATGGAGCAGAGGTGACCCGCCAGGCATGGATGGAGCAGAGGTGACCCGCCAGGCATGGATGGAGCAGAGGTGACCCGCCAGGCATGGATGGAGCAGAGGTGACCCGCCAGGTATGGATGGAGCAGAGGTGACCCTCCAGGCATGGATGGAACAGAGGTGACCCGCCAGGCATGGATGGAGCAGAGGTGACCCTCCAGGCATGGATGGAGCAGAGGTGACCCGCCAGAAATGGATGGAGCAGAGGTGACCCGCCAGGCATGGATGGAGCAAAGGTGACCCGCCAGGCATGGATGGAGCAGAGGTGACCCGCCAGAAATGGATGGAGAAGATGTGACCCGCCAGGCATGGAAGGGTGGGGGCAGAGGTGACCTGCCAGGCATGGATGGAGCAGAGGTGACCCACCAGGCATGGAAGGAAGGGGGCAGAGGTGGCCCACCAGGCATGGAAGGAAGTGGGCAGAGGTGACCCTCCCAGCATGAATGGAGCAGAGGTGACCCGTCAGGCATGGATGAAGCAGAGGTGACCCGCCAGGCATGGATGAAGCAGAGGTCACCCACCAGGCATGAATGGAGCAGAGATGACCTTCCAGGCATGGATGGAGCAGAGGTGACCCGCCAGGCATGGATGAAGCAGAGGTGACCCACCAGGCATGAATGGAGCAGAGATGACCTTCCAGGCATGGATGGAGCAGAGGTGACCCACCAGGCATGAATGGAGCAGAGGTGACCCCCCAGGCATGGAAGGAAGGGAGACAAAGGTGACCCGCCAGGAATGAAAGGAAGGGAGACAGAGCTGACCTGCCAGGCATGGATGGAGCAGAGGTGACCCACCAGGCATGGATGGAGCAGAGGTGACCCTCCAGGCATGGATGGAGCAGAGGTGACCCGCCAGGCATGGATGGAGCAGAGGTAACCCGCCAGGTATGGATAGATCAGAGGTGACCCGCCAGGCATGGATGGAGCAGAGGTGACCCGCCAGGTATGGATGGAGCAGAGGTGACCCGCCAGGTGTGGATGGAGCAGAGGTGACCCGCCAGGCATGGATGGAGCAGAGGTGACCCGACAGGCATGGATGGAGCAGAGGTGACCCGCCAGGTATGGATGGAGCAGAGGTGACCCTCCAGGCATGGATGGAACAGAGGTGACCCGCCAGGCATGGATGGAGCAGAGGTGACCCTCCAGGCATGGATGGAGCAGAGGTGACCCGCCAGGCATGGATGGAGCAAAGGTGACCCGCCAGGCATGGATGGAGCAGAGGTGACCCGCCAGGCATGGATGGAGCAGAGGTGACCCGCCAGGCATGGATGAAGCAGAGGTGACCCGCCAGGCATGGATGGAGCAGAGATGACCCACCAGGCATGGAAGGAGCAGAGGTCATCCGCTTGTGGGGAGTCCTGGAGGGAGAGCTGGCCCTCCTGTACAGGCCCTCCTGTACTATGTACCATGGGGTGGGGGAGGGGACAGTGTTGGGCAGGTTTCAGAAGTCCCTCAAGCCATGGTATGTTCACATGTGCGGTTCCATACATGGGGCTTTCCTTGGGGGCGCTCTCATCCTCTTGCCATCCACTGAGCCGAGGCGAATGTTGGGGGGGCAGTGGTGGCTGGTTTTGTGGCCTCTCTAGTCATGGTATGTTTACATGTGCAGGTCTATGCCTGGGGCTTTCCTTGGGGGCTCTCTCGGCCTCTTGTCCTCTGATGGGCTGGGAGAGACCCCACCTCACTGCTCAGGGTAATAAATACACCCTCCATCTACAGCTGGTCTCCCCTGTTTATTACATATTTTGGTGACACATTGTCCAGCCGCCAGGAGGACTGAAGTGGTGTCAAGAGCTCACTACTTGGGGACCTCAGGACGGTACTCTTGGCTAGCACTGTGAGTACTTCAGGTGCAGTAACCAACAGTGTGGTGGCGCGCAGCACCACACTAACAGTGATGAGTGTCTGATCTTGTAGTTTTGGGACAAAGTAAGGTGCAAGGCCAGATCTGCCCCGAGTTCATGGATATTGGCACCAGCCTCGCCGAGGAGTGGGCGGTGCACAGAGGCGTGTGCCACCACCTGTAGAAAAGTGCGTCTTTTGGACATGGTTAGCCCACACTTGTTGCCTGGAAAATGATGTCACTTTGACTGAAAGTGCACTTGATTCCTGCCAATCAGGCCCCCTGTACCAGAGCTCCTCCCCTAAACTGTAGCTAATGCTTCCACAATTGACACCACTTTAGCTCACATATAAGTCCCTCGTCAGGGCCCCCTGGTACTAAGGGCCTTGTGGCTAAAAAGGGCCCCAAAGGGCTGCAGCACACATTTTGCCCCCCTCAGAGATGCCTCAACTTAACACCCACACACTGCCATTGCAAGCTGCACGTCTTGGTACACACAAAACTGAAGAGTCATCATGGCACACATACCTGCCTGACTTACCCCCCAACACTGCCTGTGTCATGGGTAAGTCACCCCTCTAGCAGGCCGTACAGCCCGAAGGCGGGCTGCACTATATCTCCTGTGAGGATGTACGAACCCGACTCTCTGTACGGTGTACTACAATGAAATACACGATGTAGAGAGTGCAAGAAATCCCCATAAGGCAGGTAGAGGTGAAAGTAATACTACTACCTCTCTTTTTGTGTTGGTGTGGGTGGGGCAGTTAGGCTTATCAGAGGGTCGTGCTAAGCTTTTGTACTCACAGAGGCAATAAACGAGACACTGAATACATCTGAGACTAATTTATAAAAATAATACTTGGTTATATTTATTTTGCAGAACCCCAGAACTTTGTCACAGGCAAATAATTTTTTCAATAGAAATACGTGTCAGTTTCAAAAATGGGCACTGCAATTTCAGACTTTGCAATGTCAACCTATGGGAGGAAGAAACATTCAGCATGCAGAGAGGTAACATCGACTTACAAGACCGGTCATCGGGATTTAATATCAGTATTGGGCAATGTTTAGTTCAGCACCACCAGCAGCACAGGGGCGGCCGAGCGCAGGGTGCAGGTTCGAGGTCGGGCAGAAAATGGCCTAAAGCTCATCTATTCTAAACTCTTCTCCCCTTCACTGATACTTGTTTCCATTACAGCGCTGAGATGCCCCTGGGTGAGTTGTGTGCTATATTAAATATAAATAACATAACATAAATAACAAAACATACAAATTAATGAGGTCCTGGGCAATCAGTCAGAGGCTACTCACGGGGAAGTAGCAAATTACTGAGTGGATGGACATCAGACCTATTCTCTATAGATGTCAGTAAGTTTCAGACGGAAACCAAGGATCATCGAGCAATGCCTTAATCTCGACCTGGTGCTCGGTAAATATACAGTGGTTAATAGATCTCCGCTGTACCTAGCATTCATGGATCTGACGTCGGCATTTGACATGAATCCTGCCGATTGGCCCCAATGCTCTGAGCAGTACAGGCCCCTTCCCCCCTCCCGTTATCTGGGCATTCATTTCTCCTCCCAGGGGTCGTGGGGGCATATTATCAAGGCGAGCAATGTGAAATTATTGCCGCCTTTGCAGCCATTTTCGGCAGCAAGCAGCGATAATGTAATCACCCTATTAGAAAGCTGTCGCTAACATCAGTTAGCGACAGATTTGAGGTGATAGCGAGCGGTTTGGGGCCCCGCTTTGCTTGTCAGCGATATTTATTGCTAATGACATGCAAAGTGGGCGTACCCAACCTGTTAGTGACTGAAAGCAGTCGCTAACATCGCTATCACCTATTATCAACGCAGGCGTAGCGATGAAAATATTTGCGCTAAGCGCAAACATCACTGAAAACGAAGCCTGCTCATACCAGTTCTTAACCTGTATATCCGATGGGAGGTGGTTATTCAGGTTAAAACCCTATTAACATTAATGCCTGAATATCGCTGGATTTCCAGCGATATTCACGCATTTCGCCGCTATCACCGGATATTTTATTGCATTTGAGATAAACGTTGCTAATAGCACGTTATCTCTGCGCTAAAATCCGGCAATGCGCGGCGATAAAAAAAAAGTCGCAAAGCTCATTTAGCGATAAATTTCGCTCGCCGATGATAATAGGCCCCCTGGTCTTTCAACATCTCTCATCATACAACGAAATTTCCTGCAGTCAACGGGTCCCTATACTCTCTTCCCCAACCCCGGGGTGGTGGATTTCTAGACGTATTGTTAAAAATGTATAATTCCCAGTGCCGTCCAATTGCTATGGAGGATG
This sequence comes from Lissotriton vulgaris, assembly GCF_964263255.1. Lineage (NCBI taxonomy): Eukaryota > Metazoa > Chordata > Amphibia > Caudata > Salamandridae > Lissotriton > Lissotriton vulgaris. The sequence continues at coordinate 10,813,291 of NC_141694.1, forward strand.
CAGAGTTATGGGGTATTTCCAACTGTAAGGTAATCCAGCAAGAAGAAAACAGATTTCTGAGGAGACTGCTGGAGCGTCCCATCTATGCCGCTAATTGCATCAATCACAACGCGATACGTGGAAGACTTGACCCTGTCCGGCCGGCCCTGACCTGTTTATCAATAAGGAAAAACTCCACGACTGTCCTAACAAGAGACATAATACTGGATTGCCTCTCCCTGAACAAAGGCTTGCAAATCCCCTGGATTGGTTCTGTTAAGACCGTTTATAATCGCATAGGGATGGAATATTTTATCCGGAATCCCTCGACCTGTGTTGCATTAAGTAAAAGGACCGTAACGGAGGCTTTTTTCCAGCTCGCGGAGTCCCAGCAGCTCAGGAGTGTCCAGACATGTCCTGCTGTCATTAGATATTTGAACTTATACGATACTGATAGCGTCACTAATTATCTATGGACTGCTCGCAGCAGATGGGAACGTTTACTTTTATTTCATTTTGAATCAGGCACGGTTAAGTACCTGTTATGGCTTTCCTGGGCTACAGCCGGCATCTTGATTCCATATCTTGCCCATGTGACTCTGGGCCTGATTCACAGAACTAACTTAAGACAAAATCCTAAACGTATTACCATTTTGGTATTCACAGAAGGCACTTACTCATTTCGGTATTCACAGAAGGCACTTACTCATTTTGGTATTCACAGAAGGCACTGACTCATTTTGGTATTCACAGAAGGCACTTACTCATTTCGGTATTCACAGAAGGCACTTACTCATTTCGGTATTCACAGAAGGCACTTACTCATTTCGGTATTCACAGAAGGCACTTACTCATTTTGGTATTCACAGAAGGCACTTACTCATTTTGGTATTCACAGAAGACACTTACTCATTTTGGTATTCACAGAAGGCACTTACTCATTTTGGTATTCACAGAAGGCATTTACTCATTTCGGTATTCACAGAAGTTGGGAGTCCGAAAGTTAGAGGGCCTCATTTATTAGCCTTTGCGTCACTTTTACGCCGCCGGGGCGTCACTTTTTGTGACGCACCAGTGGTGTAAAAATTGCGCCTTGTTGCACCATATTTACAAAGTGACGCATCTAGCTAGATGTGTCACTTTGTAAACCCCTGCGCCACATTATACCTGCGCCAGGTATAAAGTATGCAGGGGGGGCGTAATGACGCAAGGAAGGGTCGTAGAACTGATGCAGTGAAATCTATGAGATTTCACCGCGTCACTTTTAGAACGCCGTAGCGTCAAATTCTTGCGCCTGCCTCAGAGCAGGCGTAAGACTGACGCAGGCATATTTCACATGGGGCTTGCCCCATGTGAAAGGACGCATTGCTGGACTTGAGTCACTTTTGTGACACACTCCAGCAATGCGTCACTTTGCGCTTACAGATACGTCAGAAATACTGACGTATCTGTAACTCCTTGCGACATGATGCGTCATACATTAAATATGACGCATCATGAATGTCGCAAGGAGTGCGCACTGAGAAGTGACGCATCGCTGCTTTCACGCAGTGATGCGTCATTTCTCATAAATGAGGCCCAGGACTCCTATCTTTACTACTCCTAAACTGAGAAAAATCCTGACTTTAAGACTTTCGGTATTCACAGAAGGCATTTTATCTTTCTAGCTGAGGTATGTTGTGTATTGGTTACATTTTAATTTAAATTGTATTTGTGTAAAATGTTTTCATCATTTTCTTTCCATGAATACCTTTTATGGCTGCCACAATGCTACTGATTAAAGTTTTGTATTGAATTGAATTGAATAAGAAATATATTACATTATTTTGAATTTTAAATTACTTATTTGTGTTTAAAATTACTGAATGAAAAATGTTTAACCATTTATCAAAAATAATAACCTTTGTTTAAAATGTATTTGTTACATTCATTAAAATGTATTAAAAAAAGTGTTTTAATAGCATATACTAAATATTAATTAAATAGAAAAAATACAAAGAGGGTGTTTTTAGAAATTATTTTAGATAAATATAAATAAAATATATTTTAGTTATTTAATTATTTCTTGGAATTTAATTTGGAGAGTTTAATGTATTATACATTTTTAGCTCGGGGTAATACATTTTAATTTAATGTACATTTTTATTTTCACTTTAAAAAAAAATTATTCAGCTTCTTTTTTTTCTCCGATACTTTGCCATGTGGAGAGACCTCCGCTAACGTGTGAAAAGTTACTAGTAGTAAGTTTACACTTGAGAATCATGTTCTGGTAGGCTCCACCCCATATTTTGAGGAGTGGAAACATGGAAGTCTACACAAAGTAGTACATTTGCACCCAGAAATGGAGAATAGCAAAAAAGTGTAATGTTATTTCCAGGAGCAGGAGTAAGTCCGCAAAGAAGTAAATCTACGCATGTAAATGTACTTTTTTGAGTGTGTGAGTTCATGTGAAGCAGCCAGCGTCACAGAAGCAGGAGGCAGGGCAAAGACAAGACTAGGCCCTGGTGCTGAGCATCACCTGTACAACTGAAGGCAGTGAGAGTAAATCACCAGTCAGTACAAATGTAATACTCGTGAAGCACCCGTCAGTGCTGATGAAGAATCAGGCAGTACTGATGACCAGTTCTGCTCATAGACCAGGCAGGGATGCTGAGGGACCAGCCAGTGATGCTGAGGGACCAGCCAGTGATGCTGAGGGACCAGCCAGTGATATTGCAGGACCAGCCGGTGATGCTGAAGGACCAGCCAGTGATGCTGAGGGACCAGCCAGTGATGCTGAGACACCAGCCAGGGATGCTGCAGGAGCAGCCAGTGATGCTGCAGGACCAGCCAGTGATACTGTAGGAGCTGCAAGTGATGCTGCAGGAGCAGCCAGTGATGCTGAGGGACCAGCCAGTGATGCTGCAGGACCAGCCAGTGATGCTGCAGGACCAGCCAGTGATGCTGAGGGACCAGCCAGTGATGCTGCAGGACCAGCCGGTGATGCTGCAGGACCAGCCAGTGATGCTGCAGGACCAGCCGGTGATGCTGAGACACCAGACAGTGATGCTGCAGGACCAGCCAGTGATGCTGAGGGACCAGCCTGTGATGCTGCAGGACCAGCCGGTGATGCTGAGGGACCAGCCAGGGATGCTGCAGGACCAGCCAGTGATGCTGCAGGACCAGCCAGTGATGCTGAGGGACCAGCCAGGGATGCTGCAGGACCAGCCAGTGATATTGCAGGACCAGCCGGTGATGCTGCAGGACCAGCCAGTGATGCTGAGGGACCAGCCAGTGATGCTGGAGGACCAGCCAGTGATGCTGCAGGACCAGCCAGTGATGCTGAGGGACCAGCCAGGGATGCTTCTGGACCAGCGGGTGATGCTGCAGGACCAGCCAGTGATGCTGAGGGACCAGCCAGTGATATTGCAGGACCAGCCGGTGATGCTGCAGGACCAGCCAGTGATGCTGAGGGACCAGCCAGTGATGCTGCAGGACCAGGCAGTGATGCTGCAGGACCAGCCAGTGATGCTGAGGGACCAGCCAGTGATGCTGCAGGACCAGCCAGTGATGCTGAGGGACCAGCCAGTGATGCTGCAGGACCAGGCAGTGATGCTGCAGTACCAGCCAGTGATGCTGGAGGACCAGCCAGTGATGCTGTAGGACCAGCCAGTGATGCTGCAGGACCAGCCGGTGATGCTGCAGGAGCAGCCAGTGATGCTGCAGGACCAGCCGGCGATGCTGAGGGACCAGCCAGTGATGCTGCAGGACCAGCCAGTGATGCTGCAGGACCAGCCGGTGATGCTGCAGGACCAGCCAATGATGCTGAGACACCATCCAGTGATGCTGAGGGACCAGCCAGTGATGCTGCGGGACCAGCCAGTGATGCTGCAGGACCAGCCAGTGATGCTGAGGGACCAGCCAGTGATGCTGCAGGACCAGCCAGTGATGCTGCAGGACCAGCCAGTGATGCTGCAGGACCAGCCGGTGATGCTGTAGGACCAGCCAGTGCTGCTGTAGGACCAGCCGGTGATGCTGCAGGACCAGCCAGTGATGCTGCAGGACCAGCCGGCGATGCTGCAGGACCAGCCAGCGATGCTGAGGGACCAGCCGGTGATGCTGAGACACCAGCCAGTGATGCTGCAGGACCAGCCGGTGATGCTGAGACACCAGCCAGTGATGCTGCAGGACCAGCCGGTGATGCTGAGACACCAGCCAGTGATGCTGCAGGACCAGCCGGTGATGCTGCAGGACCAGCCGGTGATGCTGCAGGACCAGCCAGTGATGCTGAGGGACCAGCCAGTGATGCTGCAGGACCAGCCGGTGATGCTGAGACACCAGCCAGTGATGCTGCAGGACCAGCCGGTGATGCTGAGACACCAGCCAGTGATGCTGCAGGACCAGCCGGTGATGCTGCAGGACCAGCCGGTGATGCTGCAGGACCAGCCAGCGATGCTGCAGGACCAGCCAGCGATGCTGCAGGACCAGCCAGTGATGCTGAGGGACCAGCCAGTGATGCTGAGGGACCAGCCAGTGATGCTGCAGGACCAGCCAGCGATGCTGCAGGACCAGCCAGTGATGCTGCAGGACCAGCCGGTGATGCTGAGACACCAGCCAATGATGCTGCAGGAGCAGCCAGTGATGCTGAGGGACCAGCCAGTGATGCTGCAGGACCAGCCAGTGATGCTGCAGGACCAGCCAGCGATGCTGCAGGACCAGCCAGTGATGCTGTAGGACCAGCCAGTGATGCTGCAGGACCAGCCAGTGATGCTGTAGGACCAGCCAGTGATGCTGCAGGACCAGCCAGTGATGCTGAGGGACCAGCCAGCGATGCTGCAGGACCAGCCAGTGATGCTGAGGGACCAGCCAGTGATGCTGCAGGAGCAGCCAGTGCTGCTGCAGGACCAGCCAGCGATGCTGCAGGAGCAGCCAGTGATGCTGCAGGACCAGCCAGTGATGCTGCGGGACCAGGCAGTGATGCTGAGACACCAGCCAGTGATGCTGAGACACCAGCCAGTGATGCTGCAGGACCAGCCGGCGATGCTGCAGGACCAGCCAGCGATGCTGCAGGAGCAGCCAGTGATGCTGCAGGACCAGCCAGTGATGCTGCAGGACCAGCCAGTGATGCTGAGGGACCAGCCAGTGATGCTGCAGGACCAGCCGGTGATGCTGCAGGACCAGCCAGTGATGCTGCAGGACCAGCCGGCGATGCTGCAGGACCAGCCAGTGATGCTGCAGGACCAGCCAGTGATGCTGCAGGACCAGCCAGTGATGCTGCAGGACCAGCCGGTGATGCTGCAGGACCAGCCGGTGATGCTGCAGGACCAGCCAGTGATGCTGCAGGACCAGCCAGTGATGCTGCGGGACCAGCCAGTGATGCTGAGGGACCAGCCAGTGATGCTGCAGGACCAGCCGGTGATGCTGCAGGACCAGCCAGTAATGCTGCAGGACCAGCCAGTGATGCTGCAGGACCAGCCGGTGATGCTGCAGGACCAGCCAATGATACTGCAGGACCAGCCAGTGATGCTGAGGGACCAGCCAGTGATGCTGAGACACCAGCCAGTGATGCTGCAGGACCAGCCAGTGATGCTGAGGGACCAGCCAGTGATGCTGCAGGACCAGCCAGTGATGCTGAGGGACCAGCCAGGGATGCTTCTGGACCAGCGGGTGATGCTGCAGGACCAGCCAGTGATGCTGAGGGACCAGCCAGTGATATTGCAGGACCAGCCGGTGATGCTGCAGGACCAGCCAGTGATGCTGAGGGACCAGCCAGTGATGCTGCAGGACCAGGCAGTGATGCTGCAGGACCAGCCAGTGATGCTGAGGGACCAGCCAGTGATGCTGCAGGACCAGCCAGTGATGCTGCAGGACCAGCCAGTGATGCTGCAGGACCAGCCAGTGATGCTGCAGGACCAGCCAGTGATGCTGCAGGACCAGCCGGTGATGCTGAGACACCAGCCAGTGATGCTGCAGGACCAGCCGGTGATGCTGCAGGACCAGCCGGTGATGCTGCAGGACCAGCCAGCGATGCTGCAGGACCAGCCAGCGATGCTGCAGGACCAGCCAGTGATGCTGAGGGACCAGCCAGTGATGCTGAGGGACCAGCCAGTGATGCTGCAGGACCAGCCAGTGATGCTGCAGGACCAGCCAGCGATGCTGCAGGACCAGCCAGTGATGCTGCAGGACCAGCCGGTGATGCTGAGACACCAGCCAGTGATGCTGCAGGACCAGCCACTGATGCTGAGGGACCAGCCAGCGATGCTGCAGGAGCAGCCAGTGATGCTGCAGGACCAGCCAGTGATGCTGCAGGACCAGCCAGTGATGCTGAGGGACCAGCCAGTGATGCTGCAGGACCAGCCGGTGATGCTGCAGGACCAGCCAGTGATGCTGCAGGACCAGCCGGCGATGCTGCAGGACCAGCCAGTGATGCTGCAGGACCAGCCAGTGATGCTGCAGGACCAGCCAGTGATGCTGCAGGACCAGCCGGTGATGCTGCAGGACCAGCCGGTGATGCTGCAGGACCAGCCAGTGATGCTGCAGGACCAGCCAGTGATGCTGCAGGACCAGCCAGTGATGCTGCAGGACCAGCCAGTGATGCTGAGGGACCAGCCAGTGATGCTGAGGGACCAGCCAGTGATGCTGCAGGACCAGCCGGTGATGCTGCAGGACCAGCCGGTGATGCTGCAGGACCAGCCAGTGATGCTGAGACAACAGCCAGTGATGCTGAGACACCAGCCAGTGATGCTGCAGGACCAGCCAGTGATGCTGCAGGACCAGCCAGTGATGCTGCAGGACCAGCCAGTGATGCTGAGGGACCAGCCAGTGATGCTGCAGGAGCAGCCAGTGCTGCTGCAGGACCAGCCAGTGATGCTGCAGGAGCAGCCAGTGATGCTGCAGGACCAGCCAGTGATGCTGCGGGACCAGCCAGTGATGCTGGGGGACCAGGCAGTGATGCTGAGGGACCAACCAGTGATGCTGTAGGACCAGCCAGTGATGCTGCAGGACCAGCCAGTGATGCTGAGGGACCAGCCAGTGATGCTGCAGGACCAGCCGGCGATGCTGCAGGACCAGCCAGTGATGCTGCAGGACCAGCCAGTGATGCTGCAGGACCAGCCAGTGATGCTGCAGGACCAGCCAGTGATGCTGCAGGACCAGCCAGTGATGCTGCAGGAGCAGCCAGTGCTGCTGCAGGACCAGCCAGTGATGCTGCGGGACCAGCCAGTGATGCTGCAGGAGCAGCCGGTGATGCTGCAGGACCAGCCAGTGATGCTGCAGGACCAGCCGGTGATGCTGCAGGACCAGCCAGTGATGCTGCAGGACCAGCCAGTGATGCTGCAGGACCAGCCAGCGATGCTGTAGGACCAGCCAGTGATGCTGCAGGACCAGCCAGTGATGCTGCAGGACCAGCCAGTGATGCTGAGGGACCAGCCAGTGATGCTGAGGGACCAGCCAGTGATGCTGCAGGAGCAGCCAGTGATGCTGAGACACCAGCCAGTGATGCTGAGACACCAGCCAGTGATGCTGTAGGACCAGCCAGTGATGCTGAGGGACCAGCCAGTGATGCTGCAGGACCAGCCAGTGATGCTGCAGGACCAGCCAGTGATGCTGCAGGACCAGCCAGTGATGCTGAGGGACCAGCCAGTGATGCTGAGGGACCAGCCAGTGATGCTGCAGGACCAGCCAGTGATGCTGCAGGACCAGCCAGCGATGCTGTAGGACCAGCCAGTGATGCTGCAGGACCAGCCAGTGCTGCTGCAGGACCAGCCAGCGATGCTGCAGGACCAGCCAGCGATGCTGCAGGACCAGCCAGTGATGCTGCGGGACCAGCCAGTGATGCTGCAGGACCAGCCAGTGATGCTGAGGGACCAGCCAGTGATGCTGCAGGATCAGCCAGTGATGCTGCAGGACCAGCCAGTGATGCTGCAGGACCAGCCAGTGCTGCTGCAGGACCAGGCAGTGATGCTGCAGGACCAGCCAGCGATGCTGCAGGACCAGGCAGTGATGCTGCAGGACCAGCCAGTGATGCTGTAGGACCAGGCAGTGATGCTGAGGGACCAGCCAGTGATGCTGCAGGATCAGCCAGTGATGCTGCAGGACCAGCCAGTGATGCTGCAGGACCAGCCAGTGCTGCTGCAGGACCAGCCAGTGATGCTGCAGGACCAGCCAGCGATGCTGCAGGACCAGCCAGTGATGCTGCGGGACCAGCCAGTGATGCTGCAGGACCAGCCAGTGATGCTGAGGGACCAGCCAGTGATGCTGCAGGATCAGCCAGTGATGCTGCAGGACCAGCCAGTGATGCTGCAGGACCAGCCAGTGCTGCTGCAGGACCAGCCAGCGATGCTGCAGGACCAGCCAGCGATGCTGCAGGACCAGCCAGTGATGCTGCGGGACCAGCCAGTGATGCTGCAGGACCAGCCAGTGATGCTGCAGGACCAGCCAGTGATGCTGCAGGACCAGCCAGTGATGCTGTAGGACCAGCCAGTGATGCTGAGGGACCAGCCAGCGATGCTGCAGGACCAGCCAGTGATGCTGAGGGACCGGCCAGTGATGCTGCAGGACCAGCCAGTGATGCTGCAGGATCAGCCAGTGATGCTGCAGGATCAGCCAGTGATGCTGCAGGACCAGCCAGTGATGCTGCAGGACCAGCCAGTGATGCTGAGGGACCAGCCAGTGATGCTGAGGGACCAGCCAGTGATGCTGCAGGACCAGCCAGTAATGCTGAGGGACCAGCCGGTGATGCTGTAGGACCAGCCAGTGATGCTGCAGGACCAGCCAGTGATGCTGCTGGAGCAGTCGGTGATGCTGAGGGACCAGCCAGTGATGCTGCAGGACCAGCCAGTGATGCTGAGGGACCAGCCAGTGATGCTGCAGGATCAGCCAGTGATGCTGCAGGACCAGCCAGTGATGCTGCAGGACCAGCCAGTGCTGCTGCAGGACCAGCCAGTGATGCTGAGGGACCAGCCAGTGATGCTGCAGGACCAGCCAGTGATGCTGCAGGACCAGCCAGCGATGCTGTAGGACCAGCCAGTGATGCTGCAGGACCAGCCAGTGATGCTGTAGGACCAGCCAGTGATGCTGAGGGACCAGCCAGCGATGCTGCAGGACCAGCCAGTGATGCTGCAGGACCAGCCAGTGATGCTGTAGGACCAGCCAGTGGTGCTGCAGGACCAGCCGGCGATGCTGCAGGACCAGCCAGTGATGCTGCAGGACCAGCCAGTGATGCTGTAGGACCAGCCAGTGATGCTGAGGGACCAGCCAGCGATGCTGCAGGACCAGCCAGTGATGCTGCAGGACCAGCCAGTGATGCTGTAGGACCAGCCAGTGATGCTGAGGGACCGGCCAGTGATGCTGCAGGACCAGCCAGTGCTGCTGCAGGACCAGCCAGCGATGCTGCAGGACCAGCCAGTGATGCTGCAGGACCAGCCAGTGATGCTGAGGGACCAGCCAGTGATGCTGCAGGACCAGCCGGCGATGCTGCAGGACCAGCCAGTGATGCTGCAGGACCAGCCGGCGATGCTGCGGGACCAGCCAGTGATGCTGCAGGAGCAGCCGGTGATGCTGCGGGACCAGCCAGCGATGCTGTAGGACCAGCCAGTGATGCTGCAGGACCAGCCGGCGATGCTGCGGGACCAGCCAGTGATGCTGCAGGAGCAGCCGGTGATGCTGCGGGACCAGCCAGCGATGCTGTAGGACCAGCCAGTGATGCTGCAGGACCAGCCAGTGATGCTGAGGGACCAGCCAGTGATGCTGAGGGACCAGCCAGTGATGCTGCAGGAGCAGCCAGTGATGCTGAGACACCAGCCAGTGATGCTGAGACACCAGCCAGTGATGCTGTAGGACCAGCCAGTGATGCTGAGGGACCAGCCAGTGATGCTGAGGGACCAGCCAGTGATGCTGCAGGACCAGCCAGTGATGCTGCAGGACCAGCCAGTGATGCTGCAGGACCAGCCAGTGATGCTGAGGGACCAGCCAGTGATGCTGAGGGACCAGCCAGTGATGCTGCAGGACCAGCCAGTAATGCTGAGGGACCAGCCAGTGATGCTGCAGGACCAGCCAGTGATGCTGCAGGACCAGCCAGCGATGCTGTAGGACCAGCCAGTGATGCTGCAGGACCAGCCAGTGCTGCTGCAGGACCAGCCAGCGATGCTGCAGGACCATCCAGCGATGCTGCAGGACCAGCCAGTGATGCTGCGGGACCAGCCAGTGATGCTGCAGGACCAGCCAGTGATGCTGAGGGACCAGCCAGTGATGCTGCAGGATCAGCCAGTGATGCTGCAGGACCAGCCAGTGATGCTGCAGGACCAGCCAGTGCTGCTGCAGGACCAGCCAGTGATGCTGAGGGACCAGCCAGTGATGCTGCAGGATCAGCCAGTGATGCTGCAGGACCAGCCAGTGATGCTGCAGGACCAGCCAGTGCTGCTGCAGGACCAGCCAGTGATGCTGCAGGACCAGCCAGCGATGCTGCAGGACCAGCCAGTGATGCTGCGGGACCAGCCAGTGATGCTGCAGGACCAGCCAGTGATGCTGAGGGACCAGCCAGTGATGCTGCAGGATCAGCCAGTGATGCTGCAGGACCAGCCAGTGATGCTGCAGGACCAGCCAGTGCTGCTGCAGGACCAGCCAGCGATGCTGCAGGACCAGCCAGCGATGCTGCAGGACCAGCCAGTGATGCTGCGGGAGCAACCGGTGATGCTGCAGGACCAGCCAGTGATGCTGAGGGACCAGCCAGTGATGCTGCAGGACCAGCCAGTGATGCTGTAGGACCAGCCAGTGATGCTGCGGGAGCAACCGGTGATGCTGCAGGACCAGCCAGTGCTGCTGCAGGACCAGCCAGCGATGCTGCAGGACCAGCCAGTGATGCTGCAAGACCAGCCAGTGATGCTGCAGGACCAGCCAGTGATGCTGCAGGACCAGCCAGTGATGCTGAGGGACCAGCCAGTGATGCTGCAGGACCAGCCAGTGATGCTGTAGGACCAGCCAGTGATGCTGAGGGACCAGCCAGCGATGCTGCAGGACCAGCCAGTGATGCTGAGGGACCTGCCAGTGATGCTGCAGGACCAGCCAGTGATGCTGCAGGATCAGCCAGTGATGCTGCAGGATCAGCCAGTGATGCTGCAGTACCAGCCAGTGATGCTGCAGGACCAGCCAGTGATGCTGAGGGACCAGCCAGTGATGCTGAGGGACCAGCCAGTGATGCTGCAGGACCAGCCAGTAATGCTGAGGGACCAGCGGGTGATGCTGAGACACCAGCCAGTGATGCTGCAGGACCAGCCGGTGATGCTGAGACACCAGCCAGTGATGCTGCTGGAGCAGTCGGTGATGCTGCAGGACCAGCCAGTGATGCTTCTGGACCAGCCAGTGATGCTGAGGGACCAGCCAGTGATGCTGCAGGACCAGCCGGTGATGCTGAGGGACCAGCCAGTGATGCTGCAGGACCAGCCAGTAATGCTGAGGGACCAGCCGGTGATGCTGAGACACCAGCCAGTGATGCTGCAGGACCAGCCGGTGATGCTGCTGGAGCAGTCGGTGATGCTGCAGGACCAGCCAGTGATGCTTCTGGACCAGCCAGTGATGCTGCAGGACCAGCCGGTGATGCTGAGGGACCAGCCAGTGATGCTGCAGGACCAGCCAGTGATGCTGCAGGACCAGCCAGCGATGCTGTAGGACCAGCCAGTGATGCTGCAGGACCAGCCAGTGATGCTGTAGGACCAGCCAGTGATGCTGAGGGACCAGCCAGCGATGCTGCAGGACCAGCCAGTGATGCTGCAGGACCAGCCGGCGATGCTGCAGGACCAGCCAGTGATGCTGCAGGACCAGCCAGTGATGCTGTAGGACCAGCCAGTGATGCTGAGGGACCAGCCAGCGATGCTGCAGGACCAGCCAGTGATGCTGAGGGACCGGCCAGTGATGCTGCAGGACCAGCCAGTGCTGCTGCAGGACCAGCCAGCGATGCTGCAGGACCAGCCGGTGATGCTGCGGGACCAGCCAGTGATGCTGAGGGACCAGCCAGTGATGCTGCAGGACCAGCCAGCGATGCTGTAGGACCAGCCAGTGGTGCTGCAGGACCAGCCAGTGATGCTGCAGGACAAGCCAGTAATGCTGCGGGAGCAGCCAGTGATGCTGCAGGAGCAGCCGGTGATGCTGCAGGACCAGCCGGTGATGCTGCAGGACCAGCCAGTGATGCTGAGACACCAGCCAGTGATGCTGCAGGACCAGCCAGTGATGCTGAGGGACCAGCCAATGATGCTGCAGGACCAGCCGGTGATGCTGCAGGACCAGCCAGTGCTGCTGCAGGACCAGCCAGCGATGCTGCAGGACCAGCCAGTGATGCTGCAGGACCAGCCAGTGATGCTGCAGGACCAGCCAGTGATGCTGCAGGAGCAGCCAGTGCTGCTGCAGGACCAGCCAGCGATGCTGTAGGACCAGCCGGAGATGCTGAGACACCAGCCAGTGATGCTGCAGGACCAGCCAGTGATGCTGAGGGACCAGCCAGTGATGCTGCAGGAGCAGCCAGTGATGCTGCTGGAGCAGTCGGTGATGCTGAGGGACCAGCCTGCGATGCTGCGGGACCAGCCAGTGATGCTGCAGGACCAGCCGGTGATGCTGCAGGACCAGCCAGTGATGCTGCAGGACCAGCCAGTGATGCTGCAGGAGCAGCCAGTGATGCTGCAGGACCAGCCAGCGATGCTGCAGGACCAGGCAGTGATGCTGAGACACCAGCCAGTGATGCTGCAGGACCAGCCAGTGCTGCTGCAGGACCAGCCAGCGATGCTGCAGGAGCAGCCAGTGCTGCTGCAGGACCAGCCAGCGATGCTGTAGGACCAGCCGGAGATGCTGAGGGACCAGCCGGTGATGCTGCAGGACCAGCCAGTGATGCTGCAGGACCAGCCAGTGATGCTGCAGGAGCAGCCAGTGCTGCTGCAGGACCAGCCAGCGATGCTGTAGGACCAGCCGGAGATGCTGAGACACCAGCCAGTGATGCTGCAGGACCAGCCAGTGATGCTGAGGGACCAGCCAGTGATGCTGCAGGAGCAGCCAGTGATGCTGCTGGAGCAGTCGGTGATGCTGAGGGACCAGCCAGTGATGCTGCAGGACCAGCCAGTGATGCTGCAGGACCAGCCGGTGATGCTGCAGGACCAGCCAGCGATGCTGCAGGACCAGCCAGCGATGCTGCGGGACCAGCCAGTGATGCTGCAGGACCAGCCAGCGATGCTGCAGGACCAGCCAGTGATGCTGCAGGACCAGCCGGTGATGCTGTAGGACCAGCCAGTGATGCTGCAGGACCAGCCAGTGATGCTGCAGGACCAGCCAGTGATGCTGAGGGACCAGCCAGTGATGCTGAGGGACCAGCCAGTGATGCTGCAGGAGCAGCCAGTGATGCTGAGACACCAGCCAGTGATGCTGAGACACCAGCCAGTGATGCTGTAGGACCAGCCAGTGATGCTGAGGGACCAGCCAGTGATGCTGCAGGACCAGCCAGTGATGCTGCAGGACCAGCCAGTGATGCTGCAGGACCAGCCAGTGATGCTGAGGGACCAGCCAGTGATGCTGAGGGACAAGCCAGTGATGCTGCGGGACCAGCCAGCGATGCTGCAGGACCAGCCAGCGATGCTGCAGGAGCAGCCAGTGATGCTGCAGGACCAGCCAGTGATGCTGCAGGAGCAGCCGGTGATGCTGTAGGACCAGCCAGTGATGCTGAGGGACCAGCCAGTGATGCTGCAGGACCAGCCAGTGATGCTGCAGGAGCAGCCGGTGATGCTGTAGGACCAGCCAGTGATGCTGCAGGACCAGCCAGTGATGCTGAGACACCAGCCAGTGATTCTGCAGGACCAGCCAGTGATGCTGAGGGACCAGCCAGTGATGCTGAGGGACCAGCCAGTGATGCTGCAGGACCAGCCAATGATGCTGCAGGACCAGCCGGTGATGCTGCTGGAGCAGTCGGTGATGCTGAGGGACCAGCCAGTGATGCTGCAGGAGCAGCCAGTGATGCTGCAGGACCAGCCGGTGATGCTGCTGGAGCAGTCGGTGATGCTGAGGGACCAGCCAGTGATGCTGCAGGACCAGCCAGTGATGCTGAGGGACCAGCCAGTGATGCTGAGGGACCAGCCAGTGATGCTGCGGGACCAGCCAGCGATGCTGCAGGACCAGCCAGCGATGCTGCAGGACCAGCCAGTGATGCTGCAGGACCAGCCAGTGATGCTGAGGGACCAGCCAGCGATGCTGCAGGACCAGCCGGCGATGCTGCAGGACCAGCCAGTGATGCTGCAGGACCAGCCGGCGATGCTGCAGGACCAGCCAGTGATGCTGCAGGACCAGCCGGCGATGCTGCAGGACCAGCCAGTGATGCTGCAGGACCAGCCGGCGATGCTGCAGGACCAGCCAGTGATGCTGCAGGACCAGCCAGTGATGCTGTAGGACCAGCCAGTGATGCTGCGGGACCAGCCAGCGATGCTGCAGGACCAGCCAGTGATGCTGCAGGACCAGCCGGCGATGCTGCAGGACCAGCCAGTGATGCTGCAGGACCAGCCAGTGATGCTGTAGGACCAGCCAGTGATGCTGAGGGACCAGCCAGCGATGCTGCAGGACCAGCCAGTGATGCTGAGGGACCGGCCAGTGATGCTGCAGGACCAGCCAGTGCTGCTGCAGGACCAGCCAGCGATGCTGCAGGACCAGCCAGTGATGCTGCAGGACCAGCCAGTGATGCTGAGGGACCAGCCAGTGATGCTGCAGGACCAGCCAGCGATGCTGTAGGACCAGCCAGTGATGCTGCAGGACCAGCCAGTGATGCTGCAGGACCAGCCAGTAATGCTGCGGGACCAGCCAGTGATGCTGCAGGAGCAGCCGGTGATGCTGCAGGACCAGCCGGTGATGCTGCAGGACCAGCCAGTGATGCTGAGACACCAGCCAGTGATGCTGCAGGACCAGCCAGTGATGCTGAGGGACCAGCCAATGATGCTGCAGGACCAGCCAGCGATGCTGCAGGACCAGCCAGTGATGCTGCAGGACCAGCCAGTGATGCTGCAGGACCAGCCAGTGATGCTGCAGGACCAGCCAGTGCTGCTGCAGGACCAGCCAGCGATGCTGTAGGACCAGCCGGAGATGCTGAGACACCAGCCAGTGATGCTGCAGGACCAGCCAGTGATGCTGAGGGACCAGCCAGTGATGCTGCAGGAGCAGCCAGTGATGCTGCTGGAGCAGTCGGTGATGCTGAGGGACCAGCCAGCGATGCTGCAGGAGCAGCCAGTGATGCTGCTGGAGCAGTCGGTGATGCTGAGGGACCAGCCAGTGATGCTGCAGGACCAGCCGGTGATGCTGCAGGACCAGCCAGTGATGCTGCAGGACCAGCCAGTGATGCTGCAGGAGCAGCCAGTGATGCTGCAGGACCAGCCGGCGATGCTGCAGGACCAGCCAGTGATGCTGCAGGACCAGCCGGCGATGCTGCAGGACCAGCCAGCGATGCTGCAGGACCAGCCAGCGATGCTGCAGGACCAGCCAGCGATGCTGCAGGACCAGCCAGCGATGCTGAGACACCAGCCAGTGATGCTGCAGGACCAGCCAGCGATGCTGCAGGAGCAGCCAGTGATGCTGCAGGACCAGGCAGTGATGCTGCAGGACCAGCCAGTGATGCTGCAGGACCAGCCGGTGATGCTGCGGGACCAGCCAGCGATGCTGTAGGACCAGCCGGAGATGCTGAGGGACCAGCCGGTGATGCTGCAGGACCAGCCAGTGATGCTGCAGGACCAGCCAGTGATGCTGCAGGAGCAGCCAGTGCTGCTGCAGGACCAGCCAGCGATGCTGTAGGACCAGCCGGAGATGCTGAGACACCAGCCAGTGATGCTGCAGGACCAGCCAGTGATGCTGGAGGACCAGCCAGTGATGCTGCAGGACCAGCCAGTGATGCTGAGGGACCAGCCAGTGATGCTGCAGGAGCAGCCAGTGATGCTGCTGGAGCAGTCGGTGATGCTGAGGGACCAGCCAGCGATGCTGCGGGACCAGCCAGCGATGCTGCAGGACCAGCCAGCGATGCTGCAGGACCAGCCAGCGATGCTGCAGGACCAGCCGGTGATGCTGCAGGACCAGCCAGTGATGCTGCAGGACCAGCCAGTGATGCTGCAGGACCAGCCAGTGATGCTGAGGGACCAGCCAGTGATGCTGAGGGACCAGCCAGTGATGCTGCAGGAGCAGCCAGTGATGCTGAGACACCAGCCAGTGATGCTGAGACACCAGCCAGTGATGCTGTAGGACCAGCCAGTGATGCTGAGGGACCAGCCAGTGATGCTGCAGGGCCAGCCAGTGATGCTGCAGGACCAGCCAGTGATGCTGCAGGACCAGCCAGTGATGCTGAGGGACCAGCCAGTGATGCTGCAGGACCAGCCAGTGATGCTGCAGGACCAGCCAGTGATGCTGAGGGACCAGCCAGCGATGCTGCAGGAGCAGCCGGTGATGCTGCAGGACCAGCCAGTGATGCTGCAGGACCAGCCAGCGATGCTGTAGGACCAGCCAGTGATGCTGCAGGAGCAGCCGGTGATGCTGCAGGACCAGCCAATGATGCTGCAGGAGCAGACAGTGATGCTGCTGGACCAGCCAGTGATGCTGCAGGACCAGCCAGTGATGCTGCAGGACCAGCCAGTGATGCTGCAGGACCAGCCAGTGATGCTGCAGGACCAGCCGGTGATGCTGTAGGACCAGCCAGTGATGCTGCAGGACCAGCCAGTGATGCTGCAGGACCAGCCAGTGATGCTGAGGGACCAGCCAGTGATGCTGCAGGAGCAGCCAGTGATGCTGCAGGACCAGCCAGCGATGCTGTAGGACCAGCCAGTGATGCTGCAGGACCAGCCAGTGATGCTGCAGGACCAGCCAGTGATGCTGCAGGAGCAGCCAGTGATGCTGCAGGAGCAGCCAGTGATGCTGAGACACCAGCCAGTGATGCTGAGACACCAGCCAGTGATGCTGTAGGACCAGCCAGTGATGCTGAGGGACCAGCCAGTGATGCTGCAGGACCAGCCAGTGATGCTGCAGGACCAGCCAGTGATGCTGAGGGACCAGCCAGTGATGCTGAGGGACCAGCCAGTGATGCTGCAGGACCAGCCAGTGATGCTGAGGGACCAGCCAGTGATGCTGCAGGAGCAGCCAGTGATGCTGCAGGAGCAGCCAGTGATGCTGAGACACCAGCCAGTGATGCTGAGACACCAGCCAGTGATGCTGTAGGACCAGCCAGTGATGCGGAGGGACCAGCCAGTGATGCTGCAGGACCAGCCAGTGATGCTGCAGGACCAGCCAGTGATGCTGCAGGACCAGCCAGTGATGCTGAGGGACCAGCCAGTGATGCTGAGACACCAGCCAGTGATGCTGCAGGACCAGCCAGTGATGCTGAGGGACCAGCCAGCGATGCTGCAGGAGCAGCCGGTGATGCTGCAGGACCAGCCAGTGATGCTGTAGGACCAGCCGGTGATGCTGCAGGACCAGCCAATGATGCTGCAGGAGCAGACAGTGATGCTGCTGGACCAGCCAGTGATGCTGCAGGACCAGCCAGTGATGCTGCAGGACCAGCCAGTGATGCTGCAGGACCAGCCAGTGATGCTGCAGGACCAGCCTGTGATGCTGAGGGACCAGCCAGTGATGCTGCAGGACCAGCCGGTGATGCTGTAGGACCAGCCAGTGATGCTGCAGGACCAGCCAGTGATGCTGCAGGACCAGCCAGTGATGCTGAGGGACCAGCCAGTGATGCTGAGGGACCAGCCAGTGATGCTGCAGGAGCAGCCAGTGATGCTGCAGGACCAGCCAGCGATGCTGTAGGACCAGCCAGTGATGCTGAGGGACCAGCCAGTGATGCTGCAGGACCAGCCGGTGATGCTGAGACACCAGCCAGTGATGCTGAGACACCAGCCAGTGATGCTGTAGGACCAGCCAGTGATGCTGAGGGACCAGCCAGTGATGCTGCAGGACCAGCCAGTGATGCTGAGGGACCAGCCAGTGATGCTGAGGGACCAGCCAGTGATGCTGCGGGACCAGCCAGCGATGCTGCAGGAGCAGCCAGTGATGCTGCAGGACCAGCCAGTGATGCTGCAGGAGCAGCCGGTGATGCTGTAGGACCAGCCAGTGATGCTGAGGGACCAGCCAGTGCTGCTGCAGGACCAGCCGGTGATGCTGCAGGACCAGCCAGTGATGCTGCAGGACCAGCCGGCGATGCTGCAGGACCAGCCAGTGATGCTGCAGGACCAGCCAGTGATGCTGCAGGACCAGCCAGTGATGCTGCAGGACCAGCCAGTGATGCTGTAGGACCAGCCAGTGATGCTGCGGGACCAGCCAGTGATGCTGCAGGACCAGCCAGTGATGCTGAGGGACCAGCCAGTGATGCTGAGGGACCAGCCAGTGCTGCTGCAGGACCAGCCGGTGATGCTGCAGGACCAGCCGGTGATGCTGAGGGACCAGCCAGTGATGCTGCAGGACCAGCCAGTGATGCTGAGGGACCAGCCAGTGATGCTGCAGGACCAGCCAGTGATGCTGCAGGACCAGCCAGTGATGCTGCAGGACCAGCCAGTGATGCTGCAGGACCAGCCAGTGATGCTGTAGGACCAGCCAGTGATGCTGAGGGACCAGCCAGGGATGCTGAGGGACCAGCCGGTGATGCTTCTGGACCAGCCAGTGATGCTGAGGGACCAGCCAGTGATGCTGAGACACCAGCCGGTGATGCTTCTGGACCAGCCGGTGATGCTGCAGGACCAGCCAGTGATGCTGCAGGGCCAGCCAGTGATGCTGCAGGACCAGCCAGTGATGCTGCAGGACCAGCCAGTGATGCTGCAGGACCAGCCAGTGATGCTGTAGGACCAGCCAGTGATGCTGAGGGACCAGCCAGGGATGCTGAGGGACCAGCCGGTGATGCTTCTGGACCAGCCAGTGATGCTGAGGGACCAGCCAGTGATGCTGAGACACCAGCCGGTGATGCTTCTGGACCAGCCGGCGATGCTGCAGGACCAGCCAGTGATGCTGCAGGACCAGCCAGTGATGCTGCAGGACCAGCCAGTGATGCTGCAGGACCAGCCAGTGATGCTGCAGGACCAGCCAGTGATGCTGTAGGACCAGCCAGTGATGCTGCGGGACCAGCCAGTGATGCTGCAGGACCAGCCAGTGATGCTGAGGGACCAGCCAGTGATGCTGAGGGACCAGCCAGTGCTGCTGCAGGACCAGCCGGTGATGCTGCAGGACCAGCCGGTGATGCTGAGGGACCAGCCAGTGATGCTGCAGGACCAGCCAGTGATGCTGAGGGACCAGCCAGTGATGCTGCAGGACCAGCCAGTGATGCTGCAGGACCAGCCAGTGATGCTGCAGGACCAGCCAGTGATGCTGCAGGACCAGCCAGTGATGCTGTAGGACCAGCCAGTGATGCTGCGGGACCAGCCAGTGATGCTGCAGGACCAGCCAGTGATGCTGAGGGACCAGCCAGTGATGCTGAGGGACCAGCCAGTGCTGCTGCAGGACCAGCCGGTGATGCTGCAGGACCAGCCGGTGATGCTGAGGGACCAGCCAGTGATGCTGCAGGACCAGCCAGTGATGCTGAGGGACCAGCCAGTGATGCTGCAGGACCAGCCAGTGATGCTGCAGGACCAGCCAGTGATGCTGCAGGACCAGCCAGTGATGCTGCAGGACCAGCCAGTGATGCTGTAGGACCAGCCAGTGATGCTGAGGGACCAGCCAGGGATGCTGAGGGACCAGCCGGTGATGCTTCTGGACCAGCCAGTGATGCTGAGGGACCAGCCAGTGATGCTGAGACACCAGCCGGTGATGCTTCTGGACCAGCCGGTGATGCTGCAGGACCAGCCAGTGATGCTGAGGGACCAGCCAGTGATGCTGAGGGACCAGACAGTGATGCTGCAGGAGCAGCCAGTGATGCTGCAGGACCAGCCAGTGATGCTGAGACACCAGCCAATGATGCTGCAGCACCAGCCGGTGATGCTGAGGGACCAGCCAGTGATGCTGAGGGACCAGCCAGTGATGCTGAGGGACCAGCCAGGGATGCTGAGGGACCAGCCGGTGATGCTTCTGGACCAGCCAGTGATGCTGCAGGACCAGCCAGTGATGCTGAGGGACCAGCCAGTGATGCTGAGGGACCAGCCAGTGATGCTGCAGGACCAGCCAGTGATGCTGCAGGACCAGCCAGTGATGCTGAGGGACCAGCCAGGGATGCTGAGGGACCAGCCAGGGATGCTGAGGGACCAGCCGGTGATGCTGCAGGACCAGCCAGTGATGCTGAGGGACCAGCCAGTGATGCTGAGGGACCAGCCAGTGATGCTGCAGGAGCAGCCAGTGATGCTGCAGGACCAGCCAGTGATGCTGAGACACCAGCCAATGATGCTGCAGGACCAGCCGGTGATGCTGAGGGACCAGCCAGTGATGCTGAGGGACCAGCCAGTGATGCTGAGGGACCAGCCAGGGATGCTGAGGGACCAGCCGGTGATGCTTCTGGACCAGCCAGTGATGCTGCAGGACCAGCCAGTGATGCTGCAGGACCAGCCAGTGATGCTGCAGGACCAGCCAGTGATGCTGCAGGATCAGCCAGTGATGCTGCGGGACCAGCCAGTGATGCTGAGGGACCAGCCGGTGATGCTGCAGGACCAGCCAGTGATGCTGAGGGACCAGCCAATGATGCTGCAGGAGCAGACAGTGATGCTGAGGGACCAGCCAATGATGCTGAGGGACCAGCCAGTGATGCTGAGGGACCAGCCGGTGATGCTTCTGGACCAGCCGGTGATGCTGAGGGACCAGCCAGTGATGCTGCAGGACCAGCCGGTGATGCTGAGACACCAGCCAGTGATGCTGCAGGACCAGCCGGTGATGCTGAGGGACCAGCCAGTGATGCTGCAGGACCAGCCGGTGATGCTGCAGGACCAGCCAGTGATGCTGAGGGACCAGCCGGTGATGCTTCTGGACCAGCCGGTGATGCTGATGGACCAGCCAGTGATGCTGCGGGAGCAGCCAGTGATGCTGAGGGACCAGCCGGTGATGCTTCTGGACCAGCCAGTGATGCTGATGGACCAGCCAGTGATGCTGCGGGAGCAGCCAGTGATGCTGAGGGACCAGCCGGTGATGCTTCTGGACCAGCCGGTGATGCTGCAGGACCAGCCAGTGATGCTGCAGGACCAGCCAGTGATGCTGAGGGACCAGCCAGCGATGCTGTAGGACCAGCCAGTGATGCTGCAGGACCAGCCAGTGATGCTGCAGGACCAGCCAGTGATGCTGCAGGACCAGCCAGTGATGCTGCAGGACCAGCCAGTGATGCTGAGGGACCAGCCAGTGATGCTGCGGGAGCAGCCAGTGATGCTGAGGGACCAGCCGGTGATGCTTCTGGACCAGCCAGTGATGCTGATGGACCAGCCAGTGATGCTGCGGGAGCAGCCAGTGATGCTGAGGGACCAGCCGGTGATGCTTCTGGACCAGCCGGTGATGCTGCAGGACCAGCCAGTGATGCTGCAGGACCAGCCAGTGATGCTGAGGGACCAGCCAGCGATGCTGTAGGACCAGCCAGTGATGCTGCAGGACCAGCCAGTGATGCTGCAGGACCAGCCAGTGATGCTGCAGGACCAGCCAGTGATGCTGCGGGAGCAGCCAGTGATGCTGAGGGACCAGCCGGTGATGCTTCTGGACCAGCCGGCGATGCTGCAGGAGCAGCCGGCGATGCTGCAGGACCAGCAGCTGATAAACAAGGCTGACAGTTTGGAGGATAAAATGCATGGGATGCCCACAGTTGAGGGTGAAATATGTGAACTGGCAGAACTGCCAACTGTAGACACCTATATATGAAACAAGCCCAGTTTACGTCCCTAAGGCAGTACACGCTTTGGCCCCCTGCCCTGTATCTGGCAATGCAGTAGCCGTGTGCGTACAGGGCGCCTCATACACTCCTTTAGGCACTGTGCCCCGGCACTGCACCCCACAAGGCTGCAGACGTGTCCATACAGCATGCCTCCAGGTGCTTTGCCCTCGGCCCGGAATCCATCAAGGCATCAGACGTGTGCGTTCAGTGTGCCTCATACACTCCTCTAGGCGCTGGGCCATGCATCTCTTAAGGCAGTAGACATCTGCGTGGAGCTGCCTCCTGCACTCCTAGGCGCTGTGCCCGGTGCCTGTACACAACAAGGCAGTATCCGTGTGCAGTGTGCATGCAGCATGCCTCATATGCTGTTGTAGGCGCTGTGCCCAGGTCATGCACCTCTTAAGGCAGTAGACCAGTGCGTGCTGCGTGTCTCAATATTGATTCACGAATGTCAAATTGCACCTTCTATTATACATATTTTAATTTAAATGTTATTTGTGTATGAAACAAAACTCTATCATTTATACAAATCATTTTATTGCAGCCAAACCAATTTGTTTGTCGTAAAATCAAACGCGTACCAGTCACTATATCCTGCACTTCCTGAAAACTCTTTTTGGTACCTGTAACCCTCCGTCAGTGACCTGTTCTTGTAGTCACGGTCTGCTGCAGGCGTGCCAAGACCACTGGGCGAAAAGGACTTTAGCCCCCACCTTCGCCCCTCCCCTGTCAGCTGTGTGGGCATGCGGGGCTGGGGCTGCAGCTGGGTCGCTCATACCGAGGCCGTGTGCAGCTACACGCGCCCTCCTTTGGTTAGACTTCGAGCACTTTATGTCTTTCAATTACTGCTACCTTATTCCTGTCATAAGTGCTCCTCTATGCAGACGTGAAATGGAGTATTCAAAGTGTCCTGGATTAGGTGAGAAAGGTGCTCTTTTCACATCCCTGCCCATTAGGAAAAACGCAAGGGTACCAGGGTACATTCCATCTACAAAACAAGCATTTGCAATGCAATAGGTCTCGCATTTATGTGAGTTTAAGCTATTGGCATTGTAAATGGCAATCCCCTAGATGCATCAAGCACCCATTCTGCGAATGCCAAATAGCGAAAAATAACGAATCGCTATTTAGAAATCGCAGAATGGGATGCATCATCAAAATCGATACCGCCCGCAATTGACAAATGCGAATCTGCAAAAATCCCAACAAAATCGCAGTCAGATGTATCCAACCCCCGAATCGCGATTTCGCAATTGCCAAAATCGCTATAAGCGATCTCGCAGATTGCGAGATCGCAAAAACGTGAAGTTGCATCTTGAGCACAATGATGACATCGCTACCAGGAAGTAGCCTGCTCCATGCATCATTTGGATCACAGAGCTGGATACAGGAGGAGGCAGAGCACTGAGCTCCAAGAGACACACCCTGCAGTGCCAATACAGGATTGAACAAAATACCACAATGTCCCAGGAAGCTGCAGGACAAAGTAAAAACCCCAGACAGCGCAAAATAAAATTTTGCGAAAAAGAACGGGAGTACCTGATAGAAGGAGTCAGCAGGGACCACGACCAACTGTTTGGGAAGCTGTCCGGAAGGTGCCAGAGGTAACCAAGAGGCACATCTGGGTGCGCATCAAGGCTAAGGTGAACGCGGTGGGAGTCACGCACCGGTCCATCAATGACCTAAAAAAGAGGTGGTACAACCTCAGATACCGTGCCAAGGAGCGCATTGCTGAGAGACTGGGGGAGAGATTGGCTACGGGAGGAGGAGACTCCACAGTCCCTGAAAACACACCCATGGAGGACCTAGTGGAGGACACCATCCACCCTACAGCCTGCGTGGGCGTCACTCAACTGGACACCTCCCGCCCCACACACCAATCTCAAGGTAAGAGCCATGCTACTGCGACCCCGTACCCTAACAATGCCCATGCCCCCAGTGCAATCCATATTTGTAACCCCAGTAATCCAGTCCCTGCTCCTCCCAAACGCCCAAATGCATTGTGGAACCTGTAGTGTGTCAATGTGCCCTGATAGCCACACACAGTCAGAATAGTCAAGTAACACAGACCCCTAAAGCCAGCCAGGGAATGCAGACATCAAGCAATAGCGAGCCTGCATGCATGTTGCTACATCCCAGGTGCCTTAATCATATCATTAATCATGCACTCATCCACATCACAGGTGCTGCGGATGCTGACACGTCTGACAGTGAGACACTCCACATTGCGGAGACACCTGAAGAGACGGAGAGGGAGAGACAGCCAGCACCAGCACCTGCACCGAGACCCAGGGCCACCCCGGAAGCTGCAGGTGAAGCACAACCTCACCACTCGGCACGCATGGCAGTGGAGCAGATCCCACCCCCACCCAGGAGGCAGACACGACACCCAGCAAGTGTGCGGGCCCACGCCAGCAGCAGGTTAAGGCAGCAGCGCTCTGTGCCCACCACAGCAGACATGGAGCAACAGACACACAACTTGGGCCTGGGCATTGAGGCTCAGATACTTGCTGTGCACCGTAAACAGGCGCAGCACATGGCAGCAATGCAGCTGCAGCTGTATAAAACTGCACGCAACATTAGTCTCCTCACTGAGAGTGTGCAGTAACTGACCACAGTGGTGAAGCAGAGCAACCAGCTGATGGTAGCGCAGCAGGACATCACCCGCAGACGCCACGGGCAGCTACTGAAGGACTGGGTTCTGTAGGACCCAGCGGTGCCAGGGCACAACACCTGAAACCTTCGTGGGTAACCTGCTCCGGCGTACGAATCACAGAGACACGGGACACTTCCTTCGACGTCAAAGATTCAAGGTTTATTTACTGCAGGGAACACAGAAGTCACGACAAGTACACCACGTGCGACTTGGGGAGACTGCTTCAAATTGGTTCTGTGGATCGCTCCTTTTATACAGTTCTTACCCATAAGACAACATGATACACAAAGGTTTACAACCCGGTTCCCACCATCATCCCCCAGAGGGGTCGCTTTGGTCACTTTGAAAACACATAAGGTCCGGATCATAATTGCGGAAACATTTGGCGGTTCCCAACTGTAAAAACCCATCTTCCCAGCATTAGTGCATTCCAATCGGTAGTAAACAGATCGAAATAGGAACAAAGACAGGTGCAGAGGAAGACGGAGACAGTGAGGAGATCGGAAAGGGTGTAAAAGGGGAGGTATCGGGAAACACGAGATACAGGCATCAAAGGGACGTGCCTAATGAGATGCACGGCTGAGGCAATAAGTCCGTGCGGCAAGATGAGCCTTGAGCGGCGCCATCTGCCTTACAGTAACATCCCCCTCGTCATAAAGACACTTACAAAGAACATGTGTCTTCCGCAAATATCTTGGGAGTCCCAGGGTCGCGAAGCGGACAGCGTCCGTTCGCTGGCTACTTGAGGGCAAGAGACAAAATGGATGCCGTATCTAAGATGGAACCCGTGGGTACAGATGAAAAACCCACATAACAAACGAACGGTTTAAGTTAGCACAGCGAAACTGCGCCCACTTACTAAACTCGTCATTTGCGGTTCATAGATACCAGACTCGACCATATTCGTGCGAGTCGAAAGCACCACTTACAATTGTCACGGAACCTCAGACGCTCCTTTTGCCCTCATGTAGGCAAGCACTAGTCGGAATCATATTCGATATTCATCAGACCATCGAGATGTTGCTGTAGCATAGCTCTGTCCAATCGAGTCCCCTTGGTAACAGGTGGTTGTCTTATACGCGTTGTAGCACAGAGGCCACATAAGGCAGGGCCACACTGCACACAAAGGCAACACGTGAACAGGAACACCACAACAACCCCGATGATCATCAGAATCTTCCAACCCCAAGTCGACATCAGGCCCCAAAACAATCCAAGTAGCGTCCAATCCCCTACATCCACGTGTATGGATTCGGAGATCTTATGCAACCTCGAGATGGCTTGATAGACAGTTGGAGCATTATCTGGAATGAAAATGCAGCAGCTCGAATGGATCACCTTACATACCCCACCGCGATCTGCTAAAATGACATCTAAAACCATACGGTTTTGTAACGTCATAAGTCTCTCCGCCTGAAGTTCTGTGGTGATATTACCAAGGGCACTGGCAGTAATATTAGCTGTCGATTCCACCACTCGAGTCAACTGTCTCAGGTTCCTACTATTAACCATAGGTCCCCAAAACGGGAGGAAACCCTTGAAAAAGTCTCCTGCCTCTTGACCGGCAGTGTCCTCTTCGCTAATTACGCCTCTCACAACTCTAGTCTTGTGGTAATCGGCATCTACAGTGAACGTCGGAGGCAACAGATTTGCAATGAAGCATGAGCCCATGAAGTCAGCGGGCAACCATGCATATGCACGATCATAGCAGATAAAGTATGTACCCTTGGCAGCCAGAAACACAGGGGACGAGGACATCGGCAGAATGTAATTTTCAGTGCAAGCACTTGCTCCAAGTCGGGCTTGTGATCTTCGACCACGACCCATGAGACAAAAATTACCAGTGTGGGGTACGACCCATATCGGAGGCGAGCTTTTAAGCTGCTTCTCGCTAGTGAACACACTATATTCACCTCTACTTAGGACCCTATAGGCTTGTATCTCTTCTTCAGGAATAAGCGAAGGATCATAGATATCACTATCTAAATCCTCTATCGCTATCGACAAAGGTTTTTGATACGAGGTAGGACCAGAGTAGGGGGAACGTGGTTCTCGAATGGGGTGGAAACCCAGTGCGCTTCGAAACATTGTTTGAAATGCTCGAGCTGACCCTTGGGAACTATACGGTAACACCAGATATGGAATTCCCTTATCCGTAGTATGTGGCATCAACCCACACACCCAACAATTAGTAGTGTTAACCACTAACTGATGCTGATGAAGGAGCTGAATAAAGGAATTGTTGCGGAATTCTACACGTCTAGCCTGCTCGTGTTCCGGTAACATATGAAAGGAATGAGGAGAAACAGTAGAGGTGAGATTAGGGTAGGGAGTAGGAGTAGGTGTAGCGGAAGGTAAGAACATCATGTAATACACCCCACCCGCTAATAATGCTGAAACAGTCAAAAACAATACAAACAGTTGGAATATGAAACATTTGGTACGACTGAGTTGCTGCAGCTTGAACCTGTGCGCCTTAGCTCCCTCCAAATCATTCAGCTTCGAGAATGCCATGCCCTACGACCGTCCGCAACGTTTCTTGACGCACTTCGTTCTGTGTAGCAATAGTCAATCCCTAGGAGTTCCCAGGAACCGACGGCCTTTAACCTAGCGTCAAGACCTACTATCCAGAAGGAAGTACGCGCGCGGCCCTACGGCCTTCAATGCACAATATGTATGTATGCAAAAACAAAGTCTCTCAGCTGTGGAAGCAAAAAGTACAAGGAATGAAGCTCAATATATATACATACAGGAATAATTACAGTAATACGAATGTTCAAAACTGATCACGGAAAACGGGATAATGCAGTTGTCAATTCAGCAAAGCAAAATATTTTATTTGTCCTTAGTGCGAGATCGCAAAGAGTATCGGTGTTTCCCAGGACGTGTCTGCTCGTCGAACAAAGGATCCGTTGAAGAGACAGCGTCCTGCTGATCAGTTGATTGTTCTGGTCTTGAGTCTTTTGATGACAATTGTTCAACAGTGCCTTTCTGCTGCGCTGAGGATTCTCCAACAGGCTGTGCGTCGCTGAAAGGTACAAACGCCGGCAATGTTTCTGTTTCTGTAGACGCAATGCCTCTCCTTACCCACGGGTCTGCCGGCAAAGGAATGGGGACTCGTTTAGTGTGGGTGGCGTGCACCCAATTTTTACGCCCCTCAAGACGAACGGCAGTCCTCGTGGCCAGGAGCACTTGATAAGGTCCGGTGAACCTCGGGTCCAGATTGTTTTTACGTGAAAAGTTTCTTGTCACCACCCAGTCTCCGGGCTGGAGCTGGTGGCCTGGACCCTCCGTCTGCGTCGGCAATGCGTCGTAAACCTGTTGGTGAATTAACCTCAGTTTAGCAGTCAAGTCATGTAAATAGTCAATCAACATTGGGTACTCAAGATCAGAAAACATTCCTGGCCTAGGAACCCCCCACACATTCGCAGGACGGCCGAACACTATTTCATAGGGACTAAGCCCTACTCGGGAGTGTACAGTCGCCCTAGTTGACAGTAATGCTAAAGGTAAAGCGTCAGGCCACGAAAGACCAGTCGTAGCCTGAATCTTTGCTAGCTTTAGTTTAAGGGTGCCGTTATACCCCTCAACTAATCCAGCTGACTGGGGATGATTGGCGCTGTGGAATTTCTGATTAATTCCAAGGCCTTTACACACACTCTTCATCACACTACCCACAAACTCACTTCCGTTATCTGACCACACGACTCTAGGCATTCCATACCGAGGAAAATATTCCTTCAGTAGGATTTTCGCAGTAGACAAAGCAGTATTGTCTTTGAGAGGATAGGCCTCGATCCATCGGGAGAATGCACAAACCACAACTAAAACGTATTTCAGGTTATTGCATCGCTCCATATGGATGAAGTCCAATTGAATCACCTCAAAGGGATACGAAGGGGGAGCAAAACTGCCAGGAGGAGTTGGGGTTCCTTTGCCAGGATTGTACATCATACACACCATACAATTCTTCACCAAACGTTCAGCACATTTCGTAATGCCATCATTCTTCCACACAGGCGCCAACAATTTACAAATGCCTTTCACGCTGATATGTGCTAACCCATGTGCCATTGTCACAACGGCCAGCACATACGCATCGGGCAACAACCATCTTTTCTGATCTGACAAATCAATCCAACAACCACTCGCATCCAGCTTTCCCGTACTTTCTTTCCACTTCGCCTTTTCAGTCTCGGTGGCCTCATTCTGAATTTTCTTCACGCTTCCAATGGTGTCTTCACACATACTCGACTCCGTAGGCCACCTAACCGAACTCGTCACATACATTCGAGTGCTAAGGTTCCGTGCAGTCTCCTTAGCAACCTCATCCGCAAACGCGTTA
This sequence comes from Lissotriton vulgaris, assembly GCF_964263255.1. NCBI lineage: Eukaryota > Metazoa > Chordata > Amphibia > Caudata > Salamandridae > Lissotriton > Lissotriton vulgaris. Next base: position 10,842,061 of record NC_141694.1, read on the forward strand.
CCACGACCAACATCATCCGTCACCTTACGATGTGCACTACATTTAACAATCGCAACTTGCGTAGGCAAAGTCAATGCATCCAAAAGATCATTCACCAACTGGCCATGCTGAATCTTCGTACCATGCGACGTCAAGAAACCTCTCTCTCGCCACAATCGTCCAAAACTGTGCGCGACGCCAAAAGCGTATTGGCTGTCGGTGAACACATTCACACGTTTCCCTTTCGCTAACACACATGCTCTAGTAAGAGCAATCAATTCTGCAGCTTGGGCAGAATTTTGATTCAATCTCGCAGTCTCAACAACAGTATTCAACGTTACAACAGCATAAGCAGTAGTCACATCACCATTCGGCAACTTAAAACATGACCCATCCACATACAAAGTGCCATCCGGGTCTTCCAACGGGGTGTTTTTAAGGTCCACTCGACCTTTCGTTTCCTCTTCAGTCCTCAAGTAGCAATCATGTTCTGCTACTTCATCTGACTCTGTGCTAATTGGTAACAAAGTTGCCGGGTTCAGAACGTTACAACGTTTTATCTGAATGTGGCTTGCCAGCAGTGTCAACTCGTACCCAGACAACCTCGCACTCGTCAAGTGCTGAGTTTTCGTACGATTCAAAAGAGTATCGACTGCATGCGGAACCATCACCGTAAGCATATTATCCATGACCAATCCTGCTGATTGTCGGATGGAGACCGCAGCTGCCGCAGTTGCTCTCAAACAACTCGGCAATGCTCTAGCTACTGGGTCCAAGGTCGAGGAAAAATATGCGCATGGACGCTGCTTACCACCAAAAGGTTGCGTCAAGACACTCAAAGCACAACCTTCCCTCTCGTGAACATATAATGTAAACGGCTTACTGTAGTCAGGGGTACCTAACACAGGTGCCGAACACAATGAATCACGCAGTTCAGAAAAACTTTTCTGACATTCTTCCGTCCATGGTAAAGGAGTTGAAACATCCTTGCACGTAAGAGCCACCAATGGTTTCGCTAGCAATGAAAAATTAGGAATCCATTGCCTGCAGTACGACGTGATACCTAGAAAGGCACGCACATCTCTTTGGGTTTTTGGCACAGCCATTCGTGCAATCGCTGCAATTCTCTCTGGGGTCAACCTCCTTCCCTCCTTTGACAATAAGTGACCTAGATAGGTTACTTCTTGACAACAATATTGGAGTTTAGTAGGTGACACCTTGTGATTCAACTCACAGAGATGTTGCAGCAACGACACCGTAGCAATTTTGCAAATGTCCTGAGTATCGGCAGCCACCAATAAGTCGTCGACGTATTGGATCAAGGCCGCACCGACCGGCAACTTAAACGCATCCAGTTGACCCTTCAAGGCTTGACTGTAAATCGATGAACTTTCACAGTAGCCCTGAGGAGCGCGTTTGAACCGGAAGCTACGTCCACCGAGAGAGAAACCGAAAAGGTCTCTACTCTCTTCGGCAATAGGGATGCTGAAGAACGCATTCTTCAAGTCAATCACCGAGAACCACGATGCAGAAGCTGGAATCAGAGTCAGTAGCGCCGTGATGTCAGGCACGACGGGAAATTGAGGAACAACAATTTTATTCACCTCCCGTAAATCGATAACAAAACGATAAACAGGTGGTTTTGAAGGATCAGTACGTTTTAGAATGGGCAGTACAGGACTATTGCACACGTTTCCTCTAGTCTCTTCAATAACATCCTTCTCGATCAAATCATAAATGATCGCTAACAATGCTCGTTCACCATCAAGAGAGATACGATACTGGGGAATACGTGGCAATCGCACATTAGCTTTCAACTGAACAACATAGGGAGAAATATCCAGTAGGCCCACGTCATTTGGACCTGTCGCCCACAAAGACGCAGGAAGAGAACTCAATTCCGGTGGAAGCCTATCGAGTGACAAATACATAGGAGAGACAACCCTCTCTCCTAACGTAAGCTTTACACCCGCAGGAGAACAATACAAAGTTGCATACAAACGTTTAAGCAAATCCAGACCCAAAAGATTTTCACCACAACCAGTAGTCAAAATCAACGGAGCTTGGAGCTCACGTGGCCCTATTGTAAGGGGCAAAGGGCGCGAAACTGGATTGCTAACGGGGCGCCAGAGAATCCAACGGAAACATTTGTTAAGCCGGACAAAGGTGCGCCAGGGAGTTTCGAATGCATGATAGAACTTTTCGCTGCACCAGTGTCCAACAGAAAAGGCTCAACGACGCCCGATGTAGCAACTGCGACGTAAGGCCCTCTCTGATCAACCGGAACTGATACCACTCCCTCTCCTTGTCTTAGGCTGTCCTAGTAATTACTGTCGTCAGTTCCCTGATCGACGTAGTAATCGTCCACATTGTACTGCGCAGATCGTCCTTGCGACGATCCACGTTGATCGAAACAATTATTAGAATTAGATGAGTTGTCTGAGCGATCGTTCTGAGCACCACGACCCCTACCACGTGATGCCTGCTGCGAACCACCACGGCCTCCTCTAGACGGATTACCACTATTACGTCCGTTTAAAACAGGGCAATTGAATTTAATGTGTCCCTCCTGTCTACAATAAGCACATTGATTGTACCCCAACGATGATCTTTGGGAGGAGGAATCGTTTCGCGGCTGTGACCGATTCGACTGCGACTGCGATCTATTCTGTTGGGGCGCATTCTGATTAGAACGCGGCGGATACGCTTGTTGCAACAACACTTTAGTTTTCAGCTCTTTCGTCTTTTTGTCAGCACGGTCATTCTCCTCTTTCTCCCTGTTTTCATAATATTGTGCCGTAGCCAATATCTGAGCTGAGGTAGAAACGGCCCATGCACTTTCCGAATTCTTTAATTTGTTGCTCAAATCGGGCAATAAGTTCGAAACAAATTTATCCACAAACAACCTTTGTCCACCCTCGGTACCCATATCCTGTCCACTATGGTCAATGAATGCTTCCTCAAACCTCGTAAAGAAGTCGGAAACACTCTCATCTTTCTTTTGTTTGCAAGCTGACAATTTGTCCCAATTTACCCTCATAGCTGGCATAAGAGTCTTCATTAACGTAATTATTCGCTGGGGAAGAGCAGTAATCAGCTGGTCGGGTTTAGCACCCCCAACTTGTCCGGCGTCTGCCGCTACAATGGCATTCCAATCACCACCCAATTCATTCTGATGATCTTCCTGCCGAATCTTAGCCCATACCGGTTGCGGTACGACATTACCGAACAACATATCGATATCGGAAAGATTCATTACCGTAGCATCTACGAGCTGCGATAATTCCTTGTAATACCCTGTAGGATTTTTGCGCGGATCAGGCAAAGATTGCTTCACCTGTAACACTTCCGAGCGTTTCCATGGGAGATGTATCCATACTCTCTGGAAATGCCCCACTGTTGTCGGAGGTTGAGCATTAGGATTAGGTGGTATCCAAACCGGTGGAACTTCTCGCATGGGGTATTGGCCAGACTCATCTGGTTGTTTCTCAATATCCTCGACAAACAATGCATGAGGTATCGGAGCGGGGCGAAGAGATAGCAACCGCTCAATAGCACGTCGAACATTAGTATCTACTATCAGTCCATTTGCGAACTGAAGCCGAAGTTCAGACAGGGCGGTCAGCACCTCGTCAGGCGCACCGGCCGCTATCTGATCATGAAGGAACTTACACATTTCGTCAAACACGTATCTTTGGGTTGGTATATTGAACTGACAAAATGTTTCGAGAACAACACGTGGTGGATTTCTAAGAGGGTTTACCATCCAACCCATCGCCATATTATAGAGCGCAACACGCTCTCTGTTTCCAGGAAGCTGACTACGTCTCTGAGGACCATCAGAACCAGCGGACCCATGCACAGGTCCGAGTGAATGAAAGAAACTAGCCGCAAGGGGAGAGTTACGACTACGAGTAGAAGGAGAAAGATATGACACAGGACTAACAAGAGAAGGAGTAGAGACCGTAGCAACAGCAGGAGTTAACAAAACAGGAGCAGTAGCGGGAGCAGGAGTATGTGGAAGCGGAGGAGCAGTAGGGATAGCAACAGACAAAGGAGCAGGAACAGTCGGAAGAGCGGGTGCAGGTTGAGGAACAGGCGGAGGCGGAATAGGCGGAAGAAGAGGTACGGCAGGGACCACAGGAGCTGCGGTACCCTGTACGTACGGAGGTGGCGACTTCATAAGATAGGACATTAAGGGATCCTCAACTGCCTCTTCCTTCTTTTCCGACTCCGTAGGCAAAGCAGGATAACATTTATCTATAGTCATACGCTGTAATCTATCAAACACTTCCTTATCCTTAACCTCCTTATCACGCTGGAACTGCTCAGCTTTCTTAACTATGGTAGCAACATTATCTCGCTGACTACGTTTATTCTGTCTGATTTCTTTCTGTCGGGCTTCTTTGCGCCACAACCGAAAGGCATCAAACATGGCCGGCCTTGATTTTTGTTCGAACAACTTAATTTCTAGATTATCTAAGATCGGCGCCTCGAAGCTACCGTGAGGTGGCCAACGAAGGTCGCCGTCCTTCTTTGTATATTTAATCCAATAATCGTTAAAGGTAATCGGGCCTAGCCCATGTTTGCTATACAGGTCATAAGTAGGAGTTCCAACCGGAGGTATCGGACACGAATCCTCCAGTCGGGAATCCACACCACAAGGTCTGAAACAACTAAACAAAGTACTACGACCAGGCATCTTGCACGCTAGCCGAGTTTCACAAACTTCAAGGGTTACGGGATTTACCAAGTCCCAGCAAAGAACAAAGCCCTCGGTTTTTGGCGGCTGCAGTCGTCAAACAACACAACAAAGTACCAAGAACCACAAATGCAATGGAACCATGCAACCACTAAGTAACCACAACCAAGAATTCTGGGAGCGACCCACAAATACTTAACTCAAAGATCGATGGCATCACCAGGAAGGCCCGTCAGTCGTCTCGCTATACCAAGGTCTACGCCAGGTGCCAAAACAGGTCTACAGTCAGGGCAGCAGTCCGTCGCAGCCGTCAGGAGGCGGGAATCTTCGCGGGAAAAGTCTTCGGGCCACTTATTTCGACAACAGGATCGATGAAGCGGAGTGCACCTTCCCTCGGAGATTTCACACGAAGTTCCTCACGATCGTCGGGCTTGGACCGGTACCACTGATGCAGCCCCACGTTGGGCGCCAACTGAAGGACTGGGTTCTGTAGGACCCAGCGGTGCCAGGGCACAACACCTGAAATCTTCGTGGGTAACCTGCTCCGGCGTACGAATCACAGAGACACGGGACACTTCCTTCGACGTCAAAGATTCAAGGTTTATTTACTGCAGGGAACACAGAAGTCACGACAAGTACACCACGTGCGACTTGGGGAGACTGCTTCAAATTGGTTCTGTGGATCGCTCCTTTTATACAGTTCTTACCCATAAGACAACATGATACACAAAGGTTTACAACCCGGTTCCCACCATCATCCCCCAGAGGGGTCGCTTTGGTCACTTTGAAAACACATAAGGTCCGGATCATAATTGCGGAAACATTTGGCGGTTCCCAACTGTAAAAACCCATCTTCCCAGCATTAGTGCATTCCAATCGGTAGTAAACAGATCGAAATAGGAACAAAGACAGGTGCAGAGGAAGACGGAGACAGTGAGGAGATCGGAAAGGGTGTAAAAGGGGAGGTATCGGGAAACACGAGATACAGGCATCAAAGGGACGTGCCTAATGAGATGCACGGCTGAGGCAATAAGTCCGTGCGGCAAGATGAGCCTTGAGCGGCGCCATCTGCCTTACAGTAACATCCCCCTCGTCATAAAGACACTTACAAAGAACATGTGTCTTCCGCAAATATCTTGGGAGTCCCAGGGTCGCGAAGCGGACAGCGTCCGTTCGCTGGCTACTTGAGGGCAAGAGACAAAATGGATGCCGTATCTAAGATGGAACCCGTGGGTACAGATGAAAAACCCACATAACAAACGAACGGTTTAAGTTAGCACAGCGAAACTGCGCCCACTTACTAAACTCGTCATTTGCGGTTCATAGATACCAGACTCGACCATATTCGTGCGAGTCGAAAGCACCACTTACAATTGTCACGAAACCTCACTGCTCAAACGGCTATCAGCCTACACACGTTCCGGTCACCTGAATGGGAACGCCACTTCCAGCTCTCGCGCAGATCATTGGCCATGCAAATCCAGATGGTCCAATGCTCTGCTGACGTTGCAAGGGCCCAGGAGCAGGTCACCAACGCTGTGGAGCACCAGCAGGCAGCAGACCATAGCAATGCAAGGGGGGGATGATGCCAGCGAAGGGGCATCTAGCCTCAGCAGCCTGTCTGTGATGGTGCAAACAGACAGGCGATGCATTTCCCGGGCCAACACTGCATCCCGACAAAACCTGCCTAACGTGGAGGGTGAGAGGTGACAGGGTGCGTCTGGCAGGAGGCGCTAGTTACTTGACATTTCCGGCAGTGCCGTGGTGAGGTAGCCATGCACGCCAGCTCAGATTACATGAGCTTGAATGTCTGAATACAGTACCCCTATTTTGCTGATGAAAGCACATCGAGTGCTTGTGAATTAAACAAAGGCTTTATTTTTAAAACAATTCTTCCTCATGTCAATCATTGATGTGGCTTGCATGAGTGCAGTGTTGTGTGAGGGGTATGGATGCACCATAAATAGTTCTGTGTGATGTTGGTTCGGCGCATGTGACCTTCAGCAGGATTCTCCCTGTGTGCATGATGCACATGTGCAGGTGGCAGGTCGTCCCCCTCTGACTCACTACCAGACACCTCAACAGGTATCCTCCGCTTGGTGGCAATATTGTGCAGCATGGTGCACACGGCAACGATTTTTTTTTTTTTTTTATTTATGCGATTTTATATAGCGCAGACTTTACCCGAAGGTGTCGGAGCGCTTCACAACAGGAACAGCAATGATACATGAGGAGAAAAATTACAAGCGAACAAATTACAAAAACAAACGTTAAGGTACATGAATCAAAAGTGACAATAGTGAGCAACCAAAATACATGAGGTAGCAATCGGTATATTACAGGAGGAAAAAGTGATATGTGTGCAGGTTACAAAAGCGTACAAAGTACAAGTAGAGGTATAATACTGCAATAAATCGCAGACACTCCAGCACAAGAACAAACGTTACGTAGGCAATGGTGGGACTTGTGCAAGTATCTAAAGCAAACAAAAAGTGAGAGGTAGCACACAGTGTGATACAAGAGAAAAGTGCAAGTTACAAAAGGGTTCCATACACAAGTACAAGGATAATACTGCAATAAATGGTAAACACTCAAACTGCCAGAACACACTGGGAAGGCACTTCAATAGTCAAGGACAATAGAATTTTCAATAATGGGAGGTCTTACTTCGGATCACTGACATAATATTGAGGGACATAATATCGACTACCAAAAATATCGGTGACAAAATATCGACAGACAGAATATCGACTTTGTATCTACAAACAGGTAAGTACAAAAATATCGAGTAAAAAATATCGTTTACAAAAATATAGTTTGTAAAAATATCGACTTTATTAAAAACAATTTTAAATTAAATTAATATTAAGAATTATTTACTAAAATATACTTTAAAATACTTAAATTACCTTATAATGATTAAATAAATATTTAAAGTTATAAAAAAATGTTTTACAATCATATTTGTTAAAACATATATATATAGCAACATAATATAATTAAAAAATATCCAATATTATTACTGTAGGATAGCGGAAGTATAAGATTACTATTCCCACTCCAGAGAGTGCAACAGTAGATAAGGCGTTGGATAGCGTAGAGGTAAAAATTACTATTCCCACTCCAGAGAGTGCAACAGTAGGGAAAGGGTTGGATAGCGTAGGAGTAAAAATTACTATTCCCACTCCAGAGAGTGCAACAGTAGGGAAAGCGTTGGATAGCGTAGGGGTAAAAATTACTATTCCCACTCCAGAGAGTGCAACAGTAGATAAGGCGTTGGATAGCGTAGAGATAAAAATTACTATTCCCACTCCAGAGAGTGCAACAGTAGGGAAAGGGTTGGATAGCGTAGGAGTAAAAATTACTATTCTCACTCCAGAGAGTGCAACAGTAAGGAAAGTGTTGGATAGCGTAGGGGTAAAAATTACTATTCCCACTCCAGAGAGTGCAACAGTAAGGAAAGCGTTGGATAGCGTAGGGGTAAAAATTACTATTCCCACTCCAGAGAGTGCAACAGTAAGGAAAGGGTTGGATAGCGTAGGAGTAAAAATTACTATTCCCACTCCAGAGAGTGCAACAGTAAGGAAAGCGTTGGATAGCGTAGGGGTAAAAATTACTATTCCCACTCCAGAGAGTGCAACAGTAGATAAGGCGTTGGATAGCGTAGAGGTAAAAATTACTATTCCCACTCCAGAGAGTGCAACAGTAGGGAAAGGGTTGGATAGCGTAGGAGTAAAAATTACTATTCCCACTCCAGAGAGTGCAACAGTAAGGAAAGCGTTGGATAGCGTAGGGGTAAAAATTACTATTCCCACTCCAGAGAGTGCAACAGTAAGGAAAGCGTTGGATAGCGTAGGGGTAAAAATTACTATTCCCACTCCAGAGAGTGCAACAGTAAGGAAAGCATTGGATAGCGTAGGGGTAAAAATTACTATTCCCACTCCAGAGAGTGCAACAGTAGGGAAAGGGTTGGATAGCGTAGGGGTAAAACTTACTATTCCCACTTCAGAGAGTGCAACAGTAGGGAAAGGGTTGCATAGCGTAGGGGTAAAACTTACTATTCCCACTCCAGAGAGTGCATCAGTAGGGAAAGTGTTGGATAGCGTAGGGGTAAAAATTACTATTCCCACTCCAGAGAGTGCAACAGTAGGGAAAGGGTTGGATAGCGTAGGGGTAAAACTTACTATTCCCACTTCAGAGAGTGCAACAGTAGGGAAAGGGTTGGATAGCGTAGGGGTAAAACTTACTATTCCCACTCCAGAGAGTGCATCAGTAGGGAAAGCGTTGGATTCCGTAGGGGTAAAAATTACTATTCCCACTCCAGAGAGTGCAACAGTAGGGAAAGGGTTGGATAGCGTAGGGGTTTACTATTACCACTCCAGAGAGTGCAACAGTAGGGAAAGGGTTGGATAGCATAAGGGTAAAAATTACTATTCCTACTCCAGAGAGTGCAACAGTAGGGAAAGGGTTGGATAGCGTAGGGGTAAAAATTACTATTCCCAACCCAGAGAGTACAACAGTAGGGAAAGCATTGGATAGTGTAGGGGTAAAAATTACTATTCCCACTCCAGAGAGTGCAACAGTAGGGAAAGCATTGTATAGCGTGGGGGTAAAAATTACTATTCCCACTCCAGAGAGTGCAACAGTAGGGAAAGTGTTGGATAGCGGGAGGGTAAAAATTACTATTCCCACTCCAGAGAGTACACACAAAAAATTAACATATGTAATTAGTTATAATTAAATTACTTCCGACCCTATTCCCCCTATGAACCCACATCCCGCTACAGAAATTAAATTTCTTAAATTAACATAATTATCATTTAATCAATTAAATCAAATTATTTGGCAATTAAAATGTAATTAATTACCAAATAAAAATAATGTAACAATTAATTATAAACAAATACCAATAAATAAATTTACATATTTAATTCATTATAATTAAATTACACTACATAAATTTACATATTTAATTAATTATAATTAAATTACTTCCCACCCTACTCGCCTATAAACCCACAACCCGCTACAGAAATTAAATTAGTTAAATTAACATAATTATCAATTAATGAATTAAATAAAATTAATTGCCAATTAAAATGTAATTAATTACAAAATAAAATTTAATTAACAATTAATTATAAACAAATACCAATAAATAAATGTGCATATTTAATTAATTATAATTAAATTACTTCCCACCCTATTCCCCGATAAACCCATAACCCGCTACAGAATTAAATTACGCAAAATTTAAATAACATTGAATTCATTCATTAAATTACATTATAACATAAATAAACACTTTTAACACATAAAATACACTATAAAAAATCGATATTATTAAAATTCAATATTTTTCTTAACCTATATTATGTACTTCGATATTTTGACTATATTTTAAAATTCAATATTACATTACTTACCTTCAAAACGATATTTTTGATGTCTATTTTCTGTCCATTCGATATTCTGTCCAGCCTTTATTTTGTACTCGATATTATGTCCATTCGATATTTTGTAGTCGATATTTTGTCTGTTTACCCTTCCTTCAGGTTGGAGTTCTGGACTTTTTGGTTCCGTCCAGAGGTGTCAGGGATAACACCCGAAGACCCCGGAGTTCTACCTGTCTCGGTGCACAAATAACAGAAACACGGGCTTCTCGATGGTGGCGTCAAAGACCAAACCAAAGGTTTATTACTGCAGGGACACAGAAGTCACAGAAACTACACACGGGCAGTATCTAGGAGCCTGTTCAATTTGTACATAGTGGGTTGCTCCTTATATACTAATTTTTAGGCTTGGGGCAAATTCTTTACATGCTTAGTACATTTCTAAACCTTTGCGTCCTAAACAATAAATATTTGGCGTTGCACAGGAATCGTATGTAAATGTATGTATTGTAAATGTATTGGCATTTATATAGCGCACTACTTACCCGTAGGGTCCCAAGGCGCTTCGACCGCTGCGAAACCCTTCCTGGCTTCCCTGAGAGATGGTCCCTTAATGGGTATCTCCAGGGTGAGACCAGGCATCCCCGGCGGTCTGGTGGGGCCGTTAGTGAAGATGAGGCAAGCTAATGCCCAGAGTTGCCGAGTGTGATCGCTGATCAGAGTGGGCACCGAGGCGAGAGAATTATCGAGTCCGCTGACCCTGGTCCAGAAACCTGCCGCGCCGGGAATCGAACCCTGGTCCCGGGCCGTCCTCTGCTCTCGGGTCTGCCGCCTCTAACCAGTGAGCCACACTACTTCACACTTCGTCAACAATATCTGATGTCAAAACATTACGAACGAGGGGTTCCCACTATTCCATCATAATCCCATGTCAACTTTTCATTCAAGAGCCGGACCGCCTCATCGTAAATTTCGTTACCTCCCCCTAATAAAGGCTCAGAAGGAAAGGAGCAGAGCCAGGTGCAGAAGATAGAAAAGCAGGATAAGAGATGTTTGTGGGTCGTAAATGGGCAAGGCTACCAGCTTCGGCCGCCTAATCATGATCAGGCCAACGACCACGAGAACCAGTATAGCAGGACTGGCCTCAGGCAGAGGAGGCAGCTTCTGTCGAGTCATGCTGCCATGGCATGTTCTGTTCTAAGGTGCACGTGTCACTAGCAAGGTGAATCCCCGGCTAAAACTTACGTGTCCTTAAGTGAAAGAGGTCACTGTGTGTCCATTGACTATGTGAGGGCAAGAAATACAAAATGGCTGCCGTAATCTAAGATGGATGCCATGGGTAGATCAGAAATGTGTTCATAACAGGAGTGCTCTTGCTCGTAGCATAGCGAAAACACCAGGATATGCTAAATGGATCATTTGCGGTTCACTGATACCAAAATTATGTATTTACGACAATATTGAAAACACAGGTTCAAATCGTCACAGAACCTCAAGGTGATAGAGAGGGCGTGAATTAGATTTGGAGGTGCCTTTGGAGGAGGAGAACTTTGAGGTCCATTTTGAAGGCCTGGGAGGAGGAGGTGGTCCGGAGCTGAGGCGGAAGTGAGTTCCAGATTCTCACTGCGGTGTCTGAAAAGCATTGGGCCATCGATCTTTCCTTCTTGAAAGTGGGTGGTTCAAGCAGTAGATTTTCCGCATTACGAGATGATCTAGAGCCTTCAGACAATTTCAGTTTATTCGACAGATAGAGAGGAGAGGAGGAATGCAAGGCTTTGTGGGTGATACAGGCAGTCTTGTAGATAGCTCTAGCCTTGATTGGAAGCCAGCGAAGGGAGAATAACAACGGTGTGATGTGGTTGCTTCTTTTTGCCCCACAAATGAAATGGGCTGCTGAGTGGAGGACAGATTTAAGGGGGGACAGGTGGGATTTGGGGAGGCTAGTAAGAAGAGAATTGCAGTAGTACAGTCTGGAGAGGACCAGCGATTGCACCAGTGTTTTAAGGTCTTGTTCAGGGAAAAAGCGACAAATTCCCCAAAGAAGGCGCAGTTGGTATCGTGCAGATTTTGCAATGGAGTTGATGTGGGGGATTAGATTGAGTTTCTTGTCGAGTATGACACCAAGGGATTTTGACTGAGCTGTCCACAATGATGGGTTTATTGTTCAGCAGATTCATCTGATCCATCCATGATTGAACCGGGGGAGGAGAAAGTGAGGAAGAGAGGAGGAGGAATTCAGTTTTGGAGGGATTCAGAATCAGTTGATGAGTTGACCTCCAGTTTTGAATGGAGTCGAGAGTTGAGCTTAGAATGGAGAGATCGTGAGTGGAGGCAACCTTGAGGTAGATTTGAGTGTGGGTGCAAGCATTGAGCCTTGAGGAACACCCTGACCTACCGCCAAAGGAGATGAAAGGCTGTTCGCTATTTTGATCATTTGGGATCTATCAGACAGGAAAGAAGCAAACCATTTAAGCACGGTGCCCTCCATGCCCATTCTCTGTTGCAGAGTGTTGAGGAGGGTGTTGTGATTGACAGTGTCAAAGGCTGCAGAAAGGTCGAGGAGAATTAGAAGACAGGACCCCCCTCCCCACCCCCGAGTCGAGTATCCTCAGCGCGTCATCAACCGCTTGCAATAGGGCTGTTTCAGTGCTGCAGTTTTGGATGAAGCCGGACTGACAATTGTCAAGAAGATCATTGTCCTTGATGTGACGAGAGAGTTGTTTCCCTTCACATCTTTCTGTGATCTTCACAAGAAAGGGAAGGTTAGTGATGAGGCGGAAGTTGTTGAGGTCTTTCGCATCAGCAGTGGGCTTTTTAAGCAGAGGGGTGACCTGTCCAGTTTTCAAGGAGACAGGAAGGGAGCCTTGACAGAGGGAGAGGTTGACCAGAGTGGTCCAATAGGAAAGAGAATGGGAATAGAAGTCAATGGCAATGGCACTGGGGATGGGGTCAAGGGAATGGTTGGAGGGTTTTGTTTCGTGGATGCATTTGAGGAGGGCATCTTCAGAGATGGGGTCAAAGTTCTGCCAAATAGCTAAGGATTTGCGCTCCTCTGGGGGGGTAGGATGAGCGACCTGAGCCACAAGGGATTTCACTTTTTCGTCAAAGAATATACCAAAATCAGCTGCTTTCTTTGTAGAATCCTCCAGCATGGAGGTTGGGCGAGAGCGGTTAAGTGATGTGATCGAATAGTTTTTTGGGTCTATTTTTGGCAGAGTCAAGGAGGGTTCTGAAGTGCGACACTTTCTCAAGGAAGATATTCTTGTGGTACTTGGATCTTGCTGAACGAAGAGTGGCCAGATTATCATTGGAGGGCGCTTACCTCCATTGTTTCTCCAGGAATCTTAGTTGCTTCCTTTCTTCATAGAGGGATTTGTTGAACCAAGGTGCTGAGGGAGTGGGCCTTATCTTTTTACTTTGGAGAGGAGCGACGTTATTGATTTCGACTGCAAGGACTGTGAGGCATTGGGAGGTGAGTTTGTCAACATCTAGGTTCGGGTCTAGCCTCTGTGGTAATGAAAATTCTGGACCCAGGTGTCTGTGGTACCGAAATTCTGGACTCGTGTCATAAACATCATCGTATCATGACGATTTCTGTACTAGCAGACCAATAATGGTTTAAACACTATGCATAAGCATTTCGGTCACGTTCGAGTGACGAAATCACCCTTAAATCGAAGTTTTTGTCTTGAACCCTCGGGTTCCATTTTGTGAGCGGCAGCCATTTTGTGATTGCCCTCACATAGCCAAATGACTACGGCCGAATTCAATTTGAAGGACACGTACACCTTTGCTGACTCCTCTGTGACCTGGGCAAGCTGACTCCACTGCCCAAAGCCAAACCTGTTCCGCCAGGTCCTCTCCCAGCGGCCGAGCTAGATTCGTATCAAGGCGCACCATGTCATAAAACCTTTCATCGCACACAAACCATGCCTAATCTTGCACACACCTGTCCCTGTTTCTTGCTTTATGACCTGCTTTACGAGGAGGAGGTGCCCGTTTTTATTGGGCCCGTCGATATCTGATGGAAATACTGGGCCTTGCCGGGTATTTGTTATGGGCTTGACAAACTGAAATGTGGGCTTGTCATCATGACTCTGCTTTTTCCTTCATAGTGAAAATATGCATATGGTCAACTGTAAAATAAGGAATGTTTGCCTGAAGCATATTATTTTGTATAAAAAGAGAAGGCTGGCGTTGTAAGATTGAGCAGTCTCCTGAGAACATACATGCCGTTGTACTTCTAGGATACCCGTTACTGGCTACAGCCAATAAATACGATCTTTTGACTTCACCCAGAAGACTCTGTGTTTCTGTAGTCTGAAACAGGAAGGACTTTTGAGTTTTCAGGTGTGTTCCCTGGCACCGCCGGGTCCATAAAAAACCCGGTACTCCACCTTGGAAGTGATAACAAAGCTGATTCACAGAGGGAAACAACGTCAATATTTGTAGCATCTTGGAACCAGGCGGTAGCCCTCTTAGGTTGGCCAAGAGTTATAGAGTGTGATAGGTGAAGAGAGAATGGGATGAGGAGGTGGTCAGACCAATCTACATGAATAGGGGTAGTGATAGAAAGCATGCCTGCTTTAGAAATAACAAGGTCCAAGATTGTGCCCTTAGAGTGTGTTGATTCTGTGCAGTGTTGGATGAGATCGTTAACAGAGAGGAAGGTGGGCAGCGAGGTCGCAGAAGAGTCTTGCGGTACGCCCCAGTGGAGATTGAAGTCACCCACGAAGGTCTGATTGTTACTTTGCGAGTATTATTCGCTAATGAAGTCAGTGAGTTCCTCCATAAACGAAGGGCCGCTACCCGGCGGGCGGTAAATGACATGGAATCTGAGGGGTGAGCGATGGTGCAATTGAAGCTCAAGAGAAAGCCATTCAAAAGAGCGGAAGGAGCTGAAAGGAGAGGCCTTCAGTTGAAGGGAGTTCCTAAAGATGACTGCAACACCTCCCCCAACGCTGTCAGTTCTGTCATTCCTAAGTAAAGAATAGCCTGTGGGTAATAGGAGATCAAAGATAGAGTGAGAGGTATTGTTGAACCAGGGCTCTGTGAGGAAGAGCATGTCTATATTGTGAAGGGTGATGGTATCGGAGATTTCAAGTTTGTGTTTTACTGCAGATCTGCAGTTGTGGAGCAGACAGCGCAGCTCTGTCAGGACTGTTTTGGTGACGGGGGCACTTGGGCTCTGAAGGGTGATCGGGATATTGTGTTTATACGAGGGTGCTCGGGAGGGTTTAGGTGGATGCTTGGTTCTGACAGAGGAGATGGTTGAATAGAGTAGATAGTAGGGTTACTAGGAGGTGCAGGTTGCAGAACGGAGGCATTCAAAGGCTTGTGTTCAGCCTGGCTATAGTGGGGTGAGGGGGCGAGGTGCATCTCGTGGGATGGTGAGGCTTTTCCAAAGGAGTTGAGGCGTATGGAAAGGTGGAAATCTTGGAGCTTAAAAGTGAAATGGCAGTTACAAGCTGGGAGATGGAGGTGATCAGAGAGTCTAGCTTATTTTCCAGACAGAGTAAGGCAGAGCACGGATGGTTGGGTGGCTTGATGGAAACAGGAGGGGGTGGAAACGGTGGTGGAAGGCAGGGAGAGGTGGGGGTACAGGAGGGGAGTTGGGGTATAGGGTTCAAAAGTGGGGAAAGGTGGAGGTTGGGAGCGGGAGTTGGTGAGTCAGAGGCAAAGGGAGAGTTGTCTTTGTTGGAGTTGCAAGAAGGAAAGGAATTAAGGACAAATTTAGGGGGAGATGGGTGCGGATCAGGGCGGTATGGTAGAAGGAGAGGGGAGGCCTGAGTGGCGTCATGGGAATGTAGGGGGTTAGGGAGGAAAAGAGGGGAGGTGGTTGAAGAGGTCCTCCTGTCATCGAGAAGGGGTGTCTGTGAGGAAACGGGCATCTGGCAGAGTGAGGGGGGTTGGGAGAGAGGGAAGTTGAAGAAGGAAGTGGTTCTGCTGTGCCCGAGGGAGGGAAATGGAAAGGGTTACCAAGGGGAGAAAGAGGGTAGCGGAGTGGGGGGAAGGAGAGCGATGCAATGGGTTTGTGGAGAAATCAGGGTAAGAAGCGAGGGGAGGAGGGGGTGGAGCAGAGGGGGGGGAGGAGGAATAAGGGCAGCTTAGGGAAGGTTAACTGGGGGAGAGGGTTGGAGGAGAGGTGGACTGAAAAGGGGTGTGGCAGGTAGGAGTATGGGTGAGGTGAAGAGATTGGGGAACTGGGATGGTGCAGATTGGACGAGGAGCGAATTCGTTAGAGGTAAGGCTGAAGTGATGATTGGGGGAAAACTGTAAGGGGGGAGGCATAGGTGAGGAGGGCACAGGGGAGGGGGAGGGAAGAGGGGCTACCTGTGCTTCTCGAGGGTGCACCCTGATGGTATGTAGGGGGGTCAGGGGAGGAGAAAGTGAGTAGTGGGTGGATCTAGATGACGAGTCAGGGCAGAGGAGGGGAGGAGGGAGGGGAAGAGGTGGTCAAAGAGCGAGAGACAGGTGTCTTTGCCTTGTATCATGATAGTACCGTTGTTATAGAGTGAGATAGTGAGGTAGCCGTTGAAACACGCAGAGGGGGAAATTTTTAGTTGTTTGCCATGAGGGATAGAGGAGGAGGAGGTGACTTTGAGGGAATTATATAAGCTGGTGGGCCAAGAGGGGATGTCGCGAGTGAAGAAGATGAAATCGTTTTTGAGCCTCCCAAAACAACCATTGTAAACTTGATCAACAAAAAGCGAATCAGGGAAACGTTCAATAGTGTTATGCTTCAATCGTTTTACTGAAGCTTCCGTCTGGTTGGGAAGATACATGATTTTGTAGCAATTAATTCCAGCCTTAACTCGAGTGGTGGCCATATTGCGAAAATGAGACGGGGGAGTACGGGGGGATATGAGAAGGGTGTTACTGGGAAAGCAGTGGCGATGAGAAGTAAAAGGACAAAGAGGGGGCGCATATTCCAGACGCTGGGTGAAGATATCAGAACTAATGTGCCGTCTGGGAAGTGGGGTGGGTATTTGATGGGCCCTTCATCTAGGTATGCATGATGTCACCTGGCACTAGATAAACGAAGGAATTGTTTACATATGATAGGACCAACTGGACCACTGCTGCAGCAGATCTCGGGCTGGTATTTGAGGGCCCCACCGTCTTGTGGAGGATGCGGAATCGACTCTTTAACATGCCAAATGTTCGCTCAATCACATTCCTGGTGTGTATATGCGCAGCATTGTACCTCCATTCCTGTGGTGTTGCTGGGTTGAGGTATGGGGTGAGGAGGTATTCACGGAGGGCGTAGGCGCTGTCACCCGAAGGGAGGAGCAGAGGGTCAGTGCCTGTTATGCGCGGCAAATTGGTCTTGACATACTGTATGTGGGCATGTGTACTTACCTAGGAGATGTCCCTCGTCAAATTCATCCCTGACCAAGCGGGTGTGTATGCCGCTGTGCCACAATGTCTGTGATGATGGTCTTCACATTACAGACCATCTGGATGGTGAGGGAGTGGTATGACTTGCGGTTCAGGTACATGTATTCGGTCTCTGCGGGTGGACAGATGTGAATGTGGGTGCAGTCGATGCAGCCAATTACATGGGCGAAATGGGCGGTGTGATAGAAGTCCAGTTTTGTTTGTGTTAAGTCCTGTTGGGTTGTTGGGAAGGTGATGTAGTGATGTATCCGGTTCAGCGTGGCGTCCAGGAATCTCTGTAGGTAGCGTGAGAGTGTACTCTGGGATACACCCCCTGCATATGCGACTATCCCCTGGAAGCTGCCAGAGGCCAGGAGGTGCAGGCAGCACAGGACCTGGACATGGGTGGGCACGGCATTGGTCCGCCGTGTTGGGTGCTGCATCAGGGGGTCAAGGTCTCTGATGAGCTTCGTTATCATTGCCCCATTGAGCCTGTTTTTGGAGTAGATCTCCTCTTCAGTCTGGCTCAGGAGTGTAATCCGCAGCCGGCAGATGCGCTCCTGGATCCTGCGTTGGTTCTGGGCTGCAGCCTGGAGCCTCAGCCGCCTTGCCACGATGTAGAGACCTGCCATTGTGACTTTCCTCATGCTCCTAATGAGTCTCCTTAACTGTGTTTGATTTACCCAACACCTGTTTGTTGTTTGTAACATTTTTTTTTGTTGCCAATTTGACTTCATGGTTACCACCTGGTTTTGCTTCTCTTTAAATTGCGACTTGTATTTAGCGATTTATGGTATTTTCGCTTTGTGTATGGGAATAGCGATTTATTTGCGAATTCGCTATTTGGCTGCGAATTCGCTAATGATTTAGCTAAATATGTGGGAAATCGCTTTTAATGAATCGCAATGGGGGTTTCCTAATGGTTTAGTGATTCTTTATTTTGCAAATTCGCAATTTGCTGCTTTTGTACTTGATGCATTGCGGAAGTGGGAATTGCAATCGCTGTTTTGCAGCGATTGCGATCGCAATTTAGCTTGATGCATCTATGTCAATGCCTTTTATTTATGTTTTAAAAACAAAAATAAAAGGCATTGGTATTTGCAAGGTCAATAGCTCAAACTTGCGTAAATGCGAGACCTATTGCATTGGAAATGCTTGTTCAATAGTTGTAAACACTCTGAAATAAGAAGGTAGAAACATAAGAAAGAGCGTCTGTGCGACATTACACTGCGATTGCGCCAACTGCTCATGGGGCAGCTATAAAGGGCGCTCATCCGCATTTACTGACCGACAAACTGGCTGCTTTCTGTCTACTTTTATGTGTAAAGATCAGCAAAGACGGAAATATGACATTCTGACTGAGAGCTCCTGACACACACCTCTGACAGGAAGCTGGCACATCTAGAGTTAATGGGGAGTAGCTCTCGGAATGCCACGGACAATTATATCTCCCTACTATTAAGACGTGTTTTCTCTTTTGCATCTGTTACCGTGGAAACGCAGGAATGCAGCCTGGTATTTATATGGAAAATTCAAGGTGATGGAGAGGCTCAGGGACTTTCAGCCGGAAGTGACGTGCCCCCACCGCCTACTGTTGCATCTATGGCCTTCACCTGCCCAGACTCAAGGCACCCCCTAGAACCTCAGGAGACACCCCTATGTCTCAGTCAGCATCCCAGCCTCTCTGCGTGCTCCCCTGGCCAGACACCGTCCCCTCCAGCTGAGGAATCTGAATCTCATGCCCAACCCTCTCTGCGGCTGTGTCCTTCACTTCCTGTCTCTTGTGTCCATTCTCCCTGTCTGTGTCCGTCACTTCCTGTCTCTTGTGTCCATTCTCCTTGGCCAGTGTCCTTCACTTCCTGTCCCTTGTGTCCATTCTCCCTGTTTGTGTCCATCACTTCCTGTCCCTTGTGTCCCATTCTCCTTGTCCAGTGTCCTTCACTTCCTGTCCCTTGTGTCCCATCCTCTCCCTGGCTGTGTCCTTCACTTCCTGTTCCTCACAACCCATCCTCACTTTGGCTGAGCAGCTACTCTGATGAGCTCTGGGGAGGGTGTGACGGTGTGACCCCACGGAGGGAGGGCTGTGGTTACAGCCTCTTAGCACAGGTTTTCCCCAAAGACACCCAAACTTGGTTTCTGCAGTTTGCCTGAGACAATCTCCAGTGCAGATTTCTAGGGTGCCACCGTCACCGACTCCAGAAGTCGCTCCTCTGTGTAGTTTGAGTCTGACTGAGACTGTTAAACATGGGGTTTCCGGCTGGCTGGGTTATGCACCTAAACCAGGCAGAACCCTCCACTCTAGTCAGGGTAAGTCAGATACACAAGTAAGATATCCGGTGCTCACCCTCCGGTAGCTCGGCACAGCGCAGACCGGCTTATCAAAGAAGCACTGTGCAAAGTATTCGTGCAACACTTTGGTACAGTAACACAGTGAGTCACCACAAAAAGACTCCACACCATCTTAGAAAATAGACAATCGTTATCTAATTAAAATTAGACCAAAATCACAAAATTCCATTAAGTACTTTCTAAAATTAAGGAATCCAAGAATGTTTAATATTCAGTCCTTTTCCACGGATTTAGTGCAAACAGTGTCCAGGGCTAGCAGCGTAGCGCGTGTCCAGCAAGCGAAGGTTGAGGCTGCATTGCGTCTTTGCCAGAGAACACGTTATTAACCAATAAACGGTGTGCCTGGTGCTAGCAGCTCTAGGGCATGTTCAATAGAGGTAAATGGGCAGGCTTGGCACTACTTTACGTGGTGAGTAGATCTTCCGTTCAGTAGAAGTGAGTCGCCTGCTAGCAGCGCTTGAGTGTGTCGTGGCAACACTGCACTGGTGATTGCAACTGGGAGGTAGTGCAGCGAACACAAGACGGGGAGGTACCGGGAATGGACCCAGATGGTAGCTCAGGGCCCACGTTCCCCTGTACCTGATTAAGTGAGTTGGAGGGGTGAATGTGTGCGCGTGCGCAGCAGAGAGGCTCAACGAGCTAGGGAGGTCAGTGGCTGTGACTGCAGCACTAGGGGCCCGATGTAGGTAAAATTGATTTACCGATTTTAAATTACCGAATTTTACCGATTCGGTAATTTAAAATCTGTAAATCAATGGGTCCGATATGTAGGTATTCCAGATGTGCTGGAATACCGAATCGGATGAATTCGGTATTTACCGATTCGGTAAATACCGAATTTCTCAAGGGTGCAGGGGGTGTCACTTTGACACCCTCTGGCACCCCCAAAACAGGCTCGGGTGCCATGTGGCAGGCATACCTGCCCTAAGGGCAGGTCTGCCTGTCACATGGCATAGGTGTGCATGCACACATGTGCATGCACACCGGAATCGGTATTTTACCATCAAATTGGATTTGATGGTAAAATACCGATTCGTTAAGGCTCCTGGGACTCTGAAGAGTCCCACCTACATATGGGTGGCTCCGAATCGGTAAAATTACAGATTCGGTATTTTACAGCATCAGTAACTTTACCGAATCGGTAAAGTTACCGATTCTGTAAAATTTAGCACCTACATGCCAAATCATGTATACCGGTCGGTAACGGCCGAAAATACCGATTTTTGGCCGTTACCGACCGACCTACATCTGGCCCCTGGTCTCTGGGTTTGGTGATTCTTCCTGAAGCAGGATCACGTAATGAGTCATGACTCCCAGGCCAACACAGCAGAGCACAGTACAAAGTGCCAGTCCTCCTAGCAGCACATCTCCTCTTAGTTGTAGTCTCCCCGGGACCCCAAAGTGAACCAACCTGGGGGTGTCCGAGGTCCAGTAATTAGACTAAAATGTGTCTTTCCAGTAGGGGACACAGCAAAAGAGGCTTTTGATCCTCATAAGGTGCCTGCCATTCCTTACCTGGCTCCAGACACACCACAGGGGAGTATGGAGCTCTTTGTGTGAGGATAGGCACAGCCCTATTCAGGTGCAGGTGTAAGCCCCTCCCTCCCGATCTACCTCAGGAAGACCCATCCGCCTGGTGATGGGCAATCAGAATGCAATTGTCACACCCCAGCTCCTTTTTTCTGACTGTCTAGAGGGAATGCACAAAGCTCAGCTGTCACCTTACCCAGACGTGTATTCAGAGACATGCAAAGGCACAGAATGGGTAAAGTACGAAAATGCCAACTTTCTAATAGCGCAAAAAGAACAGATGATGAATGGAATGCTGAACAAATCAAACATTCACCCCAAGCCACGGATCTGGGTTAAATCCATCATTCTTTTGCTCACCACACCACCCCAGTTTGGCCCAGTCATATGCAAATCATTCTTGACCCTGCTCCCCATGGGAACAGCCCAACCGAACTGCCAGGTGAGGTCCTCCCTGGACTCGAAAATGACCATCCTGGGATCAGTTTTGGGGTATCACCCCTCATCAGCCATGTTAGCTTGAATCCAGTGGTGTAGTGAGCACAGGACCTATGTGTGGGTATTCCCTTCCCACTTAGGGGCGACAAATGCAAAAAGTAGATGATGCGCTGAATGCCAAACAAACCAAACACTTGCCCACAGTCACAGATCTGGGTTAAAGACATCATTTTTTGCTTACAAGGCCATCACAGTTTGGACCCAGTTATATGCAAATCAGTCTTGGCCCTGCTCCCCGTGGGAATAGTCCAGCCCGAACTGCCATGCCTGGTCGGGGAAACAGGCATTGAAGCTACCTTCGCTGATGAGAGGTGATACCCCAAAACCAGCCCCAAGATGCTTGTTTCCAGTCCAGTTGTATGTACTAAAAGGGAAGGTTTGGGCCTGGCAAGCGGGTGCACTTGCCAGGTCGAAATGGCAGTGTAAACTGCACACACAGGCTCTGCACTGGCAGGCCTGGGACATGATTAGAGGGCTACTTAGGTAGGTGGCACAATCAGTGCTGCAGGCCCACTAGTAGCATTTAATTTGCAGGCCCTGGGCACATATATTGCATGTTACTAGGGACTTATAAGCAAATTAAATATGTTAATTGTGGATAAGCCAATGTCACCATGATGAGTACAGAGCATATGCACTTTAGCAATGGTTAGCAGTGGTAAAGTGCGCAGAATCCTAAAGCCAATAAAAAAGCGAGGTCAGAAAAAAGTGGGGAGGAGGGCGGCAAAAAGTCTGGGGATGACCATATAGAAGAGACCAGGTCCAACAGAGGACAGGAACTTGCATTTGGGGCTCTAGACATGGGTCTAACGCAGATCTCTGCAGTCCCCAAACACTTCAGAGGGCCCCAACTGGCAAAAGCCAATGCATATATGTGAGATATGAGAGACGCAGGGGCCCCTCTTCAGATTCTGCAGCAGGCCTCAACATTCTGTGTTATGCCACTGGCTTCAGAAGGCTAGTGAAGAGGAAGAGGAGAAAAGAGCTTGAAAGGAAGGAGTTGAGGTTAGCTCACAAAGAACAAGAGGAAAGGAGGTGGGAGAGGCAGGAGGAATGGAAAAAAGAGAACAGGAGGAGAGAAAAGGAAAGGAAAAGACTAGAAATAAAAGTGGTGGAGAACTGGAGAGAGGACAGCCTCACAAAAGGAGAGACTCAGGGTTGAGACAGAGAAAACGACTCCTGGGAAAGGTGATTATTATTATTATTATTATTATTATTTTATTTTCTTATAAAGCGCTAACAATCATCCAAGTAGGATATCACGGCGCTGTAAAAGCTAAAGTGCGTGGAATGTTGGCATGGGTCGAGTTAGATTAGTCTGGATTAGGAAAGAGGAAGGTTTTCAGACGTTTCCTGAATGCCAGGTGGCATTCTGTGAGTCGGAGGGCCACAGGCAATTCATTCCACTTGGATGCAGCAATGTGGGAGAAGGCTCGCTCACCCATCCTGGCTCTCTTTACCCGAAGGGTTCTAGCTTGTGCCGAGAATTGCGAGCGGAGGTTTCTGGTTGGAGCGTAGAACTGAATCCTGTTTCTAAGAATAAGTGGGCCTGTATTGTGCAGCGCATACACCACCATACACCCATACACCCCACTTTCTGCCTATTTCTGCCATGGAAGACACAAATACGTTGAACAATGTTGGACTTAGTGAGGCCCCCTGTGGGACCCCGTATTTGGTGTTCCGGCGTGGGGATGAGAACTTGCCCATGTGCACTGATTGCGTTCTATCCGATAGGAAGGACCGCAGCCATCCCAGTGCTCTGCCCCTAATGCCTTTAGATGCTAACGTTTCTAGAAGCAGGTTGTGTGGGACGGTGTCGAATGCCTCCGAGAGATCCAATAATATCAGGGCAACTGTTTTCCCCTGATCTACATGCATTCTGATATTGTCCAGCATGGCCAGGAGTGTTGTTTCCGTGCTGTTGTTGGCCCTGAAACCCGTTTGTGAGATATCAAGTAGGTTGTTTGTTTCAAGAAAACTGGTCAGTTGCCTGCTGATAGTTTTTCTAGTACTTTCGATAAATAGGGCAGCTGAGATATGGGTCTGTAGTTGGCCGGGTTATTGATATCTAGACCTGCTTTTTTTAGAAGGGGGGTGACTGTGGCGTTCTTCCAGCTGATTGGGAATTCGGCCGCTTCTTGCGAGTGATTCAACACTTGGGTCACTGCTGGGCAAATGAATGGGATGAGTTGCCAAAAAATATGGTGGGGGAAAGGGTCCAAGGGGGAGCCAGATTTAATTTCTAGCATAGCTTTGCCCACTTCCTCTTCAGAGAATGGGCCGAAGCTGGAGCAACAAGCTTGGGAGGAGGGTGGCTCGTGGTCATTCGAGCCATCCGATTTGGGGTTGGAAAATGATGAATAGATCTTGTCTATTTTTTCACAGAAAAAGCTATTCATTTTATCGCAGCCTGTTTGTGAGGGAATCAGATTAGATGAGAGACTGGTAGGGCTGCATAGCTCTTTTACTATTTTAGCTCTTTGGAAGAGTCTTTATTTTCTGTAATTCTACGAGAGAAATAGTCCTTTTTTGCCTTCCTAATGGCTTTGGGTATTGTGTGAGTTCTTTCTTATATGCCATTCTGGTCTCTTGAGTTTTTGATAATCTCCATTTGTGTTCCAGCATTGTCCATTTCCTTTTTAACGTCTTTAGTTCTTGCCCGTACCAGTTTTCTGACATGGTACGCCTGGGTTTGGCATCGTGGCGACGCACTGAGCAATGCTCAAGTGCCATCATGATATGGGTCTGAAGCCTATCTGTTGCTTCGTTAATACTTGTTTTTTCTGCATAGGAGTAGATAAAATGTTGCTGAAAAGTTTCAACATTAAAGTTAGTATAACTCCTCCTATGGGTTGCTACTTGATAAGAGGGTCTGGAGTTGTAAACAGGTAGGTGGATATTGAACTCGACCATAGAGTGGTCCGTCCATACTAATGGCTTTATCCCTTTAATGAAGATGGGGTTTATATTGGAGAACATCAAGTCTAGGATATGTCCGGCCCTGTGTGTTGGTTGTTTAATTCGTTGGGACAGCTGCAGGATCTCCATATTTTCTACTAGCTGTTTGGCAAGGGGGTTGTTGTTATCATCGTAGTGAATATTAAACTCCCCTAGGAGCAATAGATTTTTGCTGTGAAGACAGACTGGCATAACTTGTGCCAGAAGTTGAGTATTGAACTCAGACGTGCAGCCAGGTGGATTGTAAATAATAACATCACTAAACAGAGTATTGGTGTTAGTGGACACTGAGAATGCCATAGCTTCATGGCTGCTGGCCTGAGTAATCACCTCCTGTCTGCAAGTGATGGAGTCTTCAAACAGCAATGCTACCCCGCCTCCCTTTTTTTTCACCCTGTTCAAGTTGAGAATTTTATAGTTGTCTGGGAGGGCCGTAGCAATGTCCGGGGTGCTGTGGTTGTCAAGCCACGTCTCAGTAATAAAGACTAAGTCTGGTTTTTCAGTTTCCAGAATGTCCCAGATTTCGATTGCATGTTTGGGGAGGGACCTTGCATTGAGATAGATACATCTCAAGACCAGGTCAGAGGTGGTAGAGTTAGTAGGGCAGTGCCAGGGATCACTCACCCAGTTACAGTTCAGACAACTAACTGGCCCCATAGTATTCAGGGGTCCCAGTTGTGCACATGACGCTTGATGTAATGCGTCTAAGGTGTTGAAAATTCTTAGTTCACTGCTTGAGTATGTGATGACACTTGTACTCATGGGTCGTGGGTGACTGGTAAGTAGGACAAGGCTTGTTGCCCCTGGTCCCGGTCTGTCGCGGACGGGCGCAGACGGGCTTGCCTTTGGCGCGCCCGCTGCGCCCGTCCGCTGCGCTTCCGGGGTGGTGGCTCCATTTTGTAGTGGCGAGGGCGGGAGGGTGGGAGGGGCTGAGCATTAGTCTACTCGCCCTGCTCCTGCTCTACCCAAGATGGCGGGGGCCCCAGCAGCGCCTACTCGGCTGCGGAGGGGGTGATCAGGGGAGCATCATGACACGGCACACCAGTAGAGATTCAATGGCGGTGAGTGATAAAACACAGTATTTGTTGACTCGTTAAAATCAGAAAACAAATTTTAAAAGCGGTGAGAACAGATTTAATTTATTTTTAAAAGCGCTACAAGAATAAGCAAAATGATCAGTTTACTGGTCCCGGCTTTCCGCCTCAGGACACTTCACTCAATCAACACTCCACACTCAATAGAGACCATCTTCAGCTCTGCAGGGGCACCTGTGAAAGCTCCAAGCGAGCCTTTGCCATGTATGTGCAAGGCCAGGGGATTGTGGAAGGGGGTTGTGTATGGAATGCATGCTTTGTATCCTGCAGCCATGGCAACTGCGCTGACGAGTTGTTTGCCTTTGTGGGGACCGGTTGTCATTGAGAGAATGCCTGTCTGATCAAATGAACTATGAGCCAATAATGGATGCTGTGATCAGATGATTTGGACGGAAGCCAGCTCAGGACAGTGAGAGATTCAACGAGATCAAGAAAGGGGGGGCTTTCTATGTTAGGCACCAGGGCCACACGCCTCCATGCACAAGTCTGTAACCATCCAAGATCTGCAGAGACCAGAGAAGGGTAATAAGAGTCTCAGGGCAGACTCTGAGGAGGAACAGGCCCATGCACCCGAACTCACAGGAGGATGAGTTACTGAAGCAGACTGCGTGTTGTCGTCTGGTTAAGCAGCAGGGTTTGGCAGCTGCCACAGCATTGTAGGACATCAGGGCAGAAGTTGCGAAGATGTAGGACTTGAACATTCCCGCAATCCATGGGCCAGCCCAGAGCTGATGGCTCCTGAGTAAGGGTCAGTGGGCTTACACTCTTGCAAGGAATGCTGGGCTCTTAAAGAGGGGACAAATGCTGACCCACGCCATGAGCTGATGGACGGGCTTGTTGCTGCCCGTTTCTGGAGTACCTTTGATCTGACCAGTGATTACTGTATGGATGATCCTGTTAACATAACAAACATAACACATGTGTTTGTAAAGCGCACGTGTCACCCAAGGGTATTAAGACGCTGAATAACAGATTTTTATTGTTACCCAAATCAATGTTACTCTGCACCCAGGATCAAGGAGACGTCAGTGTAAGGTCATGCCTTTTGGGCAGGAGAATGATTTCCCACTTTTCAGCACCCGTGAACTTTGTTCAATCCAGAGCGGAAGAGTTCAGCGCGGTCTACCTGGATGATATTGCTGTGTTCAGTAATTCAAGGAGAACTACCTCAAACTTCTGGAATGGGCGATGGTCAGGATACAGGGGGCACAACTGACCATCAAGGTAACCAGGAACCAGACGGTTCTACCTTGGGCATAAGGTGGGTAACTGGAATTTTCATCTGTTCGATGCCCGTCTGTGTTGAGTGGGAGGTCTCCACCACCCTTAAAGAACTGTGAGCCCTTTTAGGATTCTTAGGTTATTACAGGAATGTTATGGTCAACTATGGGACCAATATTGCAGCCTTGGCAGCCCTGACGTCCAAGAAACAACCCTAGTGAATTAACTGGACTGTGGAGTGTCTGAAGACCTTTGAAGGCCTGAGTTTGACACTCAGTGTAATGCACCTGTATTGAAAGCATCTGACCATAGTCAACCCTTTATATATGCAGAATGATGCCTCAGACCAAGGAGTTGGAGCAGCTCTGCTCAACTCAATGACAATGGCAGAGAATGTCCAGGCTGCTTCCTAGGGAGCAGAATTGGGCTGTCATTGAGAAGGAGTGCGACACAACACTGTGTGCCCAGCAGGGGGGCCAGCCTTAAGAGTTAGATACCAGGTTTCTGTTCCAGGTGGATTGCAATCCACAGCTGGATAGCAAACCAGGTGGATCCCACCTTGCTGAGATGGTCTATCTCATTACAAGGCCTGGATTTCACCACAGATGGTGCCAGAAGAGGAGTTGAGTCCACTGCCTCACTGTTACAGGGGTGGACTAGTAGTACCATCTTTGGTGTGTAGAGTACGCAGCCTCGATGTCCAGCCAGGGTCCAGAGGCGCCATTAATGGAGTGTCTAGACCTTGGCATAAAAAAAGACCATGGACTATTGGCAAATTAGTCCTCTGAACACAAGTGATGCAACTGTGTTGATGTTCTTGACAAGTTTTTACAAGATGGTGGACACGTCCTCCACTTAAGATGGTGGACACTCCCTCCACTTAAGATGGTGGACACTCCCTCTACTTAAGATGGTGGACACTCCCTCTACTTAAGATGGTGGACACGTCCTCTACTAAGCATGGGCGAATTTTGCGAATCTCGCGTTCGCGAATTTTGCGGATTTGCGAACTCGCAATCCGCAAAATCCGCGAATTCTCGCGAATTTGCGGATTTTTTTTTTGTGTTTGCGCGGGTTTCTGCCAGTTCGCGAGGGTTTTGTACAATGTCGCAAATTGCGAACTTACCTGTCGGGTCGCAAGTTTCGCGAACTTGTTGTTTCTACGTGTCCAGCCTGTTTGGGACACTCTTCTTCATCACTGCCACTCTCTGTCACCACTGCCACTCTCTGACTACTCATGCCACCCTCTGGCCCACCCATGCCACCCTCTGTTTCATCACAGCACCCTCTGGTTGTCCAGTCAGTGTACATTATTGTGGCAACGCAAGCACACCTTCCCTGCCTCAAGTGACCTGAATTAATTTGGGGCTGATTAATGTGTCACAGAATATTTTTTTAGCTGGCACCTGCTTCCTTAGTGCTTCCTGATTAGTGATCTTTTGCACTTGCTAAGTGCTTTCATTGTTGCAAAATTAGTTACAACACCTGCCCTGCCCCAACTGACAATAATGAATTAGGGGCTGATTAATGGATTTGAACTTCCAGCCTGGCTCCTGCTTGTCTCCCTTAGCTGTAATTCAGGACCTTTGTGGCATATGTGTAACTATTCTGAGGTTCAGAGCAGGGTCACATAATAGTTGCAACTGGCAACTGAACTCTGGAGGGGCCCCTCAGGAAGCACTACAGGAAATGGCTACTAATGATGAGCCTGAACTTTTGAACCTGGTAAGTAGTTTCAGTTTTGCTAAGATCGTATTTCTGCAATTTTGCACTTATTCGCGGGGCGCGAAGTTGTACTGGGAAGCCGCGAACTCATGCGAACAGTGCGAGCAAAATCCGCTGCTCGCGGATTTGCGGATTTTGCGGGAGATTCGCGAATCTCGCGGATTGCGAATTTACCGAAAATCCGCAAAATCCGCGAGCGAAACGGATTTTCCGCCTATGCTTATCCTCTACTTAAGATGGTGGACACGTCCTCTACTTAAGATAGTGGACACGTCCTCTACTTAAGATGGTGGACACGTCCTCTACTTAAGATAGTGGACATGTCCTCTACTTAAGATGGTGGACACGCCCTCTACTTAAGATGATTGATTGCTCTCTTGTTTTGTTTCTTTGTTTCAATAATCACTTGTTATTTGTTATATCTTCTCTCTGATTTGAGGTGTTGCGCTCCACTGCCTGTGTCTCAGGTGATGTGGTGCTGCATTTCATCACAGAGTTCTGGGGTTGCTGGGTGACGTTGATGCTTCTGGCATTCTTAGAATGTATCTATTGAAACTATATAGACCATTGAGTTTATCTGATTCAATGTGGAGCTACTTTAAATTACTCCACAACCGTGTAGCTTATCAATAAATACTTTAACTTACCTTGACTCCATTGCTCTTCACTACAATTTGTTTGCGATGATCCAGCTACACGGGTGAGCCTTCAGTGTGCTATTAATTGTTTGTGTCCTTCTACCTTTCATCGACAGATCAAACTTTCACTGATTGAATCATCCTTTTGTCTCCAGGCGACGATGTCTCATTACACATGTCGTTTTGTAAGATCGGAAAATAAGGGTGAGAGCGCCACTGTTTTCGTTTAGTGACATTCATTGGCGTTGTGAATACTGCTCATTATTCCCGCAGTGTTGCACACGACGAGCGTTTCTCCTTCCTCATTGAACTTCGGTAACACCCTAATTATCTTTCCGGGGTTCTGTTGGAGTTCATGTTTGTGGAGAAAAACTGAAACTATTTACTCTCGCTCTTGTGTCGACTTTACATGCTGGATTGTGGATCTACTTCTTTCTCACAAGGTGTATCATTCATCATCTTTTTTGTTTCTTACTCATGAACAGTGACAGTTGCTTCTAACAGGATACAGTAACCTTGCAACATCATTCTGCGTGCCAGAGCCAACACGTACGGCCATTTTGTTGAACTCTTTATACTCAAGACTGTGTTACCTGGCAACAATATTCTCTATGTTTCTTGCGTACAACTTGAGTGTCAAGGCCGAGACGCACAGCCATTTTGTTTAATTATTTAAACTCATCATTGTCTATCACGGTGATTCACGCACCATTCTTATCATCCTAAAAAAAAGGAACAAGTCATATAGTTTTGTTGTATAAGGTTGTTTTTTTTTCTCTCTTCCATTGTGTAACGTTTTACACCAATTTTCTTATTGTGAAAATGTGCTTTTATTTTTTTTAAAAATGTACAGTTTATTGCTTACTGTTATGCAATCAGTTACACCACCACCATTATTTTTAGACAATCCAGAAGAATCGCCAGTAAGGTGGGAGATTTGGTTTGATGCATTTGAGACTTATTTAGGAGCTATAGGTGCATCAAGATTTTGCACAGAAAGAACAAAATGATTATTATTACATTCTCTAGGATTTGAAGGGAGATCTATTTTGAAACACCTTCCTGATTTAGTAAGAACTGAAGGTGTCAACATAGACGAGTATCAAGAAACCCTTATTAAGCTAAAATAGATTTGATAAGCAACCTAGTCTTGTGGTTCTTCGTCATAGGTTTTTTAAGAGAAAGCAAAATGATGGAGAAGGTGTTGACGCATACATTTCTGTGTTAAGAAGACTAGCTGCAGTGTACCTGTTCGAAGGGTTCACAGATTAATTGATCCATGATCAATTTGTTTGTCAATGTAGGGAGAAACAAATCAGACACAAGTTATTAGCTGTAGGAAGGTGGATATCTGACTATGGTTACCCCCAAACTTTTTGCCTGGTGTTTAGCTGGTTTTTGACTTAGTTGGCCTGGGATCCTGCTATTCAGGGCCCCAGGCTGATTGCTCTCTCCTTAAAATGGACTCCATGTACCTTAGGTGCATAACACAATTGGGACTGGTTCACCTTATGAGCCCCTGTAGTAGAGTACCATAGGTACCCAGGGCATAGGTGTAGCCAAGGCCTACCAGGGGCTGCAGCATGTATTGTGCCACCCCTGGCCTGGCCTCCATATTTGACACAACTGGCTGATCACTCAGCTGGGGTAAGTTGGTGTAATCACCTCTTACTTAGGTACAGTATGCCTGTGCCTAACCCTAAACTGGACACATATGTTCCTATCAGCCACTCCTATGGAAGGCCTCATCAATCCTGGAGGCAGAGTGCTTGGAAATATGTGAGATGGTGCTCTAGCATGAGCTGAGCCTGTCTGCAGCTGTCGGGAACCACTCCCTAAGCTGTTCCGGGATATTGCCATACCATATACTCTTAAGTGCATTATAATCCTCGCGGTTAAATGCTATCTTTGGTTTGGCTTTATCAAAACATGTCGAGTAAGGTGTCATACGAATTGGAATACTATCCCCTCGCCAGTTCTGGCGACGTGGATAGCATTCCACCCTTCTAGAGGGACACGACATGTGTGTAGCCTTAACCCCGGTTAAAGTTAAACAGAGCCTCAGCATCACAAAATGGATGCTGCCACCACAGACACATGTCTGACCTCCTGCTGCTGGGAGTCCTTCCAGCGAGGAGGGCCTGGACAAAGGGTTTCCTGCCTGGGGAGGTGCGAGCCCCACCCCAGACAGGGTTTTGTGTATTGGGTAGGACAGGGCTGAATAGATTGAGACATGCCTGGGGCACACAAGGTGTCCCTGTGCATAAGCCAGCCCAAACCGGTTCTGGGGCTTTCCAGCCCCAGTCCTGGCGAGGAGCTGGACAAAGGAAAGGGGGTGTAACCGCCCCCCTTCCTGGTTCCTCCCAGAGGAGGGACCTAGTAGGTGATCCACCCCTCAGATTGGGAATAAGATCGGGAGCAGTGCCATTGCACGGCAGATCATCCTGAAATCAACTTTAAACAAGAAGAAGACTGGACTTCGACATTCTGCTGCACAGAAGACTGAAGAGAATCTCCCTTGTGGCCTAGGAGTGGCCACCCTGTGAACACAGGTACCAACCAGCGACCCGACGTCTGCTTTGCCGCCTCCTCCCGCCGGAGCCCGAGCCCAGAGCCCAACAAGAACCAGACTCCCAGACCTCTCAGAGCCCGATCCACAGTCCCTGCAAAGAAGGGACCCGTGGAGGCACCGAGTGACGTGGGACCGGACCTCTTGGAAGACACTCGAAAAGCTGACTGCGCAGCTTCTGAGGCATCCTCGACGTTGTGCTTTGGGGATTGAGAACCCCCACCACCGAGCAGCCCTTGCACCGAAGATCAGCCCTCCAGCATCTCCACGATCTGCGTGGAGCCCTTTTGCATTGTGCCACTCGACGCGCCATCCCGGCCACTAGCCACGTGGTCAGCGGCCATCTTGGCGACGAACCCGAAGATTTACACAGCAGGTCTGGTTGCTCCAGACCTACCCAAGCTCTTGTGAAAAGGAGCACCCGCTCTGTCCTTGCTGGTCCGAGTGTTAAGCATCTTTCACCTTCTGCCTGGCTTGCCTTTGCCAAGGCCTGTTTGCTCCGATCGAGGTGCCGACACCGCCAACAGCGAGAAGCCTGCGTGGGACAGCTCGTGACCGACTCCTGGACGTCCTCGACCCCGGGTATCCACGTGGCTGCAGAAAGAAGCTACCCGACAACGCCTGTTTGCACCCGACATCGCCTGGTTCCAATCTGGTTCCACGGCAGTCACTGGCTAGTGACTTTGAACATTGTCCCCTCTGCTTTCAGGTCTTCACATCTTCAGATCCACCCTTGGATCCACCGGAACTCTTCTCATCGAGCCGCCTGCAGCATCTTCAGCTCCAAGCACCATCGACCAGCGTGACGAAACCCGACACTACTTCGACCCTGTGCACCCGCTTCCTGTGGGTGAGGTAACTCAGCTCCGCCGGTGCTCCTGCACTGGTACACATCTCAAGGGCCTGTGTTTTAAGTTTCAGCTCCGTAGGTCACTCGGAAGGTTCCTAACTTTCTAACTTTGTGCTTTTTACGCACCATAGACTTTGTATTGAAAAGTGCGTGCACTTTGAACACTGCACCCGAGTCCCGTGGGCCTTTCCCGACTTAGTTATCTCCAGTCTCGAATAGCTCCAGCGATTCCCAAGGCCCTAGGCCTCTTCACTTTCCTATTGGTATCTCTTATACCACTTTCTTAGTATATGGTTTAGGTGGCCCCTAGGGCTCATCCATATTGTGCAACTTTTGTGTATTTTAAACTGTCTTGTGATTTAACGCTTGTGCTTCTGTGCTCATAAAGAGTCCAGGGGATTTTAATAGTTAATAAATCAATATATATTTTCAATATATATCTGTGTGGTGTCCCTTTCATTTGGTATTCAAGGGGGTTGTGTATGGTATAACAGCTGGCTTCACATGCCTTTCACAGTTTAGCCTAAGACTGCTTTGTCCACGTTACCACTAGGATAACTGGTCTACAAGGTTGAATTACAACCATCATCATAAGGGTTGCTTGGCATGGTACAAAGTGATCACTAAGAATTAGTGAGCATTATATACCAGGCCAACTTCTCACATTAGCTATGGGAAATCCTTCATTAGAAGAAACCATTGAAGTGGATAAAAGTATTGAAACTTCTATTCTATCATTAAAGGAACTTGAAGATAAGCCTTCTGGCTATAGGTGTGGTGGTGGTTGGTAAGCACAGGCAAAAAAAATGTTGTACTAATAACAGTGTCACAGTCAAGAACAAAGCTAGTAATAGTTTTGTTAACAACAGCAATACTTGTATGAGATGCGGTAATCTTCCACTTCCTAAGGGTGGGAAGTGTCCTGTAAACAATATTCCATGTAACTATTGCAAAAAAGTTGGGCATTTTACCAAAGTGTGTTTACAACTTAAAACTTCAAAAAAATCCACTGTGATATTGAATCTGAAGAAGATTCTGATACTGAAGTTGTTTCTGTTAATACAGATGATTTTGTGTGTAGTCAAAGCAACACTAATGCTGTTATTACTGGTGATCCTTCTACGTGTGTGGATCCCATTGTGGAGGTTTGTGTTGGTGGAATTCTTAAATTGTTAGTTGACTCTGGTGCCAGAATCACCATGATTACCCCAAAGTGTTCAAAGAAATTTGGGGTGAAAGAGTGTTAGAACCACCTGACCGGGGTCCTGTCTCTTATGAAGGATGTCATATTGAACTGCTTGGTTTCATTGAAGATGAGATGGAATTTAAGGGTAGAAAGATAAGAGGAAAAGTTTATGTTGCAATCAAAGGGCTCAACATCCTTATGTGGTTCCACCAGGGACTTTTTAAACCAGGTGCCACTGAACAGATTTTAATAGCCAGTTGTGATGATAGTGGACAGAAGTGGAAGAGTAAGTTTCCTTCTGTTTTTTTGTGAAAAGCTGGGCAAAATACATGGATTCAAACATAAAATTATTGTTAAAGATAATGCAATACCTATAAAACACAAACTAAGGGGGGTTCCATTTAGTGTGAGAGATGATCTTGACATAGAGTTGAAGAGTCTGTGTGACAAAGGAATTATTGAACCTACTGAATTGCCGTTGTGGTTGTCTCCTTTAGTTGTGGCCATAAAACAGTGTGCACAACTTAGAGTATGTGTGGACTTAAGGTCTTTAAATAAGGAGATATGGATAGATTCCCATCCTCTGCCTAAAATCAATGATTTGTTCGCTTGTATTAAGGCTGCTAAGTATTTTTCGATACTCGATTTAGCTTGTGCGTACCATCAAATTGAGTTCCATCCAGATTCACGTCATTTGACGGCTTTTGTCTCTCCCCTTGGCACATTTCAATACCGACGGATGCCTTTTGGTTTGGCATCCGCCACCTCTGTATTCCAAAGAGTTATGCAAGATATATTGGAGAAAAGTGATGGAGTTCTTGTTTTCCAAGACAAAGTTTTGATTTTTGCTAAGAATGATGTCTCTCATGGTGCAACTTTATGCAAATTCTTGAAACTTTTCAAAAGAAAGGTGTTGTTTTAAAACCTGAAAAATGTAAATTCTTTTGTACTGAGGTTGAATATTTGGGGCATCTACTTACTCAAGAAGGTATCAAACCCAGACAAGGTTTACTCGAAGCAATAATTGACGCTCCTGCTCCAGTTGACAAAGTTGAGGTAAAATCCCTTTAAGGGTTTTGTGAATATTATTCACGCTTTGTCCCAGACTTTGCAATTATAGTTCACCCTATCATCAATTAACTTAAGAAAGGTGTGAAGTTTTGTTGGTCACTAGAGTGCATTTCTGCGTTTCCATTCATTAAATCCTTGTTGGGTAAGGGCAAGGCACTTAAACCTTTGATCCTACTGTTCCTTGTTGCATCACTGTAGATGCAAGCCAAGTTGGTCTTGGTGCTATATTAACACAAAAGAGTGGGGCCAGTGAGAACATAGTGAGGTTTGCATCAAGAGTTGTAAGGGATGCTGAAATTCAATATTCAGTTATTAAAAAAGCTTTTAGCTTGTCTGCTGGCGATCGAGAAATTTCACCCACATATTTGGGAAAGACGTTTTTGCCTTCTCACAGACCACAAACCTTTAGTGTCCATTCTAAGTGCTGGAGTTAACAAGTGTTGCACACCAAGGATTTTAAGGATGGTATCCAGGTTATTGCAATACCACTTTAATGTAGCTCACATTGCTGGTGGGAAGAATGGTTGACCTGATTTTCTATCTCATTTCCCTCAAATGAAGGGTGAGAGGGATGAAGTTGTTTTCAGTGAATTGTGTGAAGAGAATTATAATGATTGTTTTGTAGCAGCTTTATATTTACCTGAACCTGCTGTGAGTTCTGAGGAGGAATGGAAGAATGCGCTAAATGAAGAAGCCCTGCTTTAACAAGTTTTTGAATTTGTAAGCAAAGGTTGGCCTTGTGAAAAGGTTTTGTCTCAGTTATTACAGCCATACTGGAAGGTTGAGGGAGATATTTCTATTGAAGATGGAATGTTGTTGAAGAGGTGAAAAGTTTATACCCCCTCGCAAGTTACATGTCAACATTATCAATCATGCACATGAAGGACATTTAGGAGCAACTCTTGCAAAACGACGTGTTCAAGAACGTTTTTGGTGGCCAAAAATGGATGGTGAAATTGAAGAATTAGTCACTAACTGTTGTGTTTGTGGTGCTTCTGACAAGAGTTTAAAAGTAGTGACTCCACCTTTGCTACCCATTGAGTGTCCTTTGGGCCCGTGGATGAAACTAGGTATTGATGTTATGGGACCTTTTCACAATTTATCCTGTGGGCATAGATTTGTTTTGGTACTTATGGACTAGAGTTCTAGATGGCCTGAAGTTAAGTTTGTGAGAGAGGCCAATGCTTTCAATGTTGTTTCATTTTTGAGTGAATTGTTCTTGAGGGAAGGTTTCCCTGAGACACTTGTCTCTGATAATGGCACCCAATTTGTAAGTGATGAGGTTGAGAGTTTTCTTGTTTCCTGTGGAATAAAACACTCTAAAAGTTCTTTGTACCATCCACAGACTAATGGACTTGTTGAGAGGGTGAATAGGGTGATTGTTGAGTGTATTAAGTGGGCTAAGTCTGGGAATCATGATATTGTTAAATCTGTAAACAGTATGTTGTGGTTTTATTAAACCACTCCACATTCTTCAACCAAAATCTCGCCATTTGAACTGCTCAGAGGACGCAAAATGGCTCAAAGCTAGTTCCGATGTTGAGAAACTGATGGACATTGTTCGTACAAATTTGTCTGAATCTCAAACGAAATAAAAAATTTGGTATGATAATAAGAAAAGTGTAAAGACTGTTCCTTTATTGGTTGGTGACATGATCAGGATTAAAACTCCTATTCATGTTAAAATAGCAGAATGTAAATTTAGTAAACCTGTTAAGGTTGTCAGAATTGGCAACAATGCTGTTCAGGTCATGGGTGGTCATTGGTGGAATGTTTCAAAAATTGTCAAAGTAAAGACTTCCTTCAAGGACCGATCTGATTTAGCTGATGGGGTTCCAGTCAGCAATGTCGGATGTGTTCATGTTGATCTTAGAAGGCATTTCATCACAGAGTTCTGGGGTTGCTGGGTGACGTTGATGCTTCTGGCATTCTTAGAATGTATCTATTGAAACTATGTAGGCCGTTGAGTTTATCTGATTCAATGTAGAGCTACTTTAAATAACTCCACAACCGTGTAGCTTCACAATAAATACTTAATCTTACCTTGACTCTGTTGATCTTCACTACACTATTTTATGCATTTTTTCCTAGTTTGTTACTCGAGTTTTCCCAGGCTTCTGAGCAGGCAAACCTCCTCTGCTGAGTGCTTCCCTTTTCAGTAGAGTTTCACCTCCACCAAAGGTCTTTTCAAGTTCTCGTGTCTCCGCAGGGATGTGATAGACCTCTCAGTTCCAGGAACGGCCCCCTTCTTCCCCTACTTGGTATCAGAACAGTTTCCCAGGGAGCTTGGGCAGTCGATGCAAAAGGATGGAACATTCTCAAGATAAGATTAGAAGTGAATGTAGCAAGGACAGGCGTCTCTCAAAGCAGGCAGGTTGGGGTTCATTGCTGTGGTTAGGGGTGCAATTCAAGGGAGACCCCAGCACCCCAACTACTGGTCAGTCTGGGTCTGACCACACCCAGAGCCTGTGCTTGGTTGTGAGGTAGGATACCTCCTTCCCTGGCTCACAGCCCCTGCTCCCTAATGTGCCCCTCGAGTCCGCTGTTAAAATCAGGGGAACAGTGGAGTACACAATTTTAAGCAGTATATACATTTTCGTGATGCTGGGTCTGGTGGCTTAGTGGACTAATGCATCCACTATAAGGGCCAGTGTTTGATCTCATGGTCACAGGTTCAAATCATGGCTGCTTCACTCAGCCTTTCATCCTTCTATGGTTCATAAAATAAGTACCATTGGGTAGCAATAAAGATAATAATAATAATAATAATAATAATAATAATAATAATAAAGATCTGTTATTCAGCGCCAAGACACCTTCTAAGTAAATGTGCGCTTTACAAATAAATGTAATGGTATGTTACTTTTAAATACTGGGATATGTGTCTTTCTCTCGTGAACGTCAGAGATAAGTTTCTCTCCACTCCTTTAGACATGAGCACCCTTCCTACTCAAGAAGCACCCTGCCAGGAGAAGCGGGGGACATCAAAGTCATCAATCCAGGCATTGATCTGCTGGAATGTGATCATCAAGTTCAGGAACATCAAATGGAAAGGAAACCTATTCAGGGATAAGGTGACAGGAGGCTTCAACCTAGACATAGATATCAAAAAAATGTAAACCGATGGATAGAAACAATCCATTTCACACTAGGGCAATCCAGAAAAGAATTCCTATGATTCCTTAAAAAAACTGATGCATGCGACTGTCACTCACCAGTAGCATCAAACGCCTGAAGTTTCAACGATTTTGCACCTTCGGCATCCGATATCAGTTCCGGGTGTTGTCCTTTGGCAACAAATCTGCCCCTTGGGTATTCATAAAAAGATGCCCTCCTGCCGCTTCCCCAACTGCAGGGCCTACAGGGGCTTTCATTCTTCTGTGGTTGGCTCTTGGTGTCCCGAATGGACCAGGAGACCTTAAGTAAGGGGCAGGGTCTCATTCCAAACTATGTAGTTGTAATTGGATTTATATAGTGCTTACTACCCCTGACGAGGCGTTGAAGCGCTTTTTCGGCGAGTAGCACGCTTCTCCGGAACCCAAGAAGGATTAGTGTTGAAATAGTAAAGTGAAATATGAAAGTAATGTGAGTGGTGGATAGGTTAGTCTGTTATTTGGATTCAGAACGATAGTAAAGCGATAGAAGAGGGAAAAATGTACACGTCAGCCGGTCCCTTCCCAGAAGGGCTGTCATTGGGACCCTTTGGATGAACTGACAGGAAGGGTCCATCGCCCACAAGGCAGAGCTGAGAGGTTGAGGCAGACTGCACGTCACACACTCAGACAATCAGGGCATCGGACAGATTGTGGTTGGAAGTCCAGGGACATTTCTTATCTGACAGTGACAAGCGCTGATCAGTGGCGACGTTAAGAGCTCAGTGCGCCTTAAAAGTCCTTTGGGAACCTGCAGAAGGATTCTCTGATAATGAAGATTATGGGGGGTATTTACAAAAAAGTCACGCTGCGCAGCGTCACCTTGCTCCACTTCTTTGTGTGATAGGGAAGGGGCAGCGATGCAACGCATTTAAAATAATACAACGCATTCTTGCTGGTGCAGTCTTGGCTGCCTATTGCCAACGCAGGCCCCCTTGCAGGGTGCCGATGTTGCAGACAAGATTGTTTTTCTGCAGGAAGGTGCATCTTCCTGCACAAAAACAATCCTGGGAGGCAAATTCCTCTTTTTATGCGTCCTGCAGATACATAGAAAGAGAAAGTAACGAGGAGAAACAAAGATATCTCTCCTCATTACACCTCCCCTGGGAAGATGTAAGATACTGGCACAATCTCAAGTTTACAAGTTCTTGTAAATCTGGGAAAAACCATGAGAGTTGCATTGGGAGCAGGGCCGGACTAAGAACCAGAACCGGCCCTGGCAAAGTGCTCGGCCGCCCCCGGAGGGAGGGGGGAGAGGTGCGACCGTGCTCTGTGACAGGGCCGGTTTTCGGCCGTTTTTGTTACAGGGCCGTTTTTGCAGCATAAGGGCCCTGTAACAAAAACGGCCCCCAGGGGCCCAAACCCGGCCCCCAACCATGCGGCCCACCGGGGGATTGCCCGGTGCCCTCAACGGCCAGTCCGGGCCTGATTCGGAGCACCCAAAACAGCACCCCTGGAAGGGAAACAACACTTACAACGCAACTTTTATAACGCACTACCTGTACAACAAAACCTTTACAACGCAACATCCATTACAACGCATGTTATTACAACACATGTCACTACAACGCATACCACTACAACGCATGTCATTACAACGCAGTCATTACAACGCATACCATTACAACGCATACCTACACTATCCAACACTTACCCTACTGTGGCACCCCCTGTAGTTAGAATAGTCATTTTTACCCCTACCCTATCAAATACTTACCATACATGCAATGTAATGGTATGCGTTGTAATGGTATGCGTTGTAAATGTAGTATGAGTTGTAGTGGAATGCGTTGTAAAGGTAGTTTCAAAGAATTCGTTGTAATGTCATGCGTTGTAATGGAATGCGTTGTAATGGATGCTGCGGTGTAAAAAATGCGTTGTAAAGGTATGCGTTGTAAAAGTATGTGTTGTAACGACATACATCCCCCATGGAACGCCTACTCTGGGCAGAGTAGTGCAACGCAGCGATTTGCGCTGCGTTGCGCTACTCCAGATTTATGAAGCCTCGCAGAGGGGTTTTGTCTGGCTTAATAAATCTCTCATAGAGGTTTGTGTCACCCATGTACCTCTGCCTCTTTGCGTGGTGCAAAAGCGACGCGCGCCTCTCGTGAATATGCCCCTTAGTTTCCATACTGGTAAAAAGTTTCATAGTACCTAGACATGTGCTTTGTTGTTTTTTCCCTTCAGTCACCTTTAGTCCTCAAGTCATTCTAGGTTTCCCTTGTGACCCGTATCCATGGTGGATCTTAAGTGGCTTACTTCAAAGGTGCTATTTCTGGTGGCGGCAACCACCCCGACCAGAAGGGTGGGTGAACTGGGCGCTTTCTCCAGTATATCTCCTGGGTTTAGAATTTTGAAGGACAGTTTTGTTCCAAGTTTCTTGACAATGGTTCCCTCTTTAGCTCACAGGGAACAGATTTCCCTTATTTTCTAACCCTTGTTACCAGGATGAAATATGGTTACACTCTCTGGATGTGAAAAGAGCAATAAAGGCATGCTTGACCCGCGCTAAGGTCTGGATGCTTAAGGGACTAATGCGCTCACTGTAGGGGCCTGTGTTTGATCTCCTGGTCACAGGTTCAAATCCCGGAGGGCCTACTCAGTCTTTCATCCGTCCGAGGTCGATAGCATGAGAAACAATAATCATCCATTATTCTGTGCCAAGATACCCTTCTGGGTGAACGTGCATTTTGCAAATGCACATGTTATGTTATGAAGTTCAGGAAAACAGAGAGACTGTTAGTTTTAGTGGGTTTAGCCGGAGTGGCAAGGCCCCAGCATGTCCGTAGCGGATGGATTAGAGAGACCCTATCACTGGCTTATGAATCTGCCACGGTTCCTCCGCATGGCGATATACAGATTTTAAAGGTGTTTCCTTATCTATCGATCTGCAACGTGGGCTACTCCTCACACTTTTCTGAGACACTGGAAGATTCAGGGTTGGGTGTAGTGAACAACAGCTTCGGTCATAAAGTGTTGGAATCAGGGATGAGAGATTAAAATTCCAATTGCTTAGTTTCTTACCTTTTATTTTTCTACTATTTAATAGTTTTGGGGCAGTGATAGTGATTCTTGTGCTTCTTTGCCTCACGGTTGATTTGTAACCTGCTGCCTAAAAGGCCGTCTACTCCACGCCTCCTTTAAAATCTTTAGACAGGAAGCATCCATTACAACACAGTCATTACATTGCACTGTTTTTACAACGCAGCTGTTACAATGCAACTGCCTTTACATTGCATGCTCTTACAACGCATGTCACTACAACGCATGTCAATACAGCGCATACCATTACAATGCATGCTTTGACAACACATTATAAGGTAAGTAATAAAGATTTTTTAGTTTCGGGGCGGGTATGGGTTTTAGGGTGGATGGGGATAGTAATTTTTACCCCTACGCTATCCAACGCTTTCCCTACTGTTGCACTCACTGGAGTAGGAATAGTAATTTTTACCCCTACGCTATCCAACGCTTTCCCTACTGTTGCACTCTCTGGAGTGGGAATAGTAATTTTTACCCCTACGCTATCCAACGCTTTCCCTACT
Source organism: Lissotriton vulgaris (assembly GCF_964263255.1). NCBI lineage: Eukaryota > Metazoa > Chordata > Amphibia > Caudata > Salamandridae > Lissotriton > Lissotriton vulgaris. Next base: position 10,883,904 of record NC_141694.1, read on the forward strand.
GTTGCACTCTCTGGAGTGGGAATAGTAATTTTTACCCCTACGCAATCCAACACTTTCCCTACTGTTGCACTCTCTGGAGTGGGAATAGTAATTTTTACCCCTACGCTATCCAACACTTTCCCTACTGTTGCACTCTCTGGAGTGGGAATAGTAATTTTTACCCTTACGCTATCCAACGCTTTCCCTACTGTTGCACTCTCTGGAGTGGGAATAGTAATTTTTACCCCTACGCTATCCAACGCTTTCCCTACTGTTGCACTCTCTGGAGTGGGAATAGTAATTTTTACCCCTACGCTATCCAACGCTTTCCCTACTGTTGCACTCTCTGGAGTGGGAATAGTAATTTTTACCCCTACGCAATCCAACACTTTCCCTACTGTTGCACTCTCTGGAGTGGGAATAGTAATTTTTACCCCTACGCTATCCAACACTTTCCCTACTGTTGCACTCTCTGGAGTGGGAATAGTAATTTTTACCCTTACGCTATCCAACGCTTTCCCTACTGTTGCACTCTCTGGAGTGGGAATAGTAATTTTTACCCCTACGCTATCCAACACTTTCCCTACTGTTGCACTCTCTGGAGTGGGAATAGTAATTTTTACCCCTAGGCTATCCAACGCTTTCCCTACTGTTGCACTCTCTGGAGTGGGAATAGTAATTTTTATCCCTACGCTATCCAACGCTTTCCCTACTGTTGCACTCTCTGGAGTGGGAATAGTAATTTTTACCCCTACGCTATCCAACGCTTTCCCTACTGTTGCACTCTCTGGAGTTGGAATAGTAATTTTTACCCTTACGCTATCCAACGCTTTCCCTACTGTTGCACTCTCTGGAGTGGGAATATTAATTTTTACCCCTACGCTATCCAACACTTTCCCTACTGTTGCACTCTCTGGAGTGGGAATATTAATTTTTACCCCTACGCTATCCAACACTTTCCCTACTGTTGCACTCTCTGGAGTGGGAATAGTAATTTTTACCCCTACGCTATCCAACACTTTCCCTACTGTTGCACTCTCTGGAGTGGGAATAGTAATTTTTACCCTTACGCTATCCAACGCTTTCCCTACTGTTGCACTCTCTGGAGTGGGAATAGTAATTTTTACCCTTACGCTATCCAACGCTTTCCCTACTGTTGCACTCTCTGGAGTGGGAATAGTAATTTTTACCCCTACGCTATCCAACGCTTTCCCTACTGTTGCACTCTCTGGAGTGGGAATAGTAATTTTTACCCTTATGCTATCCAACGCTTTCCCTACTGTTGCACTCTCTGGAGTGGGAATAGTAATTTTTACCCCTACGCTATCCAACGCTTTCCCTACTGTTGCACTCTCTGGAGTGGGAATAGTAATTTTTATCCCTACGCTATCCAACGCTTTCCCTACTGTTGCACTCTCTGGAGTGGGAATAGTAATTTTTACCCTTACGCTATCCAACGCTTTCCCTACTGTTGCACTCTCTGGAGTGGGAATAGTAATTTTTACCCTTACGCTATCCAACGCTTTCCCTACATTTGCACTCTCTGGAGTGGGAATAGTAATTTTTACCCCTACGCTATCCAACGCTTTCCCTACTGTTGCACTCACTGGAGTGGGAACAGTAATTTTTACCCCTACGCTATCCAACGCTTTCCCTACTGTTGCACTCTCTGGAGTGGGAATAGTAATTTTTACCCCTACGCTATCCAACTCTTTCCCTACTGTTGCACTCTCTGGAGTGGGAATAGTAATTTTTACCCCTACGCTATCCAACACTTTCCCTACTGTTGCACTCACTGGAGTGGGAACAGTAATTTTTACCCCTACGCTATCCAACGCTTTCGCTACTGTTGCCCTCTCTGGAGTGGGAATAGTAATTTTTATCCCTACGCTATCCAACGCTTTCCCTACTGTTGCACTCACTGGAGTGGGAACAGTGATTTTTACCCCTACGCTATCCAACGCTTTCCCTACTGTTGCACTCTCTGGAGTGGGAATAGTAATTTTTATCCCTACGCTATCCAACGCTTTCCCTACTGTTGCACTCTCTGGAGTGGGAATAGTAATTTTTACCCCTACGCTATCCAACGCTTTCCCTACTGTTGCACTCTCTGGAGTTGGAATAGTAATTTTTACCCTTACGCTATCCAACACTTTCCCTACTGTTGCACTCACTGGAGTGGGAACAGTGATTTTTACCCCTACGCTATCCAACGCTTTCCCTACTGTTGCACTCTCTGGAGTGGGAATAGTAATTTTTACCCCTACACTGTCCAACAATTACCCTACTGTTGCACCCCCCTGGAGTTAGAATAGTAATTTTTACCCCTACACTATCAAATACTTACCATACATGCAATGTAATGGTATGCGTTGTAATGGTATGCGTTGTAAATGTAGTATGAGTTGTAGTGGAATGCGTTGTAAAGATAGTTTCAAAGAATTCGTTGTACTGTCATGCGTTGTAATGGAATGCGTTGTAATGGATGCTGCGGTGTAAAAAATGCGTTGTAAAGGTATGCGTTGTAAAAGTATGTGTTGTAACGACATACATCCCCCATGGAACGCCTACTCTGGGCAGAGTAGTGCAACGCAGCGATTTGCGCTGCGTGGCGCTACTCCAGATTTATGAAGCCTCGCAGAGGGGTTTTGTCTGGCTTAATAAATCTCTCATAGAGGTTTGTGTCACCCATGTACCTCTGCCTCTTTGTGTGGTGCAAAAGCGACGCGCGCCTCTCGTGAATATGCCCCTTAGTTTCCATACTGGTAAAAAGTTTCATAGTACCTAGACATGTGCTTTGTTGTTTTTGGCCCTTCAGTCACCTGTAGTCCTCAAGTCATTCTAGGTTTCCCTTGTGACCCGTATCCATGGTGGATCTTAAGTGGCTTACTTCAAAGGTGCTATTTCTGGTGGCGGCAACCACCCCGACCAGAAGGGTGGGTGAACTGGGTGCTTTCTCCTGCAAATCTCCTGGGTTTAGAATTTTGATGGACAGAATTGTTCCAAGTTTCTTGACAACGGTTCCCTCTTTAGCTCACAGGGAACAGATTTCCCTTTGTTTTTATTTTCTAACCCTTCTTCCCAGGATGAAATATGGTTACACTCTCTGGATGTGAAAAGAGCAATAAAGGCATGCTTGACCCGCGCTAAGGTCTGGATGCTTAAGGGACTAATGCGCTCACTGTAGGGGCCTGTGTTTGATCTCCTGGTCACAGGTTCAAATCCCGGAGGGCCTACTCAGTCTTTCATCCGTCCGAGGTCGATAGCATGAGAAACAATAATCATCCATTATTCTGTGCCAAGATACCCTTCTGGGTGAACGTGCATTTTGCAAATGCACATGTTATGTTATGAAGTTCAGGAAAACAGAGAGACTGTTAGTTTTAGTGGGTTTAGCCGGAGTGGCAAGGCCCCAGCATGTCCGTAGCGGATGGATTAGAGAGACCATATCACGGGCTTATGAATCTGCCACGGTTCCTCCGCATGGCGATATACAGATTTTAAAGGTGTTTCCTTATCTATCGATCTGCAACGTGGGCTACTCCTCACACTTTTCTGAGACACTGGAAGATTCAGGGTTGGGTGTAGTGAACAACAGCTTCGGTCATAAAGTGTTGGAATCAGGGATGAGAGATTAAAATTCCAATTGCTTAGTTTCTTACCTTTTATTTTTCTACTATTTAATAGTTTTGGGGCAGTGATAGTGATTCTTGTGCTTCTTTGCCTCACGGTTGATTTGTAACCTGCTGCCTAAAAGGCCGTCTACTCCACGCCTCCTTTAAAATCTTTAGATGGGAAGGATCCATTACAACACAGTCATTACATTGCACTGTTTTTACAACGCAGCTGTTACAATGCGACTGCCTTTACATCGCATGCTGTTACAACGCATGTCACTACAACGCATGTCAATACAGCGCATACCATTACAATGCATGCTTTGACAACACATTATAAGGTAAGTAATAAAGATTTTTTAGTTTCGGGGCGGGTATGGGTTTTAGGGTGGATGGGAATAGTAATTTTTACCCCTACGCTATCCAACGCTTTCCCTACTGTTGCACTCACTGGAGTAGGAATAGTAATTTTTACCCCTACGCTATCCAACGCTTTCCCTACTGTTGCACTCACTGGAGTAGGAATAGTAATTTTTACCCCTACGCTATCCAACGCTTTCCCTACTGTTGCACTCTCTGGAGTGGGAATAGTAATTTTTACCCCTACGCTATCCAACGCTTTCCCTACTGTTGCACTCTCTGGAGCGGGAATAGTAATTTTTACCCCTACGCTATCCAACGCTTTCCTTTCCCTACTGTTGCCCTCTCTGGAGTGGGAATAGTAATTTTTACCTCTACACTATCCAACGCTTTCCCTACTGTTGCACTCACTGGAGGGGGAATAGTAATTTTTGCCCCTACACTATCCAACACTTTCCCTACTGTTGCACTCTCTGGAGCGGGAATAGTCATTTTTACCTCTACACTATCCAACGCTTTCCCTACTGTTGCACTCACTGGAGGGGGAATAGTAATTTTTGCCCCTACACTATCCAACGCTTTCCCTACTGTTGCACTCTCTGGAGTGGGAATAGTAATTTTTACCCCTACGCTATCCAACACTTTCCCTACTGTTGCACTCTCTGGAGTGGGAATAGTAATTTTTACCCCTACGCTATCCAACACTTTCCCTACTGTTGCACTCTCTGGAGTGGGAATAGTAATTTTTACCCTTACGCTATCCAACGCTTTCCCTACTGTTGCACTCTCTGGAGTGGGAATAGTAATTTTTACCCTTACGCTATCCAACGCTTTCCCTACTGTTGCACTCTCTGGAGTGGGAATAGTTATTTTTATCCCTACGCTATCCAACGCTTTCCCTACTGTTGCACTCTCTGGAGTGGGAATAGTAATTTTTACCCCTACGCTATCCAACACTTTCCCTACTGTTGCACTCACTGGAGTGGGAACAGTAATTTTTACCCCTACGCTATCCAACGCTTTCCCTACTGTTGCACTCTCTGGAGTGGGAATAGTAATTTTTATCCCTACGCTATCCAACGCTTTCCCTACTGTTGCACTCACTGGAGTGGGAACAGTGATTTTTACCCCTACGCTATCCAACGCTTTCCCTACTGTTGCACTCTCTGGAGTGGGAATAGTAATTTATATCCCTACGCTATCCAACGCTTTCCCTACTGTTGCACTCTCTGGAGTGGGAATAGTAATTTTTACCCCTACGCTATCCAACGCTTTCCCTACTGTTGCACTCTCTGGAGTTGGAATAGTAATTTTTACCCTTACGCTATCCAACGCTTTCCCTACTGTTGCACTCTCTGGAGTGGGAATAGTAATTTTTACCCCTACGCTATCCAATACTTTCCCTACTGTTGCACTCTCTGGAGTGGGAATAGTAATTTTTACCCCTACGCTATCCAACACTTTCCCTACTGTTGCACTCTCTGGAGTGGGAATAGTAATTTTTACCCCTACGCTATCCAACACTTTCCCTACTGTTGCACTCTCTGGAGTGGGAATAGTAATTTTTACCCTTACGCTATCCAACGCTTTCCCTACTGTTGCACTCTCTGGAGTGGGAATAGTAATTTTTACCCTTACGCTATCCAATGCTTTCCCTACTGTTGCACTCTCTGGAGTGGGAATAGTAATTTTTACCCCTACGCTATCCAACGCTTTCCCTACTGTTGCACTCTCTGGAGTGGGAATAGTAATTTTTATCCCTACGCTATCCAACACTTTCCCTACTGTTGCACTCTCTGGAGTGGGAATAGTAATTTTTACCCTTACGCTATCCAACGCTTTCCCTACTGTTGCACTCTCTGGAGTGGGAATAGTAATTTTTACCCTTACGCTATCCAACGCTTTCCCTACTGTTGCACTCTCTGGAGTGGGAATAGTAATTTTTACCCCTACGCTATCCAACGCTTTCCCTACTGTTGCACTCACTGGAGTGGGAACAGTAATTTTTACCCCTACGCTATCCAACGCTTTCCCTACTGTTGCACTCTCTGGAGTGGGAATAGTAATTTTTATCCCTACGCTATCCAACGCTTTCCCTACTGTTGCACTCTCTGGAGTGGGAATAGTAATTTTTACCCCTACGCTATCCAACGCTTTCCCTACTGTTGCACTCTCTGGAGTTGGAATAGTAATTTTTACCCTTACGCTATCCAACGCTTTCCCTACTGTTGCACTCTCTGGAGTGGGAATAGTAATTTTTACCCTTACGCTATCCAACGCTTTCCCTACTGTTGCACTCTCTGGAGTGGGAATAGTAATTTTTACCCCTGCGCTATCCAACGCTTTCCCTACTGTTGCACTCTCTGGAGTGGGAATAGTAATTTGTATCCCTACGCTATCCAACGCTTTCCCTACTGTTGCACTCTCTGGAGTGGGAATAGTCATTTTTATCCCTACGCTATCCAACGCTTTTCCTACTGTTGCACTCTCTGGAGTTGGAATAGTAATTTTTACCCCTACGCTATCCAACGCTTTCCCTACTATTGCACTCTCTGGAGTGGGAATAGTAATTTTTATCCCTACGCTATCCAACACTTTCCCTACTGTTGCACTCTCTGGAGTGGGAATAGTAATTTTTACCCCTACACTATCCAACACTTTCCCTACTGTTGCACTCTCTGGAGTGGGAATAGTAATTTTTACCCTTACTCTATCCAACGCTTTCCCTACTGTTGCACTCTCTGGAGTGGGAATAGTAATTTTTACCCCTACGCTATCCAACACTTTCCCTACTGTTGCACTCTCTGGAGTGGGAATAGTAATTTTTACCCCTACGCTATCCAACACTTTCCCTACTGTTGCACTCTCTGGAGTGGGAATAGTAATTTTTACCCCTACGCTATCCAACGCTTTCCCTACTGTTGCACTCTCTGGAGTGGGAATAGTAATTTTTACCCTTACGCTATCCAACGCTTTCCCTACTGTTGCACTCTCTGGAGTGGGAATAGTAATTTTTACCCTTACGCTATCCAACGCTTTCCCTACTGTTGCACTCTCTGGAGTGGGAATAGTAATTTTTACCCCTACGCTATCCAACGCTTTCCCTACTGTTGGACTCTCTGGAGTGGGAATAGTAATTTTTATCCCTACGCTATCCAACGCTTTCCCTACTGTTGCACTCTCTGGAGTGGGAATAGTAATTTTTACCCTTACGCTATCCAACGCTTTCCCTACTGTTGCACTCTCTGGAGTGGGAATAGTAATTTTTACCCTTACGCTATCCAACGCTTTCCCTACTGTTGCACTCTCTGGAGTGGGAATAGTAATTTTTACCCCTACGCTATCCAACGCTTTCCCTACTGTTGCACTCACTGGAGTGGGAACAGTAATTTTTACCCCTACGCTATCCAACGCTTTCCCTACTGTTGCACTCTCTGGAGTGGGAATAGTAATTTTTATCCCTACGCTATCCAACGCTTTCCCTACTGTTGCACTCTCTGGAGTGGGAATAGTAATTTTTACCCCTACGCTATCCAACGCTTTCCCTACTGTTGCCCTCTCTGGAGTTGAAATAGTAATTTTTACCCTTACGCTATCCAACACTTTCCCTACTGTTGCACTCTCTGGAGTGGGAATAGTAATTTTTACCCCTACGCTATCCAACACTTTCCCTACTGTTGCACTCTCTGGACTGGGAATAGTAATTTTTACCCCTACGCTATCCAACACTTTCCCTACTGTTGCACTCTCTGGAGTGGGAATAGTAATTTTTACCCCTACGCTATCCAACACTTTCCCTACTGTTGCACTCTCTGGAGTGGGAATAGTAATTTTTACCCCTACGCTATCCAACACTTTCCCTACTGTTGCACTCACTGGAGTGGGAACAGTAATTTTTACGCCTACGCTATCCAATGCTTTCCCTACTGTTGCACTCTCTGGAGTGGGAATAGTAATTTTTATCCCTACGCTATCCAACGCTTTCCCTACTGTTGCACTCACTGGAGTGGGAACAGTGATTTTTACCCCTACGCTATCCAACGCTTTCCCTACTGTTGCACTCTCTGGAGTGGGAATAGTAATTTTTATCCCTACGCTATCCAACGCTTTCCCTACTGTTGCACTCTCTGGAGTGGGAATAGTAATTTTTACCCCTACGCTATCCAACGCTTTCCCTACTGTTGCACTCTCTGGAGTTGGAATAGTAATTTTTACCCTTACGCTATCCAACGCTTTCCCTACTGTTGCACTCTCTGGAGTTGAAATAGTAATTTTTACCCTTACGCTATCCAACGCTTTCCCTACTGTTGCACTCTCTGGACTGGGAATAGTAATTTTTACCCCTACGCTATCCAACACTTTCCCTACTGTTGCACTCTCTGGAGTGGGAATAGTAATTTTTACCCCTACGCTATCCAACGCTTTCCCTACTGTTGCACTCTCTGGAGTGGGAATAGTAATTTTTACCCCTACGCTATCCAACACTTTCCCTACTGTTGCACTCTCTGGAGTGGGAATAGTAATTTTTACCCCTACGCTATCCAACACTTTCCCTACTGTTGCACTCTCTGGAGTGGGAATAGTAATTTTTACCCTTACGCTATCCAACGCTTTCCCTACTGTTGCACTCTCTGGAGTGGGAATAGTAATTTTTACCCTTACGCTATCCAATGCTTTCCCTACTGTTGCACTCTCTGGAGTGGGAATAGTAATTTTTACCCCTACGCTATCCAACGCTTTCCCTACTGTTGCACTCTCTGGAGTGGGAATAGTAATTTTTACCCTTACGCTATCCAACGCTTTCCCTACTGTTGCACTCTCTGGAGTGGGAATAGTAATTTTTACCCTTACGCTATCCAACGCTTTCCCTACTGTTGCACTCTCTGGAGTGGGAATAGTAATTTTTACCCTTACGCTATCCAACGCTTTCCCTACTGTTGCACTCTCTGGAGTGGGAATAGTAATTTTTACCCCTACGCTATCCAACGCTTTCCCTACTGTTGCACTCACTGGAGTGGGAACAGTAATTTTTACCCCTACGCTATCCAACGCTTTCCCTACTGTTGCACTCTCTGGAGTGGGAATAGTAATTTTTATCCCTACGCTATCCAACGCTTTCCCTACTGTTGCACTCTCTGGAGTGGGAATAGTAATTTTTACCCCTACGCTATCCAACGCTTTCCCTACTGTTGCACTCTCTGGAGTGGGAATAGTAATTTTTACCCTTACGCTATCCAACGCTTTCCCTACTGTTGCACTCTCTGGAGTGGGAATAGTAATTTTTACCCCTGCGCTATCCAACGCTTTCCCTACTGTTGCACTCTCTGGAGTGGGAATAGTAATTTTTATCCCTACGCTATCCAACGCTTTCCCTACTGTTGCACTCTCTGGAGTGGGAATAGTAATTTTTATCCCTACGCTATCCAACGCTTTTCCTACTGTTGCACTCTCTGGAGTTGGAATAGTAATGTTTACCCCTACGTTATCCAACGCTTTCCCTACTGTTGCACTCACTAGAGTGGGAATAGTAATTTTTACGCCTACGGTATCTAACGCTTTCCCCACTGTTGCACTCACTGGAGTGGGAATAGTAATTCTTACCCCTACGCTATCCAACGCTTTCCCTACTGTTGCCCTCTCTGGAGTGGGAATAGTAATTTTTACCCCTACGCTATCCAACGCTTTCCCTACTGTTGCACTCTCTGGAGTGGGAATAGTAATTTTTACCCTTACGCTATCCAACGCTTTCCCTACTGTTGCACTCTCTGGAGTGGGAATAGTAATTTTTACCCTTACGCTATCCAACGCTTTCCCTACTGTTGCACTCTCTGGAGTGGGAATAGTAATTTTTACCCCTACGCTATCCAACGCTTTCCCTACTGTTGCACTCTCTGGAGTGGGAATAGTAATTTTTATCCCTACGCTATCCAACGCTTTCCCTACTGTTGCACTCTCTGGAGTGGGAATAGTAATTTTTACCCTTACGCTATCCAACGCTTTCCCTACTGTTGCACTCACTGGAGTGGGAATAGTAATTTTTATCCCTACGCTATCCAACGCTTTCCCTACTGTTGCACTCTCTGGAGTGGGAATAGTAATTTTTACCCTTACGCTATCCAACGCTTTCCCTACTGTTGCACTCTCTGGAGTGGGAATAGTAATTTTTACCCTTACGCTATCCAACGATTTCCCTACTGTTGCACTCTCTGGAGTGGTAATAGTAATTTTTACCCCTACGCTATCCAACGCTTTCCCTACTGTTGCACTCACTGGAGTGGGAACAGTAATTTTTACCCCTACGCTATCCAACGCTTTCCCTACTGTTGCACTCTCTGGAGTGGGAATAGTAATTTTTATCCCTACGCTATCCAACGCTTTCCCTACTGTTGCACTTTCTGGAGTGGGAATAGTAATTTTTACCCCTACGCTATCCAACGCTTTCCCTACTGTTGCACTCTCTGGAGTTGGAATAGTAATTTTTACCCTTAGGCTATCCAACGCTTTCCCTACTGTTGCACTCTCTGGAGTGGGAATAGTAATTTTTACCCTTACGCTATCCAACGCTTTCCCTACTGTTGCACTCTCTGGAGTGGGAATAGTAATTTTTACCCCTGCGCTATACAACGCTTTCCCTACTGTTGCACTCTCTGGAGTGGGAATAGTAATTTTTATCCCTACGCTATCCAACGCTTTCCCTACTGTTGCACTCTCTGGAGTGGGAATAGTAATTTTTATCCCTACGCTATCCAACGCTTTTCCTACTGTTGCACTCTCTGGAGTTGGAATAGTAACGTTTACCCCTACGTTATCCAACGCTTTCCCTACTGTTGCACTCACTGGAGTGGGAATAGTAATTTTTACGCCTACGGTATCTAACGCTTTCCCTACTGTTGCACTCACTGGAGTGGGAATAGTAATTCTTACCCCTACGCTATCCAACGCTTTCCCTACTGTTGCACTCTCTGGAGTGGGAATAGTAATTTTTATCCCTACGCTATCCAACGCTTTCCCTATTGTTGCACTCTCTGGAGTGGGAATAGTAATTTTTACCCCTACGCTATCCAACGCTTTCCCTACTGTTGCACTCACTGGAGTAGGAATAGTAATTTTTACCCCTGCGCTATCCAACGCTTTCCCTACTGTTGCACTCTCTGGAGTGGGAATAGTAATTTTGACCCCTACGCTATCCAACGCTTTCCCTACTGTTGCACTCTCTGGAGCGGGAATAGTAATTTTTACCCCTACGCTATCCAACGCTTTCCCTACTGTTGCCCTCTCTGGAGTGGGAATAGTAATTTTTACCTCTACACCATCCAACGCTTTCCCTACTGTTGCACTCACTGGAGGGGGAATAGTAATTTTTGCCCCTACACTATCCAACACTTTCCCTACTGTTGCACTCTCTGGGGCGGGAATAGTCATTTTTACCTCTACACTATCCAACGCTTTCCCTACTGTTGCACTCACTGGAGGGGGAATAGTAATTTTTGCCCCTACACTATCCAACGCTTTCCCTACTGTTGCACTCTCTGGAGTGGGAATAGTATTTTTTACCCCTACAATATCCAAAACTTACCCTACTGTTGCCCTAAAAGTATTATGCATTGTACTAGCATGCGTTGTAATGATATGCGCTGTAACGGAATGTGTTGTAATGGTTGTTAGAAATGGGTATTTCTGGTTGGCTGAGGCTTGCGCCAAAGCCAGGCTGAAACCACCATTCTAAGTCAGGGCAAGGAAGTCACCCGCCAAGATAACCCCTGCTCACCCTCTTGGTAGCTTGGCACGAGCAGTCAGGCTTATCTCAGAGGCGATGTGTAAAGCATTTGCGCACGCACCCACCAGCAACAACATCCCAGGCCCCCCACAAAAGGAACTCCACACAAGGTTATATCAAAAATTGCCTTTGTATTAAGAACACATCAGAATCATAATCACAGGATGTACATTATGCAAACTGGCATGGGCAATATTTACAAGGGATTATGTACACGGGACGGGGCCACACGGACCACTGTCAGGACTAAGCACTTTTAGAACTAGCATTTTTAGAACATATAATACTTGTAGCACCAAATAGCAAATGTAGCACACAACCAGTAACCACTGGTAAAAGGTAAGTCCCACCTACACAACCCTAACCACCTTAGGAAAATATCACGCAGGAAACCATGAACTCACTAGCATAACTATACTAGGAAACACAACCACCTAAGCATAAAAATACACTTGGGGTTATAGGCCAGAAGCTTTACACATGATGCATAAAAACACATTCAGAGGTGTCAGAACACAGGGTGCTACACACAGTACATTTCATAACACCCAAAGCATTAGCGCTTGAATCATAATATCACATAAATCACATTTAGCGCAGAAATCACATGTAGCACATAACTCCCATCAAAGTCCAGGTTGCGCCACTGCGCCAAAACCTAAACGTAGCAGCTGCCCACTACTTGCTGGGCAGCTGAGGGACAATAGCAAGGGGCCTAAACGCTGCAGCTGGCACTAAGTGCTGCGCAGCCGGGAAAGGCCAAGGTAGGGGCGAAGGAGTCCGACTCACTCCTGAGTCCAAAGTACATGTTCCTAGGAAACAAAACCTAAATGGTGCAGCTGCCCACTACTTGCTGGGCAGCTGGGAATCAGCAAAACTGTGAAAGGGCCCTCACTGGCCCTAGGACAAAACTGTGCCAAATGTTGGAGCCCTCTAGGCTCTAAACAATAATGGGGGCGTGGGTGCCTTGTGGGCTCTGAACAGGAGTGCTGCCAACACTGTGGGAGCGGGCCGCTGCCAGCTGGGGCCGCTCTACCAATTAAAATGCCCCTGGAATCGTTGGAGTCCCACTCGGGGGACTCGAAATATCAAAAATGCCAGGTGCCTCTCGTGGGCTCTAAATAAATGGGGCCGGACTTTGGAGCGGCCCACTGAGCACCCGGGGCCGCTCTGACACCATCTCTCCCCCCTCCCCCCCCCCCCAGCCATCTAAGCTTACCGGCTCACTGGGGGGTCACGGGGCGGCTCCTCTCTTGTCGAGAGCCATCGCGGGGCTCTCCCCTCCGGCTGGGATCCCCGCAGTGCAGCTCACGGCCGCACCTTCACCCGGTCCCCCATCTCGGGACCAGGACTTCACCGATGGAGCCCACAAGGTTCCGGACTCCTCTGCTACCCTTGCTGGTGGCCCCGGGGCTCTTCACAGCTCACGGGAGCCCCGGGCCGCGGGAGGGCTTGCTACCTACTCTCTTCTCTTTTCGGGGCTCGAGGAGGCAGGATGGGCTCCCGGCCTCCTCTCTTGGACACCACTTCCGACTGCCTTCTTCCTCCCGCTTCCATCCCGCTGGCCCCGCGCACAACCAGGCGGGCCACGGTTCGTGGCGGCAGGGCAGGAAGAGGGGTAGGCTCCCTCCAAGCGGAAAACAAACGTAGAAGCGGGGCGGGCACCCGCTAGGGCACTGATAAGCAGGGTGGCACCCGTGAATCAAAACAAAGCAGATGAACTGGCACAATGCAGGGTGGGCACCTGCGAGGCACAAAGAGGAGGGGGGAATCCCTACGAGGGGGATCCCCTCAGGAAGGGCTGCAGCGCCGTGCTGCTAAGCCCCCAAGCTCTCCCTTTCCCAGGGAGGTCAAATCAAAGCACCCAATCCCCAAAATGAGGCACAGGAAGGCTACAACAAGCTTTGGCAACATCCAAAAAGGACAAAATGGGTCCCAGAGGTCCAGGACATAAAAGGTGGAGCACAGCAGCTCCCAGAAAAGGAAATTCCTCAAGGCATCCAGGGGCTGGGCAGGGCCCAGGGAGGCAAGCCTTCCCCTGGGCTCCAGCAGCAGCATGCCTCTGGTAGATTCTAGTATCAGGACACAAGAACATTTTACTTGGGGTCACAGCCTCTTTTATACACACAATTCCTTTGTCTAAAGGTGCAGGCAAGGGGCGAACCAGATACAACTGGTTCCTGAGCACTTTGTTTTGCTCAGCCCCTCTGCCTATTCACAGGATGGGTCAGGGACATCAGACACACCACAGGGGGTGGAGCCAGCATTGTGGAGGGAAAGCCCAGCCCTATTCAGGTCCCAGGTGCACTCCTCCCTCCCATCAACATGCAGATCTCTCCATTCACCACCGGGGCAGACCCATCCTGACTCCAGGAGCCTGGCACACCAGCCAGCCGCAGCCAATCACAAGGTAGCACCTTCACTGCGCAGACAGGCCAACTTCTAGAAGTGGCAGTTCCACACTAGACACATGAACTCCGCATACATCATCGTTCAGTATTCAATCTCAGGAGTTCGCACATACCAAACTTGAGCCTGCCCTCCCCACACATCAGGAACTACCAGGGACACACACATTCCCCATGCATTCCTATGGGAGGGCAGGCCAATCTCACACACGCACTAAGAGAGCGCACGCACTTTACACTGCGCCACAGTGCTAAAGTGCGCAAGGACCAGAAATCATTATAATTATGTAACACTAAAAGGCAAAAAGTTCAGGGGTGAACCTGCCAGAAGGGCCAAGTCCAACAATGGTAATTTAAAAAAATGTGTTGTAATGGCATGCATTGTAAAATCATGCTTGTAATGGTAGTTGTGATGTGAAAACCGCGTTGTAAAAGCATGCGTTGTAATTATTTACGTTGTAACATCATATATTCCTTTAGACTGGCTGTCAGTACAGAAAATATTAGTATTTAAAATATGCTGTTTAACCTTGAAAGCTCTGCAGGGGAAAGCTCCTCAGTACCTTTGTCTGAAGCTCAAGCGCTTTCATCCTGCTTTGAGTTTGCGCTCCAGTGATAAGGAGTTACCGTCGGTCCCACGCATTCGACAATCTAGATGTAGTGAAAGAACCTTCTCCTATGTGGCCCGACCCTCTGGAATAAACTGCCACTTTCTGTCCAAGCTTGCTCTGATTACAGAAAATTTAGGAAAGCATTAAAAATGGCACTGTGTGATGGGGCTACTGGAGTGCGAAGAACGGAGTCAGAGACTTTGATAAGTGATTTCAAAGAGGGCTTTATTTTCATATATTGCGAACTCTGCCGGGTCCGTCTTCCGACTGCCAAGGGACTCCAGAGTGAGGAAGGCAATAGGTCCGCTCCGGGAGATATGAAAGAGAAGAACAACAAAATAGGCGGGATTAAGTTGTGTGTCCGGGGCTCATATTATGGGACCGGGAGTGAGGGAAACCACGTGCTCTTGTGTATTTTACACTACCACTGGAGTGCTCTAGTGCTCGTGCTGGGTAGAGGTCAGGAGACTGTACAGGTATTTACAAACACTTTCTCTAGTCCTTAGGTTGGACACGCCGGCCCACGCCGGCCCACCCAACCTGCTAGCTTGCCCCGTACCTCTGTTAGCCACGCTCCTCCCGCAGGAGCGTGGCGGGGCGGGGCGGGGCGGTGCGTGGAACCGTTGGCCTCCTGGCTTGTTGTTTTTACCTGGGCTCGTCTCCGCGTCCTCTTCTACTCCGTCCGGCTTCGACTGCATACACCTTCTCTCTTCGCCACCGACTCCGTCCTCCAGGGAAACGCTGTTCGCTCTGTTCCTGGTTCCTCCTTCTTTTGACCCGGCTGCTTCGGTGACGTGGTAGAGGGGAGGAGTCTCGTCGTGTTGGGAGGAAGACTTAAAGGAGCCGCGTCCTTCGGAAATACAATCCCAAAGGTGTTCGTCTGCTTCGGTGTTCCACTCCTGTAGGTACGGGTTGCCCTGCTGCTGAGATGAGAGACAAACTGGTGACAAGGGGACAGCAGACCACCAGTCCCGGACATCGTCCGCACCAGCCCCGTCACACACTGTTTTAGATCTTGTGTTCAGCGTCTTTGGGTTGACTGCACTCCAAGATACTCCTGTTGGAGTGATTCATGCGTTTCATCAAATCATATATAATAATAATAGTATTTGTTATTCCGTCCAAGCAAATGATAGGACGGGGATGTAGCATGTAGGGCTGATGCCTCAGTTACTTACTGGTAATCTGCATTATCCTCAGCCAGTAGCATCCTCGTCACCCTCAGTATTTTCTGGCCGCAGATGGCTCAGTAGTTCAGGAGGGTGGTGGGACTGCCCAACAGTCGTACCACTCCTAAGGGGGTGGGGGGGGGCTCACTTCCACCTCTTCCTCCTGGGGCTGCATCAAAATCCATGGGTGTTGCGTGGGAACAACCACCCCAACTCTCATGTTGTGACAAGGACGCTACGGACAATGAAGAACCCTCGTAAGTAACTGAGGCACTACTCCTTATCCCAGCTCTACAACCCTCCCTAGTCCCACTTTTCTGCTTCCAGCAAAGCTTTACAGGATGACTTCCTGCAGCCGAGGGGTTTTGGGGAAGGGGAGAGCGAATGAAACACTAGAGCGTAAACCTTTCACGAAGCGGGACAAGAAGGAGCTGTCCTTTGGGTGGGACACACCTCACGTGATGAGGCTGAGCTGTGCCAGAAGTAATGACCTTTGAACCTACAAATGTACAATTGCATCAGAGTACATTCACACACCTGAGTGCACGTTCCCTGAAACAATATACAATCTCACAACATCACATTACAAGACTCATCTGAATATGCACAAAGTGAACTGGGAATAAAAAGTCACATTCATTCAGAAATAGTGTAATAGTGAAAGAACATGACCTTGACTAAACAAACACACATATTCAGACTAGACAACACCCTAATGTGGGCCACACACCACAATTTAGCCAGGTACTGTCATTTACCATATTTCAAAGTTTACTCCGGGACAGTATAATTGGTGCACTCTACGACGCCTAAAATTTATCGGGCCTCATTTATGAGTTTTTGCTGTAGGGCAGCACCGCAGGCCGCCCTGCACAAAAACAATCACAATATGCGTTTTCCTCTTTCTATGTGTGCTGCAATAGGCAGCACACATAGAAAAGTGGAGTGGTGTGGCTCACTGGTTAGAGGCGGCCGACCCGGAAGCAGAGAACGGCCCGGGACCAGGGTTCAATTCCCGACGCGGCAGGGTCATGGACCAGGGTCAGCGGACTCGATAATTCTCGCCTCTGTGCCTACTCTAACCAGGGATCACACTCGGCAACTCTGGGCATTAGCTTGCCTCATCTCCACAACGGCCCCCCACATACGCCGGGGATGCCTGGCTTCACCTTGGGGGTGCCCAGAAGGGACCATCTCACAGGGATAGCCAGGACGGGTTCCCCAGCGGTCTACAGCGCGGAGATACCCCATGTGGGGTGATTCAGGTGCTTTACAAGACATCATTACATTACATTACAAAAAGGAAAAACAAGGAGGGAGGCGTACGTTTTTGGCGCTGGCTCACACATACGATTTCTCATAAATCTGGGGCAGCGTCGAAAAGCTATGGATGTTGCTTGGAACGCCCCCAGCAACACCCATTGCAGCCCCTTTAATGCAGAAAACTGCATTAAGGGGAAACGATATTTACAAGGCAGCAATAGGCCAAAAAAAGTGGCTTAGTGCTGCCTGGTAAGTATGAAGCAGGCTCTGGCGCCACTTGAGTGTCACAAAAAGAGACGCACCAGAAGCGCAAGAGTCTTTGCAAAACCACTTGGTGCTTCTGACTGAAGTAATGCACACCAAACAAAACATGCCAACTAGCATTGTTGATGCAAAGGTGTTTGTATAGCGCTGTGACGCGCCTTAGTGCTTGTCTGGTCCTCTCTTTTGTCGGGTGTTGTACGGTGAACCCATTGTACCATCATCTGACATTAAAACCTTTCTTTGATTTTACATTTAACTTTTTCTTAATCATTTGTTTTCAACCTCATTTCCCACAGAAGAGTGACCTGTTTCACAGTCTGGGAATGACTTGTGCTCCTATTTGTAGGTTCCGTGACACTAAGAAGCATATTTACGAGAACCCTGCATCGCCAGCACTCTGGGGGCGCAAACTACAAAAGCATATCTATGAGGCAACGCAGAGCCACTATGGCATTGAATGGATATTGAGTGAGACGACGCAGCTACGTTGCCTTACTCTGCGGTGGGGAGGTGTTCCATGGGCATTGGGGTGATTGTTCTGACGCAACACCCATGGATTTTAATGCACCCCCATAATTGCAGGATCATGTAAACCTGGCCCAGTGCGAAAACCTTACGCCTGCTCAGGGGAGGCACAATGAGAAAACATGCTATTCCTTCTTGTTTAGTACTCTTTCCATGTGTGCAGCATTTAGCAGCACAAATAGAAAGAGCAAAACGCCTCTCAGGGTTGCTTTTGTGCAGGAAGTTGTCACTTCATGCACGAAAACCATCCTGCCTGCAACAGTGCCTGCTGCGGTGCAAGGCAGCTGAAACGGCGCCATCAGCGGGCAAAACGACAGGAATGCACCAAATTGCATAAATTACTTTCACTTTGGCGTAGGGCAGCACAGGAAGGTGAATTCAAATCCCCATAAATGAGGCCCTAATTTTGTAAATATTGGAAAAATGAAAGGCTGAGAGTTGCCTCTTGAGGTTTACGCCTGTCCTGACCGCCGGCAGATACTCTCCTCTGTACACGCATGATTTAACCTAAAGTTTGGAATCAATATTTCTTTTGTCCAGTTGGCAATTAATTCAGTATTTGTATAAGAGTAAATCAAACCTCATACATATTTCCATTCACATGTTATGCACGTTTCTTTACTTTTGCTGTGAAGGTCACATCTTCTGCTGATAATGTCTCTTGTGTTTGTTTCCGAGTCTCTTGTGCACATTGCGGTGGACACATGTATCCTTGTGGTGTGTGGTGAACAGGTAGTCTGCTGGTTTGTGGATGAGGTAGGAATGTGAGAGTCGCAGCGTTCGTTCGGCTGACGTCAAACCTACGCTTTATCCCGCATCCTTGCTGTGGGCAGAGAGCGGTGGCTGCAACGCATGGAACGCACCGCCCTGGCGGGTCGGGAGACTCCTAAGGAATGTGTGGTGCACCTGAGGCCGTATCACAGTGTGTGCACCCGGGGCACAGCTGGCCTGTGCACCTGCTGTGTGCACTCCCCAGAGTACATTTGGTGTTACAGAAGGGGTAACAGATTCTTGCGCTCCCTGGGGCTCTTTGTTAATACAGAAAGAGACGCAGCTGCTTGCATAACTTGGGGTACTGTGGTATTACAGAAGGGGCCGTAGACACCTGTGCATCCACAGGGTACTTTGGTATTACAGAAGGGGCTTGCACACCCTGGGGTATGTTGGTATTGCAGAAGGGGCAGCAGATTCTTGTGTACCCGGGGGTACTTTGGTTGCATAGAAGGGTCCAAAGATGCTTGCTCATACTGGGGTACTTAGGTCTTTTTTTTTTTTGTAACATCATTTTTATTGCAGTACCAAAATATTGTGTATACATTACAATGATAAATATCAAATCAATGCAGCGTTATCAGCACATTTGTCCAACGGACACTACTACACAGCCTGTATGCCCACATCCAGAAGGCCGGGCGGCGACGGCAATATGTCCATCTTCTGCATCTTCTTCCGATTCACGTTGGCTGAAACCACAGGATGACGTGGACCGCTTTTGAATTTTCACCCTGCCCCCTCCCCCTATCAACAACCCCCCCATACTCCCCAAAACCTCCCCCCATGGCTGCGCTATAGTAAAGTACTGGAGAATGTAAGTTCCGGTATGTCTAAGGAGGAATGTAACATTCGCTAAGAGTGTGCTCCCGGTGTGCTAGTGGGGTCATCTATATCAGAGTCCGTGTTTTCACCCTCCTCCTCTCCAGTGCCATCTCGGAGTGCCTGCACTAGTGTCTCCCACGCTGTCGCCCTTTCCAAGGCATTCTCATCCCCAGCCCTTCTAGCCAGTTGGTATCGCAAGGTGCTTTCACTCGCCGCCCACTTCAGACATTCATTGTACCAACGCTTATACGTGGGCCCCCTCTTGGACTTCCAATTCCTGGTGATTTCCCTCTTCGCCAATATCAACCCCATATCTATAAATATGCTGGTCGTCTTATTCTTGGGCGTGTGAGGAAACCAGTGCAGCACTCCCACCACTTTAGTATATTGTAGCTCTCTGTCCGTGGCGTTGTTCAGTGCCTCCCCAATCTCTCCCCAATAATCCCTCAATTGGGGGCAATCCCATAACATATGACCCAGATCCACCTCCAGTGTATTGCATCTAGGGCAGGCCGCCTGTTCCACTCCAAAGTATTGCTTCAGTTTCCCTGGTGTAAGGTATGCCCTGTGAAGAACGTAGAAGTGTATAAGTTGGAATCTGGCGTTTCTCGTGCTCTTCCACGCCCTCCGCAGCAGCTGACCCCAGGTGGTGTCGGGGATTTCCATTTGGAGGTCCAGTTCCCATTTCGCTTTCAGGGAAGTGAGCGGCTGCAGGGTTTCCCGCAGCATTCGGGAGTACAGACAGGTCACTGCCTTGAAAGTTCCCGCCGCCATCATCGTGTATTGGCAGGCCATAGAAGTGGTAGGTTCCTGCAGTCCCTCGCCCCAGTGTTCCCGCATGGCTCCAATCACTGCTGCATGCAATAGATAATCCCCCCTGGTTAAGTCGAACCGGTCCTGCAGAGTCTGGAACGGAATCAATACCCCGTCCTCATAGAGGTCGCCCAGCATCTGTAGCCCAGCATCCTCCCAACCCTGCAGTCTCGACCAATCCCCGCCATGAGGTAGGGCCGTGATCATGCCCAGCGGAATCTCCGGTGCATACATTCGCCGAAGTCCCGCTCGTCTACGCGCACGGTTCCAGCAAAGCCGAAATGTCTGCTCCTCCACAGACAGGTCTCTGACGAGAAGTCTTTGGTGAAGGGCAATGTACGCAAGCACATGGCGTGGAGTGCCCTCGTCTCTACCGTGCTCCGGACCTCGATAGACCCTCGCAATCTCTTGGGTAAAGGATTGCAGCTGTGCCGCCAAATAATAGCACTCAAAGTCAGGAACTGCCATACCTCCTTCATCCTTGGGCCGCAAGAGAGTGTCTAGCGCTATTCGTCGCCTACCCGTACCCCAAAGAAACGCTATTACCAACGATCTCAAACGGCGGAAGACAAAACCCGGTATCCAAACCGGTAGGGTGAGGAAGTAATATAACAGCCTTGGAAGCGCTATCATCTTCAGCAAGGAGACACGACCCGTCATCGAGAGTGGTAGAGTGCCCTGAAGTCCATGCTCCCCTTCAGGGCATTAATGCAACGGGTGATATTACCATCCAGCATATCTGCTGCCGTATGATATACATAAACACCTAAATAGTGTAGGCAATGAGGTTCCCATCTGAGCTCCTGAGTGGTGAGAGGGCACGGCTCTCCCCGTCGCAACGGGAATAAACAGGATTTGGCCCAGTTGACCTTTAGGCCCGACAGCCTCCCAAAAAGTCCAAGGAGTCACCTCGCTCCCTCTAGTTCCCCATCCGCGTTAGCCAAAAAATCAATAGGTCGTCCACGTACAGTGAAATGGCGTGTGGTCTGGCCCTATAGGCCAGTCCCCTATAATAGCGTCCCGATCTGGCTTCCGCTGCGAACGGTTCCATCGCCAACGCGAATAGGAGGGGGGACAGCGAGCAACCCTGTCTGGTGCCACCGCGCACCTGATATTGTCCCGAGATAAGCGAGCCCACTCGAACTCTCGCCGTGGCCGCCGTGTACAACACTTTGGTCCAGCCGATGTAGCCTTCCCCCAGCCCAAAATGCCTCATCACCCCATATAAATAATCCCACTCCAGACTGTCGAACGCTTTCTCAATATCTATGGAGAACACCAGGGGTGTTGTCTCTTCCGACAACCGAGCGCCCAGCAGTCGAGTTAGCCTGCGGATGTTGTGTTTGGTGTTCCGTGTAGGGATGAAAACCGATTGGTCCTTATGAATCAGGCCCGTCATGTGGATTAGCAATCTATTAGCTAAGATTTTGCTCAGAATCTTATAATCTGTTGTTAGCATGGATAATGGGCGATACGAGGTCACTGCTCGCTCTACCAGGTTTTAACAAAGGGACCATAAGAGCCTCACACATGGAGTGAGGCAGTCTCCCTCTCGATTTCGCTTCATTGTAAACCGATTGCAACTGCGGGGCTAAGTACTCCAGATATTTACTATAGAACTCTATTGGCAGACCATCTAGTCCCGGGGTTTTATTCAGAGCCATCTGCTTCACCGCGCTCCCTATTTCTCCTATCGTAATATTGCGGCCTAACTCCTCTGCTTCTGTTTGTTCCAACTGTGGCAACTGCAGCCCCCCAAGAAAGGTTTCAAGCTCCTCTTCTCCGCCTACCGGCCAGTTCTTATACAGTCCTTCGTAATACTTCCTGAACCTATCCAGGATCCCGGCCTGGGTGTGGCAAAGCCCGCCCCCCTCCATCTCGATGGACACGATTGGATTACCGCGCCTAAGCGGGTTGGCAAGCCAGACCAGCATAGTCCCCGCCCTATCACCCTCCGCATGCGCCCTGGTCGGGTAGACCTTGTGATCGAAACTACGCAGTCGCTCCAACTCTACTGCCACTGCTTCCTTGGCTTTACCAACTTCTTCCTGAGGCTCGGGGTGATTCGGGCGCTCCCGTTCCGCACGTTCGAGATCATCCAACAATGTTTTACGAGCACCCGCAGTAGCCCCAATGCAATGCCCTCGGACCACCACCTTAAAGGCATCCCACTCTGTTGCCCTGGTGGACGTATTGCCACTGTTCTCCTCAAAGTAACGAGTCACTCGCTCGCCCAAGGCTTCTCTAAATAACAAATCATCTAGGGTATCTGGTCGCAATCGCCAAGTTGGAACACATGAAACTTCCACCATTCAGTTCAGGGACAACAACAGGGGGTTGTGGTCAGATAATGTGCGAGCCAGGTACTCCGCACTTCCTACTGCCGGTAGTATGGGAGAAGAGCACAAAAACACATCCAGCCTGACATGTAGGTCGTGTATACTAGAGTGAAATGAATAATCCCTCGTCTTGGGGTGTAGTGTTCTCCAAGCATCCCCCAGATCCCAACTCTCCTGCCAATCCAATCTTCGCTTCGCTAGTCTATGTACTGGTGATGAGTGTAATGGAGGGTGGGACCTATCCAATGTGGTGTCTACTACTGAATTAACGTCCCCTCCCATGATTATTGGGCCCGTCAAGTAACTCGCCAGCTTGCCTGAGAGTGTCGTCAGAAAGGCGGGTAAATCTACATTTGGAGCATACACACTACACAACGACACAACTCGTCCCCTGAGTCTCCCTTCTATAGCCACGAATCTGCCCTCCGGATCTATCACCTGTTTGGTGACTTGAAAGGGAACCCCAGCACGTATCCATATCATGGCGCCCCTTGCAAAGGCCGAGTATGTTGTATTAAACAGCTGCCCCCTCCATCTTCTCTGTAGCGCCACTCCCTCCTGTTTCGTGAGGTGCATCTCCTGGAGAAAGGCTATGTGTACCCCCCTGCGTGTTAGATAGGCATGGACCTTGTGTCTACGCACCATGGTATGCAGACCCCGCACGTTCCAGGTCACACATTTTAAAGCCCCTGTATTAGCCATAGCCTCCTGCATCCCCGAACACAACAACGATAGTTTCCAGCCATGTGCATATGCCAACCCAATACTGACCCCCCACCCTCTCCCAACAACTGAGCCCCACACCCCACCAACACCAACCTGAGTCTCCCAAACTACTCTTGGTTCCCACCCCCCCAGGACAGGCCCCGTCTCGGCCAGATGAGAACCCATCCAATCTATTGCAACTGGGCAAACCCCCCTCAAATAAGCACACTACAATTCGCAGTCTCCACTGCGATGACCTTAGGGGCCAGTAGGGCACAGTCCGATACCGAAGGAGTTCGTCACACAAGATTGGCCCCGCGTATCCCGCCCCGCAATCCCCCCATGATCACTCACGAGTCTCCATAATATTGTCTATCTGCACATGGCATCTACGGGCATGGCATCCCAGTACCAGTCCACCAAACCGCTCTTCAAAGCACTCCCCTCAGGCTTCAACGATCTCTCCTGATGTTTGTGGCGTCACAATAGGGCCTCTGGCGCCACCAAGTTCCGAAAGGTCCTTTTCCGACCCCGTACCCTGCTCCTCAGAGTCTGTGCCTTTTTGGGACTGGCTCCGTTCCGTCCCTGAGAGATCCACCACCGCTTGCAGAGCAGCCTTTCGCTCCTCCTCCATCTATGACACTGTTGGTTTTCCAGACCTGTGCCGGTTTTTCCGAATCCGTTGCGATTTTCTGGTCGGCTGTTTCCTTTGTGCTTCTTCCGCCCTGAATCTGGCCCCATCCGTCCCGGCTTTATAAGTGTCCCACCATGCCCAAGCGTCCGCCGAAGTGGTGAAGAAGAGCGTTTTATCATCCACTACAATTCTTAGCTTCGCTGGAAAGAGGAGGGAATACTTAATGCCCTCCACGCGGAGTTCTCATTTAATCGAGAGGAAACTAGCTCTGAGTTTCTGCGTCTCGAATGTATAATCCGGGAACAGGGTGACCTTGTTGTTGCCAACCTGGAAGGGGCCTACCTCCCTGGCTCTCTGAAGTAACCAGTCCCGGTCTTTATAATGTAGAATCTTGATCACAACAGGGTGAGGGGGCAGGCCAGGGGCCGGCGGTCGGGCTGGGACTGTGTGGGCCCGTTCCAGCGAGAAGAAGGTAGAGAGCCCCTCCGGTGCCACTTCAGTACGGAGCCATTGATCGAGGTAGCCTACCATGTCATCGCCCTCTGTTTTTTCCGGAAGGCCTACCAGGCGAACGTTGTTGCGCCTACTCCGGTTTTCAGCGTCCTCCGTTCGCCTCTCCAGTGCCTTTATTCTGTCCAGAGCGTCCTCCATCCGGCCTTCCAGTGACTTGTGCGCCGGGGTCAGTTCTTGCAGGGTTATCTCCGCGCTCTTGACCCTTTCCTTAAGTTTATCATGCTCGGCTTTCAGGAGCCCTAGGCCTGTCGCTACCTGGGCAATGTCCTGCTGCAGAGCGTCCTTAGTGGCTGAGATAGCCTCCATAATGCGGTCCTGCATGCGTTGGAGATCAGTGTGGCCCTGGTCCGCTCCGTCCATCGTTTCAGGTCCAGCCGCTCCATCCCCCTTCCCCTTTGTCTTCCCCATCTTGGTGTGATCGAGCCAGGGGCAAGAGGAATCCCAATTATCGGCGCCAGTAGCCGTAGTCCTCGGCAGCCCGATCGGCCACTATGTTCGGCCTACTTCCAATCTCCGGTCAGCCCGTCAGTAGTTCAGGACCCTCCACTTCAGAGAGTTCCCTAGGGCAGCAAAGGCTGGAGATCCGGAACCCGCTTAGGACACCGAACACTGTGCAAGCCCCTCTCACAGGGTGGGTCCATCCCCTGTAGGCAAAGCGCTGTCGATGGGGCCTCCGTCACCTCGGTCCGCACACAGAGACTGTAATGGTCGACTCACGGGGCTGCCGCCATTTTAGGTCGGCCTCGATGAACTCCCCCACTCCACCGTCGTAGCTTCACCAAGGTGGGAAGGAGGGCCACTTGAGCCACCTCACAGGACCGAGGTCGACCTTCCGATCTAGCAATCACCGCTGGTGCTGGAGCTCTAGAGGGGCAGATCAGCAGATCTCCTTTGTTCTCTGCGTCACCAGCTCAGGCCTCGGGCCGCCATCTTAGATCGAGGCTGTCCGTTCCGTCGGTACTTGCTAACTTCGATTTTCTGGAAGACAAGCGGCCGGAGTCTATAAACCCAGGACGCCGATGCCTCCGTGACGCCTTCAGCCAATAATTTTCCAATTTCCGTTGGAATTCGTGCGATTTATCAGGATTATATCTGGGATCGGGCACGGAGCTCCGGGCTCACGCTGCCTACCTCCTCGGCATCCAAGCCACGCCCTGGGGTACTTTGGTCTTACAGAAGAGGCCACAGACACCTGTGCATCTCTGGGGAACTTTGTTATAACAGAAGGAGCAGCAGATGCTTGTGCACCCGTGGTACTTTGGGATTACAGAAGGGGAGGTAGACATTTGTGCATCCACAGGGTACTTTGGTAAAGTCAAGTTAAGTCAAAACCACTTTATTCGATTAATTAAAATCATAAAAGTATACTAGACATTTATAAAACTATTTAAAACATGTTTAAAAGTCAATTAATACAATTTCAGTCATAATGGCAATTAAAACCCGTTATAAAAAGATAATTACACAATTTCATTTCCATTGGTTTTGGTATTACAGAAGGGGCCGCAGATGCTTGGGCATCCACAGGGTACTTTGGTATTACAGAAGGGGCCGCAGATGCTTTCACACCCTGAAGTACTTTGGTATTAGAAAAAAGATTGCATGTGCCCCCATGCCAAGGATTTCTTCCTGTATGCAAGTGGCAGCCTTTGTTCCACAGCTGCCAAGCCAAGAATTACTTCTGGTTTGTGAGGGCCTGCAGTTCGCCAAGGGTGCACTTTCTTCTAGCAAGAATTATCTCCAGTCTGCCAGCAGCATGTGTCCCGGAATTAGACTGAGTATGCCATGGCCAGCGGCAGACTCACAATCATAAACATGCAAACAAAGCCACTCTTACTCACTCTACCTAATACTCAGTCCCTCTTGCAATCACTCACTACCCCTTCTCTCACTGTAACTCCCACTCTCTCATTCATACTCACTCACACTTACTCACACAGAAACATCCTAATACTCACTGGATCATACTCTCATTTACAAATACACATACTCACCCTTTCACACTCACTGACTCTGTGCCCTGGTGCAACTGCACCTGCTGCACCATTGATAGCAGCGCACCCAAGGCCCTCCCATACCCTCTCACAATCTTCAATCACTCATTCCTATTGCTTCTAGTGCACTCACATTCCTTCCCCCACTCCCTCGCTCTAACTTACCCTTAATCATACACAGTCTCCAACGCAGATTCCCATTCACTTACACTCACATTGACACTCTCAAACACACACACTAACTCAATCTCAGTCACTCTCAATCATTCACAAACACACAACACAAACACAGAGCAACGACAATTTGTTTGCCAACTCAGAGGCTCCCAGGGAGCAGCAGAGCAGAAATCTGGTGTTGGGCCTTAGAACCAGCGAGCCGAGCCACCATGACACCCAACGAGGAGCCAGAGGGAGCAGGAGGGCAGGAATCTGGTGCCGGGCCTTAGAACCAGCGAGCCGAGCCACCATGACACCCAACGAGGAGCCAGAGGGAGCAGGAGGGCAGGAATCTGGTGCCGGGCCTGGGAACCAGCGAGCCGCCATGACTCCCAACGATGAGCCAGAGGGAGCAGCAGGACAGGAATCTGGTGCCGGGCCTGGGAACCAGCGAGCCACCATGACACCCAACGAGGAGCCAGAGGGAGCAGGAGGGCAGGAATCTGGTGCCGGGCCTTAGAACCAGCGAGCCGCCATGACTCCCAACGAGGAGCCAGAGGGAGCAGCAGAGCAGGAATCTGGTGCCGGGCCTTGGAACCAGCGAGCCGCCATGACTCCCAACGAGGAGCCAGAGGGAGCAGGAGGGCAGGAATCTGGTGCCGGGCCTTAGAACCAGCGAGCCGCCATGACTCCCAACGAGGAGCCAGAGGGAGCAGCAGAGCAGGAATCTGGTGCCGGGCCTTGGAACCAGCGAGCCGCCATGACTCCCAACGATGAGCCAGAGGGAGCAGCAGAGCAGGAATCTGGTGCCGGGCCTTAGAACCAGCGAGCCGCCATGACTCCCAACGAGGAGCCAGAGGGAGCAGGAGGGCAGGAATCTGGTGCCGGGCCTGGGAACCAGCGAGCCACCATGACTCCCAACGAGGAGCCAGAGGGAGCAGGAGGGCAGGAATCTGGTGCCGGGCCTTAGAACCAGCGAGCCGCCATGACACCCAACGAGGAGCCAGAGGGAGGAGCAGGGCAGGAATCTGGTGCCAGGCCTGGGAACCAGTGAGCCGCCATGACACCCAACGAGGAGCCAGAGGGAGGAGCAGGGCAGGAATCTGGTGCCGGGCCTTGGAACCAGCGAGCCGCCATGACACCCAACGAGGAGCCAGAGGGAGGAGCAGGGCAGGAATCTGGTGCCGGGCCTTAGAACCAGCGAGCCACCATGACTCCCAACGAGGAGCCAGAGGGAGCAGGAGGGCAGGAATCTGGTGCCGGGCCTTAGAACCAGTGAGCCGCCATGACTCCAAACGAGGAGCCAGAGGGAGCAGGAGGGCAGGAATCTGGTGCCGGGCCTTAGAACCAGCAAGCCGCCATGACTCCAAACGAGGAGCCAGAGGGAGCAGGAGGGCAGGAATCTGGTGCCGGGCCTTGGAACCAGCGAGCCACCATGACTCCCAACGAGGAGCCAGAGGGAGCAGGAGGGCAGGAATCTGGTGCCGGGCCTTGGAACCAGCGAGCCGCGATGACACCCAACGAGGAGCCAGAGGGAGGAGCAGGGCAGGAATCTGGTGCCGGGCCTTAGAACCAGCGAGCCACCATGACTCCCAACGAGGAGCCAGAGGGAGCAGGAGGGCAGGAATCTGGTGCCGGGCCTTAGAACCAGTGAGCCGCCATGACTCCAAACGAGGAGCCAGAGGGAGCAGGAGGGCAGGAATCTGGTGCCGGGCCTTAGAACCAGCGAGCCGCCATGACACCCAACGAGGAGCCAGAGGGAGCAGGAGGGCAGGAATCTGGTGCCGGGCCTTAGAACCAGCGAGCCACCATGACTCCCAACGAGGAGCCAGAGGGAGCAGGAGGGCAGGAATCTGGTGCCGGGCCTTAGAACCAGCGAGCCGCCATGACTCCCAACGAGGAGCCAGAGGGAGCAGCAGGACAGGTATCTGGTGCCGGGCCTTGGAACCAGCGAGCCACCATGAGTCCCAACAAGGAGCCAGAGGGAGCAGCAGGGCAGGAATCTGGTGCCGGGCCTTAGAACCAGCGAGCCACCATGACTCCCAACGATGGGCCAGAGGGAGCAGCAGGGCAGGAATCTGGTGCCAGGCCTTAGAACCAGCGAGCTGCCATGACTCCCAACGAGGAGCCAGAGGGAGCAGGAGGGCAGGAATCTGGTGCCGGGCCTTAGAACCAGCGAGCCGCCATGACACCCAACGAGGAGCCAGAGGGAGGAGCAGGGCAGGAATCTGGTGCCGGGCCTTGGAACCAGCGAGCCGCCATGACACCCAACGAGGAGCCAGAGGGAGGAGCAGGGCAGGAATCTTGTGCCGGGCCTTAGAACCAGCGAGCCACCATGACTCCCAACGAGGAGCCAGAGGGAGCAGGAGGGCAGGAATCTGGTGCCGGGCCTTAGAACCAGTGAGCCGCCATGACTCCAAACGAGGAGCCAGAGGGAGCAGGAGGGCAGGAATCTGGTGCCGGGCCTTGGAACCAGCGAGCCACCATGACTCCCAACGAGGAGCCAGAGGGAGCAGGAGGGCAGGAATCTGGTGCCGGGCCTTAGAACCAGTGAGCCGCCATGACTCCCAACGAGGAGCCAGAGGGAGCAGGAGGGCAGGAATCTGGTGCCGGGCCTTGGAACCAGCGAGCCACCATGACTCCCAACGAGGAGCCAGAGGGAGCAGGAGGGCAGGAATCTGGTGCCGGGCCTTAGAACCAGCGAGCCGCCATGACTCCCAACGAGGAGCCAGAGGGAGCAGCAGGACAGGTATCTGGTGCCGGGCCTTGGAACCAGCGAGCCACCATGAGTCCCAACAAGGAGCCAGAGGGAGCAGCAGGGCAGGAATCTGGTGCCGGGCCTTAGAACCAGCGAGCCACCATGACTCCCAACGATGGGCCAGAGGGAGCAGCAGGGCAGGAATCTGGTGCCAGGCCTTAGAACCAGCGAGCTGCCATGACTCCCAACGAGGAGCCAGAGGGAGCAGGAGGGCAGGAATCTGGTGCCGGGCCTTAGAACCAGCGAGCCGCCATGACACCCAACGAGGAGCCAGAGGGAGGAGCAGGGCAGGAATCTGGTGCCGGGCCTTGGAACCAGCGAGCCGCCATGACACCCAACGAGGAGCCAGAGGGAGGAGCAGGGCAGGAATCTTGTGCCGGGCCTTAGAACCAGCGAGCCACCATGACTCCCAACGAGGAGCCAGAGGGAGCAGGAGGGCAGGAATCTGGTGCCGGGCCTTAGAACCAGTGAGCCGCCATGACTCCAAACGAGGAGCCAGAGGGAGCAGGAGGGCAGGAATCTGGTGCCGGGCCTTGGAACCAGCGAGCAACCATGACTCCCAACGAGGAGCCAGAGGGAGCAGGAGGGCAGGAATCTGGTGCCGGGCCTTGGAACCAGCGAGCCGCCATGACACCCAATGAGGAGCCAGAGGGAGGAGCAGGGCAGGAATCTGGTGCCGGGCCTTAGAACCAGCGAGCCACCATGACTCCCAACGAGGAGCCAGAGGGAGCAGGAGGGCAGGAATCTGGTGCCGGGCCTTAGAACCAGCGAGCCGCCATGACTCCAAACGAGGAGCCAGAGGGAGCAGGAGGGCAGGAATCTGGTGCCAGGCCTTAGAACCAGCAAG
Source organism: Lissotriton vulgaris (assembly GCF_964263255.1). Lineage (NCBI taxonomy): Eukaryota > Metazoa > Chordata > Amphibia > Caudata > Salamandridae > Lissotriton > Lissotriton vulgaris. Next base: position 10,914,232 of record NC_141694.1, read on the forward strand.
CCGCCATGACTCCAAACGAGGAGCCAGAGGGAGCAGGAGGGCAGGAATCTGGCGAGCCACCATGACTCCCAACGAGGAGCCAGAGGGAGCAGGAGGGCAGGAATCTGGTGCCGGGCCTTAGAACCAGCGAGCCGCCATGACTCCCAACGAGGAGCCAGAGGGAGCAGCAGGACAGGTATCTGGTGCCGGGCCTTGGAACCAGCGAGCCACCATGAGTCCCAACAAGGAGCCAGAGGGAGCAGCAGGGCAGGAATCTGGTGCCAGGCCTTAGAACCAGCGAGCCGCCATGACTCCCAACGAGGAGCCAGAGGGAGCAAAAGGACAGGTATCTGGTGCCGGGCCTTAGAGCCAGCGAGCCGCCATGACTCCCAACGAGGAGCCAGAGGGAGCAGCAGAGCAGGAATCTGGTGCCGGGCCTTAGAACCAGCGAGCCGCCATGACTCCCAACGAGGAGCCAGAGGGAGCAGCAGAGCAGGAATCTGGTGCCGGACCTTGGAACCAGCGAGCCACCATGACTCCCAACAAGGAGCCAGAGGGAGCAGGAGGGCAGGAATCTGGTGCCGGGCCTTAGAACCAGCGAGCCGCCATGACTCCAAACGAGGAGCCAGAGGGAGCAGCAGAGCAGGAATCTGGTGCCGGGCCTTAGAACCAGCGAGCCGCCATGACACCCAACGAGGAGCCAGAGGGAGGAGCAGGGCAGGAATCTGGTGCCAGGCCTGGGAACCAGTGAGCCGCCATGACACCCAACGAGGAGCCAGAGGGAGGAGCAGGGCAGGAATCTGGTGCCGGGCCTTGGAACCAGCGAGCCGCCATGACACCCAACGAGGAGCCAGAGGGAGCAGGAGGGCAGGAATCTGGTGCCGGGCCTTAGAACCAGCGAGCCGCCATGACTCCCAACGAGGAGCCAGAGGGAGCAGCAGAGCAGGAATCTGGTGCCGGGCCTGGGAACCAGCGAGCCGCCATGACTCCCAACGAGGAGCCAGAGGGAGCAGGAGGGCAGGAATCTGGTGCCGGGCCTTAGAACCAGCGAGCCACCATGACTCCCAACGAGGAGCCAGAGGGAGCAGGAGGGCAGGAATCTGGTGCCGGGCCTTAGAACCAGCGAGCCGCCATGACTCCCAACGATGAGCCAGAGGGAGCAGCAGGGCAGGAATCTGGTGCCGGGCCTTGGAACCAGCGAGCCACCATGACTCCCAACGAGGAGCCAGAGGGAGCAGGAGGGCAGGAATCTGGTGCCGGGCCTTAGAACCAGCGAGCCGCCATGACTCCCAACGAGGAGCCAGAGGGAGCAGCAGGGCAGGAATCTGGTGCCGGGCCTTAGAACCAGTGAGCTGCCATGACTCCCAACGAGGAGCCAGAGGGAGCAAAAGGACAGGAATCTGGTGCCGGGCCTTAGAACCAGCGAGCCACCATGACTCCCAACGAGGAGCCAGAGGGAGCAGCAGGGCAGGAATCTGGTGCCGGGCCTTAGAACCAGTGAGCTGCCATGACTCCAAACGAGGAGCCAGAGGGAGCAGCAGAGCAGGAATCTGGTGCCGGGCCTTAGAACCAGCGAGCCGCCATGACTCCCAACGAGGAGCCAGAGGGAGCAGCAGAGCAGGAATCTGGTGCCGGGCCTTGGAACCAGTGAGCCGCCATGACACCCAATGAGGAGCCAGAGGGAGGAGCAGGGCAGGAATCTGGTGCCGGGCCTTGGAACCAGCGAGCCGCCATGACTCCCAACGAGGAGCCAGAGGGAGCAGCAGAGCAGGAATCTAGTGCCGGGCCTTAGAACCAGTGAGCTGCCATGACTCCCAACGAGGAGCCAGAGGGAGCAGCAGGGCAGGAATCTGGTGCCGGGCCTTAGAACCAGCGAGCCGCCATGACTCCCAACGATGAGCCAGAGGGAGCAGGAGGGCAGGAATCTGGTGCCGGGCCTTAGAACCAGCGAGCCGCCATGACACCCAACGAGGAGCCAGAGGGAGGAGCAGGGCAGGAATCTGGTGCCGGGCCTTGGAACCAGCGAGCCGCCATGACACCCAACGAGGAGCCAGAGGGAGGAGCAGGGCAGGAATCTGGTGCCGGGCCTTGGAACCAGCGAGCCGCCATGACTCCCAACGAGGAGCCAGAGGGAGCAGGAGGGCAGGAATCTGGTGCCGGGCCTTGGAACCAGCAAGCCGCCATGACTCCAAACGAGGAGCCAGAGGGAGCAGGAGGGCAGGAATCTGGTGCCGGGCCTTGGAACCAGCGAGCCACCATGACTCCCAACGAGGAGCCAGAGGGAGCAGGAGGGCAGGAATCTGGTGCCGGGCCTTGGAACCAGCGAGCCTCCATTACACCCAACGAGGAGCCAGAGGGAGGAGCAGGGCAGGAATCCGGTGCCGGGCCTTGGAACCAGCGAGCCTCCATGACTCCCAACGAGGAGCCAGAGGGAGCAGGAGGGCAGGAATCTGGTGCCGGGCCTTAGAACCAGCGAGCCGCCATGACTCCCAACGAGGAGCCAGAGGGAGCAGCAGGACAGGTATCTGGTGCCGGGCCTTGGAACCAGCGAGCCACCATGAGTCCCAACAAGGAGCCAGAGGGAGCAGCAGGGCAGGAATCTGGTGCCAGGCCTTAGAACCAGCGAGCCGCCATGACTCCCAACGAGGAGCCAGAGGGAGCAAATGGACAGGTATCTGGTGCCGGGCCTTAGAGCCAGCGAGCCGCCATGACTCCCAACGAGGAGCCAGAGGGAGCAGCAGAGCAGGAATCTGGTGCCGGGCCTTAGAACCAGCGAGCTGCCATGACTCCCAACGAGGAGCCAGAGGGAGCAGCAGGGCAGGAATCTGGTGCCGGGCCTTAGAACCAGCGAGCCACCATGACTCCCAACGAGGAGCCAGAGGGAGCAGGAGGGCAGGAATCTGGTGCCGGGCCTTAGAACCAGCGAGCCGCCATGACTCCCAACGATGAGCCAGAGGGAGCAGCAGAGCAGGAATCTGGTGCCGGGCCTTAGAACCAGCGAGCCGCCATGACTCCCAACGAGGAGCCAGAGGGAGCAGGAGGGCAGGAATCTGGTGCCGGGCCTTAGAACCAGCGAGCCGCCATGACTCCCAACGAGGAGCCAGAGGGAGCAGCAGAGCAGGAATCTGGTGCCGGGCCTGGGAACCAGCGCGCCGCCATGACTCCCAACGAGGAGCCAGAGGGAGCAGGAGGGCAGGAATCTGGTGCCGGGCCTTAGAACCAGCGAGCCGCCATGACTCCCAACGAGGAGCCAGAGGGAGCAGAAGAGCAGGAATCTGGTGCCGGGCCTTGGAACCAGTGAGCCGCCACGACTCCCAACGAGGAGCCAGAGGGAGCAGCAGGGCAGGAATCTGGTGCCGGGCCTTGGAACCAGTGAGCCGCCACGACTCCCAACGAGGAGCCAGAGGGAGCAGCAGGGCAGGAATCTGGTGCCGGGCCTTAGAACCAGCGAGCCACCATGACTCCCAACGAGGAGCCAGAGGGAGCAGCAGGGCAGGAATCTGGTGCCGGGCCTTAGAACCAGCGAGCCACCATGACTCCCAACGAGGAGCCAGAGGGAGCAGCAGGGCAGGAATCTGGTGCCAGGCCTTAGAACCAGTGAGCCACCATGACTCCCAACGAGGAGCCAGAGGGAGCAGCAGGACAGGTATCTGGTGCCGGGTCTTAGAACCAGTGAGCCACCATGACTCCCAACGAGGAGCCAGAGGGAGCAGGAGGGCAGGAATCTGGTGCCAGGCCTTAGAACCAGCGAGCCGCCATGACTCCCAACGAGGAGCCAGAGGGAGCAGCAGGGCAGGAATCTGGTGCCAGGCCTGGGAACCAGTGAGCCGCCATGACACCCAACGAGGAGCCAGAGGGAGGAGGAGGGCAGGAATCTGGTGCCGGGTCTTAGAACCAGTGAGCCACCATGACTCCCAACGAGGAGCCAGAGGGAGCAGGAGGGCAGGAATCTGGTGCCAGGCCTTAGAACCAGCGAGCCGCCATGACTCCAAACGAGGAGCCAGAGGGAGCAGGAGGGCAGGAATCTGGTGCCGGGCCTTAGAACCAGCTAGCCGCCATGACTCCAAACGAGGAGCCAGAGGGAGCAAAAGGACAGGTATCTGGTGCCGGGCCTTAGAACCAGTGAGCCGCCATGACACCCAACGAGGAGCCAGAGGGAGCAGCAGGGCAGGAATCTGGTGCCAGGCCTTAGAACCAGCTAGCCGCCATGACTCCAAACGAGGAGCCAGAGGGAGCAGGAGGGCAGGAATCTGGTGCCAGGCCTTAGAACCAGCGAGCCGCCATGACTCCCAACGAGGAGCCAGAGGGAGCAGCAGGGCAGGAATCTGGTGCCAGGCCTTAGAACCAGCGAGCCGCCATGACTCCAAACGAGGAGCCAGAGGGAGCAGGAGGGCAGGAATCTGGTGCCGGGCCTTAGAACCAGCAAGCCGCCATGACTCCAAACGAGGAGCCAGAGGGAGCAGGAGGGCAGGAATCTGGTGCCGGGCCTTAGAACCAGCGAGCCGCCATGACTCCCAACGAGGAGCCAGAGGGAGCAGCAGGGCAGGAATCTGGTGCCAGGCCTTAGAACCAGCGAGCCGCCATGACTCCAAACGAGGAGCCAGAGGGAGCAGGAGGGCAGGAATCTGGTGCCGGGCCTGGGAACCAGTGAGCCGCCATGACACCCAACGAGGAGCCAGAGGGAGGAGCAGGGCAGGAATCTGGTGCCGGGCCTGGGAACCAGTGAGCCGCCATGACACCCAACGAGGAGCCAGAGGGAGGAGCAGGGCAGGAATCTGGTGCCGGGCCTGGGAACCAGTGAGCCGCCATGAGTCCCAACAAGAAGCCAGAGGGAGCAGGAGGGCAGGAATCTGGTGCCAGGCCTTAGAACCAGCGAGCCGCCATGACTCCCAACGAGGAGCCAGAGGGAGCAGGAGGGCAGGTTCAACCAGAAGACCCACCTCACGCCCTCTCCCACCTTCTTGGGAGGACTGGAAGCACAGACCTACCAGAAGCAGGGTCCGTACCTGAGATCCTGCCCCTGCTGCTCTGTGCGGCTCCCCTTAGGCCTCAGGGATGCACTGACGTGCGCCCGACAGACAAATTTCATCCCATACACTCTGCTGCCTGAGGCATATGCAGTACAGCAGGTAAATAACATGTATTTTGCCTGTGTGATGGGATTGTAGTTGAAATACACCCCTCACATCTACAATCCAGACATCCAGCTATTGAGTGCCGTGTTATGAAACAACATTCTGTAGCTGAATCATGCCTCAGCCTCCCCCTCCTCCTCCTCAGGAGCCTGGAGACGAGGCCGAGAGGGCTGATCTGCTCACTGACACTGCTCTATTAAATATTTATCAGTATTGGCAAGTGGCAGAGGGGGTGCCTCACAGGAGGCAGGGCAATGCTCCTTCGCCCCTGATAAGGAGCCGCTACTTTCCCATTCATCCCCCTGCAGGTGGGTACAGTCATTCACTGCCTGCAGCGGCATTCCCTCTCCCCTCTGTAAAATAAAGGCAGGTTGCCACCTGCACAGTGAAAGGCGGAGCAGCTGCTTCAAACAACCAGTCCATCTTTACTAATGCGCTGTTACGAGGGCAGGCACAGGTTCACGGCTCTACTGGGAGCAGTGCATTTGTTGCGACACGGTCTCAGTTTGCACCCGATGCACAGACTCAAGCGTGCGCCGTGACACAGAGTGGAACAGTGAGCTGTATCGATAATATTGTCACGCGCAGGTCTCTCAAGACATTCCTCGTGTCTTTCATTTTGAAGAGAAGGGCTGCGGCCGCCGTCGGGCTCTGACGGGCAGTTTAGCCCTCTCGGCCAAGTAAGGATTCTGTCGACTGACATAATAATAAATAATAAATGCATTTATAGAGTGCACAGCTACCTCAACAGAGAAAACACACGTTTGTTATTCTACAAAGGTTGAGCTAGTCTACCTCTAATCCAATCAATACATGTCCTCCCGGTAGTCCCATCTTTCAGTGGTTCGGATAATCTAATTCTCAGCTTCAGTTCAAGAGGTTTATCTGTCTCCGATAATGTCTCAGTTCATTTGGGAGTCCGGCAGGCGACGGCGAGAGCTTCGGTCAGGACTCCCTTTAACCCACTAAATCAGAGTCCCTTTCTCCTCCTTCCAAAAAACTTGCCTGCAAATGCATGAAAACTAGATTAAATCAAGGCCTAATAAATTAATAAAATATTGTGGGAAACATTGTGATACAAAAATATTGTGTCAAAAATATCGACAACTCACAAATATTGTAGAATGGAATACAAAAGGTAAAACATCGTTTTTTAGGTATCTAATGTTGTGTTTTTTAAATATAGTTGAATATAATATTGTTTACTGCAATATAGTTGTGTTAAACATCGTGTTTGCCAGACTTAATGTGATCAACCTAAAAACAGGCTTTCATGAGGACCATTGAGAGGGATATATGATGTTAGCACGCATACCATTACCACACATTTTTTACAACGCAGGACCCTTTACAACGAATACCTTTACAACGCATTACACTACAACGCAGATACTATTACAACGCATACCATTACAACGTAAGTATAGGTAAGTATATAATATTTTTAAATAATGTAATTAATAATTATTTAAATATTTTAATTAATTATTAAATATTTGATTATTAAATATTTTAATTAATTATATTAATTTTTATTTAATAATTTGTAAATATATATGTTAAAAATACCCCTGTACCCCAAAACCCAAACCCAACCCTGAACCCTAAAAATACCCCTGTACCCCAAAACCCAAACCCAGCCCAGAACCCTAAAAATACCCCTGTACCCCAAATCCCAAACCCAGCCCTGAACCCTAAAAATACCCCTGTACCCCAAAACCCAAACCCAACCCAGAACCCTAAAAATACCCCTGTACCCCAAAATCCAAACCCAACCCTGAAACCTAAAAATACCCCTGTACCCCAAAACCCAAACCCAGCCCTGAACCCTAAAAATACCCCTGTTCCCCAAAACCCAAACCCAACCCTGAAACCTAAAAATACCCCTGTACCCCAAAACCCAACTCAGCCCTGAACCCTAAAAAGACCCCTGTACCCCAAAACCCAAACCCAGCCCTGAAACCTAAAAATACCCCTGTACCCCAAAACCCAAACCCAGCCCTGAACCCTAAAAATACCCCTGTACCCCAAAACCCAAACCCAACCCTGAAACCTAAAAATACCCCTGTACCCCAAAACCCAAGCCCAAGGGTCCTGCGTGGTAATAGTTTCGTTGTAACAGTATTTCGTGCTAAAAGATGCGTGGTAACAGTTACATACCATTGAGAGTGGCTTTGGCTCCGCCCACATCTTGGTTGTCAGGAGTACAAGTGTTGATTGGTGCAGAGGTTGTGTGCTTCCACAGAAAAGAGTTCTTCCCCTCCACACAGCTGTGATCATTCTGTTTATTTATCCAGCTGTCTGAGCCAGCAGCAGTATGCCTTCCTGAGCTTGAACTTTCAAGGGCACGAGCATGCCATTGTAATGCTATTAAAGTGTCTTATATAAATAGATAATTTACAATGTTTGCTTTTCTCTGGCAGCATCATAGATGGATGGGGCAGTCATAAGGAATGTGTAAGAGGCCCAACACCCCCCCTTCCTTCATTAACTTTAGCCTTCAGAGTGCATTTGCATATTTCAAAGCCTCCTGAGTAGCCCAGGGCTCCTCTCATCTGCATGGATTTTTATGTCTGGCTCGACAGTGCAGCCGGCGTTGAGCTTATCCGATCAACAAAACTTCGCTTTCAGATACACTGAGGCAGGGGCTTCGACTCCACCCACATGTCGGTTCTCCTGAGTACAGGATCTGGCTAGACCGAAATTGTGTGCTTCCACAAAAAAGACTTCTTGTGTTGCACCTTTTGTCTTGTGGCAATGTGTATACACAATACAGCAAGACTACATTGGCTACAGTGGCAAGCCAATCCTCATGGCTATCGGCTTCATCTGTTTAGTATTAAATGATATGATAAAGGCAGTAGGCCTGGCATGTTTATTGTGAAGAGCATATGGTAAAGTCAAGTGACATTTAAGGGTGGATTGTGACTCCTCTATATTGCAGACGACAGTAATCTAGATTTGAGCACTTTTGAACATGGTCCTTCCTAGGGTGATTCCCGTAAAACATTTTGCTTTTTGTCCTTACGGTTTTTCCCAACTCTCTTTTCATGACCGTAGGACTCTGAGTACTTTCCAACTGTCCTGCAGCAGGCACGTGTGTGCGCCCTTCCTATACATGCCAGGATAGGGTGCGTACTTGATTGGTTTAGGTGTCGTACCTGTGAGTGCCCTGTAAAAAGGTACACTACATACCCAGGGAGGGGACTGCACTGACTGATGGTGGGACAGAGCACGGATTGTACCACCCACCAGAATAACTTGTCCTGGGAGTTTCCACACCAAAGTCATGGGCAGAGGCAAAAATTGTGGTATTCCCCAAAAAAGATAAGCCAATAGAAGAACTAAGGGCCATATGTATCAAAAAGTCATTTTGCGATTCTCAAATAGCGATTTTCTGCGAATCGCTATTTGAGAATTGCAAAATGCTATGTATGTAGGATTTGCACTACATTTTGTGAATCCTACATATTCCTTAATTGCGAATCACAAATTGCGATTCGCAATTAAGGAATACCTCCCCATTCATTCCTATGGGCCTAGAGGCCCATAGGAATGAATGGGAAGACATTCTCAATTTGCGATTCGCAATTAGTGAATCGCAAATTGAGAATGCAATTTCAAGGGTGCAGGGGTGTCAAAAAGAACACCCTGTTGCACCCCTGAAATAAGAATGGGTGCACATGTGGCGCGGATACATGCCTAAGGGCATGTATGTGCTTCACATTGCACTTTGAAAAATGCAAAAAAGTGAATTTTTCAAAGAAATCGCAAATTACCACCAACTTGAAGTTGGTGGTGATTTGCGATTCCTTAAGGCCAATTTGCACTTTTTTGGTGCTTCTTACATTGCATTTAAGGAATCGCTAAATTTGCGATTCCTTAAATGCAATCCCAAAATAAGGAATTGCATATTTTGCGATTCCTTATTTTGCACCCAGATTTGTTTAATACATACCATTTGGCAAAATTGCATTCGCAAATGCCGAAATTTTGTGAATTTTGGCGTTTGCGAATGCACTTTTGCTTGATACATATGGCCCTAGGCTCCTATCGTCCGATTATGCTAATGAATTGTGACACCAAAATATACTCGAAGACATTACCAGGTCAACTAGCTTCCATAATTGATGGAATGGGGGCCCACTGGCATCATGGATTTATCCCGGGGGTGAGTACTATAGATCACATACGGAGGGTAATAACAATGCTTGACGCGAGGCAGGTGTCGGCGACGATCCTGCTGGATACAGAGAAAGCTTTCGATACGGTGAGGAAATATAAATTTTTGGTCAAGTTATGTTCCCTATCGTGTACCCCACCGTCTCCATGTACGAGCTTAAAGTGCATGTAACTTCCCTCCTGTGCCAGCTATGAAGACGCAAATACATTTGCGTCCAACGTTAACATGTCCTCTTTCAGACCCACCCAGAATGGGTTGAATAGTCCGTTCCTAAGTATGCCATGCCAACGTCTTTTTGTGGTGTACTTTACACGTTTTTCAGCTCTGGCGAAGCAGGCCCTGAATTCTGCCATCGAGCCTTTTTCCGCTTTCTGACTCTGAAAGCCTCAGCCCAGGCTGTCTCTGTACCCGTGACCTCTGCCTTACTCCCTGCGCGGCTCACCGCGTTTAGCTCAGCCTGCTGCCTGCCAAGACTGAATTCAACCTTCGAGTTATCTGTTCCCCTCTCCGAAAATGCATTCCTGCCTACTAGTTTAAGTAAACATCCCCCAGCTGCAGAGCGAAGGGCCCGGCCTTACTGTCTCCGTGCAAGTAATTCATAGCCTCTGTTACCATGGCAGGCCCATGCCCCTCGCATCTCATGCAGACACTCAGACTCTTATACACGCACTCACAGTCAGTATAGAATAGCTTCTGCCCCAGAGACCTTTCCGCCCAGATAGTATGGTTCCCAAACATCAGATATCAGATATGATAGAGATACGAGTTGATCTGACATGCCAGACTTCTGTCTCTTTCCGCCATTGTAAATGTCAAGTCCCCTGCACCCTCCAGTTTTACGTCAATCACACGTCATGCAGCTGCGCGCGCATCCAGGCCTCAGATTTCTGCTGACATTGCAAGATTCTGCTTTTTGTTGCCACCCACTTATGACACCTACTTATGACGTTTCTAGCACACACCTCTATGTTCACGCCTAGTTCACGCCTTCTAATTACGTATTATTACCACGTGTGTGTTTTATCTTGTTTCTCTCAGCTGTTACGCCTACTGTATTGGTTTCTATAATGTAACTTAAGTATAAAAGCTATGTATGGTCAATAAAATATTGCTCTATCCCTTCCTGCACCCCAGTGGTGGCAGGAACAAGATATCCAGTCATGACCATTCCTTTTTAAGGAATAAAACCCCTAAGAACTCTAACACCACGGACTCTGCCTTTTTCTTTCCGATTGAGTTATTATTGATTAAGTACTTACCTGCATAGAAATTAGGACGGTAAATCAAATATTTACCACATTATTTTGGCGCCCGAATAGGGACCCCTCCCCCACCTCACGCGCCGGTTGGTGCGTTGCAAGCTCTGTCCCCTGCCATCAGTTAGACGGAAACTACGCGCACTGGCAGGATTTCCTGTATCTCCCTCTGGCCCACGGAGGCGACGAAGACTGCAATCAGCACCCAGACGAGGCGGTGAGGAGCGCGGAGGATCCCGACCAGAGCCTAGCCGAAAGAAGCAAGGTCCGAGGTGTCAAGAGGCCCACCAGTTTTCCGAAGTATCAACGTGTCGAGTCGAGTCGAGTCCGGTCCAGTCCAGTCGAGTTTTCCGAGGCCTTCTGTTTTCCGTGCTTCCCGGTGAGTACCATTGCTGGGACGTATCTAGACGGGTTTGGGTACACAAATTCGGTCTGCACTGTTTTAGACAGTGTATCTGTACTGTTTAGCAGTATATCAGTTATCCTAGTTCTTGCACTGTTTTAAGCAGTGTATCTGTGCTGTTTAGCAGTACATTCAGCATAGGGGGTAGTCATATATGTTTTAAATGTCTTTTTATGTGTTTGATGTCGTGGTACGAGTGACTGTTTCTAATGTGCATTACTGTGTTCTTGTGTAACTAATTGTGTTCAGAGTCAGAATTAAACAGCCAGGATTGAGCATTCAGTACTAAGTAGACAAGATGCTGTTTTTTAATAAGCTAAAACAGATAGGAACTAGAAAAGGGATACTAGAGGAAGAAATTCCTATTTCCCCTAGGGACACTCCTGGAAACTTCATGTATCAGAAACATGGCATAGGCGCCATATTGTATCTAGATTTATGGGCCGATTATACTAAGCATCTAGACGAAAGACACAGATGGCCTGTTACCGGAACATGGGATGCCGAGTGCATCATGAAGGTAGAAGAAGCATTATGGAAAAAGAAAGCCAGACAATCTCAGAAAGACGCCATAGAATTTTGGCGTAAAGAATCACATAAACGTGCTGAAAAAGCACTCCGTAGAGAAGACAGACATAGAGAAGAATCAGATAAAGCCCGAGAAAACGAATTAGTTACTGAAGGGATTCGAGTAAAATCAGAACAAGTAGACCGCGCACGAAACAATCTTGTAAATGGTATGTACTTAGTAGCCGAAGGTACGCCTGAGGCCACTTCAGAAATGCCGAAAAATCTGCCACCACCATTGGTTCCAATTAAAGTAAAACACAGGACTACTAAAGACATCTTTCTGAATTCCTATCTAAATGACGTAGCACCCGCTTACACCAATACACGTGCCCTCGTCCCGCCTACTGACGGTGACGGAGATGGCAACACGCCTCCAGATCGCACCCCGCCATTACCGCAACAAGTTCCCCCTGACCGACAGCCTGTCGTTCCTCCACCTCCACCACTTCCCTCACCTAAGGTTAAGATACCGAATCCGTTTGCGCCTGATCCTACTAAAAGACAAGTTCAAGTACAGATACAGACTCCACAGAGAGATAATGCTCAAGCCTCCGCCTCAGGAGGTGCGACCGGGGGTTACCAGACCCCGCCAGCAACACACAGATTAAACCTTAGGGACATGCAGAAGCCCTTTACATTCCAATCACCCCGTCTCGACATACTCAAAGAACTGCTTCAAGTTTGCAGATACGATCCAGTACCCGGTAAAGACGATAGGATGTTGATGGCATCGCTACGTTTACGACAAGCTACAGATTACCTAGTGTTATTCTCAGGAATGAAAGAGCACCTAGATAGGATATATCATTTTGTCCGGACTGGGGAAAACCCTGAAAGTATTAAGGAAGCCATGGCACATCAGAAAGTCGACACTCAAGCATATATACTACGTTTTTTCATAAATTGCTTTATAAGAGAACGAGACAGGCCTGAGACAGAACAGGATGAAATGAATGCCCTAACAAAGTGGGGTCAAAATATAGCCGAAGGAAAGCATGATAAACAGAATTGCATAGCCAGTATGTACAGGAAAATAAGAAGTGCAGTAATAGAAGTACACGAGAATGAGAAAGAAGAAGCTTCCTCTGAAGAGGAGGAAGGATCTGGAGAACCAGAAAAGACTACAGACATGATAGCGTATGTAGGTAAAGGAACTTATCTTAGGAAAGGCATTCGTCCAGAAAGCAAGAGAGTCTTCCTCTCTGGCATAACAAAACCAAATTCTCCTGAACATCAGTTCCAGGAGACTGATAAAAGGCTTCGAGAACGAATGGGGTACCATGTACTAAATTCTATGGATGAACAAGAACTAGCCCGGTCAGCCGTACTATGGGCTGACAACCCGCATATATACAATGATGACACCGTAGCACAGACATTTCTGAACCTTTCCCCAGACGAGCAGAAGTTAGCAGGTGTATACATGATTCAGCACCTCCTCACGTTATTCAGACATCAATATTCTGACCCAGGTCCCTTACACGATACATTAGAAGCACTACTCATGGATAGATGGAGAGGCCTAAGTACCAAGTTAATTCAAATAATTCTAGAACAACGGCACAAGTATAACACGTTCTTAAGCTCCGAATACGTTCCCGTACCGCCCCCAGAAAGAAAAATGTATCATATGGAGCGTCTGCATGGCATTGAAAGTCAGAACCCCTTACGAGAAGTACACCCAGTCATGGGTACTGATAACGCCCTGAAACGTGTGTATGTACACACACCTCTGATCAAGTTAGAACTATTGGAAATGAAGAAACTAGTACCGTGTCACGATAAAGACCCTGCAGGTTTTCACAGAGAACTCAAAGACATGTTACTGATGGGAGATTACACATATGAAGATATTATGAAAATGTTAAAGGTACTGCTGCCCACGGGCATCTACGAGAAGCTGAAGGAAAGAGAATGGGAGGTGGGAGATAAAAAGATTGTGTGGACAGAAATAGAGGACGAGGAGAAACTTCGTACCCCTGGGCTAGGCCTTGGGGAGAAAACTAAAGCATTACCAGGTTTAATAATACAGGTTCTGCCAAGATTACTGACAACTAGAAAGGAAGACTGGGACGCAATTTCGGCCTGTAAACAGAAACACGATGAAGATACTAGTGACTTCTATTCAAGATTCGAGAAATGTTTTATTATCAATAGTATTGAAAGTTAAGGAGATAGGTCCCGGGACGTGGGGTAGGCTGGACCGTATATATATTAGAAAAACAAGTGCCACCCCCACTACTATTCGGTGCTCTTTGCTTCGAGCAAACAAATCAAGAAATGAATCACCGATCTGTTTGGTACATTTATTTATACCTGTTGTTTAGAAAGTTCAAAATTTAGGCTTAAACGAGTTGTCCGAGGAAGACACTCAACATATAACCAATGCTAGACAAAAAAGAAAGGAAAATATATTTGACAAAATTCACAAAAACAGTTTCACACAAAGGATAACACACAACTAGTGTGATACACATTTCATAATGAATGGTCATTTAGCAATATTCATTTAGCAACATCAATTTCATGCTGGAACATTCATTATAGTAATCGGAACATTAGTTCATCCAAACAATATGTATTCAATGAAGGAGACACGTTCTAGGTAAAACATGGAGGAATGCAGACAAATTAATCCAAACAACCAGTTGAAACAAGAAAACAATTATGTGTTCTCTGCGTGTTCCTCCAATGATGCCGACGCGTTTCGAGACCGTGAAACAAGTTAACGGACTCTCATCAGGGCTCATTCAATGTGGATCTAGAAGTGTGTATTAAAAAACAGAAAAGAGAGCGACAAGTCACCAATGTGTTCAGTAACCGGGTGACTGCCCCCACTACCCCACTAGGCCCTATTAATACCTGAAAGTGGTTCCGGAGGCCTGATCTCGAGGATCTGAATGTGACAACACTTGTGGCGGGACCTTGTTATCTGTAAGATAACATAGAGCTTAGAATGCCGTCCGGTCATTACAAGTTCGTTAACTACATGCGCGGGAAAACCCGCGAAACATCAAAAATGTAAACATCATAATCATACCTAGGACAGTACCGGGAGAACTCCCTGTCCCCTTCTTATTTCAACAGTCCCGTCATTCCTTCTTTAGACCTGTGGGAATGCGAGCCAAAAATAGCCTCATTAGGCTATTGTACCAATTCAAACATTCAAGGTGTGCAACCGGTATTTAAAACGAGAAGCCGCCTACCTGGACACTCAGCATTTTGTCAGTGGTCTCAGGTAAATGGGCTTGCTCTTCGTTCTGGTGGGGACAAAAGAACGTACCATTGTAGTGCAAGGCTATCAGTGATCGTGCTGTATGTATTTTGAGCGCGGTGCGTTTTAAAACAGTAATATTCAGTGCTAGTTTACCTTCGCTTCAGTTTCCGTGGATGATACTCCTTACGTTACGATGAAGCCGGTAATAGCGAAATGGCACTACACCCCAATTGCGTGGTCTGCAGCCTGTCAAATCAAGGCACAAAGCCCGTCAAAAAACGTGTCCGTTTACGCATATACACTGTACCCTGAGGTATTTTGTACGGAGCACTCACCAACTCAGTAGGCGCTCCGTTGTCAGACTTGCAGGTTAGATTCCGAATCAGTACTGCCATGTTTGGGGCGGAGTTATAAACCTATATTGGCCGCATGGAATTGTGGGACATGTAGTTTCAAGAGGTAAAAGAATTAAAGTCTCGATACTTCAGACATTGTGTTGAGTCCAGTTTGGGCACTATTGAATCGCATAATCAAATACGCCTCCTTGCGCAGGAGGGTTTCCTCAATATCAACAAGACCTTTTGTAGCGGGCATTGTATACAACACGGTCCAGGAGAAATCAGTCTCCGTGTGTGATTTGTCAATAAAGTGTTGGACCATTGGGGCACTCAGCACTTTATTTTTAATACGGGATCTATGCTGTGTTATCCTGGTATTCACCTGCTGGTTGGTCTTCCCTATATACAATTTGGGGCACACGCAGGTGATGGCGTACACAACATTTTTGGTCCTACAATTGGAGAACCCTTTATTGGTCCATTTGACCTGCTTATGTTGAAATTCTGAACCTTCAAGGCAGGACCCACATGACACGCAATTACCACATTTATGGTGACCCTCAACTGGTTTGAGGCCCCATTTGGATAAGAGATCTTGCTTGGGTTTAGGTGCGGAAATGTCGGCACGTACCAATTGTTGGCCGATACTTCTGTTTTTTCGATAGGCAAAGATTGGCCTAGGAAAGGGGCACTCCAATTCCTCCAATAGGTGCCAATTCTTTAGGACCATTTGTCTGACACGATGTGTGTCAGGCCCAAAGGTTGTGACACAGACCATCTGTTCTAGATCATTTTTCGTTTTGTTCTGCAATAAACTTTCTCTTGGTGTATAATGAGCCCTTTTATATGAATGTTTGAGCATCTTTTTGGGGTACCCACGAGTGATCATTTCATCACAAAACTTCTCAGCGTGATGGTCAAAGTCCTCCAGACTTGAACAGTTCCTCCGTATGCGGAGTAGTTGTCCGTAAGGAAGGTTACTTTTCAGATTGCGAGGGTGGGCACTCCGGTGATGGAGGATGGTGTTTTTGTCCGTTTTTTTGCGATGGAGTGAGGATTTTAGGTGCCCATCTGGACAGGTGATTTGGACGTCCAAGAACGTCATGACAGTTTTGCTCTGTTCAAGAGAGAATTTTATATCCTGGTGTTTATTATTAAGCCTCCGGAACCACTTTCAGGTATTAATAGGGCCTAGTGGGGTAGTGGGGGCAGTCACCCGGTTACTGAACACATTGGTGACTTGTCGCTCTCTTTTCTGTTTTTTAATACACACTTCTAGATCCACATTGAATGAGCCCTGATGAGAGTCCGTTAACTTGTTTCACGGTCTCGAAACGCGTCGGCATCATTGGAGGAACACGCAGAGAACACATAATTGTTTTCTTGTTTCAACTGGTTGTTTGGATTAATTTGTCTGCATTCCTCCATGTTTTACCTAGAACGTGTCTCCTTCATTGAATACATATTGTTTGGATGAACTAATGTTCCGATTACTATAATGAATGTTCCAGCATGAAATTGATGTTGCTAAATGAATATTGCTAAATGACCATTCATTATGAAATGTGTATCACACTAGTTGTGTGTTATCCTTTGTGTGAAACTGTTTTTGTGAATTTTGTCAAATATATTTTCCTTTCTTTTTTGTCTAGCATTGGTTATATGTTGAGTGTCTTCCTCGGACAACTCGTTTAAGCCTAAATTTTGAACTTTCTAAACAACAGGTATAAATAAATGTACCAAACAGATCGGTGATTCATTTCTTGATTTGTTTGCTCGAAGCAAAGAGCACCGAATAGTAGTGGGGGTGGCACTTGTTTTTCTAATATATATACGGTCCAGCCTACCCCACGTCCCGGGACCTATCTCCTTAACTTTCAATAGTTCAGGGCGGGTGCAACCCGCGAGAGTACAAAGGGCATTCAAGTCACTTTGTTCTGTGATTTTTCTCCCATTAATAGGAGGAAGGACACACTGTCCTTCACTTGGGATGTCCGAGAAAGACACTCTTTCATTTTCTGAGAGCCATATTAAATCTTTATGCGAGTCAGACCCCTTCCCTGACGTCGCCCTAAGTACCTCGGCACAACAACAGAATGAGTCCGACAAACTAACGAGACTTAGAAAAAAACATATTAGAACGGAATTGCATGGGCATTTTTTGTTGAAGCACCTAAGGGGAGGCACCATCCCCTGGGGCCTTCAAGTAAAGAATGTCCCGGTAATATTTACGGATGACGCTGAATATAAGAAAGGATTCAGTTGTATCAACACGAAGTGTAGTCGGGACCTCATGGTCCATACCATTGAGACCGCACAACGCTTATGCCAGAAGGAACTTGAAGAAATTCAAGAACTCACAAAAAGTATTCTGGACAGTACTGTAGTCCCTGATGCAAAATCTCTAATTGAAAAAATTGAGAAAGACATTCTGGCTTTTCGGGATATCACAATTAACAATAAAACCTCACAATACGAAAAAGACTCTAAATCCTTCAGTTTGGAAAAAGCATACCCCTTCCTGAAGGACGACTATTACACCCAGTCTGACTCGCGCGGCGCACTCTATAAATTTCAGGGTCGGTCAAGGAATCGTTTTAAGACCTTTTCAGAAACATCTTCCTCATCTGACTCTTCTGGGTCTGATCCGAAGGGTAATTCCAACAAAAAACAGGTGGCTTTTTTAGACAAAAACCAACAGGGCAAAACAAGGTACAAAGTGCCGTGGGAAATGCGCACGCGCAGGAACCACTATCAATCGTAGTGGCTCCAAATAATATTGTCAATTTATCCACTAAACAACTTACTCAGGACGAGGCCACCGTGCTTAATTTGGGGCTCAAATTTGTTCCTAGTCAACAGACTGATTATACTAAACTTAAGATGGAGATGATTGCTTTCTGCCGCAAAATACGCCTGCGGGCCTTTTTTGCCAACCAACCACCCACTGTAAATACTGAAACGACTGGGTTGAGAAACAAATCAAATTTCATCCCAAATCAAAACATCCCTAAGCAAGTCCTTGCATATGAGCAAGTATTATTGTCCTCCATTAACAAATTTGAGAAACAAAAAAAGCATGTCCCCTCAAATGTCAGTAAAGGTCAAAGACAAGCAATTAGGAATTTACAAGAAGATCACTCTGTCCTGATTAAGCCCGCTGACAAAGGCGGAGCTGTGGTATTGTGGCCCAAAGACAAATACCTATTGGAAGGCCAACTGCAGGTTGACAATACAACATGGTACAGAAAATTGCAAGGAGACCCTGTTAAAGAAATCCAAGGATTGATAATACAACTTATCGAGGAGGGCAAAGATAGCGGGTTCGTAGGCAGTAAGGAAAGTGAATTTCTTGTCAAGAAGTTCCCCCGTACCCCTGTCTTGTACCTCCTCCCAAAGATCCATAAAAACCTGACTGACCCCCCGGGAAGACCGATCGTCTCGGGCTGTGATTCGTGTTTGGAGCCTATCTCCAAATACATTGATTTTTTTCTAAAACCCTTTGTCAGTGGGGTAAGGTCCTATCTAAAGGATACTACGGATTTTCTAGCTAAAGTCGAGGGCATGGAATTTGATTCTGAATCTGAAATCATGGTCACAATGGACGTAACGTCCTTATATACACAGATCCCTCAAGACGAGGCGCTTGAGGTGATAGAGATGTATTTGGACACTAGAGAACGACCCCATAGAGTACCGACCCAATTCATTGTGAAACTGGCTGAATTGACATTGAAAAAGAATTACTTCCGATTCAATGATCAATTCTATATGCAAATCAAAGGGACAGCCATGGGCTGTCCTTATGCGCCGGAGGTAGCCATTCTGTACATGGCGCAATATGAACAAATGTTCATTGAAAATAATAATCCCTTCCAGAAACGCATTAAGCAGTGGTTACGGTACATCGACGACGTGTGGCTCCTGTGGCAGGGGAGCCAATCCGAGCTGATGTCCTTCCACCACTGGCTTAATAATAAACACCAGGATATAAAATTCTCTCTTGAACAGAGCAAAACTGTCATGACGTTCTTGGACGTCCAAATCACCTGTCCAGATGGGCACCTAAAATCCTCACTCCATCGCAAAAAAACGGACAAAAACACCATCCTCCATCACCGGAGTGCCCACCCTCGCAATCTGAAAAGTAACCTTCCTTACGGACAACTACTCCGCATACGGAGGAACTGTTCAAGTCTGGAGGACTTTGACCATCACGCTGAGAAGTTTTGTGATGAAATGATCACTCGTGGGTACCCCAAAAAGATGCTCAAACATTCATATAAAAGGGCTCATTATACACCAAGAGAAAGTTTATTGCAGAACAAAACGAAAAATGATCTAGAACAGATGGTCTGTGTCACAACCTTTGGGCCTGACACACATCGTGTCAGACAAATGGTCCTAAAGAATTGGCACCTATTGGAGGAATTGGAGTGCCCCTTTCCTAGGCCAATCTTTGCCTATCGAAAAAACAGAAGTATCGGCCAACAATTGGTACGTGCCGACATTTCCGCACCTAAACCCAAGCAAGATCTCTTATCCAAATGGGGCCTCAAACCAGTTGAGGGTCACCATAAATGTGGTAATTGCGTGTCATGTGGGTCCTGCCTTGAAGGTTCAGAATTTCAACATAAGCAGGTCAAATGGACCAATAAAGGGTTCTCCAATTGTAGGACCAAAAATGTTGTGTACGCCATCACCTGCGTGTGCCCCAAATTGTATATAGGGAAGACCAACCAGCAGGTGAATACCAGGATAACACAGCATAGATCCCGTATTAAAAATAAAGTGCTGAGTGCCCCAATGGTCCAACACTTTATTGACAAATCACACACGGAGACTGATTTCTCCTGGACCGTGTTGTATACAATGCCCGCTACAAAAGGTCTTGTTGATATTGAGGAAACCCTCCTGCGCAAGGAGGCGTATTTGATTATGCGATTCAATAGTGCCCAAACTGGACTCAACACAATGTCTGAAGTATCGAGACTTTAATTCTTTTACCTCTTGAAACTACATGTCCCACAATTCCATGCGGCCAATATAGGTTTATAACTCCGCCCCAAACATGGCAGTACTGATTCGGAATCTAACCTGCAAGTCTGACAACGGAGCGCCTACTGAGTTGGTGAGTGCTCCGTACAAAATACCTCAGGGTACAGTGTATATGCGTAAACGGACACGTTTTTTGACGGGCTTTGTGCCTTGATTTGACAGGCTGCAGACCACGCAATTGGGGTGTAGTGCCATTTCGCTATTACCGGCTTCATCGTAACGTAAGGAGTATCATCCACGGAAACTGAAGCGAAGGTAAACTAGCACTGAATATTACTGTTTTAAAACGCACCGCGCTCAAAATACATACAGCACGATCACTGATAGCCTTGCACTACAATGGTACGTTCTTTTGTCCCCACCAGAACGAAGAGCAAGCCCATTTACCTGAGACCACTGACAAAATGCTGAGTGTCCAGGTAGGCGGCTTCTCGTTTTAAATACCGGTTGCACACCTTGAATGTTTGAATTGGTACAATAGCCTAATGAGGCTATTTTTGGCTCGCATTCCCACAGGTCTAAAGAAGGAATGACGGGACTGTTGAAATAAGAAGGGGACAGGGAGTTCTCCCGGTACTGTCCTAGGTATGATTATGATGTTTACATTTTTGATGTTTCGCGGGTTTTCCCGCGCATGTAGTTAACGAACTTGTAATGACCGGACGGCATTCTAAGCTCTATGTTATCTTACAGATAACAAGGTCCCGCCACAAGTGTTGTCACATTCAGATCCTCGAGATCAGGCCTCCGGAACCACTTTCAGGTATTAATAGGGCCTAGTGGGGTAGTGGGGGCAGTCACCCGGTTACTGAACACATTGGTGACTTGTCGCTCTCTTTTCTGTTTTTTAATACACACTTCTAGATCCACATTGAATGAGCCCTGATGAGAGTCCGTTAACTTGTTTCACGGTCTCGAAACGCGTCGGCATCATTGGAGGAACACGCAGAGAACACATAATTGTTTTCTTGTTTCAACTGGTTGTTTGGATTAATTTGTCTGCATTCCTCCATGTTTTACCTAGAACGTGTCTCCTTCATTGAATACATATTGTTTGGATGAACTAATGTTCCGATTACTATAATGAATGTTCCAGCATGAAATTGATGTTGCTAAATGAATATTGCTAAATGACCATTCATTATGAAATGTGTATCACACTAGTTGTGTGTTATCCTTTGTGTGAAACTGTTTTTGTGAATTTTGTCAAATATATTTTCCTTTCTTTTTTGTCTAGCATTGGTTATATGTTGAGTGTCTTCCTCGGACAACTCGTTTAAGCCTAAATTTTGAACTTTCTAAACAACAGGTATAAATAAATGTACCAAACAGATCGGTGATTCATTTCTTGATTTGTTTGCTCGAAGCAAAGAGCACCGAATAGTAGTGGGGGTGGCACTTGTTTTTCTAATATTTATTATCAATAGTGGCCTTAAGCCGAGTAGCGAGTCGTACCCGCATCTTTTTGTATCAAAATTAGTCGAGAATTCCCTGCCACTAGTTAAGAACCGCGTGTACAAAGTTGAAAGTACTTGGCAAGCAAATACGCCATCCCAGATGTTACAGATGTTACAATACCATCAGAACAGAATCAGAGAAGAACAGGATCAGGAACAGAAACGTATGAAAGACACGAAAATGAAAATGTTAGTGGCCCAGTCGGTTCCAGCCGACGGTCAGAGAAAGGGTACGACCCAGACAGGTCACGCCGCAGCTCCCGTTAAAGGGACATGCAATTATTGCAAGCAGCCAGGTCACTACGTACATGAATGCCCAGTTCTGAAACATAATATATCCACAGGTAAAACTAAAGAAAGACCGCATCCACCTAGACAAAATCAGGGTCAGCAACAGACTTCACAGAATATACAGCCCATGCAGAATACACAGCCTATGCATGTTTCACCACATGCAGCACAGACAGTAGCGGTACCACAGAGACAGTCACAGTCACAGCCACAGCCCATTGCCGCGACTCAGCAAGTTTCGCAGCAGATGTACCAGTATGCCCAATCTGATTACCCCGATTATCCACGATACACATGAAACAGCCTAGAGAGGGAGGGTGGCTTGCCTCTTATTGAAATTCCTGTAGATCAAGAGGGTCCTTATGTACACAGTCAAGTATTGGGAAAAGACAGAAAGTTTTTAATTGACACAGGGGCAAGTTGCACCACAATCAGCCATGATGAAGTCCCAGGGGCACCCCTCTCAGGCTCACAGAATGTTTCCCTTGGTTTTTCAGGACAGCCTATTGTAAATGAGGTATCGAAACCAGTCCCCCTGGCTGTGGGTCCATTATCATGTGTTACAGACTTGTTACTTACGAAATCTTGTCCAGAAAATCTGTTAGGAATAAAAACATTGAAGGCTCTAGGAGCTGTGATCTGTTGTTCTCCGGAAGGAGTTAGACTTTTCTTGAGAGACTTTAAGGGTCATTATGTATTACGAGAGTTTGATGTCAGATTGAAAAATGTACCGGATCACTTATGGGCAAAAGGCCCAACTGACGTAGGTTGTATGCACATCACACCATACCGTGTTACACTCAAACAAGGTGTTGTTCTACCCAGAATCAGACAATACAAGTTACCACCCAATGCTGTAGTGGCTTTACTGGAAATCATTGAAGAGCTCATTGCCCAAGGAGTGGTCGTAGAGACCGACTCCAATATCTGTAATTCCCCTATCATTCCGATTCTTAAACGTACTGATCCCAATGCACCGCCAGTATATCGGCTGGTGATTGATTTAAGAGAACTGAATAAATGTATTGTTCCACAGTACCCTGTGGTTCCCGACATCTCTTCCCTATTGACTGCTATTGATTCAGAAGTAACGTTCTTTACTGTAATTGACCTCAAGAACGCCTTCTTCAGTGTACCTATTGACCCAGAGAGCCAATATCTCTTCGGATTCAGTTTAAATGGACGAAGTTTCAAATTTTCACGCGCACCTCAAGGATTCACAGAAAGCCCCAGCATCTATAGCCAAGCACTGAAAAGACAACTTGATTGTATCATAATGCCAGTTAACACTGCCTTACTGCAATACGTCGATGATCTGCTGATCACCGCACGAAGTGAGCCCGAATGTGAACAAGCATCACTGACAGTTTTACATTTTCTGGCCGACAAGGGACACAAGGTGTCTCCTTCGAAGCTGCAATTCTGTGTTCAGCAAGTTGTGTACTTGGGTCACTTGCTGTCCAAAGTGGGGAGACAGCTCACTCCCGATCGCATTCAGTTAATTATAAATATGCCACAACCCCAGACACAAAAGGAAGTGCAGGCCTTTATAGGCCTCACCTCGTACTGCAGACAATGGATTCCCCAGTATGCATTTCTAGCTAAACCACTGATTCAGTTAACAACACAGGAGGCAGCGACTTCGACTGCCCTCCCTTGGACTCAGGAACATACACAGACTTTTGAGGAATTAAAGAAAGCTTTATGTCAAGCACCAGTTCTAGCGACACCATGTTACAGCAAACCGTTCACACTTTTTGTTACAGAACGTGATGGTACAGCATTGTCTGTCCTCACTCAAGACCAAGCAGGTTCACATAAGCCTTGCGCTTATTTTTCAAGTACATTGGATTCAGTAGCCCAGGCACTCCCTGCGTGCCTGAAGTCAGTAGCAGCAACAGCACTAGCAATCAGACAGAGCGACTCAATTGTTTTAGGACATCAATTGACAGTACAAGTTCCACATTCTGTAGAGGTTCTTTTAAACAGAACTCAGACTCAGCACTTGACTATAGCACGACTGACAGGTTATGAATTGACACTATTCCAGCCACACATAGAAATCAGACGCTGCAGCATTCTGAATCCCGCAACATTGTTACCTACAATTATGACAGATCCAGCCCCGCATGATTGTATAGAGATCATTAATACAGTAACAAAGCCTCGACGAGACTTAACAGATGTCCCACTGACAAATCCAGACCTGACACTTTACGTGGATGGTTCATGCATGAGAACAAGTACAGGAGAATTAGTGGCCGCGTATGCAGTGACCACTGAAACTGAAGTTAAAGAAACACATCGTATTGACACACTGTCTGCTCAAGCGGCGGAGCTCATCGCTCTGACCCGAGCTTGTATACTAGCCAAGAACAGAAATGTTAACATATACACTGATTCCCGTTATGCGTTCGGAGTCGTACACGACTTCGGAATGTTATGGCAAGAACGAGGTTTCTTGACCTCTCATGGTGCCAAGATACAACACGGTCCCCTCATTCAAGCACTGTTAGAAGCAATACATCTGCCCTCAGGCATATCCGTCATGAAGTGTAAAGCACATACTAAAGTTACGGATTCTGTTTCCCAGGGTAATGACCTGGCAGACCAGACAGCAAAACATACAGCATTGACTCACACCCAGACTACCGATGTGACAAAGACAATAGTACCAACACAGTGTATGTCAGTCCGGGATCCCACCCTAGATGTAATCGATATCCAAACACATGCTACTTCAGATGAAATAAAGAAATGGACTGAACTAGGAGGGATCCAGACAGATCAAGGATGGGTCACGAAGGGAAAATATACATGGTTTCTCCCCGACTCAATGGTTCAAATCATGATAAATACAGCACATAGTCCAGCACATCTAGGAGAGAAAGCTATGTTAGACAGTTTACAGAATCTCTGGTACAACAAACACTTACGAGCAGCAGCAAAACAGAAAGTGCGTACTTGCATGATCTGTTGTCAGTTCAATCCCGGTAAAAGCGTTCCTGTAGAGCAAGGTGGATTCCATCCTCCCGATCACCCTTTTGAAGTCCTCCAGATGGATTATATCCAGATGGACCATTGTCGAGGATTCAAATATGTCCTCGTAGTTGTTTGTGCACTTTCCCGTTGGACCGAAGCATATCCAGTCCAAGATTACACTGCCCCGACCACTGCTAAGCAGCTGGTTCGAGAATTCTTCCCACGGTACGGCTTGCCTCGTGTCGTGTACTCAGATAACGGACAGCCGTTCTCATCCGAACTTATGAGGCATGTTTCCCTTCTGCTAGGGTATCAGTGGAGATTCCATTGTGTCCGACATCCCGAAGCCGCAGGCCTTGTAGAAAGGCATAATCAGACACTAAAGACCCGCCTTGCCAAAGTTTGTAAAGAGAAAGGGGTCGACTGGATAGTCGCCCTGCCAGTTGCATTATTCTACATGAGAATGGTTGCCCATTCGAGATCAGGACTATCCCCGTACGAAGTGGTCTTTGGTAGACCACCGAATATGTGGGGGACGCCCATGCCTAAGAAAATTACTGATGTCGATTGTAATATACTGACAAATTACCTTGCCTCCTTGATGTCTGCACTCCAATCATGTCGTTCACAGGTTGCTGCAGCCTTCCCTGACAACACTGATGTAAAGCCACACGATGTCCGACCAGGGGACATGGTCCTAATTAGGAACTTCGACAGGAAAAGTCCGCTGGAGCCCCGCTGGAAAGAGCCGAAGACCGTCCTTCTTACTACGAAGACCGCGATCAAGGTGGAAGGCAGAAAGGGGTGGATCCATACGAGTCATATTAAAAAGTGCAACGAACTGAAACCAGACCCTGACTCGTCCACCCCCTCCAAAGACTGTATCGAACCTAGAGACTTTAAGATTCCCGAACGAGAGAAAACTCCCCAAGAGGAGTACAGACTGAAACTTCGATCTAGCAAGTCAGACAGTTTAATTGTTTAAGTCCTCCCCTAGGTGAATCGGTTAAATAGTTTCTGACATGTATCCCCTAGATCGAGATAGAGAGAGAGAGAGACAATTCAAGAAACGTGCATATTGCAAATCACTCCGTAGTCACTGTATAGTGACTTTACTGATTATGTTCTTTTTAAGTCTCCTGATTATTGTTGCTAGCATATTGCTTCCCATATACTACCCTATCTTCAAACGTGAACAATCTGCTTTCAATGTTTCTGCTGAACATTCTTTTAGTGAATTACCTCCCCACGAACTTTCTTACAGACTCGCGCTGCGCAACAACACATTCATTAGTATGTTACACCATTCCCATCAGACTAACAATGCTACAAACTGTTGGATATGTGGCCGACTCCCTCCCTACCAGAAATACAAGGGAGTTCTGCCCCTCTTTCCGTACCCGTTCACTCATAATGGCTCCTGTGGTGCATGGTTTAGAATAATTAATTCCTTAGATCCTGATGTTGCTGTTTTTAAAGGGAGCTGGGTTTGGGGAAACTTGAACTTAGTTCTGCTTAAAGCCTGTTACCCTGACAAAAAGGGACTCCCCACTAGAGTAGGAACTGATCTAGAAAATGAAGTATATGGATTAGGTAATTATACAATTAACCTTATGATTCTCACTGTTGAATCCGAAGCCGCACCAGTTCTCCCTGCTATGTCAGTACTACCAGTCACAGGTGACTTATGTGTCAGAAAGAAGGGTTCAGTACACTTAGGTCATAGTAAATGTACTACCGTGGTTGAATTCAGTGATCATGGCAAGTCCTCCTTTAAAGCTACTCGTCATTCCTACTTTGTTTGTGGCCATACCGCATACATACGCTTACCTCCAGATTGGGATGGTACTTGTTACATTGCCTTCCTTCTGCCACCTGTTTTCCTAGCCCCTCCTGATTATCACAGAAATACAAATCTAGTAAAGAGTAGACTCAGAAGAGATCTCCCGATTGTCGACTATACCGAAACGGCATGGGAGCAATACACAGATTTCAATAAGGGATTCTTTTTCTTCACAGGCTGAGGTTCCGTGACGGTTCCGTGACGACTTGAACCCGTGTTTTCAAGTTTGTCGGAAATACATAAAATTAGTATCAGCGAACCGCAAATGATCCATTTAGTATATCCTAGTGTTTTCGCTACGCTACGAGCAAGAGCACTCCTTCCACTGACACATTTCTGATATACACACGGCATCCATCTTAAGATCATGGCCGCCATTTTGTGGTTCCTTGCCCTCACATATGCAATAGCCTCTGATCATTTCATTCACTTCACTTTGATTAAGGACACGTAGCCTTAGCCGGAGATTCACCTCTTACATGACACGTGCACCTTAAACCAGATCACGCTGAAGCTGCATGACTCGACAAAGGCTGCCTCCTCTGCCCGAGGCCAGCCCACCTGAACTGGTTTTCCTGTCCATTGTACCTGATCATGATTAGGCGGCCGAAGCCGGTAGCCTTGCCCATTTACAACCCACAAACATCTCTTATCCCGCTTTTCTATCTTCTGCACCTGGCTCTGCTCCTTTCCTTCTGGGCCTTTATTAGGGGGAGGTAACGAACTTTACGATGAGGCGGTCCGGGTCTTGAATGCAATATTGACAAGGGATTGTGATGGACTGGTGGGAACCCCTCTTCGTGATGTTTGGTATCAGATATTATCGACAGTTCCTGTGTAACGCCAAATATTTATTGTTTAGAGACACAAAGGTTTGGGAATGTACCGACATGTGAAATATTTGCCTAGAGCACAATTTTTAGTATATAAGGAGCAACCCACTTTGTACAAATCGAACAGTCTCCTAGATTCTGCCCGTGTGTAGATTCTGTGACTTCTGTGTCCCTGCAGTAATAAACCTTTGGTCTTTGACGCCACCATCGAGAAGCCCGTGTTTCTGTTCATTTGTGCACCAAGGCAGGTGGGACTCCGGGGTCTTTGGGTGTTGTACCCTGACACCTCTGGACGGAACCAAAAAAGTCCAGAACTCCAATTGGCGCCCAACGTGGGGCGACGTCATTCGGTACCGGTCCAAAAGCCTGAAGAGTTCGAGAAGCTTCGTGTGAAGATTCCTGAGGGAGGCGCCCCACTTCATCGATCCCGGCATATCGCAAAAGTGGCCCTGAAGTTCTCTTCCACGAGGGTTCCCGTTCAGGACGGCTGCAGTGGGCCGTTGCCTTGACCGTCGCCCTGTCTTGGACCCGAAGTGGTGCAGTCCTTAGTACGGCGAAACGTGACGGGTTTCTCCTTGGTGACGTCTTCAGTGCCTCAGTTAAGTATTTAGTGATAGCTAGCTGGTTACTTTTGTGAGGATTGTTAAAAATCCTTGATCGGTTCTTGGTTTGGTTTGGTTTTGTAAGATTATCACTAGTTGTTCTGGTTACGATAATCTATTTGGTTCAGTTTTGGGTATCGATACATCAGTTCGTTTTGGTAGGCCTAAGTTCTTGGTTCAAGTGCACAATTTATTTCGTGTTTTGTTTGTTTTGTGTTCCGGACTGAGAATGGTAAGTCGGAAAATGTTGTCTTGTTTTAGTTGCAACAGTGACTCACAATTAGAGGATTCCTGTCTGGTTCCTCCGATTGGGACTCCCCTATATGACCTATATTGTAAGTATGGTGTGGGTCCTATAACTTATAATGAGATATGGGTCCGCTATTGTAAGAAGGATGGTGTCCTTAGTTGGCCACTGCATGGTAGTTTTGAACAAGAGATTCTCGACAATTTAGAAGAGAAATTGTTTAGGAAGAAAGCCCGGCCGGCAATGTTTGACTCTTTTCGTTATTGGCGGAAAGAATCCAAACAGAGAGAAATGAAAAGGTTGAAAAAAGAGCAAAAAGAACTAGAAGAGTTAACTCTAGAGCAAGCGACTAAGCAGTTGCAGGCTAACGAGTGTGAGAAAGCCATAGATGTAGCCATTAGAGAGCGTAACTTAGCGATTGACAAGTGCTATCCTGCCTTGCCATCGAAAATGGCTAAGATACTGGAGGATTCCGAAAACGATCCTCTGCTATCTTATCTGTTACGGTCGCCTCCACCGTATGCACAAGGTGCTGCGGCTCCACTAATCCCGAATGTTCAATTGCCGGTTGCTGGACAACCTGGTGTTCTTGTTCCTCAGAATCAAGTTCCTATACCTCCTGTGGTGAATGTAAATGTTCCTACAGCTCCTCCTCTTCCTGCACTGCCCGCTCCTATACCTACCACTGTACCTATTGGTCCTCAAACTATTTTCCTCGATACTCCTACTGTTTCGTCATCTATTCCTACCTCTACTGCGTTCTCTATGTCTGCGAGTGTACTAACTCCACTTTCTGTTCGTCGAAGAATTACTGATTCTGTTACTAATATGCTGTCTCCTATATATAAAACCTTGATTAAGACTCCTACTCCTGACTCTGTTCAGAGACGGAGTCAGCTTCCAAGTACTGAGGAACGGGGAGTTTTAGACTCCACGGCTCTCAGATGGATTACAAAAGTTAGAAGATATAGTACGAAAGATGTGTTAGAGACATTTATGCAATGGGGAGAGCCAACACAGCGATACGTCTTCGACGAGATGTGCTCGTTGTTGCGTGAGGAAATAGAAGAAGACGATGTCGAATCAGATTTGGAAGATTTAATTAAAGTGCAGAAAGAGTTTGCTGCTGGAATGATAGTGGGCGATAATATAAAGGAAGCGATGGAACTCATTTTGAGTTTTAGGAATGATCCATCTCTTCGTTCGCCGAGAGATTTAGAGAAAGGTAGAATGAAGCTAAGTCGCCAATATCCTATGAGGGAAGTTCCTCCAATTTGGCGCGAAGCAGTACAACGTGATGATAATGCGGGTATTGCAGCTGCTCCAGCACAGTTCCAAAGAGTATGGATACATATTCCGTGGAAGCGAGCAGAAGTGTTAGCAGTGAAACAGGCCTTGCCAGATCCACGTAAGAATCCAGCCGGATATTACAAGGAATTGACACAGACAGTTGAGGCTTGTATAATGAACTTAGCCGACATTGATATGTTGTTTGGTAATGTAGTTCCACAACCAGTGTGGGCTAAAATTCGTAGAGAGGATCATCAGGCTGCTTTAGGTGGTGATTGGGCAGCTATCACTGCAGCAGATGCTCAACAAATAGGTGGTGCGAAACCCGAACCCCTAATTGCTAATCTTCCAGGTAGAATAATAGATTTAATGAAGACTCTGATGCCAGCATTGCGTGTTAATTGGGATAAATTATCCGCATGCAAGCAGAAGAAAGACGAAAGTGTCTCCGACTTCTTCACGAGGTTTGAAGAGACTTTTGTAGACCATAGTGGTCAGGATATGAGCACTGAAGGAGGACAGAGATTGTTTGTCGATAAATTTGTGCATAATTTGTTACCTGAATTATGCAATAAATTGAAAGACTCAGAAAGTGCGTGGGCTGTATCTACGACAGCGCAAATACTTGCGACTGCACAGTACTATGAAAATAGGGATAAAGAGGAAAAGGAGAAATCAGAGAAGAAAACGAAAGATTTAAAGACTAAAGTTCTTTTACAGCAGGCGTATCCGCCTCGCACGAATCAGACTAATATGCAACAGAATTCGTATCAAAAGACAGATTATAATTCGACCAGGCCTCAATACCAGTGGAATCAGTGTGCGTACTGTAAGAAAGAGGGTCACTATAAAAATGATTGTCAGATTTTAGCGCAAAATAATGCGGCAGCAGCTCAGAGAGGTCGTGGTGGTTTTGCACAGAATTCTAGAGGTCGGGGACGAGGTGCTATGCCTCCACAAACTAATGATCGTCCTTCTAATCACTTTGATCAGCGAAATGTACAGTCAGCTCAACAGAATAGATCTCAGCAATATCTTGTTGAGGATTATTGTGAAGTTGAAGAGGGATTTCAACAAAATGGGTACTAGGACAGCCATAGACAGAGAGAGGGAGTAGTATCAGTTCCAGTGGATCAGAGTGGGCCTTATGTCGCAGTAGCAACATCAGGTGTAGTCGAACCGTTTCTGTTGGATACTGGTGCCGCAAAAAGTTCTATCATGCATGCGAAACTCCCTGGCGCACCTTTGTCTGGCTCAACAAATGTTTCCGTAGGTTTTTCAGGCGCCCCTGTGTACAACCCGATATCTGGTCCTTTGTCTATTTCTGTTGGACCGTGTCAATTGAAAGCACCCTTAATTTTGACGACAGGTTGTAATGAAAATCTGCTTGGTTTAGATTTGTTAAAACGACT
Organism: Lissotriton vulgaris; assembly: GCF_964263255.1. Taxonomy (NCBI): domain Eukaryota; kingdom Metazoa; phylum Chordata; class Amphibia; order Caudata; family Salamandridae; genus Lissotriton; species Lissotriton vulgaris. The sequence goes on from NC_141694.1 coordinate 10,945,328, forward strand.
ATATGCGACATTGTACTGTTCTCCGGAAGGAGTACAGCTTACTTTGGGTAAAAGACTCACCTCTCCGATGTACTTGTCAATGGACAAACTCCCGCCGGAGCTACGTTCACTCCCTGATTCTCTTTGGGCGACTGGTCCCAATGATGTAGGTCTACTAGAGATTCCACCGTATGTAGTAACTTTGAAAGCGAATGTAAAATTTCCAAGAATTCCTCAATATAAAATCTCAAGTGAAGGAGAACGTGCACTCTTATTGATTGTGCAAGATTTGATTAAGAAAGGTGTGGTTGAAGAAACGCGAGGAAATGTTTGTAATAGTCCTGTATTGCCGATTTTGAAACGAACAGATCCTACAAAGCCTCCAGTCTATAGGTTTGTCATAGACCTTAGAGAAGTTAATAAGATTGTAATTCCGCAGTTTCCTGTAGTGCCAGACATTACTGCTTTGTTAACATTGATTCCTGCTACAGCTACATGGTTCTCAGTCATCGACTTGAAGAATGCCTTTTTCAGCATTCCGATAGCCAAGGAAAGCAGAGATATTTTTGGCTTCTGTTTAGGAGGTCGGAGTTTCAGATTTAAACGCGCTCCACAAGGCTACTGTGAAAGTCCATCTATTTACAGTCAAGCTTTAAAAAGCCAGTTAGATTCTTTTGTCCTTCCTCCAGGTTCTGCCCTAGTACAATACGTAGATGATCTTTTGGTGGCTGCCGATGACAAGGAAACTTGCAAAGCAGCTACAATTTCACTATTGCATCATTTGTCTAATTTGAATCATAAGGTGTCACCTTCCAAAATGCAATATTGCTGCCAAGAAGTAACCTATTTAGGTCATCTCTTGTCAAAGGAGGGAAGGAAGTTGACCCCAGAAAGAATAAAAGCAATTACGCAGATGAGTGTTCCACGCACACAGAGGGAAGTACGTGCCTTTCTAGGTATTACCTCCTACTGTAGGCAGTGGATTCCAAATTTTTCACTTTTAGCAAAACCGTTGGTAGCTTTGACTGGGAAAAATGTTCCGAGTCCGGTGCCATGGTCTGATGAATGTCAAAAGAGTTTTGCTGAATTACGAAAAGCTTTGTGTTCAGCTCCTGTATTGGGCACACCTGATTACAGTAAGCCATTCACGCTCTACGTTCACGAAAGAGAAGGTTGCGCGTTGAGTGTCTTGACACAGAAGTTTGGTGATAAACAACGCCCTTGTGCGTATTTCTCATCAACATTAGATCCGGTAGCTAGAGCATTGCCTAGTTGTTTGAGGGCTACAGCGGCAGCTGCAGCTTCCATTCGACAATCTGCTGGTTTGGTGATGAACAATATGCTAGTGGTCATGGTTCCTCATGTAGTGGACACACTCATGAACCGAACGAAGACACAACACCTTACTAGTGCGAGATTATCTGGTTACGAGCTGACGTTATTAGCGAGTCATATTCAGATCAAAAGATGCAATGTATTGAACCCAGCAACATTGTTGCCGACTGATCAAGAGTCGAGTGATTCTGAGCCACATGACTGTTATTTCAAAACGGAAGAAGAGACAAAAGGTCGTATCGACTTGAGAGATACTCCTCTATCCGACCCAGATGGTACGCTGTATGTGGACGGGTCATGTTTTAAATTGGAGAATGGTGATGTGACTGCTGCCTACGCGGTAACGACTTTGAAGACGATTGTGGAGACTGCAAGAGTGAGTCAGAATTCTGCCCAAGCTGCAGAGTTAATAGCTCTTACGAGAGCGTGTGTTTTAGCTGAGGGAAAGAGAGTGAATGTGTTTACAGATAGTCAGTACGCATTTGGCGTGGCCCATAGTTTTGGCCGGTTGTGGAGAGAAAGGGGTTTCATTACGTCCCATGGGACTAAGATTCAACATGGTCAGCTAGTTAACGACTTGTTAGAATCTCTAACCTTACCGACTGAAGTTGCGATTGTGAAGTGCAGTGCTCATAAAGCAATCACGGATGATGTTGGTCGGGGAAATGCCTTTGCTGATGAAACCGCTAAACAGACAGCTAGAGACATGATGAGTAGAATGTATGTTGCTACGTCTGCAAGATGGATTGCTGAGTCTGGAATGTGTGAGGACACAATGGAAAGTGTGAAAGAGATTCAGAAAGAAGCGACTGAGGAAGAGAAACGCGTATGGAGAGAAAGTACGGGCAAATTGGACTCGAATGGATGTTGGATCGATTTGACAGAACAGCAGCGTTGGATGTTGCCTGATGCGTATGTGCTTGCAGTAGTGACGATGGCGCATGGAGTGGCGCACATAAGTTCTAAAGGGATATGTAAGATGTTAGCTCCGGTTTGGAAGAATGAGGGAATCAGTAAGTGTGCAGAGAGAGTGGTGAAAAATTGTATGGTGTGCTTGATGCATAATCCTGGCAAGGGAACTCCAACTCCAGCTGGTCATTTTGCTCCTCCTTCCTGTCCCTTTGAAGTAATACAGTTAGACTTCATTCACATGGAACGCTGCAACAATTTAAAATACGTCCTGGTGGTGGTTTGTGCTTTTTCCAGGTGGATAGAAGCATACCCACTAAAGGACAACACTGCTTTATCAACTGCCAAAATTCTTCTCAAAGAATTTTTCCCTAGGTTTGGAATGCCACGGATTGTATGGTCAGATAACGGAAGTGAGTTTATAGGGAAAGTTATGCAGAGTGTGTGTGCTGGTCTAGGATTGAAACAAAAATTTCATAGTGCGAACCATCCCCAGTCTGCTGGTTTAGTTGAGGGTTACAATGGCACCCTCAAGCTTAAAATAGCCAAAATTCAAGCATCCACAGGTTTGGCTTGGCCAGACGCACTTCCTTTGGCCTTGTTATCAACGAGAGCAACAGTGCATTCTAGAATAGGGCTTTCTCCATATGAGATTGTATTTGGCCGCCCGGCAAATGTCTGGGGTGTGCCAAGGCCTAAACAATTCTGCTCCATTGAATATCCTATGTTGATAGACTATCTTTACGACTTGACTGCTAAATTAAGTCTTATTCATCAACAGGTCTTTGATGCTTTGCCAAAACCTCCGGAGAGTCCAGGGCATCAGCTGAAACCCGGCGACCACGTGGTGGTCAGAAATTTTGCGAGGACAAAGAATCTTCAGCCTCGCTACATCGGCCCCTTCCAAATCCTGCTGGCGACGAGGACAGCTGTACGTGTTGCTGGTCGCAAGCACTGGATCCACGCTTCTCACGTAAAGCGTGTTCCACTGCCGCTGCCCTACGACGACTGGGTGAAGAAGGGAATTGGTGCCTCCGAAGCTGAAACAACTCCGAAATTTGTCCCTTTCAGCGATGCCGATTTGATTTCTGACACTTTGAAACGTGACTCTCCTCTTGAAAAGACTACTTTGAACATTGAAAATTTGTCTCCAGCACCAGAAGAAACTTTGCCATCTGCGAACGTAAACTCTGCAACAGCTGCTAGTGATACACTATTTTCCGATCAGACAGTACCAGCGAAGCAGAAATACAACCTTAGAAGCCATAAAAAGGACAAATAAAGCAGGCAACTGCATATTGTGATTTTGATATTTATATACATTGGACTTTTTTTGCTTTTCAGCCAGGAAGTTTGCTATTGTTTATTGTTTTTAAAATTGCCTTGCCGTCTGGGTAGCCGTAGGGTCGTGGCTGTGTGCCTAGTTTGAATTTGCAGGGGTCTGACACAAGGTCGATCTTTCTGTTAGTACTGGGAACTCCCAGGGCTGACAGAGGCATTTTCATCTACGTACACATCATCAGTGGTCGCGAGCGGATTGTAGAAGATGGAACTTCCTGCGCTGCAACGAGAAAATGTGATTTACGTTCGCAGAAACAGACTAAATAGAATTCTTCATAGCAAATGTTTCTTGATGCAATGTGCCATTACATTTTTGATTGTTTTAGCAACACTGGTGGGTGGAATTGTCTTTAGCATAAATTTGATTTTTGTGCCAGTATCTACAGTACCTCCCCTTGATCCTGCTATTTCTACTGTTTCTTCTATACACTCTTTTCACTCGTTTCCGGAACATGAACAAGCTCGACGCTCAGAATTCATTAATAATACTTTTGTACAGCTCTTGCACCAACACCAACTGGTAGTTAACACGACAGACTGTTGGGTGTGTGGCTTGATACCCCACACTATGGATAAAGGTATTCCCTATCTGGTTTTGCCTTTCAGCTACAATGGATCATTTCAGGCCCTTCAAACCATCTTTGCTTATGCTCTTGAGACCTATCCTCCACGTCCACCACGTTCCACTAAATATAACTCTGCCAACAAAGCTTTAGTCCAGGGAATTATTGACATGGTCAAAGACGTCAATAATACTCCATCATACCCTAGAGACGAATTGCGAGTATATTTAAGTTGGAATACTTCAGAGTATCGCCTTAGTTTAGGAGAAAGCAAGCGTAAAAGCTCAACTCCAATCTGGGTCGTACCTCACCGAGGTCAGGTCTGTTTGCAAGGTAATGGGAGAAATCCGAGAGCTCAGCTAGGGAGGAGTGAGTGCGTAGAGACTTATGTGTTTCCGGCTAACTCTTCCCCTGCCTTTCTTACTGCTAGGGGTACCTATTTCATTTGTCGAGACAGAGCTTATACATGGTTGCCTGCCGACTTCTCAGGATCATGTTATATTGCTCGATTATTGCCTCCGACATACACTGCTTCACCTGATTACCACAGAACAAGAGTAGCGAGAGGTGTCTTCAGCAAGGAAGATACAGCTGGTCAGGAAGCTGGAGACTTCTTCAAAGGCTTCCTTCCGTTCTGGGGGCCTATGGCCAATAGTAGAAACATACGTCAGCTAACACGGGTAGTTGAATCTACTATTACCGAAACTGCTGGTGCCCTTAGCAATCTGACAGCTGAGCTTCAGGCGGATAGGCTCATGACATTGCAGAACCGTATGGTTCTAGATGTTATACTTGCAGATCGAGGTGGGGTATGCAGAATGATCCAATCGAGCTGCTGTGTCTTTATTCCTAATAATGCTCCAACAGTTTACGAGGCGATCTCTAAGTTGCACAAGATTTCGGACTCCATACATGTAGATGAGGGAAACTGGTCCTTTATGGAGTGGGTTTGGACTCTGATCTCAGCGTGGGGATGGAAGGTTCTAATGGTCATTGGTGTCATCTTGATATTACTATTCTCATGTTGTCTGATTATCCAGTGTGGTCCTGCTCTGTGTAGTCTTTGTGCTACAACCTGTTTTAGGAAACCACCTGCATTTGGAGAAAAGACACGAGAAAGAATGATGATACAACAGCATGTCACTGACCTGATGAGCATAGAACTAGATTCAGACATAGATTGAGTAATTGCCTATGTAAGGGCAAAAGGAGGGTCTGAGGTTCCGTGACGGTTCCGTGACGACTTGAACCCGTGTTTTCAAGTTTGTCGGAAATACATAAAATTAGTATCAGCGAACCGCAAATGATCCATTTAGTATATCCTAGTGTTTTCGCTACGCTACGAGCAAGAGCACTCCTTCCACTGACACATTTCTGATATACACACGGCATCCATCTTAAGATCATGGCCGCCATTTTGTGGTTCCTTGCCCTCACATATGCAATAGCCTCTGATCATTTCATTCACTTCACTTTGATTAAGGACACGTAGCCTTAGCCGGAGATTCACCTCTTACATGACACGTGCACCTTAAACCAGATCACGCTGAAGCTGCATGACTCGACAAAGGCTGCCTCCTCTGCCCGAGGCCAGCCCACCTGAACTGGTTTTCCTGTCCATTGTACCTGATCATGATTAGGCGGCCGAAGCCGGTAGCCTTGCCCATTTACAACCCACAAACATCTCTTATCCCGCTTTTCTATCTTCTGCACCTGGCTCTGCTCCTTTCCTTCTGGGCCTTTATTAGGGGGAGGTAACGAACTTTACGATGAGGCGGTCCGGGTCTTGAATGCAATATTGACAAGGGATTGTGATGGACTGGTGGGAACCCCTCTTCGTGATGTTTGGTATCAGATATTATCGACAGTTCCTGTGTAACGCCAAATATTTATTGTTTAGAGACACAAAGGTTTGGGAATGTACCGACATGTGAAATATTTGCCTAGAGCACAATTTTTAGTATATAAGGAGCAACCCACTTTGTACAAATCGAACAGTCTCCTAGATTCTGCCCGTGTGTAGATTCTGTGACTTCTGTGTCCCTGCAGTAATAAACCTTTGGTCTTTGACGCCACCATCGAGAAGCCCGTGTTTCTGTTCATTTGTGCACCAAGGCAGGTGGGACTCCGGGGTCTTTGGGTGTTGTACCCTGACACCTCTGGACGGAACCAAAAAAGTCCAGAACTCCAAGGCCCCGTCCAAAACAGTAAATTAATACGTAGATTAACCAGAACACTCGAAGCAGTAGTAAATGAAACTGCCTCCGCTCTAGGTAACTTAACAGAGGAACAGTCTGCTATGCGGATTGTTGTTCTTCAGAATCGACTTGTTATTGACGTCATCTTGGCAGATAGAGGTGGAGCCTGTAAGGTCATCGGGTCAAGTTGCTGTGTTTTCATTCCAGAAAACACGCCAACTGTCTACAAAGCTATTACACGTCTTCATAAGATTGCAAGTTCGATACATCAGAATCCAGGCACCTGGACTTGGTCCGGGTGGTTCTGGACAACGTTAACCGCTTGGGGATGGAAGATCCTATCCTTCCTAGGCATTGCCCTTGTCATAGTATTCAGTTGTTGCCTGTGCCTACAGTGTGGGCCAGCGATTTGTGGACTGTGCGCCACATCGTGCATTGAACATTCCAGTTTTCTCTCAAACCGACAACGGAAGAGAGACGAGCAAATGATGTTACAAGAACAGACTGATCGATTCATGAGGATCGAGATATCATGAAGGGTCCGTAGGGAACAAGGAGGGAATGAGGAAATATAAATCTTTGGTCAAGTTATGTTCCCTATCGTGTACCCCACCGTCTCCATGTACGAGCTTAAAGTGCATGTAACTTCCCTCCTGTGCCAGCTATGAAGACGCAAATACATTTGCGTCCAACGTTAACATGTCCTCTTTCAGACCCACCCAGAATGGGTTGAATAGTCCGTTCCTAAGTATGCCTTGCCAACGTCTTTTTGTGGTGTACTTTACACGTTTTTCAGCTCTGGCGAAGCAGGCCCTGAATTCTGCCATCGAGCCTTTTTCCGCTTTCTGACTCTGAAAGCCTCAGCCCAGGCTGTCTCTGTACCCGTGACCTCTGCCTTACTCCCTGCGCGGCTCACCGCGTTTAGCTCAGCCTGCTGCCTGCCAAGACTGAATTCAACCTTCAAGTTATCTGTTCCCCTCTCCGGAAATGCATTCCTGCCTACTAGTTTAAGTAAACATCCCCCAGCTGCAGAGCGAAGGGCCCGGCCTTACTGTCTCCGTGCAAGTAATTCATAGCCTCTGTTACCATGGCAGGCCCATGCCCCCTCGCATCTCATGCAGACACTCAGACGCTTATACACGCACTCACAGTCAGTATAGAATAGCTTCTGTCCCAGAGACCTTTCCGCCCAGATAGTATGGTTCCCAAACATCAGATATCAGATATGATAGAGATACGAGTTGATCTGACATGCCAGACTTCTGTCTCTTTCCGCCATTGTAAATGTCAAGTCCCCTGCACCCTCCAGTTTTACGTCAATCACACGTCATGCAGCTGCGCGCGCATCCAGGCCTCAGATTTCTGCTGACATTGCAAGATTCTGCTTTTTGTTGCCACCCACTTATGACACCTACTTATGACGTTTCTAGCACACACCTCTATGTTCACGCCTAGTTCACGCCTTCTAATTACGTATTATTACCACGTGTGTGTTTTATCTTGTTTCTCTCAGCTGTTACGCCTACTGTATTGGTTTCTATAATGTAACTTAAGTATAAAAGCTATGTATTGTCAATAAAATATTGCTCTATCCCTTCCTGCACCCCAGTGGTGGCAGGAACAAGATATCCGGTCATGACCATTCCTTTTTAAGGAATAAAACCCCTAAGAACTCTAACACCACGGACTCTGCCTTTTTCTTTCCGATTGAGTTATTATTGATTAAGTACTTACCTGCATAGAAATTAGGACGGTAAATCAAATATTTACCACAACGGTCTCCTGGCACTTTCTTTGGTCAGTGATGGCTAGAAAGGGGATTGACCCTTTATGAAGTGCGTATAAATGGCGAACTATCAGAGAGTCTGGTGATTACAAGGGGAACTCGGCAGGGATGTCCGTGCTCCCCTTCACTTTTTGCACCCTACATAGATCTTTTTTTATTAAGACTGAATTCAACCTTCAATATATCATCAATAACTCTACAAGGCGATAGTACTAAAGTTTTGGCATATGTCGGTGATGTGGCCGCGGTAACATCTAACCCTGAGGCAGCCGTTAAAATGGTAGAAGAAGAAGCACGGATCTTTGGGGAACTTTCCGGGTACTCCCTGAATAAACAAAAATGCAGGTTTTTGTCAAAGAATTTACAGTGACAAGCGAAAATAGAGTTGTAGAGAGTGCATCTTACCTGGGGGTCACAATGAGAGCGGATCTTGATGCTTTCGTTAGCGAGAACCTAAATCCGGTTGCACGGGTACCATTTACTAGGGACTTACAGAGGTTGCTCGAGTTGTGCCAATCATGGTACAGTTTTAGGAAAGAGCTCTGGCACTGGGGACCTGGTTATCAGGGACACAGTGTATTTACAGTTTGAAATCACATCTTGCATCTGGCAAAACATGGGGGCGGACCATGTCAAAACAGGCACTTTCTTACACTGTGCTTCCAGGCTCTGCCCCATGCCTGCCTGTGCTTCCAGGGTCTGACTCTATGCTAGCCTGTGCTCCATGCCAGCCTGTTGATTCAAGCTCTGCCTCCTTGCCAGCCTGTGCTTCCAGGCTCTGCCTCCATGCCAGCCTATGCTTCCGGGTTCTGACTACATGCAAGTATGTGGTTTCGGGGTCTGACACCATGCCATATTTTGCTTCCAGGGTCTGACTCCATGCCAGCCTGTGCTTCCAGGGTCTGACTCCATGCCAGCCTGTGCTTCTGGTGTCTGCCTTCATGCCTGCCTGCACTTCCAGGGTCTGACTCCATGCCAGCCTGTGCTTCCAGGGTCTGACTCCATGCCAGTCTGTGCTTCTGGTGTCTGCCTTCATGCCTGCCTGTGCTTCCAGGGTCTGACTCTATGCTAGCCTGTGCTCCATGCCAGCCTGTTGATTCGTTGATTCAAGCTCTGCCTCCTTGCCAGCCTGTGCTTCCAGGCTCTGCCTCCATGCCAGCCTATGCTTCCGGGGTCTGACTACATGCAAGTATATGGTTTCGGGGTCTGACAACATGCCAGATTTTGCTTCCAGGGTCTGACTCCATGCCAGCCTGTGCTTCCAGGGTCTGACTCCATGCCAGCCTGTGCTTCTGGTGTCTGCCTTCATGCCTGCCTGCACTTCCAGGGTCTGACTCCATGCCAGCCTGTGCTTCCAGGGTCTGACTCCATGCCAGTCTGTGCTTCTGGTGTCTGCCTTCATGCCTGCCTGTGCTTCCAGGGTCTGACTCTATGCTAGCCTGTGCTCCATGCCAGCCTGTTGATTCAAGCTCTGCCTCCTTGCCAGCCTGTGCTTCCAGGCTCTGCCTCCATGCCAGCCTATGCTTCCGGGGTCTGACTACATGCAAGTATGTGGTTTCGGGGTCTGACACCATGCCAGATTTTGCTTCCAGGGTCTGTCTCCATGCCAGCCTGTGCTTCCAGGGTCTGACTCCATGCCAGCCTATGCTTCCAGGGTCTGTCTCCATGCCAGCCTGTGCTACCAGGGTCCGACTCCTTGCCAGCTTGTGCTTCTAATGTCTGACTCCATTTAAGCCTGTGCTCTCGGTGTCTGCCCCCATGCCAGCCTGCACTTCCAGGGTCTCACCCCATGCCAGCCTCTGCTTTCAATGTCTGCCTCCATGCCAGCCGGTGCTTCCAGGGTCTGATTCCATGCCTGCCTGTTGTTCCAGGCTCTGCCCCATGCCAGTCCCTGCTTCCGGTGCCCAGTGCATGGGTCGCACCCCAGAGGCAGGTTGCACTCTTCCATGCCCACTGATCCCCTGGCATTGCTCGCGCTTGTGTTCGCACTGGAGCCCGACACACGCCCGAGCGCCCATTAAACAAGACGAATGGTCGACATTTACATTAGGAATGCAGAGATGCCGCCACATCACGGCACCGCCAATAATAACAGTTATTATTGTGTCTACAATTATGCAAACAAACTGCTCGCATTCCCTGTGAATGGGCGATTCATTCTGCCTAATGGCGCGCACGTGCTGCCTCCTGGGGGGCGGATCCCGGCGCTGCCAGCTACAGGCGCACCCGTGCTCCTCGGCAGCCGGGCCCAGCGCGGCTGTTTCGAGGTTTTATTCTATTTTATGCTGCATTTCAGGGCGGGGCCGGGGGTGGAGGCTGAGAGACGCCGAGAACGAGGGAAGGAGGGCCCAGAGCTGGGGGGCCGGGGAGGAAAGAGCAGAGATGTAACCGTGGAGACAGAGGCGAGGACGAGCAGAGGAGCCGAGCAAAGAGGCAAGGCTCAAAGGGAGAGACATAAAGGAAAAGTGGAGGGGAGAGAGGGCAGAAGGATAAGGGGGGAGGGGCTGCTGATGGGAACTCTAGATGCCCCCCACTTCATGAGCAGTGAGAGAATTACTATCCGTGCTTTTGCACTCCAACTTTGGGGTGCGAGAGTCAGCATCACCCGTGGGCAGCCTCGAGTTTTATTCAGCATCATGTGTGGGAGCTAAAGAAAGATGATGGATTCAACCCGGATCTTTTGACTGGGTGTGAGTGTTTGATTGGTTCAGATGCTCCGTCCATCACCACCCCCTTTTGTACCGCTTTTGGCCGCCATAAGTGTGGCAGGGTATGCTCAGACGTGAGTCCCTTGCTCACTTTGCCACTGGATTCAAGCAAGCCGGGCTGAAGACGGCTGTAATGCCAGAAACCGGTCCTCGGAAGCTTGTTTCCGGTCCAGGGAAGACATGGCTTGGCAGTTCGGGCTGGACTGTTCCCATGAGGCACAGGGTCAGACTGATTTGCATATAGCCATGTCTGAACTGGGGTGGCAGAGTGGGCTAAAGAACGGTAATGGATTCAACCCGGATCTTTTGACTGGGTGTGAGTGTTTGATTGGTTCAGATGCTCCGTCCATCACCACCCCCTTTTGTACCGCTTTTGGCCGCCATAAGTGTGGCAGGGTATGCTCAGACGTGAGTCCCTTGCTCACTTTGCCACTGGATTCAAGCAAGCCGGGCTGAAGACGGCTGGAATGCCAGAAACCGGTCCTCGGAAGCTTGTTTCCGGTCCAGGGAAGACATGGCTTGGCAGTTCGGGCTGGACTGTTCCCATGAGGCACAGGGTCAGACTGATTTGCATATAGCCATGTCTGAACTGGGGTGACAGAGTGGGCTAAAGAACGGTGATGGATTAAACCCAGATCTTTTGACTGGGTGTGAGTGTTTGATTGATTCAGATGCTCCGTCCATCACCACCCCCTTTTGTACCGCTTTTGGCCGCCATAAGTGTGGCAGGGCATGCTCAGACGTGAGTCCCTTGCGCACTTTGCCACTGGATTCAAGCAAGCCGGGCTGAAGACGGCTGGAATGCCAGAAACCGGTCCTCGGAAGCTTGTTTCCGGTCCAGGGAAGACATGGCTTGGCAGTTCGGGCTGGACTGTTCCCATGAGGCACAGGGTCAGACTGATTTGCATATAGCCATGTCTGAACTGGGGTGGCAGAGTGGGCTAAAGAACGGTAATGGATTCAACCCGGATCTTTTGACTGGGTGTGAGTGTTTGATTGGTTCAGATGCTCCGTCCATCACCACCCCCTTTTGTACCGCTTTTGGCCGCCATAAGTGTGGCAGGGTATGCTCAGACGTGAGTCCCTTGCTCACTTTGCCACTGGATTCAAGCAAGCCGGGCTGAAGACGGCTGGAATGCCAGAAACCGGTCCTCGGAAGCTTGTTTCCGGTCCAGGGAAGACATGGCTTGGCAGTTCGGGCTGGACTGTTCCCATGAGGCACAGGGTCAGACTGATTTGCATATAGCCATGTCTGAACTGGGGTGACAGAGTGGGCTAAAGAACGGTGATGGATTAAACCCAGATCTTTTGACTGGGTGTGAGTGTTTGATTGATTCAGATGCTCCGTCCATCACCACCCCCTTTTGTACCGCTTTTGGCCGCCATAAGTGTGGCAGGGCATGCTCAGACGTGAGTCCCTTGCGCACTTTGCCACTGGATTCAAGCAAGCCGGGCTGAAGACGGCTGGAATGCCAGAAACCGGTCCTCGGAAGCTTGTTTCCGGTCCAGGGAAGACATGGCTTGGCAGTTCGGGCTGGACTGTTCCCATGAGGCACAGGGTCAGACTGATTTGCATATAGCCATGTCTGAACTGGGGTGGCAGAGTGGGCTAAAGAACGGTAATGGATTCAACCCGGATCTTTTGACTGGGTGTGAGTGTTTGATTGGTTCAGATGCTCCGTCCATCACCACCCCCTTTTGTACCGCTTTTGGCCGCCATAAGTGTGGCAGGGTATGCTCAGACGTGAGTCCCTTGCTCACTTTGCCACTGGATTCAAGCAAGCCGGGCTGAAGACGGCTGGAATGCCAGAAACCGGTCCTCGGAAGCTTGTTTCCGGTCCAGGGAAGACATGGCTTGGCAGTTCGGGCTGGACTGTTCCCATGAGGCACAGGGTCAGACTGATTTGCATATAGCCATGTCTGAACTGGGGTGACAGAGTGGGCTAAAGAACGGTGATGGATTAAACCCAGATCTTTTGACTGGGTGTGAGTGTTTGATTGATTCAGATGCTCCGTCCATCACCACCCCCTTTTGTACCGCTTTTGGCCGCCATAAGTGTGGCAGGGCATGCTCAGACGTGAGTCCCTTGCGCACTTTGCCACTGGATTCAAGCAAGCCGGGCTGAAGACGGCTGGAATGCCAGAAACCGGTCCTCGGAAGCTTGTTTCCGGTCCAGGGAAGACATGGCTTGGCAGTTCGGGCTGGACTGTTCCCATGAGGCACAGGGTCAGACTGATTTGCATATAGCCATGTCTGAACTGGGGTGGCAGAGTGGGCTAAAGAACGGTAATGGATTCAACCCGGATCTTTTGACTGGGTGTGAGTGTTTGATTGGTTCAGATGCTCCGTCCATCACCACCCCCTTTTGTACCGCTTTTGGCCGCCATAAGTGTGGCAGGGTATGCTCAGACGTGAGTCCCTTGCTCACTTTGCCACTGGATTCAAGCAAGCCGGGCTGAAGACGGCTGGAATGCCAGAAACCGGTCCTCGGAAGCTTGTTTCCGGTCCAGGGAAGACATGGCTTGGCAGTTCGGGCTGGACTGTTCCCATGAGGCACAGGGTCAGACTGATTTGCATATAGCCATGTCTGAACTGGGGTGACAGAGTGGGCTAAAGAACGGTGATGGATTAAACCCAGATCTTTTGACTGGGTGTGAGTGTTTGATTGATTCAGATGCTCCGTCCATCACCACCCCCTTTTGTACCGCTTTTGGCCGCCATAAGTGTGGCAGGGCATGCTCAGACGTGAGTCCCTTGCGCACTTTGCCACTGGATTCAAGCAAGCCGGGCTGAAGACGGCTGGAATGCCAGAAACCGGTCCTCGGAAGCTTGTTTCCGGTCCAGGGAAGACATGGCATGGCAGTTCGGGCTGGACTGTTCCCATGAGGCACAGGGTCAGACTGATTTGCATATAGCCATGTCTGAACTGGGGTGGCAGAGTGGGCTAAAGAACGGTGATGGATTAAACCCAGATCTTTTGACTGGGTGTGAGTGTTTGATTGATTCAGATGCTCCGTCCATCACCACCCCCTTTTGTACCGTTTTCAGCCGCCATAAGTGTGGCAGGGTATGCTCAGACGTGAGTCCCTTGCTCACTTTGCCACTGGATTCAAGCAAGCCGGGATAAAGACGGCTGGAATGCCAGAAACCGGTCCTCGGAAGCTTGTTTTCAGTCCAGGGAAGACATGGCTTGGCAGTTCGGGCTGGACTGTTCCCATGAGGCACAGGGTCAGACTGATTTGCATATAGCCATGTCTGAACTGGGCTGGCAGAGTGGGCTAAAGAACGGTGATGGATTAAACCCAGATCTTTTGACTGGGTGTGGGTGTTTGATTGATTCAGATGCTCCGTCCATCACCACCCCCTTTTGTACCGCTTTTGGCCGCCATAAGTGTGGCAGGGTATACTCAGACATGAGTCCCTTGCTCACTTTGCCACTGGATTCAAGCAAGCCGGGCTGAAGACGGCTGAAATGCCAGAAACCGGTCCTCGGAAGCTTGTTTCTGGTCCAGGGAAGACATGGCTTGGCAGTTCGGGCTGGACTGTTCCCATGAGGCACAGGGTCAGACTGATTTGCATATAGCCATGTCTGAACTGGAGTGGCAGAGTGGGCTAAAGAACGGTGATGGATTCAACCCGGATCTTTTGACTGGGTGTGAGTGTTTGATTGATTCAGATGCTCCATCCATCACCACCCCCTTTTGTACCGCTTTTGGCCACCATAAGTGTGGCAGGGTATGCTCAGATGTGAGTCCCTTGCTCACTCTGCCACTGGATTCAAGCAAGCCGGGCTGAAGACGGCTGGAATGCCAGAAACCGGTCCTCGGAAGCTTGTGTCCGGTCCAGGGAAGACATGGCTTGGCAGTTCGGGCTGGACTGTTCCCATGAGGCACAGGGTCAGACTAATTTGCATATAGCCACGTCTGAACTGGGGTGGCAGAGTGGGCTAAAGAACGGTGATGGATTAAACCCAGATCTTTTGACTGGGTGTGAGTGTTTGATTGATTCAGATGCTCCGTCCATCACCACCCCCTTTTGTACCGCTTTTGGCCGCCATAAGTGTGGCAGGGTATCCTCAGACGTGAGTCCCTTGCTCACTTTGCCACTGGATTCAAGCAAGCCGGGGTGAAGAAGGCTGGAATGCCAGAAACCGGTCCTCGGAAGCTTGTTTTCAGTCCAGGGAAGACATGGCTTGGCAGTTCGGGCTGGACTGTTCCCATGAGGCACAGGGTCAGACTGATTTGCATATAGCCATGTCTGAACTGGGGTGGCAGAGTGGGCTAAAGAACGGTGATGGATTAAACCCAGATCTTTTGACTGGGGGTGAGTGTCGTCCATTATTTCCTTGTGTTTGCTACTAGAGCCTGAGTCAGCCTCATCAGTGGGGCACGATAAGAACTAGTGACAACAATTGGTATAAAATGAAGAACTAGTGGCACCCTGGGACAACATCTTGTAGGTCATCAAGAAAGAAACAGCTGACGTTGTCCAGTTAAGCGCCTTCACAAAGAGCTGACGCTGTCCACTTCACAACATTTAGAAGTAAAAGAACTCAGAGGAAGGGTCCCATACCAAAATGAAATATAAAGACTTAGCTCAGGAGGGTCAACCTCATCAAAAAAGGGTTCCAGTTTAAAATCTACTTTAAATTCAAGAAATTCAGAAGCTAAGGAACCTGTTCCCACTTGCCCAATGTAAATAAGTGTCTTATGCAGCCAGTATGAGCTCCTAATACCAGCCTCAGTGACCCCGCTGAGGTCTGCTGGAGTGGTCCAGAGATTGGCACAGACTAGTTGGGTAAAGGATTGTTGATGTACCTGAACCAGGGTACTTTTAGGGCATCAGGTAACCTGAGGACACCCTGTAGACCATGCGGATAGACTAATAGCTCAGCTCCCACCCAAACTCTGCGTCAATATAATAAAGGTCTAGGCCCTATTCTGGAACTGAATGCAGTGCTGACAGGAAGGTCAGTCAATGAACGCATAAAGCATTTTTCAACTTTATCCAGCGAGCTACGATCTTTGTGGCCCCAAGGTCCGCTCAAAACGATGCAGCACCAACAGCTTGCTTGGAGATTTGTAGAGCCGAGAGATACGGGGAAATTGGGAGACTTATCACTGAGATTTTAAAATATGGACATTCGTAATTGAGGTTTTAATGAAATTGTTACAAAGAATTGCGTGTGATTTTTATCATTTTATAAAATTAAATAAAGATCTTTAAAATGAGACAAACAACTAACGCTGTCCAGTTCAGCACCTTCACAAAGAGCCGATGCTGTCCAGTTCAGCACCTTCACACAGAGCCGATGCTGTCCAGTTCAGCACCTTCACAAAGAGCCGATGCTGTCCAGTTCAGCACATTCACAAATAGCCGACGATGTCCAGTTCAGAATCTTCACAAAGAGCTGACGTTCTCCAGTTCAGCACCTTCAAATAGAGCCGATGCTGTCCAGTTCAGCACCTTCACAAAGAGCCGATGCTGTCCAGTTCAGCACATTCACAAATAGCCGACGATGTCCAGTTCAGAATCTTCACAAAGAGCTGACGTTCTCCAGTTCAGCACCTTCACACAGAGCCGATGCTGTCCAGTTCAGCACCTTCACAAAGAGCCGATGCTGTCCAGTTCAGCACATTCACAAATAGCCGACGATGTCCAGTTCAGAATCTTCACAAAGAGCTGACGTTCTCCAGTTCAGCACCTACACAAAGAGCCGATGCTACCCAGTTTCGTACCTTCACAAAGAGCTGATTCTGTCCAGTTCAGCACCTTCACAAAGAGCCGATTCTGTCCAGTTCAGCACCTTCACAAAGAGCCGATTCTGTCCAGTTCAGCACCTTCACAAAGAGCTGATGCTGTCCAGTTCAGCACCTTCACAAATAGCCGACGATGTCCAGTTCAGCACCTTCACACAGAGCTGATTCTGTCCAGTTCAGCACCTTCACACAGAGCCGATGCTGTCCAGTTCAGCACCTTCACAAATAGCCGACGATGTCCAGTTCAGCACCTCCACAAAGAGCCGATGCTGTCCAGTTCAGCACCTTCACACAGAGCCGATGCTGTCCAGTTCAGGGCCTTCACAAAGAGCCGATGCTGTCCAGTTCAGCACCTTCACAAATAGCCGACGATGTCCAGTTCAGCACCTTCACAAAGACCCGATGCTGTCCAGTTCAGCACCTTCACACAGAGCCGATGCTGTCCAGTTCAGGACCTTCACAAAGAGCCGATGCTGTCCAGTTCAGCACCTTCACAAAGACCCGATGCTGTCCAGTTCAGCGCATTCATAAAGAGCTGATGCTGTCCAGTTCAGCACCTTCACACAGAGCCGATGCTGTCCAGTTCAGCACCTCCACACAGAGCTGACGCTGTCCAGTTCAGCACCTTCACAAAGAGCTGATTCTGTCCAGTTCAGCACCTTCACAAAGAGCCGATGCTGTCCAGTTCAGCACCTTCACACAGAGCTGATTCTGTCCAGTTCAGCACCTTCATAAAGAGCTGATGCTGTCCAGTTCAGCACCTTCACACAGAGCCGATGCTGTCCAGTTCAGCACCTCCACACAGAGCTGACGCTGTCCAGTTCAGCACCTTCACAAATAGCCGACAATGTCCAGTTCAGCACCTTCACAAAGACCCGATGCTGTCCAGTTCAGCACCTTCACACAGAGCCGATGCTGTCCAGTTCAGGACCTTCACAAAGAGCCGATGCTGTCCAGTTCAGCACCTTCACAAATAGCCGACGATGTCCAGTTCAGCACCTTCACAAAGACCCGATGCTGTCCAGTTCAGCGCATTCATAAAGAGCTGATGCTGTCCAGTTCAGCACCTTCACACAGAGCCGATGCTGTCCAGTTCAGCACCTCCACACAGAGCTGACGCTGTCCAGTTCAGCACCTTCACAAATAGCCGATGCTGTCCAGTTCAGCACCTTCACAAAGAGCCGATGCTGTCCAGTTCAGCGCCTTCACAAATAGCCGACGATGTCCAGTTCAGAATCTTCACAAAGAGCTGACGTTCTCCAGTGCAGCACCTTCACAAAGAGCAGACGCTGTCCAGTTCAGCACATTCACAAAGAGCAGACGCTGTCCAGTTCAGCGCCTTCACAAGTAGCCGATGCTGTCCAGTTCAGCACCTTCACAAAGAGCCGATGCTGTCCAGTTCAGCACATTCACAAAGAGCCGACACTGTCCAGTTCAGGGCCTTCACAAATAGCCGATGCTACCCAGTTTAGCACCTTCACAAAGAGCCGATGCTGTCCAGTTCAGCACCTTCACAAAGAGCCGATGCTGTCCAGTTCAGCACCTTCAGAAAGAGCCGATGCTGTCCAGTTCAGCACCTTCACAAAGAGCCGATGCTGTCCAGTTCAGAACATTCACAAAGAGCTGATGCTGTCCAGTTCAGCACCTTCACAAAGAGCTGATGCTGTCCAGTTCAGCACCTTCACAAAGAGCTGATTCTGTCCAGTTCAGCGCTTTTACAAAGAGCCGATGCTGTCCAGTGCAGCACGTTTAGGAAGAGCCGATGCTGTCCAGTTTAGCACCTTCACAAAAAGCTGAAGCTGTTCAGTTCAGCACCTTCACAAAGAGCCGATGCTGTCCAGTACAGCACGTTTAGGAAGAGCCGATGCTGTCCAGTTCAGCTCCTTCACAAAGAGCCGATGCTGTCCAGTTCAGCACCTACACAAAGAGCCAATGCTGTCCAGTTCAGCACCCTCACACAGAGCCGATGCTGTCCAGTTCAGCACTTTCACAAAGAGCTGATGCTGTCCAGTTCAGCACATTCACAAAGAGCTGATGCTGTCCAGTTCAGCACCTTCACACAGAGCCGATGCTGTCCAGTTCAGCACATTCACAAAGAGCTGATGCTGTCCAGTTCAGCACTTTCACAAAGAGCTGATGCTGTCCAGTTCAGCACCTTCAGAAAGAGCCGATGCTGTCCAGTTCAGCACCTTCACAAAGAGCCGATGCTGTCCAGTTCAGCACATTCACAAAGAGCTGATGCTGTCCAGTTCAGCACCTTCACAAAAAGCTGAAGCTGTTCAGTTCAGCACTTTCACAAAGAGCCAATGCTGTCCAGTACAGCACGTTTAGGAAGAGCCGATGCTGTCCAGTTCAGCACCTTCACAAAGAGCCGATGCTGTCCAGTTCAGCACCTTCACACAGAGCCAATGCTGTCCAGTTCAGCACCCTCACACAGAGCCGATGCTGTCCAGTTCAGCACATTCACAAAGAGCTGACGCTGTCCAGTTCAGCACATTCACAAAGAGCCGATGCTGTTCAGTTCAGCACATTCACAAAGAGCCGATGCTGTCCAGTTCAGCACTTTTACAAAGAGCCGATGCTGTCTAGTTCGGCAGCTTCACAAAAAGCTGAAGCTGTTCAGTTCAGCACGTTCACAAAGAGCCGATGCTGTCCAGTTCAGCACATTCACAAAGAGCCGATGCTGTCCAGTTCAGCACCTTCACAAAGAGCTGATGCTGTCCAGTTCAGCACCTTCACAAAGAGCCAATGCTGTCCAGTTCAGCACCTTCACAAAGAGCCGATGCTGTCCAGTTCAGCACCTTCACACAGAGCCGATGCTGTCCAGTACAGCACGTTTAGGACGCGCCGATGCTGTCCAGTTCAGCACATTCACAAAGAGCCGATGCTGTCCAGTTCAGCACATTCACAAAGAGCCGATGCTGTCCAGTTCAGCACCTTCACAAAGAGCCAATGCTGTCCAGTACAGCACGTTTAGGAAGAGCCGATGCTGTCCAGTTCAGCACATTCACAAAGAGCCGATGCTGTCCAGTTCAGCACATTCACAAAGAGCTGATGCTGTTCAGTTCAGCACCTTCACAAAGAGCCGATGCTGTCCAGTTCAGCACATTCACAAAGAGCCGATGCTGTCCAGTTCAGCACCTTCACAAAGAGCCGATGCTGTCCAGTTCAGCACCTTTACAAAGAGCCAACACTGTCCAGTTCAGCACCTTCACAAAGAGCCAACACTGTCCAGTTCAGCACCTTCACAAAGAGCCAATGCTGTCCAGTTCAGCATCTTCACAAAGAGCCAACACTGTCCAGTTCAGCACCTTCACAAAGCGCCAATACTGCTGTCCATTTCAGCACATTCACAAAGAGCCAATGCTGTCCAGTTTCGCACCTTCACAAAGAGCCGATGCTGTCCAGTACAGCACGTTTAGGAAGAGCCGATGCTGTCCAGTTCAGCACCTTCACAAAGAGCCAACACTGTCCAGTTCAGCACCTTCACAAAGAGCCGATGCTTTCCAGTTCAGCACCTTCAAAAAGAGCTGATGCTGACCAGTTCAGCACATTCAAAAAGAGCCGATGCTATCCAGTTCAGCACAATCACAAAGAGCCGATGCTGACCAGTTCAGCACCTTCACAAAGAGCCGATGCTGTTCAGTTCAGCACCTTCACAAAGAGCCGATGCTGTCCAGTACAGCACGTTTAGGAAGAGCCGATGCTGTCCAGTTCAGCACCTTCACAAAGTACCGATGCTGTCCAGTTCAGCACCTTCACAAAGAGCAAAGGCTGTCCAGTTCAGCACCTTCACAAAGAGCCAACACTGTCCAGTTCAGCACCTTCACAAAGAGCCAACACTGTCCAGTTCAGCACCTTCACAAAGAGCCAACACTGTCCAGTTCAGCACCTTCACAAATGGCCAACACTGTCCAGTTCAGCACCTTCACAAAGAGCCAACACTGTCCAGTTGAGCACCTTCACAAAGAGCCGATTCTGTCCAGTTCAGCACATTCACAAAGAACCGATGCTGTCCAGTTCAGCACCTTCACAAAGAGCTGATGCTGTCCAGTTCAGCACATTCACAAAAAGCCGATGCTCTCCAGTTCAGCACCGTCACAAAGAGCTGATGCTGTCCAGTTCAGAACCTTCACAAAGAGCAGAGGCTGTTCAGTTCAGTACTTTCACAAAGAGCCGATGCTGTCCAGTGCAGCACGTTTAGGAAGGGTCGATGCTGTCCAGTTTAGCACCTTCACAAAAAGCTGAAGCTGTTCAGTTCAGCACCTCCACAAAGAGCCGATGCTGTCCAGTTCAGCACCTTCACAAAAAGCTGAAGCTGTTCAGTTCAGCACCTTCACAAAGAGCTGATGCTGTCCAGTACAACACATTTAGGAAGAGCCGATGCTGTCCAGTTCAGCACCTTCACGCAGAGCTGATGCTGTCCAGTTCAGCACATTCACAAAGAGCCTATGCTGTCCAGTACAGCACGTTTAGGAAGAGCCGATGCTGTCCAGTTCAGCACAATCACAAAGAGCCAATGCTGTCCAGTTTAGCACCTCCACAAAGAGCCGATGCTCTCCAGTTTAGCACCTTCACAAAAAGCTGAAGCTGTTCAGTTCAGCACCTTCACACAGAGCCGATGCTGTCCAGTTCAGGGCCTTCACAAAGAGCCAATGCTGTCCAGTTCAGCACGTTTAGGAAGAGCCGATGCTGTCCAGTTCAGCACCTTCACAAAGAGCCAATGCTGTCCAGTTCAGCACATTCACAAAGAGCCGATGCTGTCCAGTTCAGCACCTTCACAAAGAGCATATGCTGTCCAGTTCAGCACCTTCACAAAGAGCTGATGCTGTTCAGTTCAGCACCTTCACAAAGAGCCGATGCTGTCCAGTTCAGCACCTTCACAAAGAACTGATTCTGTCCAGTTCACCACTTTTACAAAGAGCCGATGCTGTCCAGTTCAGCACATTCACAAAGAGCCGATGCTGTTCAGTTCAGCACATTCACAAAGAGCCGATGCTGTCCAGTTCAGCACATTCACAAAGAGCAGATGCTGTTCAGTTCAGCACCTTCACAAAGAGCCGATGCTGTCCAGTTCAGCACATTCACAAAGAGCAGATGCTGTTCAGTTCAGCACCTTCACAAAGAGCCGATGCTGTCCAGTTCAGCACATTCACAAAGAGCCGATGCTGTCCAGTACAGCACATTCACAAAGAGCAGATGCTGTCCAGTTCAGCACATTCACAAAGAGCAGATGCTGTTCAGTTCAGCACCTTCACAACGAGCCAATGCTATCCAGTTCAGCACATTCACAAAGAGCAGATGCTGTTCAGTTCAGCACCTTCACAAAGAGCCGATGCTGTCCAGTTCAGCACATTCACAAAGAGCCGATGCTGTCCAGTTCAGCACGTTTAGGAAGAGCAGATGCTGTTCAGTTCAGCACTTTCACAAAGAGCCAACACTGTCCAGCTCAGCACCTTAACAAAGAGCCGATGCTGTCCAGTTCAGCACCTTCACAAAGAGCCGATTCTGTCCAGTTCAGCACCTTCACAAAGAGCATATGCTGTTCAGTTCAGCACCTTCACACAGAGCCGATGCTGTCCAGTTCAGCACCTTCACAAAAAGCTGAAGCTGTTCAGTTCAGCACCTCCGCAAAGAGCCGATGCTGTCCAGTACAGCACGTTTAGGAAGAGCCGATGCTGTCCAGTTCAGCACCTTCACACAGAGCCGATGCTGTCCAGTTCAGCACATTCACAAAGAGCCGACGCTGTCCAGTTCAGCACTTTTACAAAGAGCCGATGCTGTCCAGTTCAGCACATTCACAAAGAGCCGATGCTGTCCAGTTCAGCACTTTTACAAAGAGCCGATGGTGTCCAGTTCAGCCTCTTCACAAAAAGCTGACGCTGTTCAGTTCAGCACCTTCACAAAGAGCTGATGCTGTCCAGTACAACACATTTAGGAAGAGCCGATGCTGTCCAGTTCAGCACCTTCACACAGAGCCGATGCTGTCCAGTTCAGCACATTCACAAAGAGCCGATGCTGTTCAGTTCAGCACCTTCACAAAGAGCCGATGCTGTCCAGTTCAGCACATTCACAAAGAGCCGATGCTGTCCAGTTCAGCACGTTTAGGAAGAGCCAATGCTGTCCAGTTCAGCACCTTCACAAAGAGCCAATGTTGTCCAGTTCAGCACATTCACAAAGAGCCAACACTGTCCAGCTCAGCACCTTAACAAAGAGCCGATGCTGTCCAGTTCAGCACCTTCACAAAGAGCCGATTCTGTCCAGTTCAGCACATTCACAAAGAGCAGATGCTGTTCAGTTCAGCACCTTCACAAAGAGCCGATGCTGTCCAGTTCAGCACATTCACAAAGAGCAGATGCTGTTCAGTTCAGCACCTTCACAAAGAGCCGATGCTGTCCAGTTCAGCACATTCACAAAGAGCCAATGCTGTCCAGCTCAGCACCTTCACAAAGAGCCGATGCTGTCCAGTTCAGCACCTTCACAAAGAGCCGATTCTGTCCAGTTCAGCACCTTCACAAAGAGCATATGCTGTTCAGTTCAGCACCTTCACACAGAGCCGATGCTGTCCAGTTCAGCCTCTTCACAAAAAGCTGACGCTGTTCAGTTCAGCACCTTCACAAAGAGCTGATGCTGTCCAGTACAACACATTTAGGAAGAGCCGATGCTGTCCAGTTCAGCACCTTCACACAGAGCCGATGCTGTCCAGTTCAGCACATTCACAAAGAGCCAATGCTGTCCAGTTTAGCACCTTCACAAAAAGCTGATGCTGTTCAGTTCAGCACCTTCACAAAGAGCTGATGCTGTTCAGTTCAGCACCTTCACAAAGAGCCGATGCTGTCCAGTTCAGCACCTTCACAAAAAACTGATTCTGTCCAGTTCACCACTTTTACAAAGAGCCGATGCTGTCCAGTTCAGCACATTCACAAAGAGCTGATGCTGTTCAGTTCAGCACCTTCACAAAGAGCTGATACTGTCCAGTTCAGCACATTCACAAAGAGCCGATGCTGTCCAGTTCAGCACATTCACAAAGAGCTGATGCTGTCCAGTTCAGCACCTTCACAAAGAGCCAACACTGTCCAGCTCAGCACCTTAACAAAGAGCTGATGCTGTCCAGTTCAGCACCTTCACAAAGAGCTGATGCTGTTCAGTTCAGCACCTTCACAAAGAGCCGATGCTGTCCAGTTCAGCACCTTCACAAAGAACTGATTCTGTCCAGTTCACCACTTTTACAAAGAGCCGATGCTGTCCAGTTCAGCACATTCACAAAGAGCTGATGCTGTTCAGTTCAGCACCTTCACAAAGAGCTGATGCTGTCCAGTTCAGCACATTCACAAAGAGCCGATGCTGTCCAGTTCAGCACATTCACAAAGAGCTTTTGCTGTCCAGTTCAGCACATTCACAAAGAGCCGATGCTGTCCAGTTCAGCACTTTTACAAAGTGCCGATGCTGTCCAGTTCAGCACCTTCACAAAGAGTCGTTGCTGTCCAGTACAGCACCTTCACAAAGAGCTGATGCTGTCTAGTACAGCACGTTTAGGAAAAGCCGATGCTGTCCAGTTCAGCACCTTCACAAAGTACTGATGCTGTCCAGTTCAGCACCTTCACACAGAGCCGATGCTGTCCAGTTCAGCACCTTCACACAAAGCCGATGCTGTCCAGTTCAGCACGTTTAGGAAGAGCCGATGCTGTCCAGTTCAGCACAGTCACAAAGAGCCAATGCTGTCCAGTTTAGCACCTCCACAAAAAGCCGATGTTGTCCAGTTTAGCACCTTCACAAAAGCTGAAGCTGTTCAGTTCAGCACCTTCACAAAGAGCCAATGCTGTCCAGTTCAGCACATTCACAAAGATCATTTGCTGTCCAGTTCAGCACCTTCACAAAGAGCTGATGCTGTTCAGTTCAGCACCTTCACAAAGAACTGATTCTGTCCAGTTCACCACTTTTACAAAGAGCCGATGCTGTTCAGTTCAGCACCTTCACAAAGAGCCGATGCTGTCCAGTTCAGCACCTTCACAAAGAACTGATTCTGTCCAGTTCACCACTTTTACAAAGAGCCGATGCTGTTCAGTTCAGCACCTTCACAAAGAGCCGATGCTGTCCAGTACAGCACATTCACAAAAAGCTGAAGCTGTTCAGTTCAGCACCTTCACAAAGAGGCGATGCTGTCCAGTTCAGCACCTTCACAAAGAACTGATTCTGTTCAGTTCACCACTTTTACAAAGAGCCGATGCTGTCCAGTTCAGCACATTCACAAAGAGCCGATGCTGTCCAGTTCAGCACCTTCACAAAGAGCCGTTGCTGTCCAGTACAGCACGTTTAGGAAGAGCCGATGCTGTCCAGTTCAGCACCTTCACAAAGTACCGATGCTGTCCAGTTCAGGACCTTTCAAACAGAGCCGATGCTGTCCAGTTCAGCACCTTCACACAGAGCCGATGCTGTCCAGTTCAGCACGTTTAGGAAGAGCCGACTCTGTCCAGTTCAGCACATTCACAAAGAGCCAAGGGTGTCCAGTTCAGCACATTCACAAAGAGCCGATGCTGTGCAGTACAGCACATTCACAAAAAGCTGAAGCTGTTCAGTTCAGCACCTTCACAAAGAGCCGATGCTGTCCAGTTCAGCACCTTCACAAAGAACTGATTCTGTCCAGTTCAGCACTTTTACAAAGAGCCGATGCTGTCCAGTTCAGCACCTTCACACAGAGCCGATGCTGTCCAGTTCAGGACCTTCACAAAGAGCCGATGCTGTCCAGTTCAGCACCTTCACAAAGAGCCGTTGCTGTCCAGTTCAGCACCTTCACAAAGTACCGATGCTGTCCAGTTCAGCACCTTTCAAACAGAGCCGATGCTGTCCAGTTCAGCACCTTCACACAGAGCCGATGCTGTCCAGTTCAGCACGTTTAGGAAGAGCCGACTCTGTCCAGTTCAACACATTCACAAAGAGCTTTTGCTGTCCAGTTCAGCACATTCACAAAGAGCCGATGCTGTCCAGTTCAGCACATTCACAAAGAGCTTTTGCCTTCCAGTTCAGCACATTCACAAAGAGCCG
Source organism: Lissotriton vulgaris (assembly GCF_964263255.1). Classification (NCBI taxonomy): domain Eukaryota; kingdom Metazoa; phylum Chordata; class Amphibia; order Caudata; family Salamandridae; genus Lissotriton; species Lissotriton vulgaris. Next base: position 10,970,949 of record NC_141694.1, read on the forward strand.
ATGCTGTCCAGTTCAGCACATTCACAAAGAGCTTTTGCCTTCCAGTTCAGCACATTCACAAAGAGCCGATGCTGTCCAGTTCAGCACATTCACAAAGAGCCGATGCTGTCCAGTACAGCACATTCTCAAAGAGCCGATGCTGTCCGGTTCAGCACATTCACAAAGAGCCGATGCTGTCCAGTTCAGCACATTCACAAAGAGCCGATGCTGTCCAGTTCAGCATCTTCACAAAGAGCCGATGCTGTCCAGTTCAGCACTTTCAGATATAAAGCTGACGCTTTCCCGTTCGAGCTGGACTGGTCCCAAGACAAGCAGGGTCAAGAGTGATTTGCATATGGATGGGTCCAAACTGGGGTGGCGCAGTGAGCAAAAGAACTATGGACTCAAACCAGATTCCTTGTCTTGGGGTGAGTGGTTCAAAAGTGTCAGCGCTCCATCCATCATCTCCTTGTGTTTGGTTTGTTCAGCCGAAGTGGGATGAGTTTACCTAGACATGGGTCCCTTGCTTGCTTTGCCACCGGATTGAAGCTAGCCTGGCTGATGAGGGGTGGTGCCCCAAAACCAGTCATAGGATGATTTTTTCTGGTCAAGAGAGAACCAGGCCTGGCACTTTAGGCTGGAATGTTCCAATGACGAGCAGGGTCAAGACTGCATATGGCTTGGTCCAAACTGGGGTGTCATAGTGAGCAATAAACGATGGATTTAGCCCAGATCTGTGGCTGGGGGCCAGTGGTTGAAATGTTTTGGCAGTCTGTCCATCATCATCTTTTTGTGTTTTCTGTCCAGTTCATCACCTTCACAAAGAGCTGACGCTACCCACGTCAGCACCCTCACAAAGAGATGGCGCTGTCCAGCTCAGCACTCCAGAAAGAGCTGGCCCTGTCCAGTTTAGCACCTCCCAAAAGAGTTGGCGCTGTCCAGTTTAGCACCTCCCAAAAGAGTTGGCGCTGTCCAATTCAGCACCTCCCAAAAGAGTTGGCGCTGTCCAGTTCAGCACCTTCACAAAGAGCCGACACCGTGAAGGAGAGAACGCTTTAAGAGAGAAGAAGGTGTGAGCAGATGGTGAAAGAGTGACTGTGGTGATCAGGAGTCTAGAGTGCACAAGTACTGGTGAACTGGAAGGAAGACCATGAAAGTCAAGGGTAGGACAGTGGTGGAGAGAAAGCACTAAGCAGGCAGCTGTGCTGAGGATGGTGGCAGGGGGGCAGTAGTGAGCAGGTGACAGGGCTGGAATTTACGCGTGAGGTCAGATAGAGGTGAGCAGGTAGTAGGTGAGAAGAGATAAAATAATGGTGAGACAGTAGGGAGCAGGTGGTAAGAGAGAAGCTGTGAATGGAGGCACAGGCGAGTAGGTGGTAGGGGGCAGGTAGAAGAAACATAGACAGTATCTGGGATCAAAAGGTCTATTTTGCTTAAATGACAGGGTGGATACAGATTGTCCCACAAAGAAACCTTTAAAATGGGTTCTCAGGTTTGCCCAATTGATTATGTCTTTACATATGCTTGGAACTTTGAATTAATTAAGGGGTTCCTTGTATGTCAAAGGGAAGGAAGCGACCATATTTATCTACAGATTGAGTTTGTAAATGAGCTTCCAAGTACACAAGATAAAGTACTCCCACATGAAGTTGCGTACCCTAAGCGGGCGACAACAAGACTATCCGAAGAATGTATTGCAAAATTGGCAACCTTACAACAAAGGATAGATCTGGGAATACTAGAGGGTAAAACCTGGAATGGTTTGAGGATAAAATCGTTCAGGTAGAGCAGTGTCTTAGAGTTAAACTAAAAAATAAGAAGACAGGAGCTAAGTCCCAACAAATAGCCCCAGTTAGGCAGGCTAAGTGGTATACAGAGGAATGCACCAATAAGGAAAGGAGATAAGGAGAGACGCACGATTACTCTGAGTCAAATATAACCTGGCTAGGTTTATTAATCTTAGAAATCTAAGAAACGAATTTAAAAAGCTAGTTACAAATCTGAAAAGGTCTTATTAAGAACAATGCTGGGAAAACCTGTTGGAAACAAAAAATAAACAGAAGTTCTGGAAGCAGATACAGGCAGCATCCAGACACTGGTTGGGGCCATGAACTGAGTGGTTGAAGAAACTGCTTGGGAACAATGTCTGAAGAAATTGTATGGGAACGCCCCTCTTTTTCATTGCTCCTGGTGGAGCGGTGGAGTGCGGCTGCGGCGTGCCAGAACTCGTGGTCTGGACATAACTATGGAGTAGCCCCATTACATCCACCAAATCTCGCAACTTTTATGAGACACTCTCGGGACCTGCCGCATATCATTTGAAGCCCACCACCGGGGCCACCTGTGTGCCAGTGGGGCGGAAGATTGGCCTGACATAAACCTAGTGGAGACGGCGTGACAGGTCAGGGGCCTCAACACTACCCTACAGCGGCATTTTTTGCATCCCGGATTGGCGGTGTGCTCACGGTGTGCTGACGGAGTGGCCTGGTAGGGACTAAGGCACTAGCTTGAGGAGACGCGCTGTCCTCCTGGTGCCCCCCGAGGGCTGTCCACTTCCCTGAAGTTACTAAAGATTGCAAAGGCTCCACCATGGGGAAGCCGGACCGCGTCCAATTGAAATTAACCTTCGAGCAGACGAAGAAACAACAAGATAATGCCACAGAGTCACAGACCCCTTCCCAGCCCACGATGTCGGAGGCCGGTGGGACAACAGGCGACGCCATACAATCCATGTTTCATACTGTACAGACCTCCCTCACGAACAAAGATGGTAAAATCGACTCCCTGACCTACAGGGTAGATCGTATGTTGGAACGTCTCGATAGACATACTGAACGTATAGACATGGCGGAACGGAGGATTTCAGAGGCCGAGGACTCAAAGGCGCAAATGGATGCAAAACAAACGAGGATGGAGTAGCAGTTGGCGACCATGGCGGCGAAGGCAGAGGACTTGGAAGCCAGGTCTCGAAGGTACAATATCCGCCTGATGGGTGTTTCGTAAACCACGAACACGGGCCCAATGGAGCAATAAGTCGAGAAACTGCTGATTACCTTGTTGGGCCGAGACACTTTCTCCGATGTATTTATTGTCGAAAGGGCACCCAGGTCGTTGGCCCCGAGGCCGCCTGCTGGGTCCAGGCTGTGGCCCAGTATAGCTAAGATACTAAACTACAGAGACCGCGATGCAGCACTGCGGAAGGCCAGGGAACTTGGTAAGCTCACCCACGAGGGGATGGATCTGTTGCTGTACCCAGACTTCACATCAGCGGTACAAGAAGCTCGAAAAAATTCATGGATCCGAAGCAGAAATTGCGTGAACTCAACATTCCATATGCAATGCTGTATCCGGCGAGGCTCAAAATCACGGTAGAGGGCAAAACTCGGATATTCAATGATACAGCGGAGGTGCAGAAATTCCTCAAACAGAAAGCAAAACTAGGCGTGCGAAAAAGAGCGCCACGTAGCGAACAGGGAGAGCAGCCGATCCTGTCTGATGTGGAATAGCCTTGCCCCGAGACTGTAACGATGCCATGGAGTTCTGGACTTTTTAGTTCCGTCCAGAGGTGTCAGGGACAACACCCGAAGACCCCGGAGTTCTACCTGTCTCGGTGCACAAATAAACAGAAACACGGGCTTCTCGATGGTGGCGTCAAAGACCAAAGGTTTATTACTGCAGGGACACAGAAGTCACAGAAACTACACAAGGGCAGTATCTAGGAGCCTGTTCCATTTGTACAAAGTGGGTTGCTCCTTAAATACTAAATTTTTAGCTTGGGGCGACATTCTTCACATGCTAGTACATTTCTAAACCTTCATGTCCTAAACAATAAATATTTGGTGTTACACAAGAATCATCAACAATATCTGATGTCAAAACATTACGAACGAGGGGTTCCCACTGTTCCATCATAATCTCATGTCAACTTTTCATTCAAGACCCGGACCGCCTCATCGTAAATTTCGTTACCTCCCCCTAATAAAGGCCCAGAAGGAAAGGAGCAGTGCCAGGTGCAGGAGATAGAAAAGCAGGATAAGAGATGTTTGTGGGTCGTAAATGGGCAAGGCTACCAGCTTCGGCCGCCTAATCATGATCAGGCCAACGAACACGAGAACCAGTATAGCAGGACTGGCCTCAGGCTGGGGAGGCAGCTTTTGCCGAGTCATGCGGCCACAGCGTTTCTGGCCTAAGGTGTACGTGTCACTAGCAAGGTGAATCGCCGGCTAAGGCTTACGTGTCCTTAAACAAAATGGATTGATCAGAGGTCATTGTGTGTCTATTGACTATGTGAGGGCAAGAATACAAAATGGCTGCCGTGATCTAAGATGGATGCCATGGGTAAACCAGAAATATGTTTATAACAGGAGTGCTCTTGCTCGTAGCATAGCGAAAACACCAGGATATGCTAAATGGATCATTTGCGGTTCACTGATACCAAAATTATGAGTTTACGACAATGTTGAAAACACGGGTTCAAATCGCCACGGAACCTCAGACCCTCCTTTTGCCCTTACATAGGCAATTACTCAGTCTATGTCAGAGTCTATCTCGATGTTCATTAGGTCAGTGATATGTTGTTGCATCATCATCCTTTCTCGTACCTTATCTCCAAACACAGGTGGTTTTCTAAAACAGGTTGCAGTACAGAGACTACACAAAGCGGGACCACATTGGATAATAAGGCAGCACGAGAACAGGAATACTAAGACAATACCAATGACCATCAGAACCTTCCATCCCCACGCTGATAGTAGAGTCCAAAGCCACTCCATTAAGGACCAGTTTCCCTTGTCTACATGAATGGAGTCGGAAATCTTGTGTAGCTTGGAGATTGCTTCGTATACAGTCGGAGCATTATTGGGTATGAAAACACAGCAGCTCGATTGGATCATTCTGCATACCCCACCTCGATCTGCAAGTATTACGTCAAGAACCATACGATTCTGCAACGTCAAGAGACGATCCGCCTGGAGCTCAGCTGTTAAATTACTAAGGGCACCAGCAGTTTCTGTAATAGTAGATTCAACTACCCGTGTTAGCTGACGTAGATTTCTACTATTGGCCATAGGCCCCCAGAACGGAAGGAAACCTTTGAATAAGTCTCCGGCTTCCTGACCAGCGGTATCTTCCTTGCTGAAAACACCTCTTGCTACTCTGGTCTTGTGATAATCTGGAGAAGCAGTGTATGTTGGAGGTAACAGTCGAGCAATATAGCATGAACCTGAAAAGTCAGCAGGCAGCCATGTATATGCTCTATCTTGACAAATGAAGTAGGTACCTCTAGCAGTAAGAAAGGCAGGGGAAGAGTTAGACGGATACACGTAAGTCTCAACGCACTCACTCTTCCCTAGCTGAGCTCTTGGATTTCTCCCATTACCTTGCAAACAGACTTGACCTCGGTGAGGCACGACCCAAACTGGGGTGGAGCTCTTACGCTTGCTTTCACCCAAACTAATGCGATACTCCGTAGAATTCCAACTCAGGTATACTCGTAATTCATCTCTAGGGTAAGATGGGGTGTTATTGACGTCTTTAATCATGTCAATGATTCCCTTGACTAAAGCTTTATTAGCGGAGTTATATTTAGCGGAACGTGGTGGACGCGGAGGATAGGTTTCAAGGGCATAGACAAATATAGTCTGGAAGGCCTGAAATGATCCATTATAGCTAAAAGGTAAGACCAGATAGGGAATGCCTTTATCCATAGTATGTGGTATCAGTCCACATACCCAGCAGTCTGTTGTATTAACTACCAGTTGGTGTTGATGCAAGAGTTGTACAAAAGTGTTATTTATGAATTCTGAGCGTCGAGCTTGTTCGTGTTCAGGAAACGAGTGAAAAGAATGATAAGAAGCAACAGTAGAAGAAACCGGATAAAGGGGAGGTACTGTAGTTGTTATTGGTGTAAGGATTAAATGCACGCCAAAGACGATTCCACCCACCAACGTTATTAAAACAATCAAAAACGTAATTGCAAATTGCATCAGAAAACATTTGTTATGATGAATCTTGTAAAGTCTATTTCTGCGAATATAAATTACATTCTCTCGGTGCAGCTCAGGAAGCTCCATCTTCTACAACCGCTCGCGACCACTGATGATGTGTACGTAGTTGAAAATGCCTCTATCAGCCCTAGGAGTTCCCAGAACTAACAGAAAGATCGACCTTGTGTCTGACCCCCGCAGATTCAACTAGGCACACAGCCACGACCCTACGGCTACCCAGACGGCAAGGCAATTTAAAACAACATAACAATACAAAATATTAGCAAACTTCCTGGCTGGAGGCAATGTATCAAAATTCAAGTATGTAAAATAGGCAGTTTCCTGCTTTATTTGTCCTTTGTGTGAGACCGTAAGTTGTATCTCAATTTTCCTGGAGCTGTTTGATCCGGAAACAGTCTATTTTCAGCAGAGGTTGCAATGTTCAAGTTCGCAGATGGCAAATGTTCTTTTGATGCAGAGGACAAATGTTCGGTGTTCAAAGAAGCAGTTTCAGAAGGGAGTCAGAGTTCGGTGAATCAGTGATCGGTTCTGCATCGCTGAAAGGAATGTATTTGGGGACTGGTTCAGTTTCAGAAGCACTGATTCCTCTTTTCACCCAGTTGTCATAAGGAAGCGGAAGGGGCACACGTTTTGCGTGCGTCGCATGTATCCAGTTCTTTCTGCCAGCCACACGTATAGCAGTCCTCGTCGCCAACAGGACCTGGAATGGTCCGATGAATTTGGGTTGGAGATTACTCGTCTGTCCAAAGTTTCTGATGACCACTTGGTCACCGGGTTTCAGCTGATGACCTGGACTCTCCGGTGGCTTTGGCAATGCATCGAAAACCTGTTGGTGAATAAGACTCAATTTAGCAGTCAAGTCGAAAAGGTAATCAATTAACATTGGATATTCCAGCTGCTTAAACTCCTTCGGTCTAGGTACCCCCCAAATATTTGCAGGTCGACCGAATAAAATCTCATAAGGGCTAAGCCCTACTCGAGAATGTACAGTCGCTCTTGTGGATAACAGAGCCAGAGGTAGTGCATCTGGCCAAGACAAACCCGTGGAGGCCTGTATCTTGGCAAGTTTCAGTTTGAGGGTGCCATTGTAGCCCTCAACTAGACCAGCAGACTGGGGATGATTCGCACTGTGGAACTTTTGTCTTATTCCCAAACCGGCACACACACTCTGCATAACTTTCCCTACGAATTCACTTCCGTTATCTGACCATACAATCCGTGGCATTCCAAACCTGGGGAAGTATTCTTTGAGAAGAATTTTGGCAGTGGACAAGGTAGTGTTGTCCTTTAGTGGATATGCTTCGATCCATCTGGAAAAAGCACAGACTACCACTAGGACGTATTTTAGATTATTGCATCGATCCATGTGAATGAAATCTAACTGGATCACTTCAAAGGGGCAGGAAGGAGGAGCTAAGTGACCAGCAGGTGTGGGGATTCCCTTGCCAGGATTATGCATCAGACATATCATGCAATTTCTCACCACTCTCTCTGCACACTTACTAATCCCATCATTCTTCCAGACTGGAGCCAACATCTTACAAATCCCTTTAGAACTGATATGTGCTGCTCCATGTGCCATCGTTACTACCGCAAGCACATACGCATCAGGCAACATCCAACGCTGCTGTTCTGACAAATCAATCCAACACCCATTCGAGTCCAATTTACCCGTTTTCTCTTTCCATGCAAGCTTTTCCTCTTCAGTCGCTTCTTCTTGAATTGCTTTCACACTTTCCACTGTATCCTCACACATCCCAGACTCAGTAATCCATCTTGCAGACGTTGCAACATACATTCTACTCATCGTATTTCTAGCTGTCTGTTTAGCGGTCTCATCAGCAAACGCATTTCCACGACCAACATCATCCGTGATTGCTCGATGAGCACTGCATTTCACAATCGCAACTTCAGTCGGCAAGGTTAGAGATTCCAACAAGTCATTGACTAGCTGACCATGTTGGATCTTAGTCCCATGGGACGTAATGAAACCTCTTTCCTTCCACAATCGTCCAAAACTATGGGCAACGCCGAATGCGTACTGACTATCTGTGAAAACATTCACTCTCTTTCCCTTAGCTAAAACACACGCTCTTGTTAACGCGATTAATTCTGCAGCTTGGGCAGAATTCTGACTCACTCTTGCAGTCTCTACAATCGTGCTCAAAGTCGTTACTGTGTATGCAGCTGTCACATCACCATTCTCCAATTTAAAACAAGACCCGTCAACATACAACGTGCCATCTGGATCTGGTAACGGAGTGTCTTTAAGATCAATTCGTCCTTTTGTCTCTTCCTCGGTTCTGAAACAACAGTCATGTGGTTCGGAATCACTCGACTCCTGATTAGTCGGCAACAATGTTGCTGGATTCAATACATTGCATCTTTTGATCTGAATATGACTCGCTAACAGTGTCAGCTCATAGCCTGATAATCTAGCACTGGTAAGATGTTGCGTCTTGGTTCGGTTCATGAGTGTATCCACAGCATGAGGAACCATGACCACTAGCATGTTGTTCATGACCAAACCAGCAGATTGTCGAATGGACGCTGCAGCTGCTGCTGTAGCTCTCACGTTGCGTCAGAACACTCAATGCGCAACCTTCTCTCTCGTGAACATAGAGTGTAAATGGTTTACTGTAGTCGGGTGTACCCAACACCGGAGAAGAACACAATGTATTTCGTAACTCAGAAAAACTTTGCTGACATTCGGCGGACCATGGCACTGGATTCGGAACACCTTTCCCAGTCAAAGCCACCAATGGTTTTGCCAAAAGAGAAAAATTTGGGATCCATTGCCTACAGTATGAGGTAATACCTAAAAAGGCACGTACTTCTCTCTGTGTGCTAGGAACATTCATTTGCGTAATTGCTTTTATTCTCTCTGGGGTCAATCTTCTTCCCTCCTTTGACAAGAGATGACCTAGGTAGGTCACTTCTTGACAACAATATTGCATTTTTGAAGGTGACACCTTGTGATTTAGATTAGACAAATGATGCAATAAGGAAATTGTAGCTTCTTTGCAAGTTTCCTTGTCATCGGCAGCCACTAGAAGATCATCGACATATTGCACTTAAGCAGAACCAGTAGGAAGTACAAAAGAATCTAACTGACTTTTTAATGCCTGGCTGTAAATGGACGGGCTCTCACAATACCCTTGAGGAGCACGTTTAAACCTGAAGCTTCGACCTCCTAGAGAGAAGCCAAAAATATCTCTGCTTTCCTCGGCTATCGGAATGCTGAAAAAGGCATTCTTCAAGTCGATGACTGAAAACCATGTGGCTGTAGCAGGAATCAACGTTAACAATGCAGTGATGTCTGTAACCACAGGAAACTGTGGAATTACAATTTTGTTAACCTCTCTAAAATCGATTACAAACCTATAGACTGGAGGCTTAGAGGGATCAGTGCGTTTCAGAATCGGCAGCACAGGACTGTTGCAGACATTTCCTCTAGTTTCTTCTACTACGCCTTTCTTGATCAAATCTTGCACGATCAATAGAAGCGCTCGTTCACCTTCACTAGAGATTTTATATTGAGGGATTCTTGGAAATTTGACATTTGCTTTCAAAGTGACTACATATGGTGGAATTTCTAAGAGACCAACATCGTTAGGACCAGTCGCCCAAAGAGTATCAGGGAGAGAACGCAGCTCTGGTGGGAGCGCATCCATTGACAAGTACATCGGGGAGATGATTCTCTTACCTAATGTAAGCTGTACTCCTGCCGGAGAACAGTACAGTGTCGCATATAGGCGTTTTAACAAGTCTAAACCAAGCAGATTTTCATTACAACCAGTCGTCAAAATCAAGGGTGCTTTCAATTGACAGGGTCCAACAGAAATAGACAAAGGACCAGATATGGGGTTGTGAACAGGGGCGCCTGAAAAACCTACTGAAACATTTGTTAAGCCAGACAAAGGTGCGCCAGGGAGTTTCGCATGTATGATAGAACTTTTTGCTGCACCAGTATCCAACAGAAACGGTTCGACTACACCTGATGTTGCTACTGCGACATAAGGCCCACTCTGATCTACTGGAACTGATACTACTCCCTCTCTTTGTCCATGGCTGTCCTAGTACTCATTTCCTCACTAACTTCACAGTAGTCTTCAACGTGATATTGTTGAGATCTATTTGGTTGAGTAGATTGTCCATTTCGTTGATCAAAATAATTAGAAGGGCGATCATTCGTTTGTGGAGGCATAGCACCTCGTCCTCGACCTCTAGAATTTTGCATAGAACCACCACGACCTCTCTGAGCTGCTGCAGCATTATTTTGTGCTAAAACAGGACACTCATTCTTATAATGACCTTCTTTCTTGCAGTAAGCACACTGATTCCATTGATATTGTGGTCTCTGAGAACCATAATCTGTCCTCTGATATGGCCCTTGCTGTGTGTTAGTCTGATTATTCTGATTCGTGCGAGGCGGATATGCCTGCTGCAAAAGGACTTTAGTTTTTAAATCTTTCGTCTTCTTATCTGACTTTTATTTTTCTTCCTTATCCCTATTTTCATAGTACTGAGCAGTTGCAAGTATTTGCGCAGTCGTAGAGACAGCCCACGCACTTTCAGAATCTTTTAATTTATTACTTAGCTCTGGTAACAGATTGTGCACAAATTTATCAACGAATAATCTCTGTCCTCCTTCCGTGCTCATATCCTGACCACTGTGATCTACAAAAGTTTCTTCAAACCTTGTGAAAAAATCGGAGACACTTTCGTCCTTTTTCTGTCTGCATGCGGATAACTTGTCCCAGTTAACGCGCAATGCTGGCATCAAAGTTTTCATTAGTTCGATTATCCTACCAGGTAATTCAGCAATTAGAGGTTCGGGTTTAGAACCACCTATTTGTTGACCATCTGCCGCTATTATAGCTGCCCAATCACCACCTAGGGCAACTGGATGATTTTCTTTACAAGTTTTAGCCCAGATTGGTTGCGGTACCACATTACCAAATAACATGTCAATGTCCGCTAAATTCATTACACAAGCTTCAACTGTTTGCGCCAACTCTTTGTAGTATCCGGCTGGATTTTTACGCGGATCTGGCAAGGCCTGTTTCACTGCTAGCACTTCAGCTCGTTTCCACGGAATGTGTATCCACACTCTCTGGAATTGCGCCGGAGCGGCAGCAATACCATTCACTGCATCAGCTTGTACAGCTTCGCGCCATATTGGAGGAACCTCCCTCATAGGATATTGGCGACCTTGTTTCGTGCTACGTTTCTCTAAGTCTCTTGGTGAACGAAGGGAGGGATCGAATCTAAAATCTAAAATTAATTCCATTGCTTCCTTTATCTCTTGACCAACTATCATACCTGCAGCAAATTTCTGTTGAATTTGGATTAATTCATCCGGTACTTGTTCAGATTCGCTCTCTTCCCATTCTTCACGTAAAAGGGAACACATGACATCAAACACATAGCGCTGTGTCGGTTCCTTCCATTGCATAAATGTATCTAATACATCTCTTACACTATATCTTCCCATCTTCGAAATCCATCTAAGGGCAGTGGAGTCTAATATTCCACGTTCTTCACTACTGGGAAGCTGACTATGTCTCTGAACAGAATCAGAGACAGGACTCCTAATCAAAGTTTTATAAAAGGGAGATATAATATTAGCGACAGAATCAGTGATTCTCCGACGAACAGAAAACGGAGTCATATAGCTTGCAGAAGTTTGAAGAAGAGTAGTAGTCGGGACAGAAGAAACAGCAACAGTAGGGGTAGCAGGCAAGGTAGCTTGTGAAACAACAGGATTCAGCGGTACAGGTATAGGCAGAGGAGCTGGAGCTGGCAACCCTGGAAGAGGGGGTGCCGGAGGAGGAACATTGATAACCACAGGGACGACAGGAGCTTGATTCAGGGGAGCAGGAATACCAGGCTGTCCAGCAACCGGTAATTGAACATTAGGCAAAGGTGGAGCTGTAGCACCTTGTACATATGGTGGGGGTGACCTCAACAAGTAAGACAACAGAGGATCCTTTTCAGGGTCCTCTAATATCTTAGTTGTACTCGATGGCAAGGCAGGGTAGCACTTGTCTATCGCTAGATTACGCTCTCTATTAGCCACCTCCATCTCTTTCTCAGACTCATTGAGTTGCAGCTGCTTGGCAGACTGCTCTAAAGTCAACTCTTGTACTTTCTGTTCTTTCTTTAACTTTTTATTTTCTCTCTGTTTGGATTCTTTTCGCCAATAACGGAAAGAATCAAACATTGCCGGCCGGGCTTTCTTCTTAAACAATCATTTTTCTAGATTATCGAGAATTTCAGGTTCGAAACTACCATGTAGTGGCCAACTAAGGACACCGTCTTTCTCCGTGTAGCGGATCCATACCTCATTATAAGAGATAGGGCCCACACCAAACTTACAATACAAATCATAAAGAGGAGTTCCAATCGGAGGAACCAGACATGAGTCCTCCAACCGGGAATCACTGTTGCAACCAAAACAAGACAACATACAATTTTTCCGACTTACCATTTTATAATCCGGAACACAAACAGACACAAACAAAAGGTGCGCACTTGAACCAAGAACTTAGTCCTACCAAAGCGAACAAATGTATCGATACCCAAACTAAGCCAAATGATTATCGTAACCAGAACAACCAGTGATAATCTTACGAAACCAAACCAAACCAAGAACTAAAAGGATTATCCAAACAGGAGCAAAACCCTTACGAAGTAACCAAACAACTAGCAACCACTTAATACTTAACTGAGGCACTGAAGACGTCACCAAGGAGAAACCCGTCTTGTCTTGCCGTACTAAGGTCTGCACCTCGGGTCCAAGACAGGGCGACAGTCAAAGCAGCGGACCACTGCAGCCTTCAGAACGGGAACCCTCGTGGAAGAGAACGTCGGGCCACTTTTGCGATATGCCGGGATCGATGAAGTGGGGCGCCTCCCTCTGGAATCTTCACACGAAGCTTCTCGAACTCTTCAGGCTTTTGGACCGGTACCGAATGACGTCGCCCCACGTTGGGCGCCAATTGGAGTTCTGGACTTTTTAGTTCCGTCCAGAGGTGTCAGGGACAACACCCGAAGACCCCGGAGTTCTACCTGTCTCGGTGCACAAATAAACAGAAACACGGGCTTCTCGATGGTGGCGTCAAAGACCAAAGGTTTATTACTGCAGGGACACAGAAGTCATAGAAACTACACACGGGCAGTATCTAGGAGCCTGTTCCATTTGTACAAAGTGGGTTGCTCCTTAAATACTAAATTTTTAGCTTGGGGCGACATTCTTCACATGCTAGTACATTTCTAAACCTTCATGTCCTAAACAATAAATATTTGGTGTTACACAAGAATCGTCAACAATATCTGATGTCAAAACATTACGAACGAGGGGTTCCCACTGTTCCATCATAATCTCATGTCAACTTTCATTCAAGACCCGGACCGCCTCATCGTAAATTTCGTTACCTCCCCCTAATAAAGGCCCAGAAGGAAAGGAGCAGTGCCAGGTGCAGGAGATAGAAAAGCAGGATAAGAGATGTTTGTGGGTTGTAAATGGGCAAGGCTACCAGCTTCGGCCGCCTAATCATGATCAGGCCAACGAACACGAGAACCAGTATAGCAGGACTGGCCTCAGGCTGGGGAGGCAGCTTTTGCCGAGTCATGCGGCCACAGCGTTTCTGGCCTAAGGTGTACGTGTCACTAGCAAGGTGAATCGCCGGCTAAGGCTTACGTGTCCTTAAACGAAATGGATTGATCAGAGGTCATTGTGTGTCCATTGACTATGTGAGGGCAAGAATACAAAATGGCTGCCGTGATCTAAGATGGATGCCATGGGTAAACCAGAAATATGTTTATAACAGGAGTGCTCTTGCTCGTAGCATAGCGAAAACACCAGGATATGCTAAATGGATCATTTGCGGTTCACTGATACCAAAATTATGAGTTTACGACAATGTTGAAAACACGGGTTCAAATCGCCACGGAACCTCAGCCACTAGAAGGTTATACTCCTGATCGATAGCCTCAACTTTAAAGACATTGGACATTGGTGATATGGACATACCTATGCAGCTGACGTTGCAACCAGATAAGTGGACATTAGTTTAATATGTTGGGGGGCCCGTCTGTACTTCCTAATATACTGAGGACACTGGCGGTCCAATTCTGTAGTTAAATACTGTTGCCACGGGGACTCATATAAGTGTTAAGAAATAGATATGTGGGGACTGGATAAGGTTAACTAGCAGTGGGCTCAGACTCATGTAACCCTGGTTACAAGTAACGGGTGGGCAGCTCTGACCCCCACGCAAGCACCGCACAGTTAATAGTATTAGTTTTCTTTTTTCTTTTTTCCTTTGATTTCTGTTTTGATTAACGGGGAGGTAAGATGGTTGGTGTGGGAGAGGTCTCCGCTGAGTTGGGGGTGGTGGAGTAGGAGGGGGTGGTAAGGGGAACAGAAAATTCTGACCGGCGGAGGGAGGATTGTACTACTTGTGATTGACATGTTCCAAGGACAGGACAGTGGGAGGCTACGAGATGCCCCTGGTAGGTTCGGTCCATGCTTTCACTACACGGTAGGGGCGATACCTTGAAGGAATGCAGGCCGCTCTCTCTTCTCTCGTGGAATGTGAGGGGCCTACACAACCCACAAAAAATACGCAAAACACTGACATATTTAGATCGACACACAATTGACGTGGCCTGCTTGCAGGAAACACATCTCACTGACAGTCGTGAACAACACATAAGTAATAGGTGGGCCTCATTTCGTCTGGCTTCCTCCTATTCATCATATGCCAGAGGGGTCCTAATTTGGGTGAAGCGGTCAGTACCATTTACACACATTAAATCTATACGGGACGACCATGGACGCTATGTGATATTACAAGGGAACCACGGGGGCACCACATTTACTATAGTGAATGTTTATGGTCCGAATATGGATGACCCCGTTTTTTATGCCCAACTTTGGTCGGTGCTGGGAGAAATGCAACCTGGCACGGTGATCTGGGGTGGAGACTTTAATACATGTCTAGAACCTGCCATGGACAGATCTTCTGGCATAGACCGGTATGGTAAGCAGTCGACTAAAGTCCTGCGAGATGGGATGTCCGACTGGAACCTGGTGGACATATGGAGACAGAGGAACCCTACTACAAGGGAGGGCACCTGTTTTTCAGCAACACACCTTACATGGCCCAGACTGGACTACTGGTTAGTCACGCAAGACATTTGCACATGGGCTGTTGAGGTATCGCACATGCCTAAAACCCTCTCAGACCACGCACCTGTCTTACTTAAATTAAATATCCCGACACATACACCGAGACAATTCACGTGGCGATTGAGACCTTCAACACTACAGGATCTGGTGTTCCGGGAGGACCTGCGGCAGGCAATCGTGAGATTTTTTTAAACTAATACTGGCTCAGTTCAGAGTACGCGAACCTTATGGGAAACCTTCAAGGTCACGGTTCGTGGCCACTGTATAGGTGCCCATGCGGGCATACTGCGTGATATACAGCGCCAATTGGAAAATACTGAGAGGGCTATCTGGGCCCTTGAACGCAGTTATGAGCTACAGCCTTCCGATGCACTATTGACTGACATACAAAAGCAGATTGATACATATAATGATTTTGCTGCGGACGAAGTTAAATATCTTTCATGCAAATATGTGGCACGTAGCTATGGTGAAGGTGGTAGACCTGTCAGGGCTTTGGCATACAAAATTAGGCCTGCACACAATACGACGCACATTACCGAAATTATAGATGCCAGCAATAACCGAGTGTATGACACACCAGCCATACTCAATTGCTTTACAGAATACTACACACAGCTATACACGGCTAGAGTCACCCCCCCCCTGCCTCCGATATAAGAGAATATTTAAACGATATAGGCCTTGCTTGGCTGTCTGATACTCATAGACGATATTTTTGCCTATATCTAAGGAGGAAATCGCTGACGCTTTTAACTTTTAACTCTCTTCCTAATAATAAGGCTCCGGGCCTGGATGGGCTCCCGGGAGCATTTTATAAAGAATATTGCGACTTACTAGTGCCGCACTTTGCAGAAATGCTTGAGGAAGCGTATGAGGAAGGCACACTTACGATCACTCTTTCGGAAGCATTGATGATAGCGTTCCCCAAGCCGGGGAAAGATCCACAATACTGTTATTCATACCGGCCTTTATCTTTAATAAACATAGATGCGACAATACTGGCAAAAATAATAGCAAATAGAATACAACCACTCCTTTGCAACTTGGTGCTACCTGACCAGGCAGGCTTTATGCCAACACGAACCACGGCCCAAAACTTACCTAGACCCGGACGTGCCTGCAGCTGTAGCTTTGCTGGATGCCGCCAAGGTGTTTGACTCCGTAGAATGGGGCTTCATGTGCGCCTCTCTGCGTAAGATGGGGTTCCCAGAACCTTTCCTAAAGTGGATTTCCCTATTGTACACGGCTCCGAAGGCAAGGATCCGCATTAACCGCCTAACGTCTACCCCCATCCCGATCACCTATGCTCTTTGCCCTGATTCTTGAGCCACTGGCTTGTAAGATTCAGCAGAAACACTCTGCCATGGCCCTAAAATTCACTTTCTGACCTATTGGCATTTCGTTACATGCGGACGACATGGTCCTCTGTACCACGCATCCGGATGAGAACCTGAACCCCCTCATTCGAGAATACGTACAATATGAACAATACGCGGGTCTCTGAATACACTGGGATAAATCAGTAGTGATTTCGCTCACTGAAGGTACAGTGGCACCAGAACTAGAACACCCCCTAAAATGGTGTGTTGACCCGGTTAGGTACCTGGGGATATGGATACACAGAGACCCAGAGATGGTTCTCTCGGAAAATTAAGGCACAGCAATGACAAAACCAGGTTGACAGGTGGATTAAGCTGCCACTTTCCCTGGCGGATAGGATAGCGCTCCAGAAAATGATTGTCCTACCCAGATTTTTGAATTTGTTCTGGAATGTTCCTATCTGGCTAAAAAACTCCTTCTTTGACAGACTACGCTCTGTACTCCAGAAATTGACCTGGGCCGGTAAACAGGCTAGAATAAGCTGGAAGGTCCTCGCCCAACCGTATCACATGGGAGGCTTTGAGGCGCCCAACTTCCAACTCTATTACATCTGTGCGCAGGCCTAACATGCACACTATTGGACAAGACCGCATGCCTTCATCCCACACGTTGCGGCGGAGAGTGATAGTGTTTCCCGCACGCCACTGATTGCGCTTCTGGCCTACCCGATACGACACACACCACATGACACAATACACCCGGCTAGGACTACCTCGAGAGCATGACACGCATTGGCGCGCATAGCGAATAAATTGCCAATATGCGCACGAGCACTACCAGCAGCCAATCACCCCCAGCTTACGGTGACACAAGAACCAAACCTGCAGACACTCCTGGTAGACATGGGCTTCCAAACCCTTGGCCAAGCGTTTCCACGTACTACATTTATTAAATGGTCAGACCCTGCCCTGTGTGCCCACCGGACCCCTCTGAAAAATTTTGTATATCTGCGTTTTCATGCGGCCCGAACAACTGTTGTCATTGACGTCCCCTACCCGGAAAAACCTAGTGTCTCGACTATACACTGCTGCTCAAAATGAACATGCTGATGTGCCTATGATGGCGAGGGCTAGGTGGGAGCGGTCACCAGGCGAACCTATTGACGAACAAGATTGGCACTATAGCTGTACGCAGCTCACACTTCTCACATCGAACTGTAACCAGCGCATTATACACTTTAAATTCCTTCATCAAATCTACTACACCCTAAAAAAGCTACACAGATTGGGACTTCGGGACACTGACTCCTGCTGCCGATGCGATGCGGCAGATGCAGACTTTATACACGTAGCCTGGTCCTGCCCTGTCTTACAGCCGTATTGGCATGCAGTCACGGATGCGTTAAGCACCATGCTCTCGGAATGCATCCAAAACTCGCCCCTGACTTGCCTGCTGGGTATCAAAAGGCTCAAACACGCTAGGCGTAGGAAGTTCTTGGCGGTGGCATTACTCCTTGCAAAACGACGCGTGGCAATGAAATGGGGGAGCAAGAGACCACCTAGACTGAAGGACTGGATAACAGATATGACCTACTGTTGGACAACACTAGAGAGTTATGCGGAAGTGCTACCACTAGCATCCCGACCAAGACCTTTTGGGAACCATATGTGCAATACTTGCAAAACACTATAGACTAACTGTCCATTCCTCGTACTGACTGCCCGACGGGCACATGACCTGGGTTGGGAGACCGATATAAGCATATGATATCGATGGAGATGTGAAATTGCATATAAGTCGTAGATGTGGAATATATGACGCTAAACGCATGCTGATATTATTGTTCTAAGTAATATATGCTGTGTGTTGTATCTGATTACTAAGCACCTACGTTGTGTTTTCATGGATGTAGACTATACGTTGATAATACTTGTTGAACTATACTGTATGATGTACAACTCTGCCGGTTGGAAAGAAAAAATAAAATACAAAAAAATAAATACAAAAAAATAAATACAAAAACAGACAGAGTGAAAATAGCTATTGAAAATGAACTGAGACAAGGCTGTGTGTTGGCGCCCCTCCTTTTTGCCATCTACCTAGCAGATTTACCTGTAGCTCTAGAGGTGGAGAGAAGTGCCAGCTGAAAATAAATGGCGGACACCTTTCGTGCTTATTGTACGCAGATGACCTGGTGAAATTCGATCAGACCGAGATAGGGCTTCAAAGAAAGCCTAATGCATTTAGGGGCATATTACCAACAACTAGCGATAATTATCGCTATGTTGGCTTAGCGGCAATATTTTTATCGCCGATCTGCGGTGATTTTTATCGCTTAGGAACCTTGCTATTATCAAGGTTTAACTCCTGAGCGATAAAAATCGGCAGAAATGCATGAATATCGTTGAAAAGTCAACGATATTCATGCATTACCGAGCTAATGCTCTTAGCCATGTTATCCACCTCCCATTGGATAGCATGGCTAAGAACTGCTCAGGGCAGGCGTTAGCTTTTGGAGATATTCGCGCTTAGCGCGAATATCTCCAAAAGTTGGTAATAGGAGATAGCCATGTTAGCGACTGTTTCCAGTCGCTAACATCTTGGCACGCCCACTTTGCATGTCATTAGCGATAAATTACTCTGACATGCAAAGCGGGGCCCAAGATGGTCGCTATCTCCTACTAGCTGTCGCTAACTGGTGTTAGCGACAGCTAGGTAATAGGGCGATAATTTTATCTCCGCTTTCTTGGCTTTTAAAGCCAAAAAAGCGGAGATAAACCCCCTTGATAATATGCCCCTCAGTGATTATCGCATCTCAAAGCATTTAACAGTAACCCAGGATAAAACTAAAATATTATGCTTTGGGCGAAGAGACCTTAGGAGCCGATGGTTTCTAGGAACACGAAAACTTGAAACGGTGAGGGAATATAAGTATCTAGGAGTCTGGTTCGATAGTTTTTTAAAGTGGCATACACACATAGCAGTCCAAAGCCAAGGCCCTCACATGGGTTCAAATGGCACTGATAGGATTTTGGAAGTGACAGGACCCAGGGGATGTACTAAAGGTTTCCCAATGGTGCAGAAATGAAATCCAGCTTAGAAGCTGAAAATGGGCCAAGGAGATAAGAAGGCAATTGCACAAGCTATGAATTGAACTAGCCCTAAAGCAAAGTAAAGCATGACTTTAATCTACTGATTATTTTTTTTATGCTGGAATCATTTAAGATGTGAGTTTACTCTTAGGAAGGCACTGGAAATAACAATACTATGGAATAACTTTTTTGTAACCCAAGTGTATGAGATATTGTTGCGTTTTATGTAAACATAAGGCATCGATTGACCAGAAACATTGATGGTTTTATGATGATTTTTAAACTATTTATGAATAATGTTTTATAATATTTTATGCTGTTTAAAGACTGAGGGCCCGATGTTGGAAGCCTAATACTGGTCGGAAACGGCCGAAATTACAGAATTTTGGCAGTTACCGACCGGTATTAGGCATTTGAGATGTCGGGGCCTAATTTAAGGATTCGGGAATTTACTGAATCGGTAATTTAAGGAATCGGTAAATTACTGAATTTTTAAATACCGATTTGGTAAATTACCGAATGCTAAATGTAGAAAGCACTCAAGTGAGTGCTTTTCACTTGTAAGGATTCGTTATTTACCACCAACTATAAGTTGGTGGTAAATAACGAAAACAGTTAAAAAAGCAATTTTGTGCTTTTTTAACAGTGCCACGTGGGAGACATGCATGCCCTTAGGGCATGTATGTGCGCCACATGTGCACCCATGCACTATTCAGGGGCGCAACAGGGTGTCAATGTGACACCCTGCCACCCTTGTAGGTCTTCCCCCTCTTACTGATTCGGTATTTACCAATTCGCTATTTCCCATTCATTCCTATGGGACCTCAGGCCCATAGGAATGAATGAGGAATACCGAATCGGTAAATACCGAATCGGTATTTACCGAATTTTACCGATTCGGTAAAAATTACAGAATGAATACCTACATACCATTTACCCATTCTAAAATACCGAATCGGTAAAATTCGGTATTTTAGAATCGGTAAATGGTATTTACCTACATCTGGCCCCAAAGGTCTAAATAAACATGGGTTTTTGACTTGACTTGACTTGTGTAGGTGGTAGGGCAGGTAGAAGAAACATAGACAGTGGTGAGTAGTTGGTATGAGAGAAGCTGAGATGCGGAACTGAGGTGAGTAGTGACAAGAGGGTAGCAATAAGCAAGTGACTGGGTAGTGAGGACCATGTAGTAGAAAGGTAGGTAGAGAGCGGTGAGCTGTTAAGTATGTATTTTCTAGAGCCTTCAAAAACAACAGGATTCAATAGTTTGGCCCCTTGGCACTAAGAACGCAGTCAATGTGCCGACCTGAACCAGGAGATCAGTTGGACTGCAGCCACAACACAACCCACTGAGCACTATTTGGGTATGATGAGTTTCTGGCAATGATCATTCCCATGACACACGACGGACACACTGTGGAAACATAAATCCTTTTTCATAAATGCATCCCACACTCAAAAAGCACTAAGAAACCGACCGTGCCTTTTAAAAGGTTTGCTTTAAAACCCCAATTTAGTGCATAAGATATGCATTGTCACCACGCAGCGTCACACTTGAGCACTAACCTAATTCTTTCCTTTAGTTATGTGATCTTGTGGGAGAGAGATGCAATTACAAAAGCAATTTCCTAACACCACACAACCACTGTACCACCCAGTGCTGTGGAAAGATTCAAACTGCGCCAGTCCTCAGGGGAAGGGGGTTTGGTTGAGAAGAAGAAAGTCCTTGGTACAGCCTGGTCCCTCTTAGCCTGGCACTTGGCACCGGTTCGCTCTCAGGTCGTTAATGTGCATTTGTGTATCTATCAAAACAAAAGAGATTGTGTGAACTCAGGGGTACTACTAACATTAGGTCTTCAAGGAATAACACTATCTCCTAATGTCTAGCTTACCTAAAACTTCTCCCTTAACCACCTAAGTCTCTGTTCATGGGGAAATAACAAAGGTGTTCAGCAACTCAGAGAGAAAAACAAATCATGCAACCAGTTGAAGCTTTCTGGGACAATGTCCAGTGTGAAGTAATCCCCCTTTGAGGCCCTCCTGCTTACCTCTTATGTCACTCAGGGTGAATCATTTACCACGATCAGAGATTGAAAATTGTTTAATTATTCCCTAAAATGTTTTTGCGCCAAAAATTTGACAAGAGCTGGATCAGGGGAAATTCCTATCAAAGTCCCTAAAAATCCAAGGAGAAAGTTTTAAGCAAAGGTCTTCAGAAAACACACTTTTTCTAGTCACTTACAATGTCTTTCATTCTCAGGAACTCTAGAATCCAGGTCGCCAGTGTCCTCCTGAGGGACAGTGATGCTGGTAAGAAGCCCCTAACAGCTAAAATTGTCAGGCACCAGGACCTCTAGGGAGTGACAGGAAAGGGAGCTGCAGGTGAGAAATCAATATTTGAAAGCATTTGCAATCAACCAGCCAATCAATCATCAGGGATTCTTTAAGCGCTCTACTCACCCCTGAGGGTCTCAAGGTGATAGGGGGGAGGGAAAGTCGAAGAGTCAGGACTTGAAGCTCTTCCTAAAGATGTGCAAGGTGGGGGCACGTCTGATGTCGATCGAGAGCTCGTTTCAGGTCTTGGCCACGATGTAGGAGAAGGTTCTGCCCCCGATTCTTGCTCTGGGGGTGCATGGGGGTTCTGAGAGGGTGAGGTCGGCGGATCGGAGGTTCCTCTTGGGTGCGTGGAAGGAGATTCTCTCGTTCAGGTATTGGGGTCCAGTGTTGTGGAGGCATTTGTAGGCGTAGGTGAGTATCTTGAAAGTGACTCTCTTCTCGACGGGGAGCCAGTAGAGCTTGCACAGGTGTTGGGTGATGTGTTCGCGTCGAGGGATGCTGAGGACGAGTTTGGCTGCGGTGTTCTGTATGGTCTGGAGTTTGGGGAGCAGCGACTTGTTGATCCCGGTGTAGAGAGCGTTTCCGTATTCCAGTCTGCTAGTTATGAGAGCATCGGTGACGGTCTTCCTTGATTCGGGGGGAATCCAATTGAAGGTCTTTTGCAGGATGCAGAGGGTGTTGAAGCAGATGGAGGCAACGGCGTTGACCTGTCGGGTCATGAAGAGGGAGGATTTACACAGGTAAGTACTATGAATTAGGATAGTAGGAATAGCAGGCTTTTGTTTGGCTCTTCGTCACAGCTTTTTTACTTTGTCACACTCCAGATCCATGGCCATGAGATGCACTGACTTACGAGGAGGGCGGGTCTTCCATTGCACAGGACACAGCAGCAAGAACTAGACCAAATCCTGCATGCTGGAACGCTCTCCCCAGGTCACGGCTACACCAGCGAACTTCCCACAGAGCCACGGCAGCCACGGTAAACAGAATATGAACAATAAATCAGCAAGGAAAGAAATAAATGCTATAAACAACAACACATATCATAACATGGGCATTGTGTTTCTATCATTTATTTAACAGTTGTTGCTCGGATATTCATTTACCTTGAAAAATTGAAAAGACAAGATGCATTCGGAAAAAAAAGAACAAGTTGGTTTAATTTAACACAGCAGCCGGGAGAGCAGTAACAGAGGTGTCTCTGAAGACTGTCTTGATGTACGGCGTTTTAGGCAGGCATTATATTCATTTCTTGAAGTAAAATGAATGGATAACACGTTCTTGTAGAGCACAAAAATCCGGATCTAGCAATGAACCATAAATACAACCAACTGATAAGGGGGCACAGGTGACTCTCAATTTTGTGGAGACCCAATGCGGGCCCGGGTGTGTGTGTCCAGATGTCCGGCATGGGGCATGCTTGATAACTGCTTATAATGTGCATGCTGTGTTCTGAAGGTCAGCTCGGGTGGATTTGATAGCAATGATACAAGTTTGTTGTTATGTGTGCATGTATCATGGCGTCATTAATGTCGGATTTACTGGCATTCTTATTATTATGCATACATTTGTCACGGCACGCATTACAATCGCATTTACCAGAATTTACAGTGTTTTGAATACATATATTATTGCGTACACTGCCACTGCATTCATCAATGTTAACATACCCCCCTCAAGATGAATTTTCAACAACATCATTTTTCGCAGATGTCATGACAGTCACATTAATCAAGGGTGGATGTGTTTCCTTTTTGTCTGCTATCTTTTCTCTAGCTATTTGCACACTACCTAATTTGAGGACTGTGCTTTTACAGCAAGAAACCCCAACTTGTAGAAAACCACACAATAGTCGTATGAAAATGAGAAGCAGAAGCAGTGACATGCATAGTTTGGTCACCCACAGGGGGGAGCCAGGAAAAATAACTATGTAACTAATCCTGCTCAAGAGTACCTCCCTCCCTCTTCCTTTCACCTTGTAGAAAACGCAGTACTTGGATGGCAAAAGCGAGAGTTCGATTTTTGAGATCATTTCCTGGAATAAGCGTGCAACACGAGGCACCAATCTTGGCACACACCCCACTCTCCATCGTGGTCATTAAGTTCAACACATGCATAAGTTGCTTGATAATGAGGCGGATGGCTCTTAGTTCTTCCCTGATACCATTAGGCGGAGCTCAGTGTCGTTAGTCATCTTCAGTAGTTCCCACCTGGTTATCTGTAACCAGCAGATGTTTGCTTTTGTTTGAATATTGAAGAAAGGTATGGACACTCCCGTGTTCACCTGCGTGCCAGAAATCAGTTTGAATTCTTTCGGAATGTCCGTGTACTGAGCCCAGCCAAAATAGTCAGCAGTTCTTCGAGCCTGATGCAACGGAGTTGTTTTCTTCTGTATCTGATGTGGGAACAACTCAGATAGATCTTCTCCAGAGATGACCAGTGTTGGGGTGTGTATGGTCACGAGGGTGCAGAGGCTCTTCCGTCAGCATTGCCAGTAATAATCCATCAATGTGGAGGTGCGGCATTACAGGTCTGGTAAGTGGAGTATTGCTTCACAGTTTTCATTGGTACCGAGGGGTATTCTTCCTTTGCCTCCGAAAAACAAAGAATACAGTGTAAGTTTCCGTACAATTAGGGGTTGCCCCTTTCAGCCATGTGTACCTATTTATCTTGTTATCCCAGATTTCCTGGCATGGGGAACTGTGCTGGTGTTTGATCCCCTCTGATGGATCTCATTTCCTCTAGCATCATGGTGAATGGCCCTCCTCTGGAATTCCATATCAGGGGTCCATTTGTCATAAGAAATGCTGCCCCAAATATGTTAAGGGCTGCCCTTGGACCACAGAGGCGGGATTGGACCTTTTGTTCATTGGTGTGGTGGTTTTGCTACCTATAAGAACCTCTTTTCTACGAAGTCTCGGGCCCGGTATCCTCCCCTATAGTGCCCCTTCTGCACATCCTGTCTAGCTTGGTTTGAATGCTGCTTGTTTAGGTTAAAAGGTACAGTCCTGTGGGGTTGATCTCATACCAGGTGACGTTTTATGCTGCTCTATGGAGTCCTACTTCATTGGGTTGTATCTTGGCCCTAATTCTTCAAAGGCAGAGGTGGATGAGACATTTTGCTTTCTCTGAGGCTTTCTCTTGGGATAAGTAAAGCCTGTCTGCGCTTACGGTGTTGGGTATTAACGAACATATGTAACACAACCTGTTGGTGGTTTGGGTGCCCACGGTGGTCATGTGCTGATATCATGTGTTGTGTAAGAGTGCGCTGTGCAGTGCATGTGGAATACTAGCATTCGATTCAATGTAATTTCAAGTGACGTGAGGGAGGTCCCATTACAAGTGCTGCAAGATTGTCAAGGTAGGCTCCTTGAAACTAGGCAGATTTATGATTTCGGAGGGGTGCAAAGGCACCCACACTTGACCAGGAGTGTACACAAATACGTAAATACATAACTTTGAAAACATTTGTAAGTCTTGGTATGTCTCCAAGGGGAGATGTCTGTCGT
Source organism: Lissotriton vulgaris (assembly GCF_964263255.1). Lineage (NCBI taxonomy): Eukaryota > Metazoa > Chordata > Amphibia > Caudata > Salamandridae > Lissotriton > Lissotriton vulgaris. The sequence goes on from NC_141694.1 coordinate 10,996,393, forward strand.
TTGGATGCCCAAGGGTGTCTTGGCTTGATGCAGTGCAAAACAGAGTCTCTTTGTACAAAAGAGTCCATAAAGGCAGCTTGTTATCTGGGTTCTTGAGTAATTGGGCCTCGTTGAAGTCCTTTTGGGAGCTTTGGCTGAAGGTGTGGCTGGCGCTGTAACGATGGTGCACATGGAGCTCGATTGCAGCCCTTTGGATAAAAGCTGTGGATTGCAGGTTAGTTTGAAAAAAACATTTATTGGTATACAGTTTTTGGAAAATTCCTAAGGCCTCCTTTTTAGGGGAATATTCTGTATCTTCACTATGTGCAAAACTTTTTAGTGGGGTATTGGAAGAAGGAGGCAGTACTTTAGGGAATGAGGAGGTTAGGTTGCCTTAGGGTTATTTTGTAGATACTTTAGTCCCCCCCCACTAGTTATGCCAGGGGGGAGTACTTTAGTTTCGGGCTTCTTCCTTTAAATATGTGTGTGTGTATGTGTGTGGTTTATCGGTGCGAGGGTATCCTTTTGATCTACACATGCATTGTGCAATGTGAAGGGAAGTGGATGTGTAATGATTTTTAGGTGCTTTGTGGGTGATGGAGATATTTCTGTTGTCACGTGCACGTCCCTCTGTTCTCTGCATGTGGCGTATAATGAGGTTCTCCCTAAGGGAGCTGGGTAATTAGGTTACGCCCTTCTGTAAGGTTCGAGTTTTCTGGGCTATTTTTGGGCTTCTTTGTGCGGGTTCCGTTGGGCTTCTACATACTCTTTTTGGTGATGCTGCTTCTAACATAGTATTCTAGAGGCAGTCGGGAGTTGTTCGTGGCCCCTCTGTGGCACTGCAGGGGAGTGACTGGGTTGTGCCTATTAGCTATGCTTTCAACAGGAGTCTGGTGTGTGGTTAAGACTCATCGTGATCAGCCGATGCAAGTAATGCTAATGGCTTTGATGGATTTTCTCTACAGATGGGTGTCATATGATTGCTTGCTTTAGAGTTTTGATGACATCCTTGTCCTAGGTGGTTGGGAAACCTGACTCCCTACACTAGAGCTTCTGCCTCATTTTGGAACTGTAAGAGGGCCTCCATTTGGTGGAAACCCTGGGGCTGGTGAGACATAGCTTGCCCAAGGCTGGACTTGGACAACTGGACCTGGGTCTTTATGCACCGGTTGGGCCCCCCTGCTGCCTTATCCCACTGTCTTCCCCATGAAGGGGTTGTCAGCCAACCTCACCCCAGGGGATCAACAGTGGGTTACGGCCCTGTGGGCACCTGGATGGTGAACTCTAGCATACATTTTGTAAGAACTGGGACTGCCATCTCTCCAGGGGGTAGCATGGCACGAGCAGGAAGGCAGCCAGGGGCCTGCGTGTAAAGCAGCTACTTGACCCACTCATCCACTGAGACACGAAGTGGGCGCAATAATGGAGACCACACCAGTAGTTGTGTTTAAAAATCAAGATCTTTTATATAGGCTTTGGATCAAGCAAGTAATGCATTTAGCAAATCATTAGTATTTCATTTACGCATTTCATTAGGCAGTTTCAGTAAGACTTATCCTTAAAGTAATAACCAGCTCATCTGAGCAGTGAAACATTAAATAACACAGCCTGTCGCATCATACTCTTCAGCAGGCAAAGAGGGTACTTTCATAAACCTGGAGGATCCTACAAGAAGCGACCATAGCATTGCAGTAAAGTACCACATTAAACCTCTCATGGACGCCTTCTAACTTGCACTTCATAGAAAGTGATAAAACATTTCAGCAAGTACTTCCAGTACAACAGATAACTTCAAAGAACACAGCCACAAGCCTTTCTTCTTGTGAATACTGATCGTTTTGCGACCCAGCATCAGATCATCAGAATACCATTAGAATGAATCAATAAATGTCGCAGTTGGATCCCTCCAGGAGACTGTAGAAGCCCACCCCTGCAAGAAATTCAGTACAGGGAAAAGGGGCGTCTCCTAAGAAGCCCTGTGTACAGTTAATTAAGCAGAAACCAAACCGGTGGCGTAGACTGCCACTAAACATCAACCACAATGTAGCGTCAGAGTTTACTCCCTCCGGGAATTATTGAAGCCCGCCCCTGCAAGAAAGATCAGTACCAGGCACAAATCCCCACAACCATTAGCAGGCATGTATGGTTAATTCGAAGTATGCCTGGCTTCAGGTAGGCCCAGTTATTCTCGAGGCACATAAAGGGGCCAACGGGGCCCAGTCTCAGTTCACCCCGGGGGAGGGGCGACCTCGGGTCTCTCCTGGCCTACCGCCCTCCTCCCCGGGGGTTACCTTTTGCTCTTCGGCCTGATCAGGGCCCTTGCGAAGGCTTTGCGCTGGGGAGGGGTCAGCGACCCTCCATGGGGCCTCCCTCGGCCCGGCGCGGTGCAGGGGCTGTTTCTGGGCACCAGCGCCGGTGCCGGGGCAAGGCCGATATGTGGGGTGAAAAGGAGGGGGCCCTTAGGCTCCACGGCCCCCTCCGCGATGTTTCCGGGCCGTTCCGGGGCTTCCTGCTGCCCGGCGCGGAGCTGGGGGCTGACTCAGCGCACCGCTGCCGGGGACAAGGACACTCACTGCGGGGCAAAGCGGAGGGGCTTCTAAGGCTCCTGGCCCCTCCGTGAGGAGTCGCAGCCTGCTCGGGGTGCCGGGCCTACTCTACGGGGCTCGGCGGGGTCCACCAATGGCTGAAGGCTGGGGCGGGGGCGCAGCCGATGACGCGGCAGCGCTCCCGCTCACGTGACCAGGGCCCAGGCAGGCTTCAGGCCTAACGCGGCCTGACAATCTCGGTGCGGCGGCCCTCTCCTGGCACCGGGGGCCGCCGAGGGGGGATCAACGTTGGCGCCAATTACAGCGCGGGGACAGGCGGCCACAGGAAAGGCCAGCAGCGCCTCCAAAGCGTTGCGTGGGCGGCGCCGTCGCAGCCGGGTACAAATCTCCTCAAGTGCCTCAAGGCGCTAAGGTACAGCGCTAGCACCAATGCAGAGAAGCGCAAAGGGGGCAGTTTCAGTCAGCGCTCTCGCGGGGGCTTCAGCGTGAGGACAGTCAAGCGCTTGAGGGGCTTTTCCACAGCCAGACTGGACAGGCAGGCAGTCTCTGACACAGCGCTTGAGGAGGGGAACCGATTACAGCGCTCCTCACACAGTTCAGTCAGGGGGGGGGACAGGTAGGGCCAGATGGGCCCAGATGACGGCAGGGAGTGCGCAGGGCAGCACAGTCCAGTACCTGGTCGATCCCCAGCAATCTCTGGTCAAAGGCAAGCAATCTTCTTGGCGCTTGGATGGTTCTGCGCCCTTGGGTGTTTGTTTCTTGAAGTTGCTGAGAGGGGGGGTTGAGCTGGAGGCTTGAAGAGTTTTTCCTCAGTCACTGCAGATGGACCCTGGGGTTCCCTACCACTGGGCCAGATCAGGGGGATAGCTCAGGACACCTCACCCAGCTTAAGAGGCAGCATCTAAATCCTGTCACTCCCAGTAGCATAGGTTCCTCACTAGGCCCTCTCGCCTGAAACTCCTGCCTGGGTTCCCCAGGTCAGTGATGCCCCAACTGACTAGAAAGTTTCCCTCCCTTTCTTTATATAGCGTCAGTTGGCACTTGGCAGTGGCAGTTGGTGTCACCTCCCCTGTTCTGGAAGGTTCCAGGAGCTTCCCTCATTCTAGCTATGGGCAGGCTGGTATGGCAACATTGTTTAAGGGTTCCAGCCAGCTCCTGGCTACTAGAGTGCGCCTATTCAGACCACGCTGCAGTAGCAGGGGTCAGTGGCAGCCATGTTGGAAGTAGAGAGCACCTGCACCCTGGCATTGATTAGCAATGGGAGGGTGCCCAGAGTCCTAAGGCCAACAAAAAGTAGGTGGGAAAAATGAGGCAAGAGCAAAAAATCACAGGGAAAGACCACCCTAGGGCTGACAGGTCTAACACATTTCTAATTGGTATAGTATGGCTGCCCTAAAAGTTGGTTGCCAATGCAGGTAAGGAAATGCATCTGGAAGTGATTTGAAGGTGATATGTCGTACTGGGGGTGGTGGTTTTGGATTTACTGTGTGTTTGTATTGTGTGATTGTGCTAGGACGTTGCCACCCCAGACAGTCACCCCTCCCTGCTGTGGCCCCATCCGTGCTTAGCTGGCCTCCCTGTCTGCTGCGGTGGTTGCCATGTGCTCGGCAGGCCACACAGCCCCTGCTGCGGCAGGGCAGGCTGTTGCCTGATTTTCTTGAGGATGATTGTACGATGCATTTGCGTTGCTCTGGCTTTGGTTTTGTGGATGGGTATTATGTGGGGCTGTCCTGGAATTATTCCTTTCTGCTTATTATACGTTTTTAGGCGGCATCGGTCGGCCATGTGACCCATTCTGTGACAATAGTAGCACTCTATGAGGCCTGGCTGCAGCCAGCTTCCCTGCCCTCTGCCACTAGGGCTGGGTGGATACCCTCTGGAGTTCAGAAGCGGAGCTCCCTTCACGACTGGTGCAGTTTGTACATTTGCAGCCAACGTGGTGCCCTCGAGGACGATATTTAAAATTTTTGTTGTACCAGCTTGGTGGTTTCTCTTTGGGCTTGCTTCTGCTTTTCTATGTCCTACTCCTGTCTGTTTCAGTATTAATGTAATATGTGGGCCTGTATTTCTCGCAAGGTTTAGTGTCTAGCCCTACGACGCCATCCAGTCTGCTCTGTATCTCAGTGGGCAGTCCCTTTTTGAGGCTGTTGTAGAAGAATGTAACCTGGGGACCGATGTCAGTCCAGAGCTGTCCTTTCTCTTGTCCCCGTCATCTCCTCATTCTATTTAGGAAGTCAGTCACAGTCTCCCTAGGCTTCAGGCTCTCTGCCATCAATCTTCCTACATCTGGCCGGTCAGGGAACATCTCTCTCAGGGCTGTCCATCTCTGGTGTCTAAATGAGTTGAGTGTGGCCCGTCATGCTCAGTGTTGGTCAGCGTGACAGTGGGGATGTGGGCTCGGGTAACACTGCGTCGGTCAGCTCTCCAATGAGGCTGCTGAGCAGACTTTTGATGTCACCTTTTGCTAATTTAATTCCCGCTGTGTTTTTCTCAAAGCAAGAGATTCATTTTCCTGCCCCGCCATCAATGGGGGCAGTATGTCCCCGAGCCCTTCTTTGGCCATCTTTGCCCATGGACCATAGATGGTTCTGATGCACCCATCTGTAGCAGCGGACATAGTTTGGCACAGAGCGGCTCTGTCGGTTTCTCTCCAATGTAGCACTCCCATCTTCTCAGACATTCCTGCACAGAGGGGAAGGTCCACAGCAGATCTCCTTCTCCGTGCCGATGCAGTCTTCTACGACGGTGATGTCTTCGGATCCCTCTTCCAGGCAGGGTTTATCATACTGGCCCTCCCTTTCAGTCCAGTGGGCAAGCAGGTGGCAAAATGATCGCACGAAGACCTCTCCTTCTATTCTGGACACTATGGGCTCGATTCACTGAACTAATCTGAGACACCATCCTAAACTTACTACTTTTGGTATTCACAGAAGGCATTTAGTAGTAGTAAAGTTAGGATTCTGTCTTAAGTCTGTCTTAAGTATGTCTTAAGTCTATCTAAAGTCTATCTAAAGTCTGTCTAAAGTCTGTCTAAAGTCTGTCTTAAGTCTGTCAAACTTAGGATTTTGTCTCAGATTAGTTCTGTGAATCGGCCCCTATCTCACTATGGCTCAGTTTGTCTTGACTGGCGTGTTCAAGGGGAGTGGCAGACATCCTCGTTGCCTCTTTCTTCATGTATGATTTCTTATTTCTTGGTCGGCCCCTCATCCACGCCGATGACCAGGTAGAGTTCTGATTCCCGGTAGGGGCCTCTCTTCTGACTCTTCCCCAGGCTCATCCTCATATTAAACCCTAGGCCTAGCTCTAGGTTCCTCTGGGGAGGGTGCTTTGTTTTTCCTTCCCTTCGTGCTTGCCAGGCTAGAGGTCTTTTTCTCTCTATCCTGATCTCACGCCTTCTCCTCTAACTCCCACCTGGGATGCCTCCTTCACTCAGTGCTGTGTGCGGTTCTCCTTGGCAGTGTTTTGACCTCAAGCTCAATCCCGGAATCTTCCTCCACAGCCTGAGCATACCCTGGGGGAGTATTTCCTACTGCTACCCCCTCAATGTCGGATATCAGAGGGCTGGGGCCTCTATCCCACACCCAGTGATGGTGTCATAATCCAGAACTGCTATGAACCTCCCTCTGACTCACGAGCGTCCTGTAGGGGGGTTTAGAGCATGTGCTCCTCGTTCCGCTGGAGCTTGACGGGCTGCGACCGATGGATGGGTATGTCAAAATTCAGAGGAGCCTGGCCCTGGAGCGGGAGCGGGCTGGCCTCGCTTGGGATGGTTGGTCTGGTGGTCTCCAAACCCTAGGTCTGGTGGTTTGCTGCCCGGTGGGAGGGCCACCAGCCCCCTCGACTGGTGGATTGGTGTAACTCAGCACAGGGGCAGCTGGGATGGCAGGCATCAGAGAGAGAACCTCCCTGCAGGTGTATGGTGGAGGAGGTATGGACGCCTTAATAATAATAATAATAATAATCCACATTTGTAAAGCGCACAATCACCCGTAAGGGTCTCTAGGCGCGGGGGGCCGTCGGGAAGATTAAGCGAGCTATTGCCCAGAGTCACATGGTGCTGGGCTAACCTGCCGCCGGGGCCGGGGATCGAACCGTGATCCCGAGATTCCGGAGTCAGTTGCCCTAGCCGCGGCGCCACACCTCTGCGGGTTTGAGGACACCTTTGCAGGACAGGGCCACCTCAAAGATGACCCATAGTTCTAGTAGGGCCTCTCATTTATCTCTGTTTTGACCTACAAAGCTGGGCTATATGTGTGTTCTTGTGAGTTCTTTTATGTTGATATTGAATGTTCCCCCCTCAGTCCAGGAAAATGCGTACGCCTTGGAATCTGAATGCCACTTACGCCATGGTTTCTTTAGCTTTTCCCAGCCTGTGTGGAGACTCTAGTTTTTATACAGTCTAGCGTGCCTCTATGATGAGTTAGAAAGTTTTTTAAGGCGTTTGTCAACTTCTGACTTTCTGGATTTTTAAATAATTCCAAATTCTACTCTGATCGTGGGGAAATTGTGTACACAGGGTTGTGCCCGCAACAGCTACTGGTCATGAGCTCTATTAAGGAAAATGATGCATCACATAAAAACACTTAACAGTTGTCAAGGACAATGCAATGAATTAATAACTACCTGGAAGAAAGTCCAATGGCTAGTTCAGTGCGAGTTGCTTCTTAGCAGCGGAGTAGCAAATATGGAGTACGGACTTGTGAGAAAAAGTGGTTACTATTTTATAGACGCATAAACTTACTGACAGGAAATAACATTTTAACATAAAATGCAATTGCAAAATTTAACAGCACCACAACATCAGAAATGCATAATTAGAAAAACGTAATGAAAATAGAAGAGAAAAAACTGCTAAAAGAAAATGATTATTTTGTCAAAAAATTCTTATCCCGCTCTTAGCCCCTACTGCCCTATGAAGAGGGAATACTCCCTCTTCATAGAAGCTCCCTGGACGCTTCTGTTTAACTTGCTTTGTTGCCTGCATAGCGCTGCTGCTCTCGCTTAGCGCTAGAACGTGCCTGCCTGCTTGTAATAACTGTGCCTGCATTATTTGATTTTTTAGAACTACCTTTGCCATAACCTGCATTTGCTGACCATTTATCAGCGTTTTTCAGCCCTTACCTCTGCTCCTTCCTCAAACCGGGTCAAAATCGCGCTACAGCCGCCATTTGCTTCTGTTGTTGTTGTTCTGCCCTGAGACCGCCCCCTCCACCACGCAACCGCCTCCCATCTTATCCTCCCTCCCACTTTGCTTGTAAACTCACCCCTGTCCTCCATAGCGCTGTGACCACCTCGACCCTGGTTGAGCACGGTCGCTCCCTCCTGCCCTCGCTGACCCCCGCCCTGAGCTGCCTGGTATTGCTTACATCGCGCTGCTAAGCTCCCTGGACGCTTCTGTTTAACTTGCTTTGTTGCCTGCATAGCGCTGCTGCCCTCGCTTAGCGCTAGAACGTGCCTGCCTGCTTGTAATAACTGTGCCTGCATTATTTGATTTTTTAGAACTACCTTTGCCATAACCTGCATTTGCTGACCATTTATCAGCGTTTTTCAGCCCTTACCTCTGCTCCTTCCTCAAACCGGGTCAAAATCGCGCTACAGCCGCCATTTGCTTCTGTTGTTGTTGTTCTGCCCTGAGACCGCCCCCTCCACCACGCAACCGCCTCCCATCTTATCCTCCCTCCCACTTTGCTTGTAAACTCACCCCTGTCCTCCATAGCGCTGTGACCACTCGACCCTGGTTGAGCACGGTCGCTCCCTCCTGCCCTCGCTGACCCCCGCCCTGAGCTGCCTGGTATTACTTACATCGCGCTGCTAAGCTCCCTGGACGCTTCTGTTTAACTTGCTTTGTTGCCTGCATAGCGCTGCTGCCCTCGCTTAGCGCTAGAACGTGCCTGCCTGCTTGTAATAACTGTGCCTGCATTATTTGATTTTTTAGAACTACCTTTGCCATAACCTGCATTTGCTGACCATTTATCAGCGTTTTTCAGCCCTTACCTCTGCTCCTTCCTCAAACCGGGTCAAAATCGCGCTACAGCCGCCATTTGCTTCTGTTGTTGTTGTTCTGCCCTGAGACCGCCCCCTCCACCACGCAACCGCCTCCCATCTTATCCTCCCTCGCCCCTCCCCCTCCACCATCCATATATGACAGGAGTTCCCGCGTGCAGCGTTCACGCGCAGCGACCGCGCCCAATTCGCGCCGAAGGTGCGCCAAAGGTAAGCCCGTCTACGCCCGTCCGCACCTGAACCGCGCCCAGCGCCAGACCCCCTGCCCCTCGCACTGCCCAGCCCCCCCTACCTACGATGCCGCCACCCTCCTAGCCCTTAACCCTGGTCGCGCCCCCAACTGCGTCCAAGCCGCTCCTGGACGCACCCATGGACCGTTCTCCTGCTTCTCCTGCAAATTTAGCGGCACCGACAACATCTCCGCTACGACCACACCACAGATTCCCGACCCCAACCACCTACAATGCATCCTTCTCAACACCCGCTCGGTCCACAGGCACGCCATTGACCTCTGGAACCTCCTAGACACCATCTCTCCTGACGTCGCCTTCCTAACGGAAACATGGATGAACGCTTCCTCCGCCCCTGACATCGCCATCGCTATCCCTGATGACTATAAGATCACACGCAAGGACCGCACCGACCATACAGGAGGAGGAATCGCTATCGTCCATAAGAAATCCATCCGCATCTCTACCAGCTCCGACGCCAACCTCGCTAACTCCGAACACCTTCACTTCCAGATCCACATCGACCCCAAGACAACTCTCAGAGGCACCCTCCTCTACAGACCACCAGGACCCCGCGCTAAATTCAGTGAAGACATCACGGACTTCATCACCCCACACGCGCTCCCCTCCAAAGACTACATCCTTCTGGGAGACCTCAACTTCCACCTTGAAAAGATCAACGACCGCAACACCACCACCCTCTTAGACAACCTCGCCAACCTCGGACTTAAACAACTGGTCACTTCCCCCACCCACATCGCAGGTCACACACTCGACCCCATCTTCACCTCCAGCAACCATGTCTCCTTCAGCCACACTACGGATCTCATCTGGACTGACCACAGCTGCGTTCACTTCACCTACAACAAGCCGAAACCCATCATCCACCTCCAACCAACTCTACAAAGAAACTGGAACAAAATCACCACGGATCAGATCTCCACATCGCTCCTTCGAACCTCCCCAGCCCTCTCTTCTAACGCCAACGAAGCCGCCTCCAACCTCACCCTTTGGTTATCCAACACCGCCGACACCTTAGCACCACTGAAAAAACGTCAACACAAACTTGGCAACAAGAAGGCCTCATGGTTCAACGATGATCTCAAGAAGTCCAAGAAACTGTGCCGCTCCCTTGAAAAGGCCTGGAAAAAAGACCCATCCACCAGCAACAAGGACGCCTTCAAAAGCGCCACCCGTACTCACCACCAACTGATCCGAAAAGCCAAGAAAACAGCATTCAAGGATCGACTTGACAACAACGCCCACAACAGCAAGGAACTTTTCAACATCGTCAAGGAATTTTCCAACCCCTCGGCCAACTCCAACGACATCACCCCCTCTCAAACCCTCTGCGACTCCCTAGCCTCTTTTTTCCACAACAAGATTGCTGACATCCACAACAGCTTTGACAACCAACCCGGAAGCCAACCCACCCTACCATCTGCTGACCATCTTCCCCCCGTAAACACCCTTAACGCCTGGAACCCAATCTCCACTAAGGACACCATCCGCCTGATGAATTCCATCCACTCTGGATCCCCCACAGACCCATGCCCTCACCACATCTTCAACAAAGCAGACTCCGTCATAGCTCCGCACCTCCGAGACGTCATCAACTGCTCCTTCAACTCCGCGACCTTCCCAGAAGTCTGGAAACACGCTGAACTCACCGCCCTTCTGAAAAAACCAACAGCGGACCCCACCGAACTCAAAAACTACCGCCCCATCTCGCTTCTTCCATTCCCGGCCAAAGTCATCGAGAAAGCCGTCAACAACCAGCTCGCCGCCTTCCTCGAAGCCAACAAATCACTCGACCCCTCACAATCTGGCTTCCGAGCCAAACACAGCACTGAGACTGCCCTCATCGCAGCAACAGACGACATTCGAACTCTACTGGACAATGGAGACACAGTCGCCCTCATCCTCCTCGACCTCTCTGCAGCCTTCGACACAGTCTGCCACAGCACCCTTTTACAACGCCTCAGAAACATCGGAATCCAAGGAAAAGCACTGGAATGGATCACCTCGTTCCTCACCGGAAGAACCCAGAGAGTCCGCCTCCCACCATTCAAGTCCGAGGCCTCTGAAATCATCTGTGGCGTACCTCAAGGATCCTCACTCAGTCCCACCCTCTTCAACGTATACATGAGCCCCCTCGCGGCCATCGCCCGCCAACACAACCTCAACATCATCTCTTACGCAGACGACACTCAACTGATCCTTTCTCTCACCAAGGACCCCAGCACCGCCAAAACTAACCTACACGAAGGAATGAAAGAAGTCGCCGAATGGATGAAACAAAGCCGTCTGAAACTGAATTCAGACAAAACAGAAGTCCTCATCTTAGGTACATCCCCCTCTGCATGGGACGACTCCTGGTGGCCGGAAGCCCTCGGAAAAGCACCCATCCCGACAGACCACGCACGGAACCTTGGCGTCATCCTGGATTCTTCACTCTCCATGAACAGACAAGTCAACGCCGTATCCTCTTCCTGCTTTAACATTCTTCGCATGCTCAGAAAAACATTTCGCTGGATCCCCTCCGAAACAAGGAAAACAGTCACCCACGCTCTAGTCACGAGCCGACTGGACTACGGAAACACCCTCTACGCAGGCACCACCGCTAAACTCCAGAAGAAACTACAACAAATCCAAAACGCCTCAGCCAGGCTCATACTAGACATCCCACGCAACGAACACATCTCTGGTCACCTTAAAGACCTCCACTGGCTACCCGTCAATAAGAGGATCACTTTCCGACTGCTTACCCACGCACACAAATCACTCTACGACATCGGACCAGATTGCCTCAACTCTCGACTGTCCTTCTACACCCCCTCCCGCCAACTTCGCTCTTCCAGCCAAGCCTTCGCCACTGTACCTCGCATCAACAAGACCACCATGGGAGGCAGATCCTTTTCATACCTGGCTGCCAAAACATGGAACTCACTCCCCGCTTACCTTCGCCTCACCCAGAATCACCTAGCGTTCAGAAAGCAGCTTAAAACATGGATATTTGACAAATAATCCTCCTCCCCTTCCTAAGCGCCTTGAAACCCTCTGGGTATGTAGTGCGCTATACAAATTTTATGACTTGACTTGACTTGACACGATACACAGAACTAAGTGAGCCTGATAGTCTGTCAGTATCAACTCAGGGACAAAAAAAGCAATGATTTGTGGAGAGAAGAAGGAACCCAATATTTTTGGCCATCCCTGGCCAGACACTAGCCACACCTTATTCACCAAGGTCAGAATTTTTCACTAACATCTGAATTACAACCTATATCACACCCAGGGCCTATGTGTACCAACTGTGTAACGCTCAGCTGTACAAGCAGAGAAAATAAAAAAGTAACCCTATATCACACCCAGGGCCTACGTGTACCATCTGCGTAACACCCAGCGGTCCAAGCAAACTAAACTATAAACTACATTCACCTTTCCTAGCGTGCTAAAAAAAGTTATCTAACACAACCAATTGATAAGGGGCACAGGTAGCTCTCAACTTTGTGTAGACCCAATGTGGGCTAGTATATATATGTGTCCAGATGTGATCACAGTGAGTAGTGTGCATGCTGCGTTCTGATTGGCTGAGGGTTCCTAAGTACATGTGACATTTGACTTTTTGGTATTTTGGACACGCACGCCCCTTTGGCCAAGTGTGTTTTGTTGGGGCCAATCTCCTTGGACCCTTTGTGGAGTACCTGACTATCTCTGGGGTCGATCTGAGTTTTCCCTCTTTGTGTGTTTGTCTTCAGGCTAAATGTAACCCCACCTGTGATCTTTCAATTGGTAGATTTGTATCTCTGACTCCGGGTTGATGTAGAGGTCATCTCGGGTGAACTTGAGAATAATGATGCAAGTTTATTACGTGTACATATATAATATGAAGTAACAAACTACAGGAGGATACCCATAAACCCCTTTCCTTGCAACATGTTATGTGCATAATCTTTTATAATTGTCAACTAAATAATACCTGTTGAGACATTTTTGTACACTATATATATAAATATATATATATACATATATATTATATGGCGTCATTAATATCATATTTACTGACATTCTCATCATTATGTGTATATTTATCATGGCATATATTAACATTGTATGTACCCGTATTGACATTGTTATGTGTACATATCTTATTGCATACACTGACATTCCATTCACCAATGTTAACACACCCTCATTTGCTACTTCTAGGCACTAGAGTAGCTTTATCAGATTAGTAAATAGCATACCTATCTTGAGTTTCAGAGGTGGTGCGCGCGCATCTGATAATGAGCGCACAACTCTTGTTCCATCGAAACAGAAATCCTGGATGGGAGAACAAACACAGCCACTGGGGCAGCCCGTGAATGCCACAACCACAGCCACTGGGGCAGCCCGTGAATGCCACAACCACAGCCACCGGGGCAGCCCGTGAATGCCACAACCACAGCCACTGGGGCGGCCCATGAATGCTACAAACACAGCCACTGGGGCAGCCCGTGAATGCCACAACCACAGCAACTGGGGCAGCCCGTGAATGCCACAACCACAGCCACTGGGGCAGCCCGTGAATGCCACAACCACAGCCACTGGGGCAGCCCGTGAATGCCACAACCACAGCCACTGGGGCGGCCTGTGAATGCCACAACCACTGGGGCAGCCTGTGAATGCCACAACCACAACCACTGGGGCAGCCCGTGAATGCCACAACCACAGCCACTTGGGCGGCCCATGAATGCCACAACCACAACCACTGGGGCAGCCCGTGAATGCCACAACCACAGCCACTGGGGCAGCCTGTGAATGCCACAACCAAAACCACTGGGGCAGCCCGTGAATGCCACAACCACAGCCACTGGGGCAGCCTGTGAATGCCACAACCACAACCACTGGGGCAGCCCGTGAATGCCACAACCACAGCCACTTGGGCGGCCCATGAATGCCACAACCACAACCACTGGGGCAGCCCGTGAATGCCACAACCACAGCCACTGGGGCAGCCTGTGAATGCCACAACCACAACCACTGGGGCAGCCCGTGAATGCCACAACCACAGCCACTTGGGCGGCCCATGAATGCCACAACCACAACCACTGGGGCAGCCCATGAATGCCACAACCACAGCCACTGGGGCAGCCTGTGAATGCCACAACCACAACCACTGGGGCAGCCCGTGAATGCCACAACCACAGCCACTTGGGCGGCCCATGAATGCCACAACCACAACCACTGGGGCAGCCCATGAATGCCACAACCACAGCCACTTGGGCAGCCCGTGAATGCCACAACCACAGCCACTGCGGCAGCACATGAATGCCACAACTACAGCCACTGGGGCAGCACATGAATGCCACAACCAAAGCCACTGGGGCAGCCCAAGAATGCCACAACCACAGCCACTGGGGCAGACCATGAATGCCACAACCACAGCCACTCGGGCGGCCCATGAATGCCACAAGCACAGCCACTGGGGTGGCCAGTGAATGCCACAAACACAGCCACTGGGGCAGCCCGTGAATGCCACAACCACAACCACTGGGGCGGCCCATGAATGCTACAAACACAGCCACTGGGGCGGCCCATGAATGCTACAACCACAGCCACTGGGGCAGCCCATGAATGCCACAACCACAGCCACTGGGGCGGCCCATGAATGCCACAACCACAGCCACTGGGGCAACCCATGATGCCACAACCACAGCCACTGGGGCAACCCAAGAATGCCACAACCACAGTACTGGGGCGGCCCGTGAATGCCACAACCACAGCCACTGGGGCAGCCCATGCATGCCACAACCACAGCCACTGGGGCAGCCCGTGAATGCCACAACCACAGCCACTGGGGCGGACCATGATTGCCACAACCACAGCCACTTGGGCGGCCCATGAATGCCACAACCACAACCACTGGGGCAGCCCATGAATGCCACAACCACAGCCACTGGGGCAGCCTGTGAATGCCACAACCACAACCACTGGGGCAGCCCGTGAATGCCACAACCACAGCCACTTGGGCGGCCCATGAATGCCACAACCACAACCACTGGGGCAGCCCATGAATGCCACAACCACAGCCACTTGGGCAGCCCGTGAATGCCACAACCACAGCCACTGCGGCAGCACATGAATGCCACAACTACAGCCACTGGGGCAGCACATGAATGCCACAACCAAAGCCACTGGGGCAGCCCAAGAATGCCACAACCACAGCCACTGGGGCAGACCATGAATGCCACAACCACAGCCACTCGGGCGGCCCATGAATGCCACAAGCACAGCCACTGGGGTGGCCAGTGAATGCCACAACCACAGCTACTGGGGCAGCCCATGAATGCCACAACCACAACCACTGGGGCAGCCCATGAATGCCACAACCACAGCCACTGGGGCAGCCCATGAATGCCACAACCACAACCACTGGGGCAGCCCATGAATGCCACAACCACAGCCACTCGGGCAGCCCATGAATGCCACAACCACAGCCACTGGGGCAGCCCATGAATGCCACAACCACAGCCACTGGGGCGGCCCACGAATGCCACAACGACTGGGGCAGCCCATGAATGCCACAACCACAGCCACAGGGGCAGCCCGTGAATACCACAACCACAGACACTGGGGCAGCCCATGAATGCCACAACCACAGCCATTGGGGCAGCCCGTGAATACCACAACCACAGACACTGGGGCAGCCCATGAATGCCACAACCACAGCCACTGGGGCAGACCATGAATGCCACAACCACAGCCACTGGGGCGGCCCATGAATGCCACAACCACAGCCACTGGGGTGGCCCGTGAATGCCACAACCACAGCCACTGGGGTGGCCCATGAATGCCACAACCACAGCCACTGGGGCAGACCATGAATGCCACAACCACAGCCACTGGGGCAGACCATGAATGCCATAACCACAGCCACTGGGGCAGACCATGAATGCCACAACCACAGCCACTGGGGCAGCTCATGAATGCCACAACCACAGCCACTGGGGCAGACCATGAATGCCACAACCACAGCCACTGGGGCAGCCCATGAATGCCACAACCACAACCACTCGGGCAGCCCACGAATGCCACAACCACAGCCACTGGGGCAGCCCACGAATGCCACAACCACAGCCACTGGGGCAGCCCGTGAATGCCACAACCACAGCCACTGGGGCGGCCCATGAATGCCACAACCACAGCCACTGGGGCAGCCCATGAATGCCACAACCACAGCCACTGGGGCAGCCCATGAATGCCACAACCACAGCCACTGGGGCAGCCCACGAATGCCACAACCACAGCCACTGGGGCAGCCCATGAATGCCACAACCACAGCCACTGGGGCGGCCGATGAATGCCACTCGCCCCCTCACAGCAGCCTCGGATTCAAGTGGGCGCAGAGGTTGTGCTTTTAATCCTTGACGCTCACTGTTAGAATGCTTAATTAGAGGCCTGTTAACGACTGATAGAATAAACAATGGATGCAAAGCAGCGTAATGCTATTTCCAATTATAAAACAATCTTCTTTGAGAGACAAGAACACATAGCCTTCTAGAAGCTCTGTTTGTTTATAATGGATAATAATGATATGCTTCAGCAGAAATGATTAAATACCACATATGCTTGATTATCATATTTACATGGAACAATTAAAGGACCAAACAACATGTCAAGAGAGTACATCCGAGAAAACCACACGGGTTCATTTCTTGATTATTTGACTAATATACATTTCATATCAAAGCGAGACGTCCCCAGAAGGAGGAAAAGAGTCTTTATGTCATTAGTAGAAAAGGAGAGATAAGCAGTAGAGAGCTGGTGGAAGGAGGGGGTGAGCAGGTGGAAGGAGGGAAGCTGGGATGAGAGGAGGAGGTGAGCAGGTGGAAGGAGAGAAGCCGGGATGGGAGGGGGTGAGCAGGTGGAAGGAGGGAAGCTGGGATGGGAGGAGGGGGTGAGCAGGTGGAAGGAGGGAAGCAGGGATGGGAGGAGGGGGTGAGCAGGTGGAAGGAGAGAAGCTGGGATGGGAGGAGGAGGTGAGCAGGTGGAGGGATGGAAGCTGGGATGGGAGGAGGAGGTGAGCAGGTGGAAGGAGGGAAGCTGGGATGGGAGGAGGAGGTGAGCAGGTGGAGGGATGGAAGCTGGGATGGGAGGAGGAGGTGAGCAGGTGGAGGGATGGAAGCTGGGATGGGAGGAGGAGGTGAGCAGGTGGAAGGAGGGAAGCTGGGATGGGAGGAGGGGGTGAGCAGGTGGAAGGAGGGAAGCTGGGATGGGAGGAGGAGGTGAGCAGGTGGAGGGATGGAAGCTGGGATGGGAGGAGGAGGTGAGCAGGTGGAAGGAGGGAAGCTGGGATGGGAGGAGGGGGTGAGCAGGTGGAAGGAGGGAAGCTGGGATGGGAGGAGGAGGTGAGCAGGTGGAAGGAGGGAAGCTGGGATAGGAGGAGGAGGTGAGCAGGTGGAGGGAGGGAAGCTGGGATGGGAGGAGGGGGTGAGAAGGTGGAAGGAGGGAAGCAGGGATGGGAGGAGAGGGTGAGAAGGTGGAGGGAGGGAAGCTGGGATGGGAGGAGGAGGTGAGCAGGTGGAGGGAGGGAAGCAGGGATGGGAGGAGAGGGTGAGCAGGTGGAAGGAGGGGAGCTCGGATGGGAGGAGGAGGTGAGCAGGTGGAAGGAGGGAAGCTGGGATGGGAGGAGGAGGTGAGCAGGTGGAAGGAGGGAAGCAGGGATGGGAGGAGGAGGTGAGCAGGTGGAAGGAGGGAAGCAGGGATGGGAGGAGAGGGTGAGCAGGTGGAAGGAGGGAAGCTGGGATGGGAGGAGGGGGTGAGCAGGTGGAAGGAGGGAAGCTGGGATGGGAGTAGGTGAGCAGGTGGAAGGAGGGAAGCTGGGATGGGAGGAGGAGGTGAGCAGGTGGAGGGAGGGAAGCTGGGATGGGAGGAGGGGGTGAGAAGGTGGAAGGAGGGAAGCAGGGATGGGAGGAGAGGGTGAGAAGGTGGAAGGAGGGAAGCAGGGATGGGAGGAGAGGGTGCGCAGGTGGAATGAGGGAAGTTGGTGTGGGAGGCTGAGGTGAGCACGTGGTAAAAGGGAAGCTGGGATGGGAGGAGGAGGTGAGCAGGTGGGAGGAGGGAAGCAAAGATCCTCTGCTGTGGGTCCCCATGGAAAGGACACATTCTGGGGGTAGTAACATCCTCACTGTGCCTTCCACAAATAACACCGCTTTGTCACCAAGAAGCTTCACATGATTCTCTCAGTTCAAGGTACGGTGGATGGTGGATAGATTTTCTGATTAAAAAATGACACACATTTATATTTATTTCAGGTAACATCCACCCTGGTGAGAAGGCTGGTTTCCTCTTCAGCTGTCTGTCCCTCCCTCTGCTTCACACTAGAGGAGAATTACCCCCCTCCCCACCCCCTTTCCCTTTCAGCCTCAGGCCCCCTGAGGGCTGCGTAAACTATGCAGGAGAAGGTGTGTTGGACAACAACTGTGGTAACTCTTTTGTAAAATGCAAAAACCTTCCCAATAGAGCCGACACACTTTGACCTCTGGATAGATGCCCCATGCACAGCAGTTGTCGGCGCACTCAGCATGAACCACCCGCAGCTGTGCAGATTCAGCAGTAACTTCCGGGGCAGCTGATCTCTTCCGGTGCAGGGAGAGGGGCACACAGCAAGACAAGCATGGCCAAGCCTGCTCTGAGATCTCTCATCAGATGCACACACTGGCACACAGACCTCTGTCCCGGTACCTGCACGGAATACTGCCCAGTAATCACTGACTGCCCCATGTGTCGTAAATATTTAATTTACCATCTTAATTTCTATGCAGGTAAGTACTTAATCAATAATAACTCAATCGCAAAGAAAGAAACAGAGTCCGTGGTGTTAGAGTTGTTAGGGGTTTTATTCCTTAAAAAGGAATCGTTCCGGAACTGGATATCAGGTTCCTGCAACCACAAAGGGTCCAGGAAGGGATAGAGCATACTTTATTGACATTACATTACTTTTATACTTAATATACATAATAGAAGTCAATGCAGAAGGCGTAACAGCTGAGAGAAACAAGATAAAACACACACGTGGTCATGATACGTAATTAGGAGGCGTGAACTAGGCGTGAACATAGAAGTGTGTGCTAGAAACGTCACAGGTAGGTGCCATAAGTGGGTGGCAACAATAAGCAGAATCTTGCAATGTCAGCAGAAATCTGAGGCCTGGATGCGCGCGCAGCTGCATGACGTGTGACTGACGTGAAACTGAAGGGTGCAGGGGATTTGACATTTCAACTAGCGGAAAGAGACAGGAGTCTGGCATGTCAGATCAACTTGTGCCTCTATCATATCTGATATCTGATGTTTAGGAACTGAGCTATCTGGACGGAAAGGTCTCTGGGGCAGAAGCTATTCTATACTGACTGTGAGTGCGTGTATAAGCGCCTAAGTGTCTGCATGAGAAGCGTGGGGGCATGGGCCTTCCATGGTAGCGTGGTAACAGAGGCTATAAATTACTTGCACAGAGACAGTAAGGCCAGGCCCTTTTGCTCTACAGCTGGGGGAATGTTTACTTAAACTAGTAGGCAGGAATGCATCTTCGGAGAGGAAACAGATAACTCGAAGGTTGAATTCATTCCTGGCAGGCAGCAGGCTGAGCTAAGCGCGGTGGGCCGCGCTGGAAGTAAGGCAGAGTTCACAGGTACGGGGGCATCCTGGGCTGAGGCTTTCAGAGTCAGAAGGCAGAAAAAGCTCGATGGCAGAAATTCAGGGCCTACTTTGCCAGAGCTGAGAAACGTGTAAAGTACACCACAAAAAGACGTTGGCATGGCATACTTAGGAACGGACTATTCAACCCATTCAGGGTGGGCCGAAAAGAGGACATGTTAACGTTGGACTCAAATGTATTTGCGTCTTCATAGCTGGCACAGGAGGGAAGTTACATGCACTTTAAACTCGTACATGGAGACGGTGGGGTACACGATAGGGAACATAACTTGGCCAAAAATTTATATTTCCTCATTCCCTCCTTGTTCCCTACGGACCCTTCATGATATCTCAATCATCATGAATTGATCAGTCTGTTCTTGTAACATAATTTGCTCGTCTCTCTTCCGTTGTCGGTTTGAGAGAAAACTGGAATGTTCAATGCACGATGTGGCGCACAGTCCACATATCGCCGGCCCACACTGTAGGCACAGGCAGCAACTGAATACTATGACAAGGCCAATGCCTAGGAAGGATAGGATCTTCCATCCCCAAGCGGACAACGTTGTCCAGAACCAACCGGACCAAGTCCAGGTGCCTGGATTCTGATGTATTAAACTTGCAATTTTGTGAAGACGTGTAATAGCTTTGTATACAGATGGCGCGTTTTCTGGAATGAAAACACAGCAACTTGACCCGATGACCTTACAAGCTCCACCTCTATCTGCCAAGATGACGTCAATAACGAGACGATTTTGAAGGACAACAATCCGCATAGCAGACTGCTCCTCTGTTAAGTTACCTAGGGCGGAGGCAGTTTCATGTACTACTGCTTCAAGGGTTCTAGTTAGTCTACGTATTAATTTACTGTTTTGGACGGGACCTGTGAAGAAAAAGAATCCTTTATTAAAATCTGTGTATTGCTCCCATGCCGTTTCAGTATAGTCGACAATCGGGAGATCTCTTCGGAATCTATCTTTTACTAGATTTGTATTTCTATGATAATCAGGAGGAGCTAGGAAAACAGGGGGCAGGAGAAAAGCAATGTAACAGGTACCCTCCCAATCGGGAGGTAAACGTATGTATGCGGTATGGCCACAAACAAAGTAGGAATGACGTGTAGCTCGAAATGAGGACCTACCCTCATCAGTGAATTCGACCACAGTGGTACATTTACTATGACCTAAGTGTACTGAACCTTTCTTTCTAACACAAAGATGACCAGTGACTGGTAATACTGACATAGCGGGAAGAATGGGTGCAGCTTCGGACTCAATAGTAAGGATCATGAGGTTAACTGTGTAATTTCCTAATCCATATACTTCGTTTTCTAGATCAGTTCCTATTCTAACGGATCGTCCACTTTTATCAGGGTAACAGACGTCGAACAGAACTGAATTCAGGTTTCCCCAAACCCAGCCCCCTTCGCGGGTAACAGCAAGATCAGAATCTAAAGAATTAATCAATCTACTCCATGCACCACAGGAGCCATTGTGAGTGAACGGATACGGAAAGAGGGGCAGAACTCCCTTGTATTTCTGGTGGGGAGGGAGTCGACCACATATCCAACAGTTGGTAGCATTACTCGTCTGATGGGAGTGATGTAACATGCTAATGAATGTGTTGTTGCGCAGCGCAAGTCTGTAAGATAATTCGTGAGGGGGTAATGTACTAAAAGAATGTTCAGCAGAAACATTGTAAGCAGATTGTTCACGCTTGAAAATAGGGCAATAGATAGGAAGAAGTATACTTGCAACAATAATCAGAAGACTTAGAAAAAACATAATTAATAATGTCACTATACAGTGACTACGCAGTGATTTGCAATAGGTACGTTTTTTGAATTGTCTCTCTCTCTCTCTATCTCGATCTAGGGGATACATGTCAGAAACTATTTAACCGATTCACCTAGGGGAGGACTTAAACAATTAAACTGTCTGACTTGCTAGATCGAAGTTTCTGTTTATACTCCTCTTGGGGAGTTTTCTCTCGTTCGGGTACTTTAAAGTCACTAGGTTTAATACAGTCTTTGGTGGGGGTGGACGAGTCAGGGTCTGGTTTCAGTTCGTTGCATTGTTTAATATGACTCGTGTGGACCCACCCCTTTCTGCCCTCCACCTTCACTGCGGTCCTTGTAGTAAGAAGGACGGTCTTCGGCGCTTTCCAGCGGGGCTCCAGCGGACTTTTCCTGTCGAAGTTCCTAATTAAGACCAGATCGCCAGGACGGACATCATGCGGCTTTACATCAGTGTTGTCAGGAAAAGCTGCGGCAACCTGTGAACGACATGATTGGAGTGCAGACATCAAGGAGG